>NC_090928.1:1179889387-1180631887 GCF_040938575.1 Ambystoma mexicanum | reverse complement strand
TAAAAAGCCAGTCTCTGGGACTGGAAGGCAGAGTAGCCACTGGATCGAGAGAACCAAAGAGAAGCTGAAGGAAGACGACTGCTGCAACCACTGGACATCCCGGTGAAGCCCCGCTGCAGGTCCGAATCACCCGAAACGTCAACGACAGAGAAGATCTGCAAGGAATCTTCTTCCCTTGAGCTTGGTGGAACCAACCAGCTCGCCAAACACCAAACGCCGGCCTCCCTCTTCTGGTCGAATTTGCTGTGCATCGCGGCAGTTGATCGGATAGCCAGTGGGAAGAGAACCAGTTTGGGTTTTAAGGAGCAAACCTTTTATTTGTCATTTTTCTCCGCTGCTGGCTTCATCCCTGGGCAGTGCAGGAACCTCCAGCCGTCCTCCTTCTTGTCACCACGACTGAAGCTTCAGGAACCGAGAGCCTGCAGGAACTGCCAGGACAACTGCCTCAGCTACAGTATTCTTCTTCTTTTAAGGTATTGTGCAAACTCGGTCGTTCTTTCCGTCCGACTGCAGTGAAAGTGCTTGAAATCTTTCACCTCTCTGAAAGCTTGTCCTTCTCTTCTCCTTTGAATAACTTTTAATCTGACCAACTTCGTTTTGAACTCTTGCCAAAGACTTAACCGCAAACTATTTTGAACTGTGTGATTCTCTGCAAAGACCCTGAACCATTCACATTGGCCCAGACCTATTGACTTGAATTCTAGTTGTAGTAGCCTTTTCTAGATTGCCCTGCCTATAACTTGTTGTTGCTATGGATTTGGAATAACCTTGTCATTTCTCCTTTTTAAATGGATGGAGTGCCGTTTTGCTCACACTTCATTTTGAGCCTAACTTGTCCAGAATTGATTGGGGTTGTTGTAGTATATTCAGACTGTGATTCTCTGCTGCTTTATGATAGTGAACTGTTTTATAGCTGACGGTGTAAATAAATGTATATTCTTTTGCTCAGAAACCTTGAATCAGTGTTTGTTTGAAACATAGTAATTGCTGTCCTTTGTGTAACTTCTTGTACTGCTCACTTTACTCTTGAGATAAGTCTGGCTGCTCAGCAATCGCTACCACTTTACTGTGTAGTACAGGCTTGTACCAAAGGTGAAATTGTACTTACACTTGTAGTCTGAATTGTGTGTGGTGTTCCCAAAGGGTACTGCATATGATTCTGCCTAACAGTATTGTATTGTAGTAGTGATTTATATAGTACCATTTTCCCATTTGTATGGCCTCAATGTGCTTTGTGGTTTGAACGCCCTCGGGAGCCAAAGTCCAGGTATGGGAAAATGTTCTAAGAGTGGATTTTAAGATGCTTGTGTCCATTGTGCCGGGACTAGGACTCAGGAGGGCTTTCTAGGCTCCAGTAAGCAGCCTAAGAGGTCTGATACATCTGCAGGTGCTGTTGCTGGTCAAGACAGAGTGCTAGTGCAGGAGAATCAATGTGTGCCCAGCTAGATCAAGTTTGTCGTAAGCTGTCACTGTATACTAATGGAAGAGGTGTTGAGGCACATCAGGGGTTTCAGTGCAGTAGGCTATTTGAGCGGCTAGACACAATTTGACATAGCCGTAGCTGCATTCTAGATTCAAGTTGCCTCATTGATATTACACAGAAATTCAATTTCATCCAATACTTTAAGTTTAAAAATGTATCTTAAAGAATGGTCGCGTGTGCCTAATTATGTTTTATCTTTGAAGACTGGACCTTGTATTATCCAGAAATGACATTCTTTTTTTCAAGAATGAAAAAAATGTACTGAAGAGGAGAACAAGCAATACCCAAGCCAAGAGGTGAAACCCTTTGATAGTGAAACAAGCCCTGTTAAAACCCATACATCTAATCTGTGAAGTTGTCAACAGTCCAGTGGCCTCAGATATAAGTGTGGCATTGTTACCTGATAAATAAATAAAATTATTATTTGACTTGGAACTGATAAGAACTGGTGCAATACTTTTCTTTTCCTTTGAACGTTTGAAGCTAACTTTAGAACCTGGGAAATGGATTTTACCCAGGACAGGTGAATGTCATCCAAATATTGTTCAATAATGTCTATTATCTTGTGTTGCTTTATAACTTTATTTGAATGTTTGTTATTTAGAGTGAGGGCCGGTTTACCCATGCTATAGATTGTTCCCTTAGCCTTTAGACTAGGTAGGGACTTTCTTGATAGAGTAGAGCAAGTCAGGCTTTAATTTGCTAAGTTTTACTTTGGGAAAACTACACGCAGTTGTCCGCCTCACATTACTGACCCCACACAGCTTGCAACAGCGGTGCGGTTCCCGTCGACCAGAGGGGGTATTGAAGAGGGGGAACTAAACATAACCCTCATTGCACCTATCCCGCTTTCAGCCCATTGACAGAGAAACGAGAGATGTACATCACTCGTGGCCCCCTCTTCTCCTTCATCGATGATGTATTGCAGGTGTGAGAGATGTTATTCACTTTGGCAGCCATTCAGACCATACCCTGCTGATGTCATACAAGAGATGAGCCTACAATCGATAGAGCAAGTCGACTGACTTCAGCCACAAAGAGCCGACTGACATCATGACATACATAGATAGATAAGTTAGGCATGAAGCACATATGCATTCCTGCACGAAGCTACACAGATATTTTAGTTTATTTCTGTTAGACACGAAAGACATACTTATGACTCACATAGTTAGAGGACAGACACACGTATACCTTTTGCTGAGCAAAAAACCTCAAGATGTATACGAATACATATGAACAGCTTGCTGATGCTTAACACAACTAACAGGGACAGCCATGTGAATAAAGATGGACACTACATTGGAGTGAATGGAAGAGCTCTGAGAACTAAAGGCACAGAGAACAGCTTTCCAGTGTGGCTACTGTGCACAGATAGCCAAGGACACAGAGAGATGGAAAGTTTCCAGATAAGCAGGAAGGATAGGGCAGCTGCAGGGAACCCAAGCTGAAATTCCTCATAATTACAGGCAAGCAAAAATCTATTTTGTGGTCCCTTGACATGTGACCTGAACCTACCGGACATTGCCTATTCATTCAAGCCAGATAGAGATGGCTGTTCCCATCGAATTGAAGGCTGGGAGATACAAATGTAACACAGACTCAAAGATGAATGGTCTATCTCACGGCATAGGAGATCGGAGAAGGTAACTAATTGGGAACATGGAGCACCTTCGGGGACATTCCCACTGGCTTGAGTTTTTGCATTTGGCCTGGCGCCTGTCCAAGGATGAGAAGACCCTTTCTGTCCAATCCATGTTCACCATCCATGATAAGCTCACACTTTGTTGCATTGGCCAACCATCGTTCACTAACCTGTAACTTTGCAGTTTGATACTTTTGTAGGTGATCACAGGAGGAGCAACCAGATATGGTTACCCAATCTATTACTAATCTCTTATGGAAAATATATGTAGTTCACCTCACTAACCAATCCTCTCCCATGTTAGGTTTTTTTGGGATGAAACCACATTTTGTGATATCATGCACTAACAAAACCGCTGACTACCTAGTCACTGAGAGAAAGCTTGGAGAATGTTACGTTGTTCATGCTGCAATCCCTGTCATTTGAATGCGTAATAGGCACAGTTTAACTTTGTCCTATGGCTGGGTCTTCCGTTCTTGGTGCAGGGGATTTACAGGGCCCAGTTCCTCTTGCATTTAGATGGGGAGGCTGTTAATAGTCCCCTGGCCACTGTGACATACTCAAACTGAGCTGAAAGTGGTGTTGACGGTGGGGGAAGTGAAGCAATTTAATGGAAGTTTATTTAAAACTGTAAATTGTCACTGTAGAACTGCATACACACACACACACACAAATACACGCACACACGCACACGCATTCCCTCTATCGGTCTATCGCTGTGATCGTGGATGGAAAGAAGGATGTTTAAGAAATTTAAATTTAACCAGTTTACAGCACCTGGCAATGACGAACTAGGATGCACACAGGACAGAGATTTTGCAGACTATGTAAAGTGACTATTGAACCCCAGAAATATTGTTTTGGTAGTAAACATTATTCAGAGAAGGCTTAAAGGAATAGTTAGTTCAGAAATATTATTGGCCAAAAAGATGGCCAATAATAAAACAAATATGTAAAATATATATATTTCTTAAGTTCCTATGGAACGTTTCAAGCAAATGAAGCTCAAACTTTAAAATTGCAAGCTCTAGGGGGCATCCATTTTGTGATTGCAGGCAGCCTCCTCGGCTCTGCCGTTGTGGCACTAAACAAGCAGCAAAAGTCCCCCTACTGGGAGCTTTTGCTTACTGCAGCCTGAGTAGAGCTGAGGAGGCTGCCCTGACTTTCATTTTACGTTTTCTGTGCTCCCCAAGCCCAGGGAAGCACAGAAAACGTAAAATGAAGGCAAAAAGCCGAGGCGCACCAATTAAAAATATAACATTGTTGTATTTGTGATTGCCGTTGTTGGAAAACCACAGCATTTACAAAACCAAAAACGTTGTATTTCTCACTGCAGCAGCTATCGCTTGGAGTCTCCTGCACTCCCTCAGGGTTGGGGGAGTCCAGGAGACTCCACGCAAAAGCTGCCGCAGTGACACCCACGTTGTGTTTCTGCCTACAGCAGCTTTCACTTTGGGGCTCTCGGGCTCCCCCAGGGGAGCCCGTGAGCCCCAAAGTGAAAGTTGCTGTAAGCAGAAACACTTCAGCATTTCTAAACACCCGCATTGTATTTCTGCCTGCAGCCGCTTTCACTTTGGAGCTCTCGGGCTCCCCACGGGGAGCCTGAGAGCTCCTAACTGAAAGCAGCTGTAGACAGAAACACCACGGCATGGAAACACAACCACGTTGTGTTTCTGCCTGCCTTGGCTTTCACTTTGGGTCTCCGGTGCTCCCCTGAGGGAGCACCGGAGACCCAAAGTGATAGCCACGGCAGGCATAAACACAACGCGGTTGTGTTTCAAATATGCTGTGGTTTTTCTTCCTAGGTTTCTCTGGCTTCTCCGTCTCGGAGGAGCCTGAGAAACTTAGAAAGAAAAACTGCAGCGTTTTTGAAACACAACAATGTTGTATTTATGTTTGCGGTAGCTTCAGCTTGGAGCCCAGAGGGCTCCAAGCTGAAGCTACCGCAAACATAAATACGTTTTAAAAGCTGTGGTTTTATTTCTAAGTTTTTCGGGCTCCTCCAGCCCAGAAAACTTAGAAAAAACCCCACAGCTAGTGCTTATTTTTTTAAAAAAAATAGCACTAACCGAAATGAAGCTGCAGCTTTCCTGCCTATAGTCTGTGGTCCCCGTCCTCCGAGTCTGGCACCAATGAAGCAAAAGCCACCCAGTGGTAACTTTTGTTTACTACAGCTGGCTGGCTTTTGCTTTATTGGTGCTGCAAAGGCAAGCACAGGTGGCATCCATTTCACAAAATGGATGCCCCCTAAGTGCTTGCAATCTTAAAGTTTGAGATTCAATTGCTCGAAACTTTCCATAGGGACTTAAAAAAAATATATATATTTTAGATATTTGTTTTATTATTGCCCATCTTTTTGGCCAATAATATTTCTGAACAAATTATTCCTTTAAATACTTATTCTTGAGCTAGGATTTTGGTAATATGTCACTGAAGGCCTCATTACGAATATGGACGGTACAGGACAAGTAATGGCAAAATCGGCACAATTGCCGCTGGCAGATTTATCAACGGCGGTAATTCTGCTGAAATCCCCATGGAGTCCAAAAAATTGGGATTTACACTGCCTACCACCACTTGTAATCCTGTGGTAAATCCACGGGACCAAGTGGCGGTTTCGGTGAATCCGTTTAGTGGTATTTCAACAGATTTACCACTGAAATAACCCCCCACTTGTAATAAAGCCTTTAGCGCTTTGATAAGTCAGATGGCAATGCTTCCACAAACCACCTTGGGTTTTATATTTAAACATTTTAAGTAGTATTTTCAAATTCTTGTTTAAAAATGAGTACACAGCATTAATTATAAAATGGCCTTTGTGCTCTTGATAGAATTATTTGTACACAGATGACATAATTAATTTCTGGACAGTATTTATTATTATTCTTTTTTTTAATTTGGATTGGAGTGATTCAGTGAAAATGTGATTTTCTCCTGCTGCCCATATCAAATTAATTACATGGTCTATGACTAAACCGATGATTTTCTGATTAATACAGAATCCTTAACACCAGACTCTGTAGGGAAGAGAATCTTACTGTCATGCAACTGTTGTTTCGCCTCCTTATACAGTCTCGAAAATCCAATTAATTCTCTTTATTCTTTGAAAACAATATATGCTTTGGTTGAGTGAAAAACGTCTCCAAGGGTACAACGTCAGAGCTGATTTCCAGCTGATTTCCAGCTGATTTCCACCCGACAACACAGCATCACAATGGCTTCTGGCTGGTTGCGAATGAGCCACAGTGGCCTTCGGGAGAGCTGGATTCACGGCACATCGACCGACTGCCACAGGGCCAGCCGCTCCCCAGCATTGGGGTGAAGGCTGAGTTTCATGTGTGTGCTCTTAATCTATGATGGCGAGGATTAGACGAAGAAGATATCTCACCCTTCACATGTTATCCCCCGACGAGGGACCAGGCTGAAAAGTCGCAAGCGGGGCCGAAACTGCCCCTCATCTTTCCCTGACAATACATAGTGCACCGTTAAAATGGGTAATAATGACAGTGCTTAACAGTCGGTGGAGTCCTGAATGTATTTATTTATTAATTTGTATTTTTTTACTTGTATAGAGCGCAGTAAAACCCAAAGGCATCTAGGCGCCGATTACATTACCAGTTACATGCATGATATCTCAAATTGGTGAGGTAGTGTGAGAGGACACCCATATGTCAAGATTTACATAAAGAGCAGGGTTTTCAGGGCCTTGCGGAAGGCCCAGTAAGATTGTGCTGCTCGCAGGGCACGTGGAAGAGTGCTCCAAAGTTTAGCACCCACGGCTGGGAAACTTGCGCCGCCAGATTTAGCCCGCTTACGTTTCGTCAGGATGACCCGGTGAGCATAGGCAGATCCAGTAGGTCTCCCTGATTGGACATCCAGGATTTTCTCTGTGAGGTACGGGGGAGCAGAGTTTGAGAGGCATCTGTGTGTGATGGGCAGAGAACTTGATCCGTTCACCTATCGAGAGCAATGAATGAAGTGCTACCTAGTATAAACCGGAAATGTTGGTATTTTGAAATGGGATGCTGCTCAGAGGCCCTGTGGTTAAGACGCATTACCACCTATCGCTTTTTGGTTTATTAAACCCAAACACACCATACATGCAAGATCCCTGAGGCGCCTGCACCGTGTAACTTGCAGCTGCCAAATCCTGTGCCCTTGGGCAAGTCTTGGCTCCCAAGAGTAATTGACTTCCACTACAGTGCCTTGTGAAATGTCTGTTCATGCCGCGTGCTTTGGGAGCGCATTGTGCCAACCGGCTCTGATCCTGCCGCTCAGTGGCTACGGTCACTTTACCATAGGTGAGGAGCCCCTTTGAGATCATTGATGTAGTCGGCTATGGAGGTCTGCTCTGTTTTGGATTCTGGGGTATCAGATGATGTACCATGTAGCTTGGAAAAGTAGGACATGTTATCTTATGCTAACATTCTTATACAGCACAACCTTTCGCTTCTTGGCGCTGAATGGAAATGTGGCCCTACCATGACAGTGCATGAAAAAGCTACCTATAATGTGCAGGTACTGTTTGTAAATACACTGCTATGTATTACCCAAAGCTGAATACAGCTTTGTTCTTTGATGCGGTTCAGTTTTGTAGCCCTGCTCAGCAGGGTTTGGCCAATTTGACTGATTTTCTTTGACCGTATGGCACATTTGACCGAATTTAGGCTGTACAAAATGATGGTACAACCAAAAATCCAGCCAAATGGGCCATACAGTTCCATTATAATGAACAAGGGGAACAGGAGTTGCGGGGGTGTACCCTGATACCCTTGCTCGCTATAATTGGAATGAGGGTTGCGGGGGTGTCAGGGAAAACCGAGCAAGGGAACCTGCGGCATCTGTTCTGACCCGCGTTGCAGGGACAGAACTGACACTGCAGGGTCAGATGTAAAGCGGACGGTAAAAGGTAAGTGGGGTAAGGTATGTGGGGATGTATTGGGAGGGAGAGAGGGAGGAGCGGATGGATTGGTATGATTTTTCCCGCTGCAAAATTGGGTGCACAGCGAAATTGACTACGGTCATATCCCCCGAAAACAATTATGCCACGGTCAAATCATACCAATCCGCTCAGCACAACCATCGTCCAACACATAAAGGCAACAGGTCATCTGCAGACTCTGTTAGCCTGCCTTACTGTGAACCTCTGCAATTCTGCTGGATTGTGCTCATCTAGGAGTCGCACCATCTCCAGGCCTGAGACTCAGTTGCCCCACTTGGAGGGAACCGAGAAACCGTATTCTCATGCTCTGCCCCACTCAACTGGAACACCATCCAGGCTATATCTAGAACAGCTCAGACACGCCTCCAGTTCAGGGAAGGCTGAACACTTAGCTCTTTAAGAAATACCTGGCACACATCACAAATACCTAGATTCCACCCCGGAAGAACCACTCCGGGCCTACATTGCAGGCCTAACCCACCCATTCCATAACATCCGGCTGTCTTATGTAACCTTCCTTTTATCATTGGACAACACTCTGTTCCTCCCCCGCCAGGTTGGTGGTCTATAAAACGATACACCTACATAAATCAAGCCTGCTGCCAGTGCTCTAATTGTGGGAACAGAAGCAGGATACCCATTGGAGCTAAACAGGACATCTACTAAAGTAATACAGATTGTATTTTCATCAAAATATTGGAAAGGATACACCTGAAAACCTTATAAATGGTGGAGCGAGTGCACATTTAGGTCAGCTTGGGAAAAGCTTTAGGTCCCTGCCAGAGCTCTTACAGCAATATTTAGATGGTTCTGGTGCCAATCGAATGCTCTGTGATGCAGACAGAGTGCCATGGAGAAATATCTGCTATAGTGTCAACTATTTAGTAACGTTGATGCAACTGTGTTCGTTGGAGAAAGTGGTGTTGAATGTTCCTCAAAACAATTGGCCTCATTATAAGTTTGCAGGTCTGGGAAAAAAGGGTGCCGGTAAAGCTCACCGGCACCCTTTTTTCCGGACCGGCAAACTCTGTGTTTGCCTGCTGTGGCCGCTGTGCCTGACAGGTCTGACACGCAGCGGCAAGGGTAGATAAACTCTTCACAGAAGCGCCGGCACCGTTAGCAATGGTGACGGAGCTTCCGTGTCCCCGTTCCCATGAAGTCCTAGTGGGCTCTATGGGAATGGGGACTTACATTTTGCCGGCGCGTGACTTCCCGGGCCGCCAGGGTTGTAATCTCCCGGTGGCACCCGGAAGTCAGGCGTCGGTCATTTTATAAGGGTCCGGCGGCAACCCACCGGTTGCACTGGCAGGGTTACCGCTGGACAATGTCTCATGTTGTCATTCTGCTGGGTTCATTGTTTTTCACTTTTGTGTGCACTGCATTATCTGCAAGTATCTTTATTAGCATTACTAGTGTGGTTAAAAATATACTACAATGTAACTCCCAATCCATGACAATCAGCTGCACTTGGATATAGGTAGCACCTTTCCTTACCCCATCAAATCTTAATTAAAGCCATATTTTCAAAGGCACCAATCTGGAGACTTAGGACATATATGTTAATGTTAATATTAAAGTGGTCCCCTGGCACTCTGGCGGCTCTGAAAATGGAAGGGAGGGGGGGTTAGTGGGAAGGAGCTGGAAAAGTGCAAGAGAGCAGTGATGTGCTGTTGGCGGCCTCAGCCCGGTGGGTCCGTGGGCTGGGCCTGGGGTGTTTTGCAGCTGGTAGTCGTCGTGTACTGTTGTGCGTGTCTATGTGCGTTTTTGTTTTGTTGTTGCCATGTAGCGAAATGTGTGCGGTTTGTCGTGCTGTAGTTTGTGGTTGTGTTTGGTTTGGAGTTTCAGAGATGTATGCAGAGGGCGAAATTGTTAGTGCAGTTGGTTAGTTGGCATCTCTATCCTGACTTGAGGTGGCGGGTTTCTGTATTCTCCCCAGAGGGGTTTCGGTAGCACCCTTATGCATCTGTCATGATCTGAGTCCATCCAGCTTTCAAGGTCCCTTTTACTCTAGCCCCCTCCTCCCCTAGCCTGTCTTGCAGCGCAACCTATCTTCCCTTCCCACTCATACAGCCATTGCACCTGCCTACGCCTGCATATTCTGACAATTCCAACCACTGTGGTACCTGGTGGGAACTAAGGGGCGAGTGCGTATGTTGGGTGGGATTGGGTAGGTAGGGATAACACAAAGTTATTCTTTACTTGACGGTGCACTAGCTCTGTGGCAACACCATCATTCACTCATAGCTGGCAGAGAGGATGAGTTCCGCTGAACCTTCTTGCAGGGACTGCCACTCCAACTGCACACAAAGCACCACTTCCGTGGACCCTCCAACAGGGACTGCGGTTCCAACTGCACACAAAGCACCAGGGACTGCCACTCCAACTGCACACAAAGCACCAGTTCCGCTGACCCTTCAGACAGGGACTGCCGCTCCAACTGCACACAAAGCACCAGTTCCACAGACCATCCAGACAGGGACTGCCGCTGCAACTGCACACAAAGCTTCAGGGACTGTCGCTCCAACTGCACACAAAGCACCAATTCCGCGGATCCTCCAGACAGGGACTGCCACTCCAACTGCACACAAAGTACCAGGGACTGCCGCTCCAACTGCACACAAAGCAGCAGTTCTGCTGACCCTCCAGGCAGGGACTGCCACTCCAACTGCACACAAAGCACCAGGGACTGCCACTCAAACTGCACACAAAGCACCAGTTCTGCGGACCCTCCAGACAGGGACTGCCGCTCCAACTGCACACAAAGCACCAGGGACTGCCGCTCCAACTGCACACAAAGCACCAGTTCCGCGGATCCTCCAGACAGGGACTGCCGCTCCAACTGCACACAAAGCACCAGGGACTGCCACTCCAATTGCACACAAAGCAGCAGTTCCGCTGACCCTCCAGGCATTGACTGCCACTCCAACTGCACACAAAGCACCGGTTCCACTGACCCTTCAGGCAGGGACTGCCGCTCCGACTGCACACTAAGCACCAGTTCCGCTGACCCTCCAGGCAGGGACTGACACTCTAACTGCACACAAAGCACCAGTTCCCCTGACCCTCCAAACAGGGACTGCCGCTCCAGCTGCACACAAAGCACCAGTTCCGCGGATCATCCAGACAGGGACTGGCACTCCAACTGCACACAAAGCACCAGGGACTGCCGCTCCAACTGCACACAAAGCAGCAGTTCCGCTGACCCTCCAGGCAGGGACTGCCACTCCAACTGTACACAAAGCACCAGGGACTGCCACTCAAACTGCACACAAAGCACCAATTCCGCTGACCCTCCAGACAGGGACTGCCGCTCCAACTGCACATACAGCACCAGTTCCGCAGACCCTCCGGACAGGGACTGCCGCTTCAACTGCACACAAAGCACCAGGGACTGCTGCTCCAACTGCACACAAAGCACCAGTTCCGCGGATCCTCCAGACAGGGACTGCCACTCCAACTGCACACAAAGTACCAGGGACTGCCGCTCCAACTGCACACAAAGCAGCAGTTCTGCTGACCCTCCAGGCAGGGACTGCCACTCCAACTGCACACAAAGCACCAGGGACTTCCACTCAAACTGCACACAAAGCACCAGTTCTGCAGACCCTCCAGACAGGGACTGCCGCTCCAACTGCACACAAAGCTTCAGGGACTGCCGCTCCAACTGCACACAAAGCACCAGTTCCGCGGATCCTCCAGACAGGGACTGCCGCTCCAACTGCACACAAAGCACCAGGGACTGCCACTCCAATTGCACACAAAGTAGCAGTTCCGCTGACCCTCCAGGCAGGGACTGCCACTCCAACTGCACACAAAGCACCAGTTCCACTGACCCTCCAGGCAGGGTCTGCCGCTCCAACTGCACACAAAGCAGCAGTTCCGCTGACCCTTCAGGCAGGGACTGCCGCTCCGACTGCACACTAAGCACCAGTTGCGCTGACCCTCCAGGCAGGGACTGACACTCTAACTGCACACAAAGCACCAGTTCTGCTGACCCTCCAGGCAGGGACTGCCGCTCCAACTGCACACAAAGCACTAGGGACTGCTGCTCCAACTGCACACAAAGCACCAGTTCCCCTGACCCTCCAGACAGGGACTGCCGCTCCAACTGCATACAAAGCACCAGTTCCGAAGACCCTCCAGACAGGGACTGCCGCTCCAACTGCACACAAAGGACCAGTTCCGCGGATCCTCCAGACAGGGACTGCCACTCCAACTGCACACAAAGCACCAGGGACTGCCGCTCCAACTGCACACAAAGCACCAGTTCTGCTGACCCTCCAGGCAGGGACTGCCACTCCAACTGCGCACAAAGCACCAGGTACTGCCACTCAAACTACACACAAAGCACCAGTTCCACTGACCCTCCAGACATGGACTGCTGCTCCAACTGCACATAAAGCACCAGTTCCGTGGACCCTCCAGAGAGGGACTGCCGCTCCAACTGCAAACAAAGCACCAGGGACTGCCACTCCAATTGCACACAAAGCAGCAGTTCCGCTGACCCTCCAAGCAGGGACTGCCACTCCAACTGCACACAAAGCACCAGTTCCACTGACCCTCCAGGCAGGGTCTGCCGCTCCAACTGCACACAAAGCAGCAGTTCCGCTGACCCTTCAGGCAGGGACTAACGCTCCAACTGCAAACAAAGCATCAGTTCCGCTGACCCTCCAGGCAGGGACTGACACTCCAACTGCACACAGAGCACCAGTCCTGCTGACCCTCCAGGCAGGGACTGCCGCTCCAACTGCACACAAAGCACCAGTTCACCTGACCCTCCAGACAGGGACTGCCGCTACAACTGCACACAAAGCACCAGTTCCGCAGACCCTCCAGACAGGGACTGCCGCTCCAACTGCACACAAAGCACCAGTTCCGCGGATCCTCCAGACAGGGACTGCCACTCCAACTGCACACAAAGCACCAGGGACTGCCACTCAAACTGCACACAAAGCACCAGTTCCGCTGACCCTCCAGACAGGGACTGCCGCTCCAACTGCACATAAAGCCCCAGTTCCGCAGACCCTCCAGACAGGGACTGCCGCTTCAACTGCACACAAAGCACCAAGGACTGCTGCTCCAACTGCACACAAAGCACCAATTCCGCGGATCCTCCAGAGAGGGACTGCCGCTCCAACTGCACACAAAGCACCAGGGACTGCCACTTCAATTGCACACAAAGCAGCAGTTCCGCTGGCCCTCCAGGCAGGGACTGCCACTCCAACTGCACACAAACCACCAGTTCCACTGACCCTCCAGACAGGGACTGCCGCTCCAACTGCACACAAAGCACCAGTTCCGCTGACCCTCCAGACAGGGACTGCCGCTCCAACTGCACACAAAGCACCAGGGACTGCTGCTCCAACTGCACACAAAGCACCAGTTCAGCGGATCCTCCAGACAGGGACTGCCACTCCAACTGCACACAAAGCACCAGCGACTGCAGCTCCAACTGCACACAAAGCAGCAGTTCCGCTGACCCTCCAGGCAGGGACTGCCACTTCAACTGCACACAAAGCACCAGGGACTGCCACTCAAACTGCACACAAAGCACCAGTTCCGCTGACCCTCCAGGCAGGGACTGCCACTCCAACTGCACACAAAGCACCAGTTCTACTGACTCTCCAGACAGGGACTGCCGCTCCAACTGCACACAAAGCACCGGTTCCGCAGACCCTCCAGACCGGGACTGCCACTCCAACTGCACACAAAGGACCAGTTCCGCGGATCCTCCAGACAGGGACTGCCACTCCAACTGCACACAAAGCACCAGGGACTGCTGCTCCAACTGCACACAAAGAACCAGTTACGCTGACCCTCCAGACAGGGACTGCCACTCCAACTGCACACAAAGCACCAGGTACTGCCACTCAAACTGCACACAAAGCACCAGTTCCACTGACCCTCCAGACACGGACTGCTGCTCCAACTGAACATAAAGCACCAGTTCCGTGGACCCTCCAGAGAGGGACTGCCGCTCCAACTGCAAACAAAGCACCAGGGACTGCCACTCAAACTGCACACAAAGCACCAGTTCCACTGACCCTCCAGACACGGACTGCTGCTCCAACTGAACATAAAGCACCAGTTCCGTGGACCCTCCAGACAGGGACTGCCACTCCAACTGCACACAAAGCACCAGTTCCACTGACCCTCCAGGCAGGGACTGACACTCCAACTGCACACAGAGCACCAGTCCTGCTGACCCTTCAGGCAGGGACTGACGCTCCAACTGCACACAAAGCATCAGTTCCGCTGACCCTCCAGGCAGGGACTGACACTCCAACTGCACACAGAGCACCAGTCCTGCTGACCCTCCAGGCAGGGACTGCCGCTCCCACTGCACACAAAGCACCAGTTCACCTGACCCTCCAGACAGGGACTGCCGCTACAACTGCACACAAAGCACCAGTTCCGCGGATCCTCCAGACAGGACTGCCGCTCCAACTGCTCACAAAGCACCAGTCCTGCAGACCCTCCAGGCAGGGACTGCCGCTCCAACTGCACACAAAGCACCAGTTCCGCAGACCCTCCAGACAGGGACTGCCGCTCCAACTGCACACAAAGCACCAGTTCCGCGGATCCTCCAGACAGGGACTGCCACTCCAACTGCACACAAAGCACCAGGGACTGCCACTCAAACTACACACAAAGCACCAGTTCCACTGACCCTCCAGACAGGGACTGCCGCTCCAACTGCACATAAAGCCCCAGTTCCGCAGACCCTCCAGATAGGGACTGCCGCTTCAACTGCAAACAAAGCACCAAGGACTGCTGCTCCAACTGCACACAAAGCACCAATTCCGCGGATCCTCCAGAGAGGGACTGCCGCTCCAACTGCACACAAAGCACCAGGGACTGCCACTCCAATTGCACACAAAGCAGCAGTTCCGCTGGCCCTCCAGGCAGGGACTGCCACTCCAACTGCACACAAACCACCAGTTCCGCTGACCCTCCAGGCAGGGACTGACACTCCAACTGCACACAAAGCACCAGTTCTGCTGACCCTCCAGGCAGGGACTGCCGCTCCAACTGCACACAAAGCACCAGGGACTGCCGCTCCAACTGCACACAAAGCACCAGTTCCCCTGACCCTCCAGACAGGGACTGCCGCTCCAACTGCACACAAAGCACCAGTTCCGCTGACCCTCCAGACAGGGACTGCCGCTCCAACTGCACACAAAGCACCAGGGACTGCTGCTCCAACTGCACACAAAGCACCAGTTCAGCGGATCCTCCAGACAGGGACTGCCACTCCAATTGCACACAAAGCACCAGGGACTGCAGCTCCAACTGCACACAAAGCAGCAGTTCCGCTGAACCGCCAGACAGGGACTGCCACTCCAACTGCAGACAAAGCACCAGGGACTGCCACTCAAACTGCACACAAAGCACCAGTTCTGCTGACCCTCCAGGCAGGGACTGCCACTCCAACTGCACACAAAGCACCAGTTCTACTGACCCTCCAGACAGGGACTGCTGCTCCAACTGCACACAAAGCACCGGTTCCGCAGTCCCTCCAGACCGGGACTGCCGCTCCAAGTGCACACAAAGGACCAGGGACTGCCGCTCCAACTGAACACAAGGAACCAGTTCCGCTAACCGTCCAGGCAGGGTCTTCCGCTCCAACTGCACACAAAGCACCAGTTATGCTGACCCTCCAGAAAGGGACTGGCACTCAAACTGCATACAAAGCACCAGTTACGCTGACCCTCCAGACAGGGACTGCCACTCCAACTGCACACAAAGCACCAGGGACTGCCGCTCCAACTAAACACAAAGCACCAGTTCCACTGACCCTCCAGGCAGGGTCTGCCGCTCCAACTGCACACAAAGCACCAGTTCCGCTGACCCTCCAGGCAGGGACTGCCACTCCAACTGCACACAAAGCAGCAGTTCCGCTGACCCTCCAGACAGGGACTGCCGCTCCAACTGCACACAAAGTACCAGTTCCACTGACCCTCCAGACAGGGACTGCCGCTCCAGCTGCACACAAAGCACCAGGGACTGCTGCTCCAACTGCACACAAAGCACCAGTTCCGCGGATCCTCCAGACAGGGACTGCCACTCCAGCACCACGGACTGCAGCTCCAACTGCACACAAAGCAGCAGTTCCGCTGACCCTTCAGGCAGGGACTGCCACTCCAACTGCACACAAAGCACCAGGTACTGCCACTCAAACTGCACACAAAGCACCAGTTCTGCTGACCCTCCAGGCAGGGACTGCCACTCCAACTGCACACAAAGCACCAGTTCCACTGACCCTACAGACAGGGACTGCCGCTCCAACTGCACACAAAGCACCAGTTCCGCTGACCCTCCAGATCGGGACTGCCGCTCCAACTGCACACAAAGCACCAGGGACTGCCGCTCCAACTGCACACAAAGCACCAGTTCCGCGGATCCTCCACACACGGATTGCCGCTCCAACTGCACACAAAGCAACAGGGACTGCCACTCCGATTGCACACAAAGCAGCAGTTCCGCTGACCCTCCAGGCAGGGACTGCCACTCCAACTGCACACAAAGCACCAGTTCCACTGACCCTCCAGGCAGGGTCTGCTGCTCCAACTGCACACAAAGCAGCAGTTCCGCTGACCCTTCAGGCAGGGACTGACACTCTAACTGCACACAAAGCACCAGTTCTCCTGACCCTCCAGGCAGGGACTGCCGCTCCAACTGCACACAAAGCACCAGGGACTGCCGCTCCAACTGCACACAAAGCACCAGTTCCCCTGACCCTCCAGACAGGGACTGCCGCTCCAACTGCACACAAAGCACCAGTTCCGTGGATCCTCCACACAGGGACTGCCGCTCCAACTGCACACAAAGCACCAGGGACTGCCACTCCAATTGCACACAAAGCAACAGTTCCGCTGACCCTCCAGGCAGGGACTGCCACTCCAACTGCACACAAAGCCCCAGTTCCACTGACCCTCCAGACAGGGTCTGCCGCTCCAACTGCACACAAAGCAGCATTTCCGCTGACCCTTCAGGCAGGGGTTGCCGCTCCGACTGCACACTAAGCACCAGTTCCGCAGACCAATCAGGCAGGGACTGACACTCTAACAGCACACAAAGCACCAGTTCTGCTGACCCTCCAGGCAGGGACTGCCGCTCCAACTGCACACAAAGCACCAGGGACTGCCACTCCAACTGCACACAAAGCACCAGGGACTGCCGCTCCAACTGCACACAAAGCACCAGTTCCGCGGATCCTCCACACACGGATTGCCGCTCCAACTGCACACAAAGCAACAGGGACTGCCACTCCAATTGCACACAAAACAGCAGTTCCGCTGACCCTCCAGGCAGGGACTGCCACTCCAACTGGACACAAAGCACCAGTTCCACTGACCCTCCAGGCAGGGTCTGCTGCTCCAACTACACACAAAGCAGCAGTTCCGCTGACCCTTCAGGCAGGGACTGACACTCTAACTGCACACAAAGCACCAGTTCTGCTGACCCTCCAGGCAGGGACTGCCGCTCCAACTGCACACAAAGCACCAGGGACTGCCGCTCCAACTGCACACAAAGCACCAGTTCCCCTGACCCTCCAGACAGGGACTGCCGCTCCAACTGCACACAAAGCACCAGTTCCGTGGATCCTCCACACAGGGACTGCCGCTCCAACTGCACACAAAGCACCAGGGACTGCCACTCCAATTGCACACAAAGCAACAGTTCCGCTGACCCTCCAGGCAGGGACTGCCACTCCAACTGCACACAAAGCCCCAGTTCCAATGACCCTCCAGACAGGGTCTGCTGCTCCAACTGCACACAAAGCAGCATTTCCGCTGACCCTTCAGGCAGGGACTGCCGCTCCGACTGCACACAAAGCACCAGTTCCGCAGACCAATCAGGCAGGGACTGACACTCTAACTGCACACAAAGCACCAGTTCTGCTGACCCTCCAGGCAGGCACTGCCGCTCCAACTGCACACAAAGCACCAGGGACTGCCACTCCAACTGCACACAAAGCACCAGTTCCCCTGACCCTCCAGACAGGGACTGCCGCTCCAACTGCACACAAAGCACCAGTTCCGCAGACCCTCCAGACAGGGACTGCCACTCCAACTGCACACAAAGCACCAGTTCCGTGGATCCTCCAGACAGGGACTGCCACTCCAACTGCACACAAAGCACCAGGGACTGCCGCTCCAACTGCACAAATAGCAGCAGTTCCGCTGACCCTCCAGAGAGGGACTGCCACTCCAACTGCACACAAAGCACCAGGGACTGCCACTCCAATTGGACACAAAGCAGCAGTTCCGCTGACCCTTCAGGCAGGGACTGCCGCTCCAACTGCAAACAAAGCACGAGTTCCGCTGACCCTCCAGGCAGGGACTGACACTCCAACTGCACACAAAGCACCAGTTCTGCTGACCCTCCAGGCAGGGACTCCCGCTCCAACTGCACACAAAGCACCAGGGACTGCCGCTCCAATTGCACACAAAGCACTGGTTCCCCTGACCCTCCAGACAGGGACTGCTGCTCCAACTGCACACAAAGCACCAGTTCCGTGGACCCTCCAGACAGGGACTGCCGCTCCACTGCACACAAAGCACCAGGGTCTGCTGCTCCAAATGCACACAAAGCACCAGTTCAGCGGATCCTCCAGACAAGGACTGCCACTCCAACTGCACACAAATCACCAGGGACTGCAGCTCCAACTGCACACAAAGCACCAGTTCCGCGGATCCTCCACACACGGATTGCCGCTCCAACTGCACACAAAGCAACAGGGACTGCCACTCCGATTGCACACAAAGCAGCAGTTCCGCTGACCCTCCAGGCAGGGACTGCCACTCCAACTGCACACAAAGCACCAGTTCCACTGACCCTCCAGGCAGGGTCTGCTGCTCCAACTGCACACAAAGCAGCAGTTCCGCTGACCCTTCAGGCAGGGACTGACACTCTAACTGCACACAAAGCACCAGTTCTCCTGACCCTCCAGGCAGGGACTGCCGCTCCAACTGCACACAAAGCACCAGGGACTGCCGCTCCAACTGCACACAAAGCACCAGTTCCCCTGACCCTCCAGACAGGGACTGCCGCTCCAACTGCACACAAAGCACCAGTTCCGTGGATCCTCCACACAGGGACTGCCGCTTCAACTGCACACAAAGCACCAGGGACTGCCACTCCAATTGCACACAAAGCAACAGTTCCGCTGACCCTCCAGGCAGGGACTGCCACTCCAACTGCACACAAAGCCCCAGTTCCACTGACCCTCCAGACAGGGTCTGCCGCTCCAACTGCACACAAAGCAGCATTTCCGCTGACCCTTCAGGCAGGGGCTGCCGCTCCGACTGCACACTAAGCACCAGTTCCGCAGACCAATCAGGCAGGGACTGACACTCTAACTGCACACAAAGCACCAGTTCTGCTGACCCTCCAGGCAGGGACTGCCGCTCCAACTGCACACAAAGCACCAGGGATTGCCACTCCAACTGCACACAAAGCACCAGGGACTGCCGCTCCAACTGCACACAAAGCACCAGTTCCGCGGATCCTCCACACACGGATTGCCGCACCAACTCCACACAAAGCAACAGGGACTGCCACTCCAATTGCACACAAAACAGCAGTTCCGCTGACCCTCCAGGCAGGGACTGCCACTCCAACTGCACACAAAGCACCAGTTCCACTGACCCTCCAGGCAGGGTCTGCTGCTCCAACTGCACACAAAGCAGCAGTTCCGCTGACCCTTCAGGCAGGGACTGACACTCTAACTGCACACAAAGCACCAGTTCTGCTGACCCTCCAGGCAGGGACTGCCGCTCCAACTGCACACAAAGCACCAGGGACTGCCGCTCCAACTGCACACAAAGCACCAGTTCCCCTGACCCTCCAGACAGGGACTGCCGCTCCAACTGCACACAAAGCACCAGTTCCGTGGATCCTCCACACAGGGACTGCCGCTCCAACTGCACACAAAGCACCAGGGACTGCCACTCCAATTGCACACAAAGCGACAGTTCCGCTGACCCTCCAGGCAGGGACTGCCACTCCAACTGCACACAAAGCCCCAGTTCCACTGACCCTCCAGACAGGGTCTGCCGCTCCAACTGCACACAAAGCAGCATTTCCGCTGACCCTTCAGGCAGGGACTGCCGATCCGACTGCACACAAAGCACCAGTTCCGCAGACCAATCAGGCAGGGACTGACACTCTAACTGCACACAAAGCACCAGTTCTGCTGACCCTCCAGGCAGGCACTGCCGCTCCAACTGCACACAAAGCACCAGGGACTGCCACTCCAACTGCACACAAAGCACCAGTTCCCCTGACCCTCCAGACAGGGACTGCCGCTCCAACTGCACACAAAGCACCAGTTCCGCAGACCCTCCAGACAGGGACTGCCACTCCAACTGCACACAAAGCACCAGTTCCGTGGATCCTCCAGACAGGGACTGCCACTCCAACTGCACACAAAGCACCAGGGACTGCCGCTCCAACTGCACAAATAGCAGCAGTTCCACTGACCCTCCAGAGAGGGACTGCCACTCCAACTGCACACAAAGCACCAGGGACTGCCACTCCAATTGGACACAAAGCAGCAGTTCCGCTGACCCTTCAGGCAGGGGCTGCCGCTCCAACTGCAAACAAAGCACGAGTTCCGCTGACCCTCCAGGCAGGGACTGACACTCCAACTGCACACAAAGCACCAGTTCTGCTGACCCTCCAGGCAGGGACTGCCGCTCCAACTGCACACAAAGCACCAGGGACTGCCGCTCCAATTGCACACAAAGCACTGGTTCCCCTGACCCTCCAGACAGGGACTGCTGCTCCAACTGCACACAAAGCACCAGTTCCGTGGACCCTCCAGACAGGGACTGCCGCTCCACTGCACACAAAGCACCAGGGTCTGCTGCTCCAACTGCACACAAAGCACCAGTTCAGCAGATCCTCCAGACAAGGACTGCCACTCCAACTGCACACAAATCACCAGGGACTGCAGCTCCAACTGCACACAAAGCAGCAGTTCCGCTGACCTTCCAGGCAGGGACTGCCACTCCAACTGCACACAAAGCACCAGGGACTGCCACTCAAACTGCACACAAAGCACCAGTTCCGCTGACCCTCCAGGCAGGGACTGCCACACCAACTGCACACAAAGCACCAGTTCTACTAACCCTCCAGACAGGGACTGCCGCTCCAACTGCACACAAAGCACCGGTTCCGCGGACCCTCCAGACCGGGACTGCCACTCCAAGTGCACACAAAGCACCAGGGACTGCCGCTCCAACAGCACTCAAAGCCCAGGGACTGCCGCTCCAACTGAACACAAAGAACCAGTTCCGCTAACCGTCCAGCCAGGGTCTTCCGCTCCAACTGCACACAAAGCACCAGCTATGCTGACCCTCCAGACAGGGACTGGCACTCAAACTGCATACAAAGCACTAGTTCCGCTGACCCTCCAGACAGGGACTGCCGCGCCAACTGCACACAAAGCACCAGTTCCACGGACCCTCCAGATAGGGACTTCTGCTCCAACTGCACAAAAAGCACCAGGGACTGCTGCTCCAAATGCACACAAAGGACCAGTTCCGCGGATCCTCCAGACAGGGACTGCCGCTCCAACTGCACACAAAACAGCAGTTTCGCTCACCCTTCAGGCAGGGACTGCCGCTCCAACTGCACACAAAGCAGCAGTTCCGCTGACCCTTCAGGCAGGGACTGCCGCTCCAACTGCACACAAAGCACCAGTTCTGTGGCCCCTCCACACAGGGACTGCCGCTCGTACTGCACACAAATCACTAGGGACTGCTGCTCCAACTGCACACAACGCACCAGTTCCTCAGACCCTCCAGACAGGGACTGCCACTCCAACTGCACACAAAGCACCATGGACTGCCGCTCTAACTGAACACAAAGCACCAGTTCCGCTGACCCTCCAGGCAGGGTCTGCCGCTCCAACTGCACACAAAGCACCAGTTCCGCTGACCCTCCAGGCAGGGATTGCTACTCCAACTGCACACAAAGCAGCAGTTCTGCTGACCCTCCAGACAGGGACTGCCCTCCAACTGCACACAAAGCACCAGAGACTGCTGCTCCAACTGCACACAAAGCACCAGTTCCGCAGATCCTCCAGACAGGGACTGCCACTCCAACTGCACACAAAGCACCAGGGACTGCAGCCCCAACTGCACACAAAGCAGCAGTTCCGCTGACCCTCCAGGCAGGGACTGCCACTCCAACTGCACACAAAGCACCAGTTCCGCGGATCCTCCAGATCGGGACTGCCGCTCCAACTGCACACAAAGCACCAGGGTCTGCTGCTCCAACTGCACACAAAGCACCAGTTCCGCGGATCCTCCACACAGGGACTGCCGCTCCAACTGCACACAAAGCACCAGGGACTGCCACTCCAATTGCACACAAAGCAGCAGTTCCGCTGACCCTCCATGCAGGGACTGCCACTCCAACTGCACACAAAGCACCAGTTCCACTGACCCTCCAGGCAGGGTCTGCCGCTCCAACTGCACACAAAGCAGCAGTTCCGCTGACCCTTCAGGCAGGGACTGACACTCTAACTGCACACAAAGCACCAGTTCTGCTGACCCTCCAGGCAGGGACTGCCGCTCCAACTGCACACAAAGCACCAGGGACTGCCGCTCCAACTGCACACAAAGCACCAGTTCCCCTCACCCTCCAGACAGGGACTGCTGCTCCAACTGCACACAAAGCACCAGTTCCGCAGACCCTCCAAACAGGGACTGCCGCTCCAGCTGCACACAAAGCACCAGTTCCGCGGATCCTCCAGACAGTGACTGGCACTACAACTGCACACAAAGCACCAGGGACTGCCGCTCCAACTGCACACAAAGCAGCAGTTCCGCTGACCCTCCAGGCAGGGACTGCCACTCCAACTGCACACAAAGCACCAGGGACTGCCACTCAAACTGCACACAAAGCACCAATTCCGCTGACCCTCCAGACAGGGAATGCCGCTCCAACTGCACAGACAGCACCAGTTCCGCAGACCCTCCGGACAGGGACTGCCGCTTCAACTGCACACAAAGCACCAGGGACTGCTGCTCCAACTGCACACAAAGCACCAGTTCCGCGGATCCTCCAGAGAGGGACTGCCGCTCCAACTGCACACAAAGCACCAGGGACTGCCACTCCAATTGCACACAAAGCAGAAGTTCCGCTGACCCTCCAGGCAGGGACTGCCACTCCAACTGCACACAAAGCATCAGTTCCACTGACCCTCCAGGCAGGGTCTGTTGCTCCAACTGCACTCAAAGCAGCAGTTCCGCTGACCCTTCAGGCAGGGACTGCCACTCCAACTGCACACAAAGCACCAGCTCTGCTGACCCTCCAGGCAGGGACTGCCACTCTAACTGCACACAAAGCACCAGGGACTGCCGCTCCAACTGCACACAAAGCACCAGTTCCCCTGACCCTCCAGACAGGGACTGCCGCTCCAACTGCACACAAAGCACCAGTGCCGCAGACCCTTCAGACAGGGACTGCCGCTCCAACTGCACACAAAGCACCAGGGACTGCTGCTCCAACTGCAGACAAAGCACCAGTTCAGTGGATCCTCCAGACAGGGACTGCCACTCCAACTGCACACAAAGCACAAGGGACAGCAGCTCCAACTGCACACAAAGCAGCAGTTCCGCTGACCCTCCAGGCAGGGACTGCCACTCCAACTGCACACAAAGCACCAGGGACTGCCACTCAAACTGCACACAAAGCACCAGTTCCGCTGACCCTCCAGGCAGGGACTGCCACTCCAACTGCACACAAAGCACCAGTTCCACTGACCCTCCAGACAGGGACTGCCGCTCCAACTGCACACAAAGCACCAGTTCCGCGGACCCTCCAGACCGGGAATGCCGCTCCAAGTGCACACAAAGCACCAGGGACTGCCGCTCCAACAGCACTCAAAGCACCAGGGACTGCCGCTCCAACTGAACACAAAGAACCAGTTTCGCTAACCATCCAGGCAGGGACTGCCACTCAAACTGCACACAAAGTACCAGTTCCGCTGACCCTCCAGACAGGGACTGCCGCTCCAACTGCACACAAAGCACCAGTTCCACGGACCCTCCAGACAGGGACTGCTGCTCCAACTGCACACAAAGCACCAGTTCCGCGGATCCTCCAGACAGGGACTGCCGCTCCAACTGCACACAAAGCAGCAGTTTTGCTCACCCTCCAGGCAGGGACTGCCGCTCCAACTGCACACAAAGCAGCCGTTCCGCTGACCCTTCAGGCAGGGACTGCCGCTTCAACTGCACACAAAGCACCAGTTCTGTGGCCCCTCCACACAGGGACTGCCGCTCGTACTGCACACAAAGCACCAGGGACTGCTGCTCCAACTGCACACAAAGCACCAGTTCCTCAGACCCTCCAGACAGGGACTGCCGCTCCAACTGCACACAAAGCACCAGGGACTGCCGCTCCAACTGAACACAAAGGACCAGTTCCGCTGACCCTCCAGGCATGGTCTGCCGCTCCAATTGCACACAAAGCACCAGTTCCGCTGACCCTCCAGGCATTGACTGCCACTCCAACTGCACACAAAGCAGCAGTTCCGCTGACCCTCCAGACAGGGACTGCCGCTGCAACTGCACACAAAGCACCAGTTCCGCTGACCCTCCAGACAGGGACTGCCGCTCCAACTGCACACAAAGCACCAGTTCCACTGAACCTCCAGACAGGGACAGCAGCTCCAACTGCACACAAAGCACCAGTTGCGCTGACCCTGCAGACAGAGACAGCGTCTCCAACTGCACACAAAGCACCATTTCCGCTGACCCTCCAGACAGAGACAGCCTCTCCAACTGCACACAAAGCACCATTAATAAGGCTCTTGCTCAGACTTCATTACGAGGAACAGACACCCTTAATTTCAGTTCTCTTTCTCTTTGAGTGATGTGCTGTTTTTTCACCCACTAGCACTCAAAAAGGCAGTGAGGGCGGCGTTTGGCAGCGTATCTGTGCAGCAGTCACTGCACACCACCAACACTTTCCAGGTGACCAAGGGTATAGTAAGATTGATACGGCTGAAGAGCAATGGGCACTGGGGAGGAGGGTGCCTCACTTGGCAGTCCTCCCTCAACATGACGCTTCAGATCCGTTACTTTAGTCACTCGCCATCACAGCTGCATAACTGAAATGTAATACCGTCACGAGCAGGCTCACGCACCAGGCAGGTACAGAGGCATGGGCGTAGGACATGGGGGGCAGGTGGGACGAATCCCCCCACAATTATAAGTGGGGGCATATAATGGCATTTATCCCCCCAGAATATGTCTGTATATGTCTGTATATGTCTACTCTTGTAAGCACTTTAATAATAACTGTTACCATTACCCGTTTTATTAAGATTAATTTCTTCATAAACTAGACGTTTATTTGTTTGCGAGAACACTTTGAACATGGTAAAGTTTTGTTCAGTTGCAAAGGACGACATATGCTTTATATTACATTTTATACCAGTTGTCCATATCCGTCTTGAACATTTCTTTCTGGAAGTTATTATAATAATGTAAAATACATCACATCAGATTAAGATAAAATTGGTTAATTTTTAGTTTGGGATACCTATAAGGCAAACATATTGCAATAGAGTCAGCTAGGGAGAAATGGCATATGAGGAGGGACACACAGCTTGCAGGTGTTGTATTTGCCTACCTTTTGTCTGCCCATGGCATGCTAACCCCTATGACCATTCCCACCCAGTTCTTGCTCCTCCCCACCCATGGGAAATCTTTGAGCTCCCTTTACTTAATCCTTACCATCAAACTTAACACTCAAACTGCCCCATCACGAGTTTGGCGGTAACCCTTAAATGCGGCGGTTACCCTATTATTGCTGCATTTAAGGGTCTGCCAATCACAGGTTTGACAGGATTTACCCCCAGCTCTGAGCTGGGGGTAAATCCGCAGCGATTTTGCTGATTTCTGATGCTATTACTGTGCACTAATACCGCCAGCGGTACTAGCGTTGAAAATTCCCCATTGGGCCCAATGGGGAATGGGAAATTCCCAAATGGGCCCAATGGTAATGGGGAATTACCGTTCGGCCAAACCCGTGATCCGGCGCTAATAGCACCGGGGGGTTTGACGGTAATGCTAAAAGCCCCAGACATATCCCGGCGGTATTACCGCCAGTATACTGCCCAACTCATAATGAGGCCCAAAGTGTCTGCCAATGTGTTTCCAGAGCAGTCTTCTGTGAGTTAACAACTTAATTGGAGTTCTAAACCTTCTGCTGAAATTAAAATACCTTAACCAGGTCTGCCTTCAGCCATTCGTTGTAGTACCACTATGTGTGTCTTTCACCGAAGTCCCGTTAAAAACAAGCACTGGCAAAGCCAATTGTTTTGGCTTGTCTATACGTATTAGGCAGATGCCAGGCACAGCTCTTGGATGGCAAGGCACTCCATTTTACAGCTTCTACCGTCAATGCCCAGTTAATACCACTATAGCAGTGCCTGGCAAGTACCATTCCCATGCCTACACAAAATCACAAACTGTTGGCATTGCCAATGCTTGTTAATTATTAATTTAATGGGCCTCATTACAAGTTTGGCGGTAGCCTTTCCAGTAAAACAGTCAGGCTGCTGCCAAACTTTTTCTGGCACCCGCGAATGGGCAATTACCGGGTCATTACGGCCCGGCCGTATCCAGTAATTGCCCACTTGCGGGCGCCAGAATAAAATGCTTCCCATTCCCATTTGAGCCCCATAGGACTCAATTGGAATGGGGATGTTGGATGCCCCTGCACCATTCTTGAATGGTGCCGGTGCATCTGACATGCGCTGCTCGAGGGTGCCGGTACGTCGGGCAGGAAGGCATCCGGGAGCAGAACTCGTTGTTTGCCGGTCTGGTAACAATGGTACCGGCAAGCTTACCAGTACTGTTCTTACCGGACCTGCAAACTTATAATGAGGCAATGTCTTTCAATGCTTGCAATCAGTGGTGTCACAGAAATGTCACATGTCAGGCTCAGTTCGAAAGTGATAGGTGGCCCTGAATCCGTCAGTCAGGCATTTAGGTGTGCGCAGGTGCTTTCTCTCACTCTCTAGCTATTTTTCCCTCACCCGCTGCCCCACAGCCCACCTATGCCCTCCCGACCTTTCGTTTCTTGATCCTTAAAAATAGCCGCATTGTTCTCTAATTCTGGAGAAACAGAAAGCGCTCCTCTGGGCCCTGAGAAATGACACTTGCACTGCATTAAGCAGGTAAGAAAAGGAAACCGAAAGCGCAGCTTTACTGGGCAACAAAACCCCAGATCTTGCCGCCTGTGATGCCAAGTGGCATCGGGTACACAGCAATCCCCCAAGAGTCTTATGAGTGTGGGACCGTTTCCAGGGGCTCAGAAGCAAAGTCTGTTTCCTAAACTGTCCTTAAATGTCTCAATTTCGTTTTGGTTTTTGATTGTAATCCTGCCAACGGATAAAAGTGCGGGAGTGGGCGAAGCCTGCAATGATTCCTTACAGGAATTCAAGGCCAACACACACATCCTTATCACTTGAGAATTCAATATCAGTATATCAACATGTTGACCTTCAATATTACAACAATGCACTTTACTAGGAAAGGGGTGCTTTCATCCGGTTCTGCAAACATATCCAAGTGTTAGACATGTTTCCAATAAACAAGGAGTTTTTGTTGTTATTAATCTTTGACAAGACTGGAGGTTTACTAATTCAGGGGTGGACTGGGAACCAAAAGAGTCCCTGGAAATAATGTTCAAAGTGTCCCCATATTACACATTTTCAGAAAGCCCAACCCTTTTCCTATGAGGTTACTTCACAAAAGAGGGCCAGGGTGCACAGGCCTACTGGGAAATCTCCAGAGTTCTCTGTAGGGCAGTCCACCCCTGCCCAGGGTGCACAGGCCTACTGGGAAATCTCCAGAGTTCTCTGTAGGGCAGTCCACCCCTGCCCAGTGTGCACAGGCCTAATGGGAAATCTCCAGAGTTCTCTGTAGGGCAGTCCACCCCTACCCAGGGTGCACAGGCCTACTGGGAAATCTCCAGAGTTCTCTGTAGGGCAGTCCAACCCTGCCCAGGGTGCACAGGCCTACTGGGAAATCTCCAGAGTTCTCTGTAGGGCAGTCCACCCCTGCCCAGTGTGCACAGGCCTACTGGGAAATCTCCAGAGTTCTCTGTACGGCAGTCCACCCCTACCCAGGGTACACAGGCCTACTGGGAAATCTCCTGAGCTCTCTGTAGGGCAGTCCACCCCTGCTACTGTTAACCGTTAACTTATCCACTTTTTTCCAATAGGAAAGAACCCGTACACTTTAAAGTACACTTGAAAGAACATCTTGTATGTGTAGCATTTAGAGTGCTTACTCGGCTACTAATGAAGCAGAGGCATGGCCCTCAGAACAAACAATTCACTCAGGGTACACGCACACAAAATTACGTGCAATGATTCCTACTGTCTTTGTCTTTGCTTCTCGCCGCAGCAAATAAGTAGCCCACATTTCAGTATTCACTACTTATTTCTGTTTAATGGCTTGTAAAGAAGAGGGTTGTAAAGTTTGTGAGATTTGTGGACAAGGAATGGTGGCTGGACACCCTATCTTTTTGGGACCAGCTGTGCTCAGGCCATGAAAGCCTTTTGACATGGGAAGTGGTAACATTTTTGTGCAAACTGAGCCTTCTGAAATGAGATGCCAAATTGAAGGATTTTATACTCTGAACTGTTTTACTTTTTCTTAATTTTGTTCTGTTTTCTTTTTTTGTTTTCTCTTGTTTTATACATTGATGATATATGTAATTTAATATGTACTGCTATTTTGATTTTAATTTTGTAATTTTGTGAAAAGTCGAGTTTTTCGACTAAAACACAATAAATAAAAAAAGCAAAGTCCCGAAGGTGTCCCCTGTCCACCCCAGATTCTATGTGTCTCCTACGCCCCTGTACAAAGGAATGTGTTGTATTCACTTGTGGAGTGCAGAAACCGAGTAACTCTTAACTTGAGATGTTGTCCAGGGAGACACCCACCGGTCCATCCACAGGCACTCACAGCTCAGATCCGCTGACACCATCACAATCACACAGCATTCTCTGAGCTGGCATCCATACACACTCACCAAAATTCTAAGTCTTGTATTGAGGACCAGTGAGGCAACATCACAACCTAACAGGTACACTCAGCTCACTCAAATCCAGATATAGCACAGGTGTCAATGACATGGTACTGTAATAAAACTAATCGTTTTGCGTATTCAGAAATACTGCACGTTTTACCAATACCTCCACACTCCCTCCACACTAATAATCATTCTATATATGTTCTGGGTACATGTCCATCTCAGGTGGCCAGACATAACTCTCCTCCCACCAGCCCATCATAAAACCAGAACACATATTGTGCCCAATACAGTTCCACAAGTTTGTCAAACACAATATAGGCATGGTTAAAAGCATCTCAGAAATCTTCTTAAAGCTTGTAAATAATGAACATTTCATACACATTCATGAAGAGTTTGTTTAGAACATACCCATTAATGTAGTGCCTGTCTTCCACCCTTTCAATATGTAGGTAAGTAACTGTGCAGCATAAGTGTGTGTTGAAGGTGTGTGTGTTTTAAGAGCATTCAAGCCTGGCGGTCTGGAATAAGGGTGCCAGTAGCAGTGTACTGGCACCCTTTTCGGACCGCCAGACTACAGGTATGCCTGCAGAGGCCGTGGGTTCCGGCTACTGGGGGCACTGGCCCATGCAGGCATGGTTTTCTCTGAAGCACCAGCACCGTAAGCAACAGTGCCGGTGCATCCATTTCCCTATTCCTATAGGACTCCACAGGAGTGGGGACTTACATTTTCTGCCGCCGGACAACTCGGGCCACCGGGACTTGTAATGTCCCGGTGGCACTGGGATATCAGCCGGCAGAACAGTGTTACGAGTTCTGCAGCAACCCGCCAGTAGCACTTGCGAGGTACCGCCAAACTCATAATGAGGCCTTATCTGTCTTAACAGTATATAGTGCAAAGTGTATGAGTGCTTGGTGAATACGTTGCTGGCGTATGAATGTTTTATACATGAAAAATATGTGCCTTAAGAGCACATGTGTCTAAAGAATGTATGGTGCATGGTGTGTAAGTGCTTGGTGTGTAAGTGTATGACATAAAAGGTTTTACAGCTCATGCATGTATAACATCTACATTTCCAGTACGTTTCATATACATATAAAAATGTGTGTTGTAAAAGTGTGCTTCATAAGAGTGTGTGTTGTAAGAGTGTGTGTCATAATTGTGTGTGGTAGGAGCATGTGTCATAAGAGCATGTGTCGTAAGAGTGTGTTTCGTGTGCACATGTTATAAGTGCATGTGCTATAAGAGAGTGTCCCATGTGTGTGTTGTATGTTTGTGTGTTGTACGTTTATGTGTAATGATTTTGTGTGACATATGGTATGTTTTGTAAGAGTATATGTCATAAGAGCATTTTGTAATAAGGGTGTGTCTTATGACGGTGTGTGTTGTTAGAGTATTTCATAAGAGAGGGTGTGGTAAAAGAAAGTGTGGCATAACCATGTGTATCGTAAGCCTGGGTGTTGTAACTGTGTGTGTCTTAAGTGTGTGTGGTGTAAGGCTTATGACTAGTACTTAATTTGTAAGAAAATAATCGCAAGGGCCCAAATATTTTCTAGCACACCTGTGACACAGTAGGACGTGCAGCTCCCTTCCCACTGTTGACACCACCCATGGCTGCTCCAGACAGTTTCTTCAGAATCTTATATTTAGCATAGACAAGTGTACCATTAATTAATACCCTGTCAACTTAAATAAGATATCAGTCATGTTGACAGTGCAGAGTTGTTCAGGTCCTTGTTGTTCTGTATGCGCCATGCAGTGACAACATATTTGGGGTTAAATCTGCAACTCCCACTGGTTCAATGGGGGTGATGGAGCCACTGGGCAATTTGCAGATGCCAATCGACATAGTTTATGAGTTGTGTCTTAAATATTTGTGTTTCTGTAAAATACAATCGTTAACATTTTGCTCTGATCCTATCGTCGGCAAGTGGGACAAGTTGTTCATGTATATACAGAAAAACGAGCAAACATGCTTTCTTCCTATGGCAAATTAATGGAGCTATGCAGGCAAAATCAGTACTGAACTAAAGAACTTGCCTTTCAAACACTGCAGCAAGATCTTCTAGTATATGGTGCCACTCATGATAGGCACTCCCCTTTGATATTGGGCTTTTATGTGAACGTGCCCCTGTTTTCGGGCTGGTGACTGTCCTCTTGTTGTGAGCCCACCCTGTTGGTTAATACAGTAGAGGATTTGCAACAGTGTTATGCAGGCTGAGTGGAGCAGTGTACAGGCAGCAGTGCCCAGCATTATCACCTTTCGACTCATTGTTATTCATGAAAATTGATAAAAAGCCATGTCCCGCCAAACTCAGCCAGCAGGTTTGTCAATAACAATGAGCTGGCCGAGGATGCAAAGACCCTGGCCAGTACAAAGTTGTTGATTGTTATATTACGAAAACTGAAAGTTAACATAATAAAGTTCTGAAAACACCACAACATAATCAAGCTGGGCTCATAAATAAGTGCCGGGCTGCGCTCTGCCAAGTCCCCCCACACATTAAGCACTGTGCATTTGGTGTGCAAGTGTCTGTCATTTAAGTGTATGATATATAAGAAGTCATGCAATTCACATGGCCTAGATGTCTCTGACACATATGAAAACTGATATTGAAGTCAGGTTTGACTTTCATGTGAGTTTTTATAAGTACAAAAGCCTTATAAGGGTCATACAGTTTGTACATGTTCACAATTTACACCTCCTGAAAAATATATCAAAGTCAGTCCTCACTTTTATGTGAGTTTACTGTCATATATTTATGTACATGTACAAAATGTACATCTCCCGCACATATGTGCACAGTTTTCATATACAATTTACATATATTCTGCTCATAGATTTAAAGACTCCTAAAGTAACTTTGATTTCCGTCTTCAGTGCATACAAGAAGCCAAGGAGTGTTACATATTGTACATTTACGCAATTTACATCGCATGTACATCTTTTAAACATATATAAAATCACATCAGATTCAGTTCCAACTTTGATGTTCGTTTTCATACATACAGTAGCATACATGTATGATGTCTACATCTTTGACACACATGTGTAATAAAAGATTCACATTCATTCTCACATGTGTCCAACATAAAATCTGAAAACGTGGATATCTCAAAATTGGCCATATCATTTATGAAAATACTTTTTATGTGCACCATTTTAAGAGAATATTTAGGTGCATATATGTGATGCTGGAAATGCATTTTGAGGGACATGGTCTCCTCGTCCTTGCCCTGCCCCTTCTCTGTTTGTGTTTTCTGTGTGCTTTTCTGCACAGGAGTCCAGCTTGGACCCATGGGAGTGCAGCTCATCATTCTGACATTTTGCTGAACAGTACCCATGGGATAACCTGAGGGCACCCATGGGTAGGAGTACACCCTTGTTGCCCTAGTGTATGCTTTTGGGCACATGTGCGTTCCCCACAGACTAGGGTATGGGTTGGTGATAGCTACACGCTGACCTGGCAGCGGCTCTGGATATCCTCCATTTTTGGCATACCCAGGTCCTGCCATAGTTTAGTTTAGTTTAGTTTCTTTATTTGTACCGCGCTTGAAACCCTCAGGTAACTGGGCCCACAAGGCTTAAGCAATAGTTACAAAATCAAAGGATTCCTAAGCAAAGGCAAGATGGCCACAGGTGGACACTTGGTCTCCTTTGCCTTAGCCCTTTGTTTTCTCAAATTCCCAAGAAGCCCTGACTCTATTCCCTTCACCTAAATAGATGTTGGGTGGAAGGACAATATATGGGTCTGGGACTGCATTATGCAACACTGGCTAGAGCCTTCCCCGGGGCTGCTTGTTGTAGGTACCGCCTTGGGTTGGAGCATGCCTGAATGGAGTGAGTAGTCAATATGCAGTCTGTGTCTGAGTTGTGGGTGTCTGGTTTTGGTTGTGTGACACAATCCCTTACTGAAACTGGAATGAATGCAGTGTAGTGCTTTGAAAGGCTGGGGAGTAGCCCCCGATCCACATTCTGTGTTGTGGGTGTTTGGTTTTCTGTGAACAGCCTGAAGGCCTGTGAGCCTGATTGCTTGCTGCCTACATGAATGCACTTGTGTGTGATTGGCTGGCTGGGCCTTTCTCAGTCTGGGTGAATGGGAGTGTTGTGGATAACAGATGGCCTCAATCTCTTGTCAGAGGCTGAAACAAGAAACCTGAAGCAGAAGCTGAAGTCATCTTAAGCTTGCATCCTGGAGTCCAGCTGGAGGAAGAAGTCTGCAGATGCAAAACTTCAGGCAATCCAAAATAGGAAGAAGTCTGTGGATGAAAATCCTCAAGCAATTCAAAAGCTGCTATGCTGACTCCAGGACTGAATGAGAAAGGATCTGGATAGATGACCTCTTCCCATAGCTATGAGGGAAACATCGTTCTAATCCTGCTCTTCACCCGAAGTATACTGGAAGCCAGTCCTGTGTGCCTGCCATCTGGACACAGGATCTTAGTGGGTCCAGAAGAGGAGTGCCTGGCCATTATGAAGCCAAGCAGTCCATCTGTGTTGCCCATGGTCCGGAGGAGTGTTCATGACCACTGAACGCCAAGTTACTGAGAATCACCCGAAAGAGGGGTTACGCTTGCATAGTGCTGCTTGACACCCAGAGCTGAAAATCACTAAAGAATCATTCAAGGGGCATCCCTGCGATGACATCTGTCCACTTTTACAGACCTGAGATAATCCATGGTTGCTGCCTTCAGAGGAGTGTCCGCCAGTGGGTTTCCTGCCAACCAAAATACAAATAAGATGTTCCGAGGGTCCAGACTTAGTGAGTATTTCCAGTCCAGTCCTGTGGTCACGTACAGGCCACCAGAAGCCATCCTGAGGTCTGTGTTGCTGCTGCAGAACCAAAGAACCAAAATCCCCAAACCCAACACCTAATTCTGCCCCTTCACCCGTCACCACCAAAGGTCATCCATGGCCACCAAGGGTCCTATCTTCTTCAGCCAGCATTGTCGAGGACCACAGCAAGTTTCATCCTCTTGGGATATCAACATCCGGCGCAGCAACGCGACATTAAATACCACTGTGACAGACCTGCATTGCTCCTTTTTCGACACTGCTTGCTTCCCTTCCTCTTCTCAACACTGACATCCCAGTGACTCTTTCTTACAAGGGCGGTCATCCTCAAGAGGTCCTACTGAGTAAAGCCAAAAAACTGCAACACTTTGCCTGCCAAGGCACCCATGGTACTGTGATGACGAAGAACATATTCCATCCTCAGGATTCATACAAGGGTCCCAGATTCATCTTGGATCCTGTTCTCCTTTGGCTTCCCAGATACTTTGGGGTAACAGTAATGTTTTCTGAAGTAACCATTGCCTAATGATTTAAATGCTTTTTAATAACTGACAGCAGTTGGTGTTTTAAAATTGGATGTACAGCTAACAGCGGCACCACATAGAACTTTATATATACCTTAAGTTAAGTTACCTGTTTAGATTTCTAGTACAAAGTAAGCCTTATTTATTTGTGTATATCTACTTGACTTTTACCTTTTAATAAAAGGACTGTGTTATTACCTAACATAGTGTGTAGACATTCCATTGTGGATAGCTTGAGGATACACTGGGGAATTTGTGCGCCGAAAAACAGGGATTTGTGCGCCATTCTGCCCACAAACCCTGCTTAACAAATGGGGATTTGCGGGCAGAATGGGGCGCAAATCCCCATTTTTCAGTGCACAAATTCCATGAATCAGCCCCTTTGTACCTAAGAACCAACCTGCATGAACTCCATTGAAAATATTACTTATTTAGAGTCTTGGCTGGGGTGCTCTGTGCCTCTAACCCAACTATATTGTTTGCAGAAGTACAGATATCCACCCCAGTTTTTAAAATGTTAAACATTTTAAAAATCAAAGCAGCAACATTTGAGATATGTTTTCCATATCAGAAAGCCCCATGTTAAGAGCTGTTCAAAACATGATCAAAACAACATTAAAATATGAAGCCATCCATTAATAATTCTGAAATTTTCCATGCAGAAGCGGCTGCATCAAAAATCTACTCTGGAATTATTTCTGATTTTTCATGGAATGGTTCAAGTGTTATTAAGAATAAATATTTCTGAAGCTCCGTAGACAATTTGGCTTAACCTTGACTATGCCATTTAATGGCATAACATGTATATTTGATAGACAGTGGATGCAGAATAAATATTGTCACCCAAACTTTTAAATTGTTCAGAAATAGCGGTATGTTTATATATCTATCTCTCTCTGGTTCTCTGTCTCTCTCTCTCTCTCTCTAGTTAAGGTGAGTTGGATTTCCATAGGAACCCCTCATAATTCTATTGTTGATAACTTTTGATTCGAGTAACAGATTTGACCAAAATTTCGAAAGTGATTAAGGACTCATGGCCCCCCCCAGACTGCAAGTTTCGTAAAGATTTGTTACAAAATATAAAATTCATTAAGAATACAAAAAAGTGCAGTCTACTTCCCATTCATATTCCCAGAGACAAACAAGGTCAATGTTTGCCAAAGCGCACAGCCCAAACCGCTGGACGGATTTGGACCAGGTCTGAAACAACTTGAGCATGAAGTATTGACTCGCGATCCACCCATGGTTTGGGGTTATTCGTGCAGTAGTCTTTTAAATTATTGATGGAGAAGGGGCTGTCCCATTTTCAATACTAGATACCTAGCTCAGTCATTTACCCAAAAACCGGGTGTTTTTAGAAATGAAACAGCCGCCATTGTGTTTTTTTCTCGATGCAAGACATAACCGCGGCTATAGCTGAGGATATGGGAAAAGGAAACACAGGAAAAAAGCTATTTGCAGGTCAAAACACATGCAAATGCCATCAGGCTAGAAGTCCCAGGAGGTGGCTAGAGGGCACCAAGTGCAATTTGGGAGTTGGAGGGCATCAACACAAAAGTTTCTGTAGCCTCTGCTATAGCCTTGAATATCCAACATCTCAAAGCAAACTGCATCAAGGAAACAGCATGTGTTGTGGGGAGGGAGAGGATAGTGGAGGTGAGGAGACAATCTGGGGGGTGGGGGGAGCTGGCACAGATGAGGGGGGTACTTGGTGAGGGACTGGGGGACAGGAAGGCATTTTTTCCAGGCATTATTCCGATATTCACGGCTATATAGTGCTACAGATAGCCCAGGGTAGTTCAGTACCCAGGGTTACAGTTTTTTAACAGGACATACCCTGCTTAGCTTCAAAGTGAGGAAGGGGCCATGCTGCTTGATAAATGAACCAATCCGACCAGACCACTTAGAGAAATGGGCCAGCCCTTTCTTGCTTCGGAGCTGAGCAGGGACAGTCCAGCTTTGAAGTTAAGCAGGGTCAGCCCCTACTGCATGGATTGGTGACCAAATGGGCATCCAAATTATTATTATTTTCTTAAAACCATGCCACTGTCAGTCCTTGAATGTTTTGACCTCAGGGCCAATTTTTTGCCTTTTGCTGAATTGCATTCTAGTATTTGTAAGATATTTTTACAGCAAAACGGTTTTTCCATCCCGACAGTAACTGGGATGAACCCTGCTTAGCTTCAAAGAGAGGAATGGGTCAGCCTCATAAGGGCATGTTGCCTAATAAATTAGTCCACCTTACACAACCACTTAAAGAAACATGGCTGAAGAGGACTGGATCCTTCCTTGCTTTGAAACTAAGCAGGGTCAGTCCCGGATATTGCATGGATGGGAGACAGGTCACTGTCCCGAATGGCGTGTGTTTTTTATTTGAAATATCTCATAACACATGGCATCTGCATAATTCTTTTTAAAACATGCTACTGTCAGTCCTTCAAAGTTTTGCACTCAGAGACCATTTTCTTGCCTTTTGCTGAATTGCATTCTGGTATGTGTAGTCTCAGGCAGGATGGGGACAGGGGTTATGCCACGGTTTTGCCTAAAATAGTTTTTGCCTAAAATAGTTCAATAAGGATTTATATATTTGAGTGACACTAGGGTATGTGTACTTTTCAAGTTAGCTTTATAAAGCAGATTATTGTTGAAAGCCAGACATGGGGGTGAGGAGTAGAAATGATGAGAAGGCTAGTAAGTCATAGGTATCTTGCCCGCTCTGTGGCAAGAGAGTTTGCAATTCTGGATACTGGTGCAGTTATTTCTCTCTGATTGTGGCTGGGTTTCTGGGCCCCAGTAAAGGACACATGTGAACAGACAACATATCTTTTTTTCAGAGGGCGGACGCAACCCCTTTTTTTGAGCTTGGCATCTTGCTCAAGTATTTGGATACCAGGATTTTACTCAGGTTGTCATGTTCCAAGTGCAGCCGCTTAACCTCAAGACCACAGAACTTGCTTCTTATTGGGATTTTGATTTCAATGGAATATTTCATTGCAGATTGCTGGATTGTAAAGTTGAGCACCTTTTATACTTTGCCAGCATATTTATTGGAAGATTTCCTCTCACGTTATTTTTCTGGTGTCCTTTACTTATTTTAAAAGTCAATTTTCTCTTGCACACTTTCTTCTAAGGGGAAGGTCAATTGAACTACATTTATATATTTCACTATAAAATATATGGTTAATTACTGTGTTTTTATTCATGGGTGCCAGCTTTTGATTTTTGCAATGGGGGCAAAAGTACCTAGGCATATGTTATTCTTGCAGCTGATAACTTTTTAACCTTTTCCGTGCTGCTTAAATGCGGTTATTTGGGGTTGTGTGATGTATCACAACAGTCACCAAGAGACCAGCCATAAAACAAGGGGTTTGTAGCCCTGCTAAACCAAAGTTTGTGAGCAAATAATTTAATCTCAGTGCGCATTGACTAAAAACATTGTGAGTTCTCAAAGCCTGAGATCTTTTATAAATAATTTAAAAAAATGTTGGAGGAGACATGATATACCAGAGGTCTGGGGATTGCTACAAGCTCACCAGATCAGCTCTCAAAGGCCCAACAACCATTCCCCCAGAATTAATAGAGGACTCAGCCAAGGGCAAGTTAGAACTGTCGTTTATTACAAAACCCGACAGGGATCATACAGGACAATCAGAGATTTCCAGAATCGTGTGTCCCCATTTTGATGTAAAATTGCATCTGTATCTGGGCCCCTCCCCAAAAACATATCACTCACGTTTATTGGGTGTTCGGAGTGGTAGACCCTATAGAAGGTTCATTTACATCTTACTCTACTGGCCCTCCCATGTCAGGTGGCTGGCCTGCCCTGTACCCAGGGTGTTAGTCTTAGCAGTGCACAGTGGTGGTGCAAGTTATGGCTGCTTAGCTTACCATAAGCGGTGAATTTCAGGTGTTTTCAGTTTTACTTGTAACCATAACGTCCCTTCAACAAAGTTTTTTCACTGAATTTAATATTGTTTTATTAGTGCAGCTTAATTAGAAAGTTCCTTTAACAAAGTGTTTTCACTGCATTTCCTAAGTTTTTATGAGTGCAACTTAACAGTAACATCCCTTTAACAACGCTTTTTCTGTGAATTTCATAGGTTTTTATGAATTAAAATGTTTCATGATCTGTTATCACTGTATATAAGTTATTAATAATTCCTATTTTAACTTATATGAAAGAACTGTGAACCTACTTTAAGAAACATATTTTTTGCAACACATATTGATGTGTGTTGTTAGCAGCACATGCTAGGGATTCAAGTCATGATTGAATTGCCTAGGGCATGAGGCTCGACCATGATCCCAACCAACCCACCCCCGTTATCCAATGCACCTACCCTGCATCCCAGTTCAGTTTCCACTATACCCTCATAATTTGACCAAAGGCCAGTGCTCATAGCTTGGAGACATGGCCAGTCTCCACAATCCATGGGGCATGGGCTTTGGCCATGCCGCATTACCCAATAGGCAAATCAGAGTAGACATTGTTCCTTGCCGAGGGCCATGCCCACTGCCCAGGCAGTAACATCATATCACCATTTTTTGTACTTACTTTTTGACTATTTCAAAAAAGTAAAACACAGGACGATTTGTAAAAAGCATACTTTTAGGTCCTTGCTGATGTTCCTCGCACATGTTTGCTGCAATCCCATCCAGCACTTTGGGCTGCAGTCGCAAGCAGAATTCTTTTCCCCATTTATACCTGGAGCTTCGGCCATGCTGCATGCCCCAATAAGTTAATCGGAGTAGGCATTCGTCCTTGCAGAGGGCCAGGCCCACTGTCCATGCACCAAAGTTGTATCACTATTTTCTGTACTTACATTTTGAAGCTGTGGAAAAATAAAACACAAGACGGATTTGCAAAAGCATGCTTTCTGGTCCCTGCTGATGCTGCTTGTGCAGGTTTGTTGTAATCCAGTCCAGCAGTTCAGGCTATAGCCACAAGCCGGATATGTGTTCCCATTCAAACCTAGAGCTTCGGCCATGGTGCATGCCCCAGTAAGCAAATCAGAGTACATATTTGTCCTAACTCAGGGCCAGGCACATTGACCAGGCACCAAAGTTATTTTTTTAACTTTCATTTTGACACTTTAGACAAAATAAAAAACAGGACGGATTTGCAAAACCATGCATTGAGCTCCTTGCTGATTCTCCTCACGAATGTTTTCTGCAATTCTGTCCAGAACTTTGGGCTGTAGGCATGAGCAGAATTTATTTTCCCATTCAATCCTATCCCGATTTTAAAAATCCTGACACCATAGCCGATCCCTGGTGGCCATGCCCACTTTAACCCCATTGCCAGTCCCTCATGGCCATTATGACACTTTTCAAAAAATAAAACACGTACACATTTGGAAAACCATGCTTTCAGGTCCTTGCCAATGCTCCTTGCATGGGTTTGCTGCAAATCTGTCCATGTTTTATTTTTTGAAAAGTTTTAAAATGTATGTACAAAAAATAGTCATATAATTTAGCCCCCATTTGACAAAATCCATTCAGACTTTGCATAAACATTCAAGGTTGGGTCTAAAATATTCCTGAAATCATTTGTGCAGATTCGTCAAACATCCAACAAAGTTATACGCCATCTAAAAATGTTGAGACCCCTCTAATTCTGACCCCTCTTGACAAAACCCGCCAAACTTTTCAAACACATTCAATCCTGGGTCTAAAATCTTTTTACAAATGTTTGTGCAGATTCGTCAAACGGCACCAAATTTATTAGCCTTTCAAATATTTTGGTACCCCCTCAAATGTTTCCCGCTCTTGGCGAAACTGCACCAAATTTCGCATAACCATTCAAGGTGAGGTCTAAAATGATTTTGCAATATTTCATGCAGTGCCAATGAGTGGCACCAAAGTTATAAGCCATCCAAAAACTGACCATGTAATGCAGAAATATGCATGGATGCCCCCGAACACCTGAGTTGTTCGCGAATATCACAGGAAGGTCCCCTAACGTCTGAGATGTTCTGGGCCCCGGAGAAGAAAACACAGCCGATTTCCTGCTTTTTATGGCCATATCGCATCCCATCCTCATCACTCCTCACGTCCCCAGAGATAGTTTCATTTGTTTGACAAGTGCAATGTTGTGTTTTCTAATATGTTTTTACTGCGATGTCCGTGAGGACCACAAATCAAACATGGCATGCGTTTGAAAAAGTATTGATGCACCTCACATTTTTAACTGACCAATCGGCAGGTGCAGACGATGCACGCGAATGTCACGCTGCTCTCTAGACCGGACCCAGATATGACTCATATTTTGCTACTCACAGCCACATGCATTAAACACTACTCAAAACTTTTCAAGATTTCTATTTGCATATTCAACAATGTCTACATCTAACAAGACATAGCACAGGTACACTAATATTTTGAAAAGTATTCTTTTCAACACCTTCATAAATATATATACAGGGTTGCTGCTATTTACCCTGTAATAAGCTTCTCAATACGCATATTCTTTTTGTAACCACTCTATCAAATGCCATGTTTTGCACCATTCTGCACCTGCTCACATCAAGTGGCAGTTACTTACACCGTGTGATTAAAATGTGTTTTTAGGAGCATTTTGATGAAAGTTAAAAAATGAATATGTGCATTTATAGCAGCACTGTGTGTAACATTTTCCTAAAAGAAAGGAAAAGCAGATGGAAAAGATGTGGAGGCCATTTTTAAGAGGCACTTGGTTTGTAGAATTTGAATATGTTGGCAGTACATACTTGCCAACATGATTCATTCTGATCTGTAGGTGCTTATCCAATCCTAGTTCTTTTCTATGTGTTCTGGGAGTTGTAGTTCCACTTCTCCCATTATAAAACTCAGACTACAAGTCCCAGAATGCAGAGAAAAAAACAGGACTGGATAAGCACCTACAGATTGGAATGTGTCATGTTGGCAAGTATGCATGTACTGCCCTTCAGAGGAAACTTCTGTGGAAAGCCCGACTGTCCACGAACTACTGAGCCAAAAATAGGCTTTGGAAAGTTGTAAAAAGTTGATAGATCAACTAAAAATGGGTCTAGGAGCTCTGGAAGGATACACTTTCAACTTGAAACACCCCAGATTGGCCGAAAATGCAGTTTGAAACTGTCAGCGGTCATGGACACCACCCGCGGACAGGCTGTCATGCTGCATGGGTGCAGTCACAAGAGGATGTCCGGGTACATCTCCAGTGGCGGCGTTTTTCTGTGGATAACCATTGACTGGAAAATGCAGGGCACATGTGCATGGATGTCTGCAAACGGCGCTCTGTCCGTGTTCTAATTAAAAGTGCGCCATCCGAGAACGGACGTGTCCGTGGAAACCCAATTGCATAAATGGACACCCCGAACAGTCTTATAGTCCATGGACTATTAATTGTTTTTTTTTCAATGTTGGCAGAAAAATATACAAGATATTTATAATATGAAAATAAATGGATTTATGCAAGGAATGGGGTATCGGAATGGGAAACATAAACGGGAGAATTTGGGATTTCTATACAATGATCATCAGGGGATGACGTTTCATCAAAGCGTCTTTCATTTATATTTTAGTTATTTGATGGGGGAGATTCCTGGGGGCAAGGCAGACAGATACAAGAAGAACAGTGATAATCAACATTTCTGATAACATGATTTTTAACATAATCTAAAGTCATTGCTAAGATCATCCAATTTTGCAGACAAAGGGAATGATTTCATTATCTACAGTTGGGACTAGGGATTGCCTTTGTGATTCTTGGGATTCCCATAATTAAATTGGGTAGTTGATTCTTCATTTAAAGTATGTTATACAAGAAAAGAAAAAATAATTATGTCAATGAGCTCTGTATAAATTACTTTATTTGTTTATATTGAAAGATGTATTGTTTACCATAAGAGATGTCATCATCACTAATTTCCTCTTTTCAAATGTTTTCTTCCAACCACTCAATTGTGCTTGCCATTTTTGTTAAAATTAATAAATAGTCATATTTGCTTATATGAAATGTTTATATAATAAGTACTTACTATTTGGTAAGTGTTTGTTTTGGGATGAGCTCCTATTGTATCTGAGTCTGTATGAAGAGTTGCACTAAAGTGATATGAGGAGTATAGTCATGGGTTGTGCTGGGTGCATTTGATTATCTTGTGTGCTAAATAAAAAAAAAATATTTACATTTTGAAATAATGAATTGTACAAAAAGGTGTATTTGGTAAGTAAATATAAGTAATGTTGTTTTATGTTTATGTTTTGTTGATTGAACGGTCCAACGTCCCCTGTGATTCTGGGTTTTGTTGATACAACCTAATGTCTGCGGACTCTCACACTGTCCGCTGACTCCACATCTTCTACATTGGGGGCAAGTGTGATTTTAGGAGGAATCATTAAAAATAGGTATAAGGTACTTGTAACAATATTAATGGGGATCTGGTAAAAACCTATGAAATTCAGTGAAAAAACGTTATTAAAGGGATATTATGGTTAAGTTGCACTAATAAAAACCTATGAAATTCAGTGAAACATCTTTGTTAAAGGGACGTCATGGTTACAAGTAAAACTGAAAAAACGCTTGAAATTCGCCAGTTATGGTAAGCTAAGCAACCATAACTTGCGCTACCACCGTGCACTGCTAAGAATAACACCCATAACCTCAAAGATGACATCGCAAATGTCATTGATGACATCACTGATGACATGACTTTTGAAATATTTTGATGAAAGGTCTCTACAAGGGTTTGTGTTTACAATGTTGCTAGCAAGATGTCAGGGGTGATTGGAAGACCTCTCATGAACTGCCTAATGTATTAAAAAATGTACTCATCTAGACAAAACATTATATTGCAGTGTTGTTCTTAATACAGGAACCTAATAATACATACACATAGGTAATGGGTGCAGCATGCACCATATTAGTACAGTATTGTTTATCTGATAATATCAGCCACTAAAATAATACATGCAAACCTATCAGAATGTTGACTAATGTTAAACTTAGAATGGATAGCTAGCAATACAAGACTCACTACACACTTGTGTTAATACAAACAATACATATGCAGAGCCACAATGCATAGAAATATGAAGCACATACAGGGAAACTCCAGTTAAGAGGAAAGAAACAACAACACCAGAAAATGGCAATAACATTAGAGTTGATCATCATGTGCACAAATTAATTGTGTGTTTGAGGTCTGCTTATTGCCCATGTATGTGCACCATGAGCTGAGGCCAAACCGTAAGGAAAGTACATTAAGAACATACAAGAAGGCTAACGTATCAATATATAGCACCTTGTGAATTTCACAATTGTTACTGTCAGTGAAGGAAAACAACTGGCCTACATAGCTCTGTGAACAAAATCAAGTAGCCCAGATATGTGATGTCATCAGTGATCTTGTCAATGCCATTTGTGATGTCAATTTTGATGTGGTGGGTGTTAGTCTTAGCAGTGCACGGTGGCGGCGCGAGTTATGGTTGACGAGCTTACCATAACTGGCATATCTCAAGGGGTTTTCGGTTTTACTTGTAACCATAACATCACTTTAAATTCATTTTTTCACTGAATTTCATGTGTTTTATTAGTGCAACTTAATCATAGCGTCCCTTTAACAAAGGTTTTTTCACTGTATATGTATATATATATATATATATTACATGGACGCGGTAGCGGTCCATTTAGTTATGGTTAAGTTGGTGTTTCCATAGGAAGAACATTTTTTGGGTGGCTTATAACTTCGCTCCCTCTGGACGAATCCTCACCAAACTTTGCAAAAAAAGTATATGGCCCAATCTGAATTTCTTTGCAAGGTTTGGTCCAGGGGGGGGCAAAGTTATAGGGGGGTCCCAAAACTTTTGTTTTTTCCCATAGACATAATGGGAAAAAACTTTGCGCATGCCTACAGCCCAAACCGCTGGACGGATTTACACCAAATTTGCGGCAGGAGCGGGGGCTTGGTCCTGAAAGCGTGCTTTTGCAAATTTGGTGTAAATCCGTCCAGTAGTTTTTTTTAAAATGACCAAAATGTAAGGCAAAAAAATTAGTGATAGCTCTGTTCGCTCCGCGGACTGACTTCCCGGTTCGCTCCGCGGACAGTGCCCTGATTGGCTGAGCGGCTTGTGTGATGTCCACGGACATGCAACATGTTTGCTGATTGGACGGCGTGGTGCGTGAAGTGCATCAGATTTTCTGTGACGCCTGCCATCTTGCATTCGCGGACGACCGCGGACAGCGCGGTGAAACCTGGATTAAAAATTGTATTTAGCGGAGTGTGTTGGTGTGTAAGAGTGTTTGGGGAGGGTGGGGGAGTATGAGATAGGTTCAATGTTCTTTTTTTATGTGCTAGACACTTTTGTTGTGTTGGATTTTTCTGTGGACAGCACGGCTGTTCTGAAATGTTCGTAATAAACAGAATGGATTCAGTGTCAAGTTGAAAGTGTTCTAAGAAGACTCATGGGGTCCTGGAATGTTCGCAGGGGGTGTCCTGAAGACGTTGTCTGTATTGTTCGTTGTCAAGCTGAAAGTGTTCTAAGAACACTCGCGGTGTCCTGAAATGTTCGTACATAAAGAAAATGGGGGTGTTCTGAGGACGTTGTCCGTGTTGTTCGCTGGCAAGTTGAATGTGTTCTAAGAACACTCACGGTGTCCTGAAATGTTCGAAAATAAACAAAATTGGGTGTTCTGAGGACATTCTCCGTATTGTGTGCCTGCTTAGCTGTATCCAATGAGGGAATGGTACAGAGAATGAAGTGGAAATGGTAGAAGGGCTGTCTAAGAGTTATGCGGTCTGCGGACAGGGCGTGCTACATCCGGGGTTTTCCAGCAAATCCAGCATGGAAAGAAGACTGTGGGGATCAGCCAATCAGATGTTGAGGTTGTGGATTTGTGTTCAAAGAGACTGTGTGTAGTGAAGATGGCAGAAGTGGAGAAAGTCAGGGTGTTGGTGCTTGGAGATATGTTTGTGCATGGTTTACAACAGTATGCTCAATGCAGGCATGTTGCAAAGAATTTTGTTGTTAAAGGAATGGAGGTGGTGTGGAGCACTGTGCCTGATTGCAATGTACAGGGAATTGTACACGTTTGTGAAGATCTTGGCAGGATCAACAGTCCCCATGTGGTAATTTTGCACTATGGTGCTTTCCATTTGGGCTATGTCAGTGCCCCTACTTTGTTGGCAGATTTGGAACACTTGGTTCAAGCAGTAATGAACATCCTTCCAAATGCCAATGTAATTTTTTCTGGATTAGTACCTAGGGCAATATGGGACAATAGTTCAGTTTTTTTTCCTCAGCAAAACAATGCTAGGTGTGTAATCAACCGAGGCATGTGTGCCTTCATGCTTAGAGCTGGTATGTTCTTCTGTAATAATGAGAATATTGATTCCAGTAATGCTGTTTATTTTAAAGAAGATGGCATTTCCTTATCTTTTATGGGAAATGCCATTCTGTTTTGGAATGTAAGGGTTGCTTTGGAGAAGGTTATGTGAAGATTTTAGGAGTAAAGTAAGAAAAATAAAAAATAAAAAATACAAAATAACAGGTGTCTGTCAAGCATCTGCAAAAAACCCCCCAAAAAACGGCTCTTTTCAGAGCCAACCTCAAAGGGGAAATGGGGCACACTATTTAAATTTACATTCACCACGCTCAGATTTTCGATATGTCCGCGGACATGGCGGTAGTCCGCAGACATCGAAATCACTAGCTAGGGGTTCAGTATGTTCTATGTTACATGTATATAAAGTCAGGGATATTATGGTTAAGTTGTGCTACTAAAAACATATGAAATCCAGTAAAAAAACTTTGTTAAAGGGACGTTATGGTCAAGTTGCGCTACTAAAAACCTATGAAATTCAGTGAAAAAACGTTGTTAAAAGGGACATTATGGTTAAGTTGCGCTACTAAAAACCTATCAAATTCAGTAAAAAAACGTTGTTAAAGGGACGTTATGGTTCAAAGTAAAACCAAAAAACCCCTGAAATTCGGCAGTTATGGTAAGATAAGCAACCATAACTCGCGCCACCGTGCACTGCTAACACTAACACACAGGACATCAAAGATGACATCACAAATGTCATTGATGACATCACTGGTGACATCACATGGCTGGCTCTCCCTTTTTTTCCTTTACTGACATATCTAAGCCATATAGTTTTCTTCAGTAACAGTCAGGAAGTAAAAATTGAAAAGGTACTATATTTGTAGACTTAGGGTCAAGTCATATCATATGAAACATATATATAGCAGAAGACACAGGCTTGAAAGAGAGCAATCCTTTCTGTGCATGAAGATAATCATTAGAGTTATCAGCACTTTCTCATAGTTTTATTTTTATTACTATACCTTCCCTGTATATGCTCATATTTGTATACATTGTACTCACACTCCTTTCCATAGGGTTCACTGACATCATTTGATACACATGCATACAGTAAGTAGCAGCTTTGAAACAGAGCAATCATTTCTCTGCATAAAGATAATCAGTTAGGTTATGAACTCTTTCTGCTACTACTTCTGCTTTTTTGCTTACTTCTCTGTCCCTGTATATACTCATATTTGTATGTGTTGTTGTCTCTTTGTGTTTTGTCTGTAATAATGTAATTATGTATTAAGTGGGTTTTATTAGCTACTTATTACATGTTTCACAGTACGCAAAACTCTAATAAGAAAGCAGTTATCATTTCATTATTCTACATGGCAAGATTATGACTATTGCACCTTCATCATGTATACTGCACACACTGCCTACGTTTCTGCATGAGTTGCTTAGTATACTGGATAGAACTTCATAATAGAATGCTATTTATATCAATGCATTGCTTAATGCACTAATTAGCTCATGATATTTATTCAAATGATCCTTGACACTTTTTGGTCAACAAGAGTTTTCATGAAAAGTAAATGCACATGTGATGTCATCAGTGATGTCATCAATGACATTTGTGATGTCATCTCTGATGTCCTGGGTGTTAGTGTTAGCAGTGCACGGTGGCGCGAGTTATGGTTGCTTATCTTACCATAACTGCCGCATTTCAGGGGTTTTTCGGTTTTACTTTGAACCATAACTTCCCTTTAACAAAGTTTTTTTACTGAATTTGATAGGTTTTTAGTAGCGCAACTTAACCATAACGTCCCTTTTTTTACAAAGTTTTTTCACTGAATATATATATGTATATATATTGGGCTGATTTATTAAGGTAATAAAAATAGTGTAAGGAAAACTAAAATTACTAAACTCAAAAAGCCCAAGTAAAACATAAGCCATTTTTTGGGGGGAAGTTTTACTTATGCTATTTTTGTAACTTAGTAAATCAGCTCTAAAGGGCTTTATCTCTCTGTGCCTCAAATTATAAATATGCATAATGCACAGACATAGAGAATAACAGCACACTCTCTCATTCTAAGGATATCTTCTGAGCACTGCTCTACATCACATCCTGGTTTCAGCAATCTGGAGCCAGATTACAGAATGTTTGCACTGGTGCAAATGCAAAGTTGCATGGTATTAGCACTAGGGCAAACTTTGCCCTGGTGAAAAAATGCATCGAAAAATGTATATTTTTTGCACTGCAGCAATTTTTGCCCTGGTGATTATACCATGCTAAACTGCACTTGTCATGATGCAAAAGATTTCTAATATGGCCGAGTGTTTTTAAAAATAGGGCAAACTTTGCCCTAGTGCATTTACCGTGCAAACCTTGCACTTGCACCGGTGCAAAGTTTCTGTAATCTGGCCCCTGGTGTCAACTGGTCCTCACCCTGGCCTATGTACAGCATTTTATGTTGGAAATGTTCCTTCTACAATACATGTTCTCTGTACAATTCCTAGCCGGCCCTTGGAGCTATATCAGATACTGAATCAAATATACAATCATTAGTTGGTTGCCTTTGCCTCAGAGCAGAACCTTGGCATATACCGATGAACCTTTCCATGCAATATTCATGCCATCTCACCTCACCCACAATGTCTGAATGATTATCAAAGGTTCCTGAAACATGAAGTTTACATTGATTTCTGATGAGAACAGTCCAGCCCGCGCAGCTGAGGATAGCTGCTGCCATCAGCATTGCTAGTGGGTGTGGGGGTTGCACTGCTCTTTCATAGGCATGCTCAGCCTCTGTGAGTACCATCTTTAAGTGACGTCCACATGCTAGGCACACTATTATTTCCCCTTATGATTGCAAAGTGATCTGTTACTTCCTGAAGCTAGGTCTGTGCTCAATAAATACAAAAATAATAATAACGATGCAGAATATTTAGATTATTCAGCATATCATCAACGTTTTGGAAATTCCAATTAGATTGCCCTAGCAAAATGCACAGTAAAGCCATTTGAAATGGTGTGCTTAGCAAGAATGAATAGCACTCACCTGCCGAGTCAGCGCTGGACGCATGAAATGCACCGGGGGGATTTGAAAGGAAGGAAATCATGCATTTCAGCATTTCTCCAGATGTTCACCTGGCAGCCCATGAGGAAGATTGACATCTGCAGTCCTTCAAAACTATTAATTAACTAAATAAACTTCCAGAATGATTCCCAGTGTACAGGTCAGCTGATCGCTGTGCCGCCACCTCTCCCCCCTGATCTGCTCTACACAGTACCCCGCCGCTTTTTCAGTACAGTGCACCGTTGCTTCCCAGCTAGGTTCACACTAAACAAAGCCCATACAAACAAGGGCACACCTGATCCCCACCTGCTAGTAGTACCTGCAATAACATTCATTCAAACTGACCACATAAAGGAACAGAAGGGAAAACAGGTCTACCAGGATCCTTTTCATGAGTGAGTCAGCATTCTACATGCAGGACTCTAAAAATGTCTGCACTTCTCTTGATATAGCGGTAGTCAATTTCTGTACATCAAAGAGGTATTGATTCCCCGCGTGGACCTAAAACACAGCTATAAGTCACCCGCTTTGTCCATTTCAAATGAGACCCTGTTTGTCAAGAGGAGAGCACAAAGAAAAGGTGCACGGCAATAACGGCCACATTGTTCTAAAATCTTGGGCACCTCTGGCAAGGCTATAAATGCCCGGATCAGTTCATCCTGCCAATTATACAGAGACAGATAATCCTTTTTAAGTCTGGCAACGGGAGCTTTAGCTCTCTGACAAAGCTCTTGCAGCAGGACATCAAAGGGTCCTCGTGCCAATCAGCTGCTACTTGATGCAGAAAGAATGCATCATGGTGAAAGCTCTGTGTTGATGTCAGACATTTTGTAGAAGCTAGAACAACTCTTGTCAGATTTTGCATTAAAGAGTATCTTTTGTTCACATGCCACTTGAAATATTGATGTTTTTTCACTTATGTGTTGCACTTAAATGTAATTGAAGAAAATAATAACCAGACCCAATTTCATAACATTCGTAGAGTGCCTTTCATTGGGCCACTGCATCTTAAGTGAAGCAGCATTTTCGCAGGAATAATCTTTGCATGGTGGGCCATGACTCACAATGTCATTGTAGCTTGTGTGTGTCAGCTCGGTGTTGATGTTTCTCTGCTCAGTATGTGTATCCTTGTGTGTGATGACTGAGAAGCACCATTTAATGGTACATTACAGTGAAAGTCTGCTTTCATTATATTATAGGAGAATACTATGGCTTCGCACGTTTTAACTTTGAGCAGAGGCATGTTATGTAACAATACCTTCTAGCAAATGAATCTCTATATTATAGGAACATATTTGTGCTTCGAGATCAGCATTTTTTGCAAGATATTGGAATTCTCAAAATCTGGCCTGAAGTACAGATGCACTTCGCTCCTTGTTGTTTGATCTCTAAACTTTAGAGAGGAAACAAAGCAATACAGGAAATAAAACTGGTTTACTCATCCTCATGGCCTGGTACCCTCCATATGAGTCAAGCAGCTCTTTTGATGATTGTTTAAATGTGAAAAGGACTCTTAATCCCTGCACACATTCTATACATTCATTTTATTACAGCATTCACTGTCTTCACAGCAATGGATGCAGATTTCAAGAAATACTCCAAGATCATCCTGCAATGCTGCATGAATTACTTTAGTAAAACTATCTGTAACTGGTGTGTCACGCTGCAGTCTAGGGTTCTCTCTGCCTCTCTCTGTGCTCTGTTTGACTTGGGAGGATAGCTCACGGGCAAGGTGCTCTCCTTGGAAGCAAGACGACACGGAGCAACACAGGTTCAATGCCCGAGGCCGCGCTTAGAAACTGCTGGCTATTAAGTGTGTTATAAATAACCTGTGAAGCAGGAGACTGTGTGCCTCTACTAACGTGTGTCTCACAAGGGGAGCAAGAAGGAGCAAAGCAAAATTAAGTGGGCACCACTTGGTAGAATACGCTTGAATTCAATAGTACATGTAAAGAAAAAATTCTCTGGTTTAGAATTAATTAGAAACGTATACAGGAGCTGGCTGTGATGAGTCTGGAGACACCCTGATTCGGAAAATCCTGCAACTATAGGTCTTCTGGGAGGTTTGATCAGATCTTTAGGAATTTTGGGTAATGTGTAAAAGTTCGGAATTCTAGGATAATTGTTGTTCAAATATTTACGGGTGTGTTCATTAATCCAATCGAGTTCCATGGCTTTGCCAGATTCTGTTTGATGGAAATTGTGGGGTCATGATCCAAGGGAGCATAGGTAGTTCAGTCTTGTAGTTGTCTCATAAATTCTGCATCATAGTCAACAGTGTTCATAATAACCAAAGCGCCTCCTTTATCGGCTGGGCGTATTGTTATGCTCTTGTCGCTGTAGGAAGTTTCAGTTGTGAATTGAGTGCCGGAAAAAAAGGATAAATGGGTGTAAGACACAAATTTCATACATATCGTTTTGAAAAGGAAGGCAGAATGTGTATCTTTTACCTGTGGAGTGTGTAAAGCCTTATTCTGAAACAGTGTAGATCTGCGAAGCACTCAACTTTTTTCCAGCACTCAACTCACAACTGAAACTTCCTACGTTTGGTATGTCACCATTTCCTTTACCATTTATGATTTATGATATTGATGTGTTATTTTCTCACTGTTGTGTATGCAATTGATTTGCAATGTAATAGACAGGCCCTGATGAAGGAGATGTACCTCCGAAATGCATTGGCACATTAAGTCTGTTTTATATGAAAGACGTGTTAGCCGCTTCCTCACTAAGAATCTATTAGTGACTTTTCTTTGAGAGTATTTCAATTATAAACCATTAATTTTTAAACACAACAAAGACTCATCATTTTTTGATACTCCTTTCATACATTGAGCAACCGCAGATATGAAGCTTCTAAAGCTTCTTTGTAATTCTACAACCCAGGTTGGGTCCAACTGCCAGCTCCTGTATACTTTTCTAATTAATTCTAAACCAGAGAATTTTTTCTTTACATGTACGATTGAATTCAAGCGGATTCTACCGAGTGGTGCCCACTTAATGTTGCTTTGTTATAAATAACTTATCATATAATTTCCCTCTCTGTCTCATCCTATGTCAGTCTCTCTCGTCCCACTCTATGTCTCCCTCTCTCTCTCTCTCTTTGAGTGAGATTCACTTTGCCAGGTGTAACTTTGCTATTACCACTCCAGCCACTTCTGACAACCAGAGAAACAAGCATTGACAATTCCAAGAGTTTTGGCGTTTGGCAGGCAATGCTGTAATGGCACTAACTGGCATTTATTGGTATCAGCTGCAAACTGTGCTAGTACCTGGGCATACAATAGCAGTGCCTTGCAAATGCATATCTAATATCAACTCACAAGCCAAAACTGTGGGGTTTGCCAAGGTGTGTTTTTTTACAGGACTTCAGTGAAGGACAGACACACTACTTAAAATTCAGTTGGCGGCAGCAAGATCGGCTTAATATTTTTATTGCACTAGTAGCTTGCTTACAGCTCCAATTAATTCATTAACTCTCAGAAGACTGCTTTATAATAAAAAGGTCAGGTACTTTGAGTGCAAAGGCTGACATTAAGGACTGATTAAAGTGAGCTTTATGAGATTCCAGTAGGATGTGTTTTGGATGGAGAGGGGCTGGAAGTGGTTGGGAATGACAACAGAGATTAGCATGGCCATGGGCAGTCAATGAGTGGATAAATAGCCATACAACACCTGCAAGCTTTGTGTCCATCCTCATATGCCATCTCCTCCAGTTGTAATACTTTTGGCTTATAGGTGATGCTTTAGCAACAGCTAATAAACAATCATTGGCAATCCCTATGCTTTTGGTGTTTACTGATGTTCCTTATATTGATGTTGATATTGATATTTTATTTGTATCGCGCTCGTACACAAGGGTTTCAGAGCGCGACGAGGCAATGGAGGGGAACAAGGGAGAAACAAAAACAACGATCTTACTAGGCCCAGTGAAACTGAGAACGCGCAAGTGCATGGGAGAAGGAAAGGGGAAAGTGCATGCGGGGGAGAAGTGGAAAGTGCTGAGCAAAGGAATACAAATAAATAAACATAAGAATAGATATCCATGTTGCATGTATAGGCACATGGGTGCAAGAAAGAGAGTGCAACGTTTTAAAGGGGAATGTGATAAGGGGTATAGAATGAGAAGGGAGGAAACCAAGGGATAGATAGAAGGTGCCATTGATGATGAGCAAGCTCCTTTGTCTCTTGTCGTCAGTTGCCAAAGTGGTAAACTTTGTATAAGTCTGTTAAAAAAACAAAAACAAACACTGCAGCAAATTCCTTAAACATGATAGCATGCCCAGTAGCACATTTACATCGGTTGAACACGAAATTCCAGGAAACAAAATGTGGGTAGTTTACATTGTTCACTAGTAAATGTAGCCATTTTTCATAATTAAGATTGGGCAATTCAAGAAAAAACATGGCGCTCGGATGCAAACATAAACAATTTGGCAACAGTGGGCGTGAGGGGTTTCTCAACAGGATGTGACTTTCCTAAAAGGAACAAATGTAATAGTATTTCTCTTCCGACGAGAAACTGGAATATCAATACGGTGGACAAAAGGAAGAGAAAAGTAACGGGCAAATCTAAAAACATACCCGCTGGCGACTGTAGCTACACAGTAGTGATGCTACGGACTCAAACTGAACTCGTGTGTACTGCACGCTTTCTAGTAAGGGCTTGTATAATGCCAAAACCGTATTCTGGGAAAATCGAGTAGCTTGCATAGTTAAGTACATGAATACTGATACTTCCTCTCTTAAAATGAAAGGGGCCGATGTCTTCGAATACGTGTCTTATTTACTAAAGGAGTTCTGTTGTGAACATGGATTAAAGGGGGAAGAGGAGGAACTGTGTCTGATTTACAAAACATTTTTCAATGGATTTTTTCTCATTAAAAACATTTTTGTAAATCAGGCCCCAAGTGTCGGTAAAAAAATAAACTAGAAAACATGAAAATATCAGAATGCTGGTAACCAAATGATACAATTAGGTAGGTAGGTTTAGTCTAGTTTAGTTTATTTGCTTGTATAGTGTGCCGAATCCAGAGGTATCTGGGCGCCTTTACGTGAATGTACAACAATTGTTACAAGAATCTGATAATAGAAATTACCAGGACAAGTGAGTACAAAAGAGCAGAAAAAAGTGCAGTGTTAAACAAGATAATAGACACCCCCCCCCCCATCTATCAATGGCAGACAGGGAACTAGAGTCTGGGTCGGAGACACACAAAATGATGTTACAACCGACTCAAAAATGCACACATAATGTTACTGTGTGCCGGCTACCGCCCACGTCAATATTGCGACCCCACCCCAAATGGCTGCCAATTCATAGTCACCGGACAAGTAAAAAACTACACGGTTTCCCGACTAAATCTCCAGTTTACAAGAGATACGTTTGTGTTAAATAACTAACACTGCAATGAAAGACCCTGAAAAATTGAGCACGATGCGAGTGGAGCGTAGAACGGGAGAACGAGAGTGTTGGCAAGTGTGGGCCATGGCATTTTACCACGGTAGAGGGGTGGTGGTGATAGTGGCAGGGGCAATGGAACTTTACATATGGTTTATGAGGTGGAGGAGCACAGAGCGATAAGATGGTTTAAGGGTCCACAAATGTGATTTTGAAGGGTGAGGAGGGGGGCATCCACCTAGGGAGTGCATGAACACGGCCGCTAACATGAAACCAATAACTATTTATTTAAACGGAGCAGGGGAAACTTATTGAGTAAAAAAGGAAGTAAAAAATCACACCCTGCACACTTGTGAAATCTGTATACCTTTTAAAATATACTGTGTGTGGCAAACCCTGCTTCCATCCAATTGGCTGTGTGGCAGAACACACCGATGTAATGCGTCACAGTAAAACATTGGGTAAGCGCGCCGGAGTCGCCACACAGCACTACCTGCAGCACAAAGCACGTCCTGGAGCTAAACTCGCAGTGCAGGGGTCACCATACTATACACCCCACCCCATTATTTAAAAACAATGCTGGCACCAAACCCAGTCAGGCAAAAGTAGGGGGAGTAACCTCTTAGGCAACAGCCTTGATAAAGCAGCCAGTCCCCTCACAAGGGAGCATGCAACTCAGGCCAACACTGCCCTCACCTTGTGCGTACGTTTTGAGACACCACCCGGACACGGTACTCAGCACTAGCCACACCCGTGCTCTATTCTCAGACACAGGGCACTGCACCGCAAGGTCTGCAACTCCAGGGCCATTGGCCTGCCAACACACCAGCACAGAATGGGGAGGAAAGAACTTCTCAACATTTCTCGCCAACGTAACGTTAGCACAGAGTACAAATAGATCACTCTTCGCTCTGTGGCTCCTGAAGTTACACAGAGACATGAAATGTGACAGTACTCCTGACTGGGAGAAAATACGTTAAACCAGCCACTATAGGATTACATCCAAGTATTAGAACAGAAATGAACAATTAATGACTTGATCATTGTATGGCACAGCATTTCCATGTTGACATGCCAACCACGAAGACTGCTTCTTGGAACCCATTTGTAGCAATGTTTTGGCAACATTTGGTGGCTTATGCCACCAAAAAGTGCCAAAACCAAAAAACACAGATATATTGAAGGGGTGGTGTATTGCTTTTTTATGGTGAACAATAGAACAAGAGCAACAGTGAATTAAAATACCAAACTCGTTACACTTGTTTATCTTTTTATTTTAAAATATTTGGCATTTGTATAGTGCGCCAAGCCAGGAGGCATCAGGGCGATATTTGCATAGAAGATAGACGTGGAAGGTGTGGGGTGCATTTAAAGGTCCCAAACAGAAGTCCCTTTCACATGAATGGCAGGCATTTAAACACTGCAACAAAAACGGCCTGCCTTTTGCTTTTCATATGAATGGCAGGTATTTAAACACTTCAAAAAAAATTGCCTGGCTTTTGCTTTTGTTTCATGTAACGTTAAAGAGCCATGTGGAAGGGACCTAGCTATCATTATCAATGGACAAGCAGCAGTTTGATTTATAAAAGAAGGAGGAAATAAATAATCCTGTGACAAGGAAAACAGTATTTTTCAACATTGAAAGCAAAAACAGCCTGCACATGAGTTTGCAAATAAAAACGGCTTTAAAAAGCCACAATGGAAAAGATATCACAGAAAAATGTCAGGAAAGCAAAACATGATGTGTGGGCTGACCAAAGCAAAGTATAATATGTTTCACCCACCAAATCTCCAGTGACATGTGAAGAGACACTTAGGGCCTCATTACGAGAATGGAGGTAGCCATGGAGCTGCTAGCTCCATGGCTGCCTCCGTTCTGGGCTCCATTACCGGGTTCCTGCAATGGGGACTTACTGGATTACTCCGACATAGGAGGATCCGGTAATTCCTCCTTGCAGGAACCGATCCCCATTCCCATTTGAGCCCCCATAGGGCTCAATGGGAATGGGGAGGGAGGTAATAATGGGCAGATTACATCTGGCCCGTTATTGCCTCCCTCTTCCCCTCGCGGGACCCAAAAAGCACGCCTGGTTTTACCAGGTGTGCGATCCGGGTCCCGCGATGGAAAGCTCAAAATCGGTGCTCCCGGAATGAAGGGGGCCGGTCCCGTACTGGCCCCCTTCATAACAGGAGCGCCAGCCTTACATTGAGGCCCTTAGTCTTCACGAAAAACCTGTTCAGGCTGAGGGCGAAGACCTCACAAAGGAAACTCCACTTCCCTCTGGATGTCACATCTCCCAGCTAATGACACCGCAATAAAATCTGATGCTGACAAAAGTGTCAAAATTCAGTATGCTCCAGACTTGCTGCCTAGGGAAGCAGAGACTTCAAGAGAAAGCCATCCTTGGCTGGAACATGACTAAAAGGTGTGAATCATTGTTGCACTCAGTACAAAAGAGCACACACTAACTTCAAAGAGACTCACAAAAACCTCTGATCCCAGCCTGGCGCAGGGGGAGAGATGGAGGATGAAGCAGCCCTCCCCTTTGCTGGCCAGGAACACTCACAATTAATTCAAAAGACTAGTTTCATTTTAGGCACTTTGCACAGCAACCATAATGTGGATTGATTTCATTTTTACTCCATTTTTCATGTAATTTGCAGGTGGTTTTGGGGTATAAGATGCATCTACCTGTGACTCTGGGAACTGTAATGGCCAGTTAGACTAGGTTTCTGGCTGATCTGAGCATGTTACAAATCTAAGCGTTGGTGAAAAGGTGGAAAATGAAACTAGGAACATGCTTGATAACTTACATATTCATAACTGTTGTACATTTTATGTTAATGACACAAATGTGACACATGGCCATGCAACATCGTACAGATTTGACGGTCGGCTTATCTAATTTCCCATGATGAGCTAAAACTGAAAATATGTTTCGTATGGCAGTTGCTAGTATATTTATGAAGCTGTGATACATAACTAGTTTTTGTCAAAAAGTTGAAAAGAGAACAAAGGATGGTGACGAATGGAAAAATACAGATATTGCTCCAAACCCCTAAAACAATCCTGACTGCGGGTGGAGAGAGAGAGAGGGTAACTGTCCATTCCTAGTGGCAGGGATCATTGCAGGGTACTTTCCCTAGATTGTAAAATTAGTGATGTCATTTCTGCTCTATAAGGGGTCTCTACTAGGACTCAGGGCACACAATAAACGAGGAGACAGAAAAAGGAGGATGGAGAGAGGCTGCTGAAACTTACCATCTTTATGAGTGGAGTGACCAGACCCCTGCCCTATCTTTCCAGAGTGTGCTGAGATACAACTGCCTTTCCTGAACCTTAAACAAAGGCTTGCTCTGTAAGTAGCAATAACCCCAGCCCTAAATTGCATAAGCCATTAATTCTTGTAACACTGCATGCAATTTTTCTCCATTAAAAATTCCCCATTGAAAACACCAATTGCCAGTGTAGTTCAGTCACCTCCCCATAGAAGAATCTCTTGTTTCCATGTGTATGTTAGCATATCCCCATTAAAAACCCCCTCTTTTCTCTGTTTAAATCCTTACTATTTTTGTAAGTAAATCAATTAATTCCCCCATTTAATTTCACAGAATGTGGATCGGTGGAATTCAAAACCGGCAATCTTTTTTCCAGTGTTTTCGTTAATTTTTATAGGTATAAAGTGTTGCCCAAAATAATTAATACCATTGTGATCTGGGAAACAAATGTGGCCCTGTCATTGTAAGCCTCAGAGTAAATGAATTTCCATTTGCCACTGTATTTTCACTTTGTTCTGCCATTCTAATTATAAAACCGATTTTCCTTTTGTGAGCTATTCCTTTCCCCAGGGCCTACCTGTTATTTACCTGTCATTTTAACTAAAAACGATTTTCCTTGTGTGAGCCATTCTTTTGCCTAGAGCCTACCTGTTATTTACCTGTCATTCTAACCAAAAACAATTTCCCTATTGTGAGTTTCCCATTGCTCATAGCTTGCCAGTCATTGTCAGCATTAGTGAAAACGAATTCCCATTTGTATTTTTCTTTTCCATTACCCACGTGTTGAATCTCCTAAAAAACAATGTTTCTACTCTGTTTTTATTTTCCCTGGTGTGCAGACAAGTATTCTCTAAAACCTGGCCTGTCTCCTAAGTGTAAGCAGTACAGATGTTCTTCTATTCTGTCCCCTAGCAGTTGTGAGAAATAATAAAAACCCCATGCTTCCATTGGTGCCCCAAAAACAGATTTTCTGGTTCCCCATTTGGTTTCTGTGGGCACCACACCAAAACCCATTTTTCCCCTATACTCTTACTCTCTGCCACTGCCTTCCATTCAAAGGAATCACTTCCAATTGAGGTGTGGGGGTTGAGTGTCGCAGGGGGAAGTGCTTAACCCTAGTGCTATTATTGTGTGGTAAATAGTTTTTTTTCTGTTCTGCTATTACAACACAAGGAAAGTAACTGTGACAGGATATCTTAACCTGGTTGTATTGTAGAGATTATTGCATTTTATGTTGCCCCGACATTGGTGGCTGTGGTAATTGGTTGATTTTCCTTTTGACAATAAATGAATATGTTAATAAATATCCTATTGATACCCACTGGCATGGTTCCTAGTCCATTGTCACAAAGGGTGTTTGTGGAGGTTGGGTGCGAGACGGGATGGAGGCCTACTCAAAAAGAATCTGCATTATACTAAAAAAAAAAAATCTTATTGTGCGCCACATTCATTTCATTACAGGGGAAGGAGTTCCCTGACTTGCGTGTGCCGTGTAATGAACTGTGACAAAGAGAAACAGAAACAAAGTACATAGCTAACAACAGGAACATCTCTTTGGTAATTTTCTTGGAGAAGTTGTGTTATTGTCGAGTGCCAAGGCTCCTTATTAGCCTTGGGAGAGGAGCCCTGTTTTGAAGCATTTGCACAACCACCTGAAGGATGGTTCGGCCCTTAAAGGGAGTGGTAGTGCGTTCCATTGTTTCGCTGCTATAACTGGGAAGCTGGCTTTGCCAGCTCTTTGTTGCCTAAATCTGGGTATAGGCAGGAGATGAGTCTGGGAGGATTATCTGGTGAGATATCTAGGCGCTGTATTGGCCAGGCATTTATATTTTATGGACAGGATTTTAAATAGTATGCGCTCACATATTGGTGGCCAGTGTAGGTTTCTTCTCGCTGTAGAAATGTCGTCTCTCTTGAGGATGTTTAGGGCGGCTCTAACAGCATTATTCCAAATGGTCTGAAGCTTTCTAATGTTGGTTGTGGTTGGTCCAGCGAAGAGTGCATTGCAGTAGTCCAGTCTTGAGAATATCAGGGCTCTTGCTAGTGTGACAAAGCAATAGGTAGAGAGGATACTATCAGTGATTAGTTTTGTGGTATATGCTGCTCCTGAAGCAATAGCATTTATCTGTCTCGATAGGGTCAGTAAGGCGTCCAAGCACACACCCAAAGTTTTCACTTCTGTGATGGGGTAGCTGTCAATGATCAAGGAGTTTTATGATTTGTCTAGTTTATTCAGTAGAGGTTGAGCGCCAACCAGTAGCAACTCCGTTTTGTCATCATTTAGGCATAATGCGTGCATGGCCATCCAGGTTTGGATAGTTTGGTAAATCCTAGAGTGTTAGTGTATAGGTTATAGGTGCCTAAAAGGGGAATGAGGATTTGAGTATTGTCCGTGTAGTTTGTTCGTGTAGGAGATACCCAATCAATCTAGGTGGTCAAAGAGAGGGTTTGTGAATATATTGTATAACGTTGGGAGACACAAGAGCCTTGGGGGACTCCAGAGGAAACCGGGGCTGGCTAAGCTAAAGCAGTAGATGAGAGCTTGTCTTCCTGAATAAAGCACATTATCAGACCTAGAATATCCATGCACATTGTTTCCTGATAGAAGGCCACACTTCTGAACAATCTGGTACACTCCTATTGCACTCTTTCAAAATACCTCTCTGGCAAAGGGAAACGAGACAAATACCACTAATGAGGGTTCCTGACTGCTTAACATAGAAGCAGACTCAGATCTTTATATTGGACAAACATGTATGCTTAAATCACTAAGTACAGAGGTCCTGATTCATGTAATATGCTGCATGGTGCAAAGTGCCTTTTCACTGGTGCAAAGTGAGTTTGCACTGCCAACAAACACACCGATTCATGGAACAGAGCAAAGTATATTTTTGCAGTGCAAAGTCGCTTTTCCCTGCAAAAATACACTTTGCACTGCTCTGCGAATCAGGGTGGAACAGTGCAAAGTGTATTTGTGCCGTGCAAAGTCACTTTGACCTACACAAATATAGTTTCATGAATCAGGGTTTGTGTTGGCAGTGCAAAGTCACTTTGCACTGTGCATAAAATTCCTTGAATCAGGCCCATAATGTACCCTAGACTCTGTGCTCATTTAATGTTTCCCAACACTCACCATAACATTAAAGAGCTTGTAACCTTGAACCGTACTTGCTAATTCGGACAGCCTCCTGATTTGAATGTCAGGATAAAATGGCTTTGCCACCTGTCACTCCATTGGTGTCTAAGGACCGGTCATCAGAAATTTAGAAGAGGCAGCTGGGTCTCAGGGTAGAGATGACTGGGCGCATGTCTCTTTAAAATTGTGCAGGCAACCATTGAGGATTGATGGCATACATTCAAATGTTTATAGAATCTGAGGACCAATGGTGTCCATTCAAAATTTTCACTTTTAAAAAAATATCTTGGTATCTGTGTGCTTATGAGAACCCTGTCATTAGGAAAGGGTAGAACCCGCGTTTGAAAATGGCAAACTGCAATCTAGCAGGCTGCAGTGTGGGCCTTCTGCAGAACTCGACAGATGTTATGCCGTTCAGAACCTTCCAGAAGAGGAGATGCAAACTGTAATTGTCATACGATGTGACAACACGGAATCAAATAAACACTGATGTTTCTCACCTGTAATTTGATCAATTATCAGAATTATGTTGATTTCTTTGTGAAGTTTTTTAAATTGTGGTGATACGGTCCTCTACTTTTCTTCCTCGAGCCCTCGCGCCTACCACCACCATCTCAGCCTTTTTTTATAGACCTTTCGACCTCCCATTTATGTTGTGCACCTGGTTCAAAGCCTACTACAAGTAGCACCAAAACAAAGTGCACATTACTTGTCAACTTTAGTAATCTGGGCTGAGACATGGTGTGCCCTTTGCCCTTTGCCACAACAGAGTCAGCTGTATATCAATCCCAGCGCACTCTGTTTCAGAAAAAACAGCTGCTTGTGAAACAATGGGCCGCCATCTTAGAAAGGCAGCTTCACCCACTGATTTGAACAGCGTACGCCCAAGTATTTACTATATCCATTCACCAACTGCCTCATTTTAATATTGTGTTTAAGTGGGTTTGGATTATTTTTCTTTTATTGGATAAATGCAACCCGTGACATGTTTAGCCGGTGTGCAGAAAAAGCCCCAAACAGGTGATCAAGCTTGCGAGAAACGTGACACTTTGTGGGAAATATTTAAAGCTTGCCAATCAGTGACTACGCGGGGTACCAAAGGTCACAGGGCTGGATTATCCCCTGTGGTCGGTGAGCATGTGTTTGTGGGAGTGGCAGTGGCAGAAGCTATATCTCTGCATAATGGCGGCTGGGTGGGGAGTGGGGAGGGGCCTGTGAGAGGGAATGAGGAATGCACCCATGTGTTATGCTGGGGAATGGCCCTTGGGGGTGTGGCTAGATTACGATGCTAGGCTTTCGTGTGGATTGTTGGTGGATTGAGTGGGTACCTGCCTTTGGAGAGTGGGTGATGTGTGGTCATGGGTCTGTGGGGATAGTTGAGGGAGCTAGAGTTGGGCGAGTTGCATGCGGGGGTGATGATGAAGCGTGGATATGTGGCTGTGAGGGGAGGTGGATGGTGGGGCTGTGTCTGTAAGGTTATAGGGAGTCAGTGGATTGTGGAGATATGTCTGTTGGGGTGATGGTTGAGTGGATAGAGTGGGAAGATATTCCTGCAGGGCGCTTTTGAAGGAAGGTGAAGGTATAGATAGGTTTGTGGGGTGGGTGAGACTATTTGAGGAGGGTGAGGATGTGGGACAGTGTTGGCTACACAAGCAATTCAATCTCTGGTTTGTAATTACTCCTAATCCTGCATGAGCCAAATATGGCTAACTCATTAATGTGTTAATTAATGAATGTGTTACACGCTTTAATACCGTAGACCATTGTCTTAGCCCAGGAAAAGAAGTGGCACCTGTGTTGCTCTGCGTTGTCTTGCTCCCAAGATAGACGCACTGCCCCAGTATCGTCTTGATTGATGATAATGCAGTAGACCGATTTTGGGAATGTATTTCCAGTAAGGAATGATAGCAAGCCATCTGCTTGTTCATTAGCATTGCTGGCCCTGCCTGCTGCTGTCATTTCTGCACTCTTGCTTGCTGGTCAATATTGAAATGTCGCCCTCATGAGCCTTATTCCTTATCCAGTTTAGTGTCAATTGTTGCTAATCCTGTGTTATAGGATTATTTAATTTTACTGGACACTATGATAGGTTTTATTAGATAATGATACCTATTTTCAACCACTGCACATCAGAGTGAACTGTTTTTATTTGCATGTTAATTTAAAACATTCCAAAAGACACACATTCACACCCAAAATCCCTAAATTGAATACACAAACGGGAAGACATGACATCCATTTCAACATGTTTATTGACAGTGCAAAGTCATTTTGCACTGTGCTAAACGTTCCATGAACTAGTCTCCAGTTATCTCGCTACAGCTAAACTGTGCTACGTGTTACGTCCTGGGAGGGACTACAACAATAGGACATGGTTGGGTGCATAGAAAATTGCTCGGCGTTTACAAGAATTACGTACAACCTACGTTGGCTGCGCTACTGAAAATGACAAACTGATCCTATGGAAGAATGCTCTATTTTTCTTGTGCACCCCAGGACGTAACACAGCAACGTTTGTTCAGACACATGTCACGTTACCCTCGATGGGTGGAGCTTCCACCGAGACACAAATGCAAATATTTATATAAGGATCATTCCATGGAGTGAACACACTATTAACATGATCTAAAGTTCGCATGGCTCGAGTCCCTTGGTCTTGCTCATTCATGGGAATGAAGTGATATTGTTCATTGAGAGTCCAGGGATATTGAAGTATTTACAGTGGAGATGCCTCAAATCAACAGGGCCACTGGTAACTCGGTGGAGGAAGATCACATCGCACCAGATTACATCGAGGACGATTTCACCAAATTCCTTAAAATTAATTTTTGCTGCACATATATGTGGGGGGTGTGTTAGGGTAATAATCAATGTGGGAGGGTTATGGGGCCCATGTGGGGGGTCTCTCTCGCATATATTTGTGGTGAAATGTACCTAAACAAAAATTTATGTAAAAATCTCGATGAGATCACATACATACAGTAACATATGTGATTGCGCCTTGAAACACATGTGTATAGGCGCGTTATAAATATCACATAACCCATGCCATATAAGGTCATTTCAGGAGTTTCGACTTTCTGGGTACTGAAAAAGCACAGACCAGCAATTTCTGCAGCTTGATAACATTGATGTGTAGATGACCCAAAAGGTACACATATTCGATAACAAGACAGCGTTGTTTACCACGACGGTGTGTGTGTGTGGCTCTGCGGATGACTCGGTGTATGACTGACGGCCTGAGAGAGCCTGACGAAGGAATAGGCTGGTTCATGTGAGAGAGCACGGGAGGGCTGGGTGATGATTGGAAAGACAGTCCAGTGATTGGACAGCAAGAGCAGTATGCCATTGGTGTAATTTCGGGGGCAATCATTCTTTGCCCCCCTGACATTTGGGGCACACCATTTTGTCACACTCATTTGGCAGGGGCCCCTTTCATGTGCCCCCGCACTCCCCAACATTTTCAGCAAAGTTTCTCCACTGCACTGTGCTGTGTGAGGGTCTTCTCGCTCTACCAGCCTGGGTGATAGGGACACGGGTTAGGGTCTGGACCACCAGGGCTGCAGTCTGCACTCATTCGTGCATAGCTGAGCACAGGGTAGCACAAGGAAGCACTTTAGCAGTGAGCTTTTTCAGAAGACATGTTCTGCCACCAATGACCGAGTAAATAAGACACATAAGGATATCAACACTACATGGTGTGGAGCAAACCCATCTATATACAAATCGGATGGCTTCCATGGTCTGTGAAATTGACATATGTGTAATTAAAAGAGACACTTTCTACAAACTTGCTGTGATATGAGTGTAGCTAATATTTTATATTGGAATGCGGAAAGCCACAGGCATGAGAACCCCAGTCTTAATAGAAAGCGTGGGGGGAAATACAATGTCCACTTCCCAATATCTACTTCAGAATCAGAGGTATTCTCTTCCATCATGGACCCACTATTAGATGAGACTTCACCAAAGTTAGTAAAAGAGAGCTCTCCCTGGGGGGTTCCTTACACCTTAATAAAACATGATTTTGGAACAAATTTCTAAAGTTGTCGGTATCGATTTTCAACATGTTCCGCATTTTTGACATTCATCCAACAGTGCAGTTAAGCAGTAAAGCACAGATAGAAAAGGAAACACGGGCACACGAACAGCCAGAGACCAGTTATATTCGATCCTGTGCAAAACACACAGCAGCTCATTGGTGGCAGAGAGATGTTACATGTCGACATAGATGTATGTGGCTCCGTTCATTCAAATATTTGCCATATGCATGACAGAGAGAAAAAGTGCAGGGCAAAAGGCAGCGTACACGCCCTTCTCTGTGCAAAGTGAGTAAACGCTGCCTGCCATGCTCACATGGCAGGCAGCGTTTACTTTTAATTTTGAGCAGAGCTTGCTATACTCGCATAGCAAGTGGAACTCACAATTACAATGAAACCCTGCCTGGCCTGGCATGCTCACATGTCGGCCAAGGTTTAATTTCAATTATGAACACTGTTTACCGTAAACAATGTTCACAATTATACCTAAACCGTGCCTAAAATGCAAGCATGTCGGGCAAGGTTTAATTGTAATTGTAAACGCTGCATTTACAATGGATCCCCATACAAATGCTCCAGCGTAAATTTTGGAGATCCCTATGGGGTCCGCCAAAGCAGGCAGACCCCACAGGGATCTCCAACATTTGCGCTATAGCATTTGTATGGCAGAGACGAAGGAGGTGGTGGAAACCCAAGTTGCGTTCCGCCACTCCTATCTGCCATACAAATGAATGGAAATGTTGCGTGGTGTGAATGAAACCTGTTAAAACCTTAGTTAAGGCTTTTATGCCTTGCATTCATATTACGCCACTCTAGAAAATGGCCTCCGTAGAAAACAAGCAAATCACAAACTTCACACATGCAGAACCAGGAAATCGGAATTCGGCAACAACATGGAAAATAGAACACACACCATGCTATTTTGTTCTGGCATCTCACAATTGGGATATGTGCGGAAACACAAGTGTAAAATACTAATACTAATACGAATTCAAAAAAGCACAACACACACCATTACAGGCATTTCATTAACCAGTCATGCACAAAACACGGAGAAAGTGCACGAACAGAAAACAGAATATGCACATAGCCACAAAGGGCTTAATTCATGGAATTTTTAGCACAATGCAAAGTCACTTTGCACCGCAAAAATATACTTTGAACCGCTCTGTGATTAAGGATGTTTGTTGGCAGTGCAAAGTCACTTAGCACTGCAAAAGGAGTCCATGTAATAATTTCCAGGCAAAAATGTCTCCTGACAAAAACGTTGCTGTTTTTTGCAGAGACATTATTACATTGAACATGTGGGTCACACCCCTGATTTTTTTTTTTTTTTACAAGGAGAGCAGGGAACATCCCTGCACCCCGTCCCCATATATAATGTCACCAATGGCTTTTCCCAGCAACATTATGTATGGGGACATTATGCATGGGGACATTATGTATGGAGACATTATGTATGGGGACATTATTCATGGGGACATTATGCATGGGGACATTATGTATGGGGACATTATGCATGGGGACATTATGCATGGAGACATTATGTATGGGGACATTATGTATGGAGAGATTATGCATGGGGACATTATGCATGGGGACATTATGCATGGGGACATTATGTATGGGGACATTATTACCTGATACATGCAAAGGTACTGTTTGCACAGAAGATTAGGCCCTTTTGGCACAGTTTGAAAAGTACTTTTGAAGGGCAAAGTCACTTTGCACTGCAAAAATAAACTTTGCACCACTCTGAATCAGGGTGTTTTTGGGCAGTGCAAAGTCACCTTGCATCAGTGTAAAGTGACTTTGCACCGCACTAACAATTCCATGAATCACTCTATCAGGTGAGTGAAACACAGGTTTCGGACATGTACTCCATACAGTATGCAAATACTGAGACATAACACACACTGGGGAACTCCTAATTTAACGCCCCAAAAAGGAAAGACATAATCCACAACAACACAACACAAGTAATGAGGCATGCCTGCTTTGGGGGACCCCATAGGGATCTCCACAATGTGTGCTGGAGCATTTGTATGGGGATCCATTGTAAATGCAGCGTTTACAGATGCAATGGTGCATGTTATACATCACAAAGGCACTAGATGCCACACAAGACAGTCTAGCTCACTCATTTGCTGACACAGGAACCCGCCCTTGACATCTAAGTTGGTAACAGAACTTTCCCCCTCCTTCATTCCCTTCCTGGGTCCCACTCGCCACTAGCGCATGAATTTGGAGCCACTAAAGGGTTTCCGGTCAGTTCATAGCACACAGCCACCTTATGATTAAGGAATAATTTAACTACACATTCCAATATCCTGTACCAAGGTGGCACTTGGATATTGCTTGGGGGGATGTTCCAACCCCTGATATCCTGCTTTTGTGTTTTACCTCTAGGTTATCAATCATGATAAGGCATAGGATGTTTTCTTGGATGTGGGTTGGGCCAGTTGTGTAGTGGGTGGGGTTCAGTGTTTCTAATAGGCTGAGCAGTGCTTCCTTCGTAGTCTTGGTGGCTGCGCTGCCTGGGAGGTTGACATTCATGATGAAGATGTTTTTGGGGCATGTGAGGGACATGGTGGGGACCAGGTTCGAAAAGACATCAATGAAGGAGTTATTTGGGTTTGGTGGCCTGTAGGTGAGCTTGAATTTGACTGTTTCGGTGGGTGAGATGAGGGAGTGGAAGGAGAGTGCTTTGAAGGAGCAGATAGTGGCCACTTTTAGTCAGGTACAGGTCCAGGAGGATTTGTCAATGATGGCTAATTCTCCACCAGTCTTGCTTGGCCTGTGCATGACTTGAACGCTGCAGCTGCCGGGCGTGAAGATCTCTAGGATGTGGGTAGAGGAATTGGTGAACCAGGTTTCAATGATGATCAACATCATCTGCATGTGTGGTTGTTGAGTAGGTATTGAGGAGCTTTAGCTTTAGCTTCAGCTTGTGTGTGTTGATAGGAGTTGCCATGTGTACTGGCTTGAGGGGAATGAGGATGAGGTTGCTGTTGTCTGGACTTGTTTGGGCTGCCTTATGAGAGTAGGGATTGGCTGGGAAGAGAGAGGGTGAGGCACATGGCGTGTTCCACTCCAGAGGATTCTGGTCTAGGGGTGCTGTGTCCTCCAGGCCGGCACAGGGCCAAGCAGGAGTAACCCACATATGCTGTTTGCTTTGGATGCCTGGGTGAGAGATGCCACAAGGAGAAAGGGTTACGAGCAGACGGGAGAGGGATGAGATGCACAAATGGCTGGAGGGTAGTAAGGAATGAAATAGGGAGGGAAACAGCAAGAATAAGCCAGAAGGGTGGAGATTCAGCGAGGGCTGGAGGAGGGTGGGGAGAAAACAGACACAAACATCAAAACATCTCGGCAAAACGAGTGAAGATATACAGAGTACTGGAGGCAGGTGTGGGAGGAAATCTAGAAATAAAATAGAGAGAAGGTGAAAAGGGAGAAGAGTGCATGAAAGTGGAATAGGAAGATAATAGAGACAAAAAAAGCAAACACGCAGGACGATAGAGAGGTGAGGACGCATAGTGTGCTGGAGCCGTGTGAGTAAGGAAACACTAAGAAAATCAGCAAAAGGCAGTGAGGGACAAGGGTGAGGATACACAGAGGGCTGGGAGTGAGAAACTGGAGCTTGAATACATTACCATCTTGGATCTGGAATATAGAACGTATGATATTCCATAGGCTGTATGCATTGCACACACCAATAATGCTCTAGACCATAGCACAGTAGTTTCTTGCAGTGGGAACCCATGCTTCATTGGAGCTTGCTCTGCGTAAATAATGTTTGAGATGTTTCCCTATCCTGCTTTGCCAGAGGACCCTGTGCACCATCTGAGGATCCTTCCTGCAAAATGAATCTCCTTGGGCCTACACAAACCAGCACTCTGCCTGTAAATGTGGAATCCATCTGGAGTACAGTGTTTGGCTCCCAGGGGGGACAGGTGGCTTTATGGAGGTTCATTTTCAATATTTTATTTTTCTTGGCCACATCCTGCTTTTCCAAAGGACCCTGTGAACCATTTGAAGGGCCTGTCTGCAAAACAAAGCACCCCGGGTCTACAAAACCCAGGACTCTGCCAGCAAGTCTGCAAGTCTGCAAGCCGCCTGGAGCACTGTGCGTGGCTCCCAGAGGTGCATATGACTCTCCAGGTTTGTTTCCAATCCGTTTTTCATGGATACATCCTGCTTTGCCAGAGGACCATTTGCACCATCTGATGGTCCTGCTTGCAAAATGAAGCTCTCTGAACTCTGCCTGCAGGTATGGAAGCCATGTGGAGCACTGTGAATGGCTCCCAGAGGGACATGAGACACACTGCCTCCCTCATACAGTCTCCCTCGTGCATCCAGCCCTGCTGTATAGAGCTAAGGGCCAAAATGCAACAATGGGTAACTCCCTTTGTTAGCCCTGTTAGTGCTAGAAGGTGCCTTAGGGCAGAACCCCTGCTCAAACCAGGGCTTCGCTGAACTTGCCCTTTACCAGACTTCTTCCGCTCATTCTCCCCACTCGCCCTGCTCCTCACTGCCCGTAACAATCACAGCCAGCCCAACTGTGGATCTCTTCAAAGCTTGGCTTACATTTCATGTACTTGCTAAAGAGGGAGCTCTCCCTGCCCACTCCCGACCCTCCATACCTGACACCACTACTGCCTACAGTGAAACTTAATACTGCAATTATGCATAACTATGTAATCATTATGTATAATTAACACTCCTCCTTAGTTTGAAGAACTTTCCCCTTAGGTTACATTTTTTTAAAAATATATCTATTGTGTTTGGCTCATCAGGCCTTTCACAAAGAAAACAAGTAGACATGTTTTTTACAGTCAATTACATCATCATACATTGAACTTTAGAATACATGTATACCTATAGATTAATACAAAATACATTCATTGGTTAGGTTAATGTTACCTTTGTAAGTAACATGTTTTGTTATATACGTATATTTTCCTGTTTGCCTCGTTTTGACCCTGGTATATGTCCCACTTTTTTACACCCTCATGAACGAGCTGACCAGTTCTCATCTTTGGGCCCTTCTGGGGAATGCCTTCACCATCTGTGAATGCGTTATTGTAAGACATTTCTGATCGAAATTGATATCCCTGTTCTTCAAATAAATACAAATACAAAAAAGATACATTGAGTCATCATCATTTTCCAGGTTTGGCAAAGTGGTGGCTGATTGTCCAATCACAGACTACAGTGTGTCAGCGTTTGCCACCATGTCAGATTATTAACTGAGTTGACTTGTACACTTGATTCCAGAAAGAGGATAAATATAACATCGATGAGGGTTTCAAAAGCTTTACGTTTATTATAATAGGAAATGACACCACAAAAGCCTTATAAAAGTGAATTAAATTTGTGTGTGGCCACCTTTTTCTTGACCTGTGGGAAGTATGTTGGACCAGGAGCTTTGAGACACAGGAACTCTGGAGATTTATTTAATTTATTTATTGAGCATTTGTTAGGTGCCTGAACAGCAAAATAGAGTTTCCTGGCGCCACAAGGCAAGTGGGGAGGGAACAAGGGGAGTACAAAATAATGGTAAAAGTCAGAAAATATGCAATCGTGGCCCTACTAGGCCATGTGACATTCGGACGTGCAAGTACAGTGAAGAGAAGTGCAGGGAAAAGGGGAGAGACGGGAAAAGGTATGGACAAGTGCGGGCAAGAGCCTGGGAGGGAAATCCTGAGGGGTACTAGGGGAGGAGCCGCTGGCTAACTGCTAGGGAGGAGGAATCCCAAGGGTAGGATGCATAGCCGCCCAGACGGGGGCCTACAAGGACAGTGCTAGGAAGGGGGAGAGGGTGCTGGTGTCGACTAGGAAGGGGCATGGTGCCTGTATGAGGTGGAGAGAAGTGCTTTCTACCCGAGATGGCTTCTTCCACGACAGCTGGGTCAGCGGGCACGGGCATTTAAGGGTGCAGCCAATTGCTTAAATCAGGGAGGCAGTGATTCACAGAGATGCACGTACCAGGGAGGCAGTGATTCACAGAGATGCACGTACCAGGGAGGCAGTGATTCACAGAGATGCACGTACCATGGAGGCAGTGATTCACAGAGATGCACGTACCAGAGAGGCAGTGATTCACAGAGATGCACGTACCAGGGAGGCAGTGATTCACAGAGATGCACGTACCATGGAGGCAGTGATTCACAGAGATGCACGTACCAGGGAGGCAGTGATTCACAGAGATGCACCTACCAGGGAGGCAGTGATTCACAGAGATGCACGTACCATGGAGGCAGTGATTCACAGAGATGCACGTACCAGGGAGGCAGAGATTCACAGAGATGCACGTACCAGGGAGGCAGTGATTCAGAGAGAAGCACGTACCATGGAGGCAGTGATTCACAGAGATGCACGTACCAGGGAGGCAGTGATTCACAGAGATGCACGTACCAGGGAGGCAGTGATTCACAGAGATGCACGTACCAGGGAGGCAGTGATTCACAGAGATGCACGTACCAGGGAAGCAGTGATTCACAGAGATGCACGTACCAGGGAGGCACTTAGACTGAATGGTGGTGTCCATCTGATAATGAGGTGTGTCTTTATTTTATGCAGCAAAAATAAATCGCAGTGAAGGGCTGCTTCATTAATGTGTTCGATAGTCTTGGCCACCCTCAATTTCTCTCTCTTTCACTTCATTCTCACTCTCTCCCTCCTCTTGCTGTCTCTTCCTTCTTAATTACCACTCTCTTTTCCTTTTAGTGTCTCTCCCGTCGACTTGTCTCACTCACTCTATCTCTACTTCCTTTTTCATTGATTATATTAGGGTTTGTAAAAACGTTATATACTGTACTTTCGTCACAAAATGGCGTTGTTATAAAATATAAGTTAGTTAGCACTTTATTTTGGTTTTCACCATTAACAATGGATACAAAGTACATGCTACAGCACGAAATAAATGAATATAAAAACAAGTTGAATTTTCTTCCCCAAACTTTTAAAAGCTTCAACACTATAATTACATAACTCATTCTATACACATCTACACATGGCAAGGCAGCATTCATCACATTTGGGACATGCCTGATGTTATTAGCAATAAAGTGATTTTTCGACCATGAGTATCTCAGATCCAAATGATTGGGACCGATAGATAAGAAGTGAGCTAAAGATTAAGTAATACATTCATCATTATTTAACAATTATTCAACAAACATTTTAATAATTTAAAAAAGACGTAACATTCTAGATTTAGTACAAGTATTTGCAAGAGCTTCCTGTGGTTGCATTGCAACTTATAACTATGGCTACCTCTTTGAAATCCTGGCTTATGGCCTAACTTCCATTTTCCAGTTGCTTTGATTAGGAGTTATCAGTCTCCCTAAGAAGTTGTTGCCAAAGTTCATCTATGTTTAATTCACCTTCCAAACACTTGTGAAATGACAAACCTCAGACCCTTATTACGTCAAGATTTCTACAATCGACCTAGTGATTTCTTAAGCTCGCAATACACCCAGCGATTCTACAAGAGCTACACGCTCCTTCATTTAATGTACTCATATTTACAAGCAACCCACTCCTACATACATGGTTTTACACTTTTTTCCAATCGGAATTTGAATCATCGCCTCCACTGAGCTCTACAGGGGAATGTTGATGAACAAGTTGATGTGCATCTGGACAGATATTTTAGATTTTCTGAGGCAAGTTGTTTGCCCTGGCGTGTAAATAGTTAAAGTTCTGGCGGAACATCATCATTATTATTTCACTTTTAAATTGAGAAAAATACTCTGTGACTAGCCTAGTAAAATCTGGATTTGCACAATGGTTTTGAACCAAGATAAAGGGGATCATTATGAGAGAGGCGGTAAAGGGTTAATGGCGCCGGTAAAGGTGCTGGAGCCATCAACCCCTTACCGCCTCATTACGAGTCTGCTCACGGGAACCCGCTAAGGACGTCTGGTTTTACCAGGCGCCCTCAGCGGGTCCCGCGAGCAGACCAGGGTGCTAACAACGGGCCAGTTGTTAGCACTCTCCCCATTCCCATTGAGCCCTATGGGGGTTCGATAGGGAATGGGGATGGGTTCCTTGAATGAGGAATTACCGGGCCCTTCAAGGTCGGAATGGCCCGGTTATTCCTTATTCAAGGAACCCGGACCCGGTACCAGGTAAGGGGGTAGCCATGCCACTAATAGCGGCATGGCTACCTCCTAACTCGTAATGACCTCCACTGTATTTAATGTAAATGGGAGAGCTTATCATGGCCAACACTTTGCCAAGTAAGACCACAAAGAGTCTGTTCTTCTTCTACCTGGGTTTTCGCATAACTTAACATAACAAGGCCTGCATGATTGCTAACATTGGCAGGTGGTCCAACCCATCTCAGTCCAAAGATACTCCACTTGGAGTGTTTTTTTGGCAATTCAAGGGTACTTTGAGATAGTCTCCCAGACTTTTTGTCAGCCCATTTAGGGTATCAATGGCCAATAGTTCAGCTACATACAGTGCCATTGTTGATACTATTGTCACAGAGGCATTTCCCAATGTTTGCTTATTGTAACCTCCATGACATTCATCAAAGCAGATAGGGATTTCATTACTGTGCAGAATTTTTAATTTAAGTTCACGTTGATGAGTCTTCCAATTTAATTGACTATTATTAATCCCCAAATATTGGAATTGCACTTCTATGTTGTTACCTTGTAGATACCAAGAGTACTGTTTGTTTGAATACTTGGGGCAGAAACACATGATTTTTGTTTTTATGAAATGTATTTAAAGATTGTTTGCTTCCGAAAACAGTTGCAATTGATTGACTGCCCTTGGAGATCAATCGTTGCAATGTCCATTTAAAGATCGTCATCAGCAGATGCAAGCAATTAACATGTTGTCCTTCTGATTAGATGGGAAAGTCCTGGCATGCTGCAAATAAATTGGAATATCTGCAGAAAGAAGTTGAAAAGTAAGGAGGTGGCCATGCATCCATCCTCGAATACTAGACTATGTGGGATTCCCACTTGGAATCGTCCTGCTATATCCAGTACCATCATAACAGTAGTGTTTTCATGGAGGGCAATGATCAAATTTAGCAAGCCACTGTCGAAGATATGATTCTGTAATTTGCCCCAAATCTTTTTGTCAACACTGCAATGGATCATATGATAAGCAATGTTTTTGCATCAGGGGCTCTGTGCCCATGTACACTAGTGCCTTTAGATTTGTTACGGTGGGCATTCCTGGTTGAAATCCCATCTGAACGATGGGTATGATATATCCCGGTACTGCTCAATTGATCAGTTGCTTTAATTGGATCTTTGAAAAGATATCTGGTGAACTATCCAAAAGGGCTCTGAGCTGGATGAGTGACATTATCTCATGGGCCTTTCTTATGCATTGGGACAAGTAAACTTTGTCTCCACAAAGACAACATTATCCCTCATATTCTTATCCAAATAAATCACTGGTACAATATTTGTTCCCAGATGTTAAATCTTAAATGTTAAAGGTATTTGTACCGCGCACCGTCACCAACGGAATTGGTCCCTGGGCGCTCTGGCGGATCTGCAAATAATAAGGTGGGAAGGGTTAGTAAGGTGAAGAGGGGGTAGGATAGTGAGAGGAGTGGTGTTCTGTTGGCAGCTTCAGCTCGGTATACACCAGATACTGAGCTTTGGTGCGAGTCTTGGATCGATGTCAGTCCGCGTGTGCTGTTGCTCCGGCTTATGTGTTGTTGCAGTGTTGTGAAGTGCGTGCGGCCTGTTGTGCGAGAGATGGTTGTGTGAGTTTTTTGAGTGAAAAAAGTATGCAGAGTTTGAGCTTATATTGGTTAGTGGGTTACCTGACCTTTAGCATGCTAACATTCACAGTTTGTCTAAACGTGGCACTTGTTTGCGTTCCTAATCCTATCTAGATGCGGCGCAGGCCGATGTTCAGAAATCTGTCTGGGTGTGGGCATGCCAACATTTACAATCTCATCTGGATGCTATGTAGGCTGGTGTTGACAATTCTGAGTGTGACACATGCTAACTTTCAAGTTTCATCTAGGCGCGGGCATGCTATCCTTCAAACAAAGCTGTTTAGATGCTGTGTGGGTATGCTAACATTCAAAGTATCATCTAGATGCGATGCAGACCAATGTTCACAATTCTAAGTGTGGCACATGCTAGTCATTCAGGTTTCGCCTAGGTGCGGGCATGCTAACATTCACAACTCTATCCAAGCATGAACATGGCAATATTCCCATTCTATCTAAGTGTGGGCATGCTAACATTCAAAGTCCCATCTAGATGCGACGCAGGCTAATATTCACAAATCTATCTAAGTATGGGCATGCTACTATTCACAGTTCTATCTAAGTGTGGACGTGCTACTATTCACAGTTCTATCTAAGTGTGGACATGCTACTATTCTCAATTCTATCTAAGCATGGACATGCTACTATTCACAATTCTATCTAAGTGTGGACATGCTACTATTCACAATTCTATCTAAGTGTGGACGTGCTAATATTCCCATTCTATCTAAGTGTGGGCATGCTAACATTCTCAATTCTATCTAAGCATGGACATGCTACTATTCACAATTCTATCTAAGTGTGGACATGCTAATATTCACAATTCTATCTAAGTGTGGACATGCTACTATTCACAGTTCTATCTAAGTGTGGACGTGCTAATATTCCCATTCTATCTAAGTGTGGGCATGCTAACATTCAAAGTCCCATCTAGATGTGACGCAGGCTAATATTCCCATTCTATCTAAGTGTGGGCATGCTAACATTCAAAGTCCCATCTAGATGTGACGCAGGCTAATATTCCCATTCTATCTAAGTGTGGGCATGCTAACATTCAAAGTCCCATCTAGATGTGACACAGGCTAATATTCGTCTGGCAAATGACGTCTTGAGCAGGTCATTACATGATGAGTTCAGGTCCAGGCCCGGAGACAATTTCTGCTTGTCAATGTGTTGCATTGTGCAGTTGAATATCTACTGACACTTTTCTATTGGTTAAAACGAGTATGAAATATTTGAATAACGTATGTTTTCCAGACCTATCTTTATGTCTTTCTTGCCCCCCAACCCCAGCTCTTAGTGTTTATTTAACTTGTTTTCTGTTCCTCACTCAATAGCTCATTCTCTCTCTTTCTACTCTTTCCCTCTGTCTCTCTCGCTTGTGTTTGCTTCACCTCTCTCAGCTTACTTTCTCTTTCATATCACCCACAACATGCATACTCAGTTATTCTAAGGACATTGTTGTTGTTTGAGCTCATATGGAGGAAGATACCTAAGACCCCCCCACCCCACCATGGTGTGTATTGCATTATTTTGCTATCAACATTTAATGTTGATATTTTTGGAGTAAAATTGTAAGATCTGTGCCAATATTTGTATTATTCCTAATGCCTGTGACAGCCATCGCAAGGAGACAGGCAGATAGACAGGCAGATCAGAGGAACCGACTGGCAAGCCTTCAAGACAACTCTCGGGTAAGCGGAGACAGGCATGCTGTTACGCAGATACATAGACATGTAGTCAGACAGGCAGCGACATAGCAGAGAGGGCGAGGCAACTATGAAAGACGATTAAGCGGGTGATAGCCAGGCAGATAGATAAGTGAATGTATGTAGAAAAGAAATCATACAGACATTGGTCCGATCCGAAGGCATACTATATGATAGACAGGCAAAGGCATAGACAAGCACACAGAGAGGGGTGGATGGAAAGAAAGATAGAGGTAGATAACTATAGAACAGGAAATACAGATAGAGAGGAAGAGAAGTATATAGCTACAGAGTTAGCTAGGTACATAGATAGAAAGATCTAGAGCTGTGAGGATCAGGCGAATGGACGGCTGTATATAAAGTACTATGGCATATTAGCAGTAAGAGTGGTTATTCCAGGATGGCAGCCATTTTGTTTGTAGGTGCTGAGGCCTAATTGAGTCTGACGCCCCCCTTCTTTGCCGTGACACAGGTAGCAATTGCCCCCCTTCTTTGCCGTGACACAGGTAGCAATTATTTCACAGCGGTGTTAACCAGCCTTTTCAATGTATTCCTCATACATGATTGACATAAAGGATTAGAATTTACACAGCCTAACCTTTCCAATTTAAACCCGTTTCCTGTCATCTCGAAATGAAAAGTGAAGTGTTCTGTGGTAGGTAGAGTTTTTTTTTTATGGCGAATCGATCAATGGCGCGCGCGCGTAAACGAGAAGGAATTGCTTATGATGACTTGCTGGTCCGCGTGCGCGCCCACCCGCTCTCCCGCCATTTGTCAAGGACCGATCCTTGTGAGCCGTTGTGGGTAAATGAGGTTTTAATTTGCTGTGTTCAGGGAATGAAGTCTTAAATCATGAAAAGAAAAATGCCTTCAGCGATAATTATCAGCTGTGAAATCAATGGTAATTCGTTTGTCTAAAGTGGAGCCGTGGGATGCGGTGCACGATGGATGGGCCAGGAGGCTGCCCTTGGAGGCTCTGCATTGTGGGCCATGGGAAAGAGACAGCATTCATTACAAGACCGTCAGGGCACTAATGTGATATAAGAGCCCCAGAGAGACATACTCATCTTTGACCCCTAGCCCGGCGTATGTACGTCAGCCTGAGGGGGACTTGTGACTACAAATCACAGCAGGGAGTCGCGCGCTGGCCGCAGTTTCAGTTTCATTTTATTGCTTCTGAGGTCACCCAAATGGGGTCGCGGGTGGCAGGAAATCCCATGGCATGACTTTGATTATTATTCAGCTCATGGCCAGGTCAGATATTCATGCTGCCCCATGCCCAGTGGCATAAAACGCAAGAGCTCAGGTGTATTGTCTTTGCATCAACATGGGGTCCATCTGGTGATGACGCCCTAGGCACTTACTGGTATTTACATTGAGTGAAGACACCCTAGGCAGTGCTTAAGGTGGGCCGGGGCCTGCCGGGCCGGGCCCCGGTAGTCTCCAACCGCGACGGGATGATGCGCCTGCAATGAAGTCAGGCAAGCTGACAGAAGTGGCAGCCAACCACAGCGACGCTGTGACTGGCTGCCACTTCCGTCAGTCATAGTAACTGCATCTGGTGACCCCTCGCGCGAGAGGTCACCAGAGGCAGTTGCTGTCCCTTTGTTTCCCCAGGTCGCCGAGGTGTCTTTAACCCTCGGCGAACCTGGGGATTCCTCGACATATTTCGAGGTTTATAAAATAAGGCTTTGAAAGTACACATTTCAAGCCATCTTTTATAAAGCTTTGCCGACGGACAATTTTGTCCGTAGTCAAAGCTTTATAAAAGATGGCTTGAATTGTGTACTTTCAAAGCCATCTTTTATAAACCCGAAATCTTTAAAAAAAAAGATGGCCTGAAAACTAGGCAAACCGTAGGGTATGCACACAAATATATATAAACGTTATATATTTGTGTGCGTACCTTACTATGGTTTGTGTACTTTGCAAGACATCTTTTATAAACGTAGAAATATGTTACATATTTCTATGTTTAGAAAAGATGGCTTGCATAGTACACAAACCATAGTAAGGTACGCACACAAATATATAACATTTATATATATTTGTGTGTATACCCTACGATTTGCGTACTTTTAGGCCACGCCCCTCCCACAAGCCACGCCCCCAAACGAGCCCCCCCTCGATTTCTTACCCCACTTAAAGCCCTGACCCTAGGCATTTGCTTGTATTTACCTCTGGTGGTGACACCCTGGGCAGTTGCTTGTATTTACCTGTGGTGATGACACCCTAGGCAATTGCTTGTATTTACCTCGAGTGGTGACAGTGCTTGTATTTACCTCTGGTGGTGACACCCTAGGCAGTTGCTTGTAATTACCTCTGGTGGTGACACCCTAGGCATTTGCTTGTATTTACCTCTGGTGGTGGCACCCTAGGCAGTTGCTTGTATTTACCTCCGGTGGTGACACCCTGGGCAGTTGCTTGTATTTACTTCCGGCGGTGACACCCTGGGCAGGTGCTTGTATTTACCTCTGGTGGTGACACCCTAGGCAGTTGCTTGTATTTACCTCTGGTGGTGACAACCTACGCAGTTGCTTGTATTTACCTAGGGTGATGACACCCTAGGTAATTGCTTGTATTTACCTCGAGTTGTGACAGTGCTTGTATTTACCTCTGGTGGTGACACCCTAGGCGGTTGCTTGTATTTACCTCGGGTGGTGACACCCTAGGCAGTTGCTTGTATTTACCTCGAGTGGTGACAGTGCTTGTATTTACCTCTGGTGGTGACACCCTAGGCATGTTGCTTGTATTTACCGCCGGTGGTGACGCCCTGGGCAATTGCTTGTATTTACCTCTGGTGGTGACACCCTAGGCAGTTGCTTTTATTTACCTCTGGTGGTGGCACCTAGGCAGTTGCTTGTATTTACCTTTGGTGATGACACCCTAGCAGTTGGTTGTATTTATCTCTGTTGGTAACACCCTAGGCAGTTGCTTGTATTTACCTCTGGTGATGATACCCTAGGCAGTTGCTTGTATTTACCTCCTGTGGTGACACCCTAGCAATTGCTTGTATTTATCTCTGGTGGTGACACCCTGGGCAGCTGCTTGTATTTACCTCTGGTGGTGACACCCTGGGCAGTTGCTTGTATTTACCTCCAGTGGTGACACCCTAGGAAGTTGCTTGTAGTTACCTCTGGTGGTGACACCCTAGGCAGTTGCTTGTCATTTTCTCCAGCGGTGATACCGTGGGCAGTTGCTTTTATTTATTTCTGGTGGTGAAACCCTAGGCATGTGCTTGTATTTACCTCGAGTGGTGACAGTGCTTGCATTTACCTCCGGTGGTGACACCCTAGGCAGTTGCTTGTATGTCCCGCTGTTGGTGACGCCCTAGGAAGTTTCTTGTATTTACCTCTGGTGGTGACACCCTAGGCATTTGCTTGTATTTACCTCCGGTGGTGATACCCTAGGAAGTTGCTTGTAGTTACCTCTGGTGGGGGTACCCTAGGCAGTTGCTTGTATTTACCTCTGGTGGTGACACCATAGGCAGTTGCTTGTATTTACCTCATGTGGTGAAACCCCAGGCAGTTGCTTGTATTTACCTCTGATAGCGACACCCTAGGCAGATGCTTGTGGTGACATTCTAGGAAGTTGTTTGTATTTACCTTGAGTGATGACTCCCTAGGCAGTTGCTTGTATTTACCACTGGTGGTGACACCCTAGGCAGTTGCTTGTATTTCCTCCAGTGGTGACACCCTGGGCAGTTGCTTGTATTTACCTCTGGTGGTGGCACCCTAGGAAGTTGCTTGTAGTTACCTCTGGTGGTGACACCCTGGGCATTTGCTTGTATTTACCTCCGGTGGTGACACCCTAAGAAGTTGCTTGTAATTACCTCTGGTGGTGACACCCTAGGAATTTCCTTGTATTTACCTCTGGTGGTGGAACCCTAGGCAGTTGCTTGTATTTACCTCTGGTGGTGACACCCTAGGCATTTGCTTGTATTTACCCCAAGTGGTGAAACCCTAGGTAGTTGCTTGTATTTACCTCTGGTGGTGACACCCTAGGCAGTTGCTTGTGTTTACCTCGAGTGGTGACAGTGCTTGCATTTAACTCTGGTGGTGTCACCCTAGGCATTTGCTTGTATTTACCCCAAGTGGTGAAACCCTGGGTAGTTGCTTGTATTTACCTCTGGTGGTGACACCCTGGGAAGTTGCTTGTAATTACCTCTGTTGGTGACACCCTAGGAAGTTGCTTGTAATTACCTCTGGTGGTGGCACCCTAGGAAGTTGCTTGTAGTTACCTCTGGTGGTGACAACCTGGGCATTTGCTTGTATTTACCTCCGGTGGTGACACCCTAGGAAGTTGCTTGTAATTACCTCTGGTGGTGATACCCTAAGCATTTGCTTGTATTTACCTCTGGTGGTGACACCATAGGCATTTGCTTGTATTTACCCCAAGTGGTGAAACCCTAGGTAGTTGCTTGTATTTACCTCTGGTGGTGACATCCTAGGCAGTTGCTTGTATTTACCTCAGGTGGTGACACCCTAGGCAGTTGCTTGTGTTTACCTCGAGTGGTGACAGTGCTTGCATTTAACTCTGGTGGCGTCACCCTAGGCATTTGCTTGTATTTACCCCAAGTGGTGATACCCTGGGTAGTTGCTTGTATTTACCTCTGGTGGTGACACCCTGGGCAGTTGCTTGTATTTACCTCTGGTGGTGACACCCTAGGCATTTGCTTGTATTTACCTTGAGTGGTGACAGTGCTTGCATTTACCTCCGGTGGTGACACCCTAGGAAGTTGCTTGTAATTACCTCTGTTGGTGACACCCTAGGAAGTTGCTTGTAATTACCTCTGGTGGTGGCACCCTAGGAAGTTGCTTGTAATTACCTCTGGTGGTGGCACCCTAGGAAGTTGCTTGTAGTTACCTCTGGTGGTGACACCCTGGGCATGTGCTTGTATTTACCTGCAGTGGTGACACCCTAGGAAGTTGCTTGTAATTACCTCTGTTGGTGACACCCTAGGAAGTTGCTTGTAATTACCTCTGGAGGTGGCACCCTAGGAAGTTGCTTGTAATTACCTCTGGTGGTGGCACCCTAGGAAGTTGCTTGTAATTACCTCTGGTGGTGGCACCCTAGGAAGTTGCTTGTATTTACCTCTGGTGGTGACACCCTAGGCATTTGCTTGTATTTACCTCCGGTGGTGACACCCTAGGAAGTTGCTTGTAATTATCTCTGGTGGTGACACCCTAGGCATTTGCTTGTATTTACCTCTGGTGGTGGCACCCTAGGCAGTTGCTTGTATTTACCTCTGGTGGTGACACCCTGGGCATTTGCTTGTTTTTACCTCCGGTGGTGACACCCTAGGAAGTTGCTTGTAATTACCTCTGGTGGTGACACCCTAGGCATTTGCTTGTATTTACCTCTGGTGGTGGCACCCTAGGCAGTTGCTTGTATTTACCTCTGGTGGTGACACCCTAGGCATTTGCTTGTATTTACCCCAAGTGGTGAAACCCTAGGTAGTTGCTTGTATTTACCTCTGGTGGTGACATCCTAGGCAGTTGCTTGTATTTACCTCAGGTGGTGACACCCTAGGCAGTTGCTTGTGTTTACCTCGAGTTTTGACAGTGCTTGCATTTAACTCTGGTGGTGTAACCCTAGGCATTTGCTTGTATTTACCCCAAGTGGTGATACCCTGGGTAGTTGCTTGTATTTACCTCTGGTGGTGACACCCTAGGAAGTTGCTTGTAATTACCTCTGTTGGTGACACCCTAGGAAGTTGCTTGTAATTACCTCTGGTGGTGGCACCCTAGGAAGTTGCTTGTAGTTACCTCTGGTGGTGACACCCTGGGCATTTGCTTGTATTTACCTCCGGTGGTGACACCCTAGGAAGTTGCTTGTAATTACCTCTGGTGGTGACACCCTAGGCATTTGCTTGTATTTACCTCTGGTGGTGACACCCTAGGCAGTTGCTTGTGTTTACCTCGAGTGGTGACAGTGCTTGCATTAAACTCTGGTGGTGTCACCCTAGGCATTTGCTTGTATTTACCCCAAGTGGTGAAACCCTGGGTAGTTGCTTGTATTTACCTCTGGTGGTGACACCCTGGGAAGTTGCTTGTAATTACCTCTGTTGGTGACACCCTAGGAAGTTGCTTGTAATTACCTCTGGTGGTGGCACCCTAGGAAGTTGCTTGTAGTTACCTCTGGTGGTGACAACCTGGGCATTTGCTTGTATTTACCTCCGGTGGTGACACCCTAGGAAGTTGCTTGTAATTACCTCTGGTGGTGATACCCTAGGCATTTGCTTGTATTTACCTCTGGTGGTGACACCCTAGGCATTTGCTTGTATTTACCCCAAGTGGTGAAACCCTAGGTAGTTGCTTGTATTTACCTCTGGTGGTGACATCCTAGGCAGTTGCTTGTATTTACCTCAGGTGGTGACACCCTAGGCAGTTGCTTGTGTTTACCTCGAGTGGTGACAGTGCTTGCATTTAACTCTGGTGGTGTCAACCTAGGCATTTGCTTGTATTTACCCCAAGTGGTGATACCCTGGGTAGTTGCTTGTATTTACCTCTGGTGGTGACACCCTAGGAAGTTGCTTGTAATTACCTCTGTTGGTGACACCCTAGGAAGTTGCTTGTAATTACCTCTGGTGGTGGCACCCTAGGAAGTTGCTTGTAATTACCTCTGGTGGTGGCACCCTAGGAAGTTGCTTGTAGTTACCTCTGGTGGTGACACCCTGGGCATGTGCTTGTATTTACCTCCAGTGGTGACACCCTAGGAAGTTGCTTGTAATTACCTCTGTTGGTGACACCCTAGGAAGTTGCTTGTAATTACCTCTGGAGGTGGCACCCTAGGAAGTTGCTTGTAATTACCTCTGGTGGTGGCACCCTAGGAAGTTGCTTGTAATTACCTCTGGTGGTGGCACCCTAGGAAGTTGCTTGTATTTACCTCTGGTGGTGACACCCTAGGCATTTGCTTGTATTTACCTCTGGTGGTGACACCCTAGGAAGTTGCTTGTAATTATCTCTGGTGGTGACACCCTAGGCATTTGCTTGTATTTACCTCTGGTGGTGGCACCCTAGGCAGTTGCTTGTATTTACCTCTGGTGGTGACACCCTGGGCATTTGCTTGTATTTACCTCCGGTGGTGACACCCTAGGAAGTTGCTTGTAATTACCTCTGGTGGTGACACCCTAGGCATTTGCTTGTATTTACCTCTGGTGGTGGCACCCTGGGAAGTTGCTTGTAATTACCTCTGTTGGTGACACCCTAGGAAGTTGCTTGTAATTACCTCTGGTGGTGGCACCCTAGGAAGTTGCTTGTAGTTACCTCTGGTGGTGACAACCTGGGCATTTGCTTGTATTTACCTCTGGTGGTGACACCCTGGGCAGTTGCTTGTAATTACCTCTGGTGGTGACACCCTAGGCATTTGCTTGTATTTACCTCGAGTGGTGACAGTGCTTGCATTTACCTCTGGTGGTGACACCCTAGGCATTTGCTTGTATTTACCCCAAGTGGTGAAACCCTAGGTAGTTGCTTGTATTTACCTCTGGTGGTGACATCCTAGGCAGTTGCTTGTATTTACCTCAGGTGGTGACACCCTAGGCAGTTGCTTGTGTTTACCTCGAGTTTTGACAGTGCTTGCATTTAACTCTGGTGGTGTCACCCTAGGCATTTGCTTGTATTTACCCCAAGTGGTGATACCCTGGGTAGGTGCTTGTATTTACCTCTTGTGGTGACACCCTGGGAAGTTGCTTGTATTTACCTCTAATGGTGACACCCTGGGCATGTGCTTGTATTTACCTCCGGTGGTGACACCCTAGGAAGTAGATTGTAATTACCTCTGTTGGTGACACCCTAGGAAGTTGCTTGTAATTACCTCTGGTGGTGGCACCCTAGGAAGTTGCTTGTAGTTACCTCTGGTGGTGAAACCCTGGGCATTTGCTTGTATTTACCTCCGGTGGTGACACCCTAGGAAGTTGCTTGTAATTACCTCTGGTGGTGACACCCTAGGCATTTGCTTGTATTTACCTCTGGTGGTGACACCCTGGGCATTTGCTTGTATTTACCTCCGGTGGTGACACCCTAGGAAGTTGCTTGTAATTACCTCTGGTGGTGACACCCTAGGCATTTGCTTGTATTTACCTCTGGTGGTGGCACCCTAGGCAGTTGCTTGTATTTACCTCTGGTGGTGACACCCTAGGCATTTGCTTGTATTTACCCCAAGTGGTGATACCCTGGGTAGTTGCTTGTATTTACCTCTGGTGGTGACATCCTAGGCAGTTGCTTGTATTTACCTCAGGTGGTGACACCCTAGGCAGTTGCTTGTGTTTACCTCGAGTGGTGACAGTGCTTGCATTTAACTCTGGTGGTGTCACCCTAGGCATTTGCTTGTATTTACCCCAAGTGGTGATACCCTGGGTAGTTGCTTGTATTTACCTCTGGTGGTGACACCCTGGGCAGTTGCTTGTATTTACATCTGGTGGTGACACCCTAGGCATTTGCTTGTATTTACCTCGAGTGGTGACAGTGCTTGCATTTACCTCTGGTGGTGACACCCTAGGCATTTGCTTGGATTTACCCCAAGTGGTGAAACCCTAGGTAGTTGCTTCTATTTACCTCTGGTGGTGATATCCTAGGCATTTGCTTGTATTTACCCCAAGTGGTGAAACCCTAGGTAGTTGCTTGTATTTACCTCTGGTGGTGACACCCTGGGCAGTTGCTTGTATTTACCTGTGGTGGTGCACCCTAGGCATTTGCTTGTATTTACCTCTAGTGGTGACAGTGCTTGCACTTACCACTGGTGGTGACACCCTAGGCAGTTGCTTGTATGTACCGCTGTTGGTGACACCCTAGGAAGTTGCTTGTATTTACCTCTGGTGGTGACATCCTAGGCAATTGCTTGTATTTACCTCTGGTGGTGACACCCTAGGAAGTTGCTTGTATTTACCTTGAGTGATGACACCATAGGCAGTTGCTGGTATTTACCTCTGGTGGTGAGCCCCCAGGCAGTTGCTTGTATTTACCTCTGGTGGTAACACCCTAGAAATCTACTTGTAATTACCTTATTATTGCTCACACCCTGCATCAGCCCCATTGTCGCTGTATTCACTCCAGGGTCCTACCACCCATAGGAATATCTTAGCTCTCCATACGGATGAATCTGTGCCAAACTGTGGTTCAGCAAATAGGGCAGCAGTTGCTCTTTTCTACAGAGTAGGATGGGGGAAGGGTGGATGTGCTCACACACCAGAGTGATGCTCAGGTCCACAGCTGTCTGGCAGCATGCAGTGAGCCTCACTGCGCTCCAGTGTTAAAGCGATAGTAAAGCAAGCCAATCTGAAAAAGCAACAGAGAGGTGAGCTGCTGGTGTCTGCTGTGAAGACCACTGGAAAGTGAGGGTTCAGATGAAGTGCCTCCACTCTTACTTGTGGTCCCAGTCCCTGAGCTGGGATTGGATGAGGAGAGTTACAGAGTGAGCAAAATATGGGGTGCCAACAGGATGGGCAGATTTTGAGGGGATCGACAGATGTAGCAACAAGGGAGAACTAGGCCATTCCATATGGTATATTCAGCACTATTGCTAACCCTTTAAATGTGGGTTGAAGGGCTAACTTCAGAGGGAGTGGCAAACTCACTTGTTCAGTGCATTACCCGCCAAGTCATGTTTTTGGGATGTAGTTTCAAGTTAGCACTTGCCTCACAATGGCTAATCCCACATGAGGGAATCACAGCCCTCCTACTTTGTGGGCACTCAAGATAATATATACACAAGGAAGGATGCTGAAGTGCTTCAACCCATAGTCACAAATATGGATCTTTACCCAATACTTGCTTTAAAAAAAGACATATTTCAAAATGTATTATACATATCACACACATGAAATACTAAAATTCATGTAATAAACAATGCAAAAGTATAAAAAACTCACTTTCCACAATAATACACATATGTATACACACATCGTCAATCGTGGAGAAGATCTCAATATCTCAATGACACATGTTTTAGAATCACTTCAATGTGTAGATTTGTGGACAATTCTATTGAAAAACATAGCCCGACTTGCACAGGTTTCTGTCCTAACAGCAAAGTCAATAGATGGACATTCATCAGGGGCTTAGATAACTGCTTCTTGTTTGTTTTGTCTATGGGGCAACGTGTGGAATTGAACTTCCTGGACCCAGGTCTTCCAATAGATTCCTAATGGGATGAAGGCACACATTTAATATACTCAAAAAAAGTCTTATGATTGGAAATCTAACAAACCATGCCCCCTCAGGTATGAGGTATAGCTCAGGTGGAATACCTACTTGATAAGCTTGTTAGTCTAGAAAATACCCTACCATAGCATAGACGGTATATTATGTTGGCCGAAAACCAACCGCATCACATGTCCAGCATTGTCGGTACAGAATCGCCAGCATAACCATAGAGCGTCCATTTTGTAACAATAGAATTCACCATTTTTCAAATTTGCTTTTTCTTGCTTTTCTGTTCTAATGCTGTGCTAAAATGAATTCTGTTTTGTTCTGCTCATGCACAGAGCAAGGCCACAAGTTCCATGCCAAGAAACTAGCCCAGACAGCCTCAACAGCAACACACTATTCTCCCTCCCTCTCAAGTCCTTGGAAGTAAGCAGAAAGGCATTTAATCACCAAGCAGGTGCCAGCTAGTCTCGCTGAAATGGCAGAAACTGTAGAAATAGACAGTTAATGGCTTGAATTATACTCTTTTTCATGGCCCCTCTTTCCTGTGCCCCTTTAGATCGAGCCAACCTCTAGATCACAAATAGAAACCAAGAGATAGTGAGGCTTGAAATGTGTCCCTCCTACGAACACAGCTTGCTTGCAGAACAAGAGAACTATTTTCTTGGTAACAAAGAATATTGTCTGCACCTTTGCAGATTGCAACTGTTGCTTAATACATGTCTTTAAGGGTGTGAAATTCGTCATAATTGTCAATCATCGAACCTTTGCTAAAAGAAGATACATTATGGGCGTTTTTTTGATGTGTCACTACTGATAGTATGATGGTCTTTTTGTATATATGAAACTGATGTAAAATGCTCTTGCTCTTGCGTCCCACGAGGTCTGGGTAACACACGTTGCGGGACGTGAGATCCGGTTGGCCGACTGAGACTATTTGCTTTGCGTCGTGTCTGACGTATCAGTTTGTGTGTGGTGATTGTGCCTTGTTTCCATGCACGAGGGTCCCCCAGGGGCCCGTCAAGCTTGGACTTGATTTTCCAATCGCTTGGTGCAACCATAAGTATTGCTCAAACTGGCTTCCTTAATGGGGAATGTCAGTCTTCCATCCGCTAACCTAGGAGAAAAAACAACCTATGTTGTGGATTCTAGTGATGTATAACAATACCTTTTCAAAAACCTACAAACACGCTAACGTCTCAAGGCAAACTTAAGGAGACTAACTTCAAAGTCTTACCTTCCAATTAGTAGAGAAGACCTGGCTTGTGGTCTGATACTGATGCTGGGATACATACAGTCATGTTGTCGTGTCCCTCAATCTAATACAAAAGAAGACATATACAGATTAAGCTCTGTGGATGCCTCCTCAAACAGTCTAAGATGCAACAAACATCAAAGTACACAATATTGGGTGGACTTACTTTGGAAGTTTACCAAAAAAGTGTGACCCCAAAACTTCCTCAAATGCTGCACTTTATAAACCAAAGTGGCAAAGACAGGAGAAACAATCTCTCTGAGATGGTGCAGGGGCGCCACTGGATAGCTGGTTACTGGAATACAGCATGTAGAGTTTGACTTAACTGTTGGGCCATAATGCTCAGTTAAAAATGCTCCATTTCAAAACAATGTGGAGCAGCCATGGCAGGAAAGCTGGATCACTGGCCAACTGAGACACCAGCAACATGAGCTGGAAGGCGACCTGAGGAACGACAGGACAAGTACTGCCTGGGCCATGGCCGCCAAAAGGGAACCAGAGAAGGAAAGCTGATGGTGCTAATTTCCCCAGGTCTCCTGAGGAGCATTGCTCCTATGAAAAAGGAAGCCGCAAGAGGTAGGGAGAGGGAACCCTGAAAGGCCAAGGCAGTCTGAGAACAGTTGAGCCGCAAGGCAGGTAGAGCACCTGTAAGCCTAGGGCATGCTGAGAGAGGCTGAAGCCTAAGACGGGGTGGTGCATTGTAAGGGTGCAGAAGTAGACATGTGAAACAGAAAGGTGGCATGCTTGTTGGCATAAACTTTTATTGAACTTAAAAATAAGGGAACAGACCCTATATGTCATGGTCATCGGGCCAAGGACAGAGACAGGGCCCGGATGGACACAGTCCTGGTGCCTATGGCGCCAGGCTCATAAATAACAAACAATAAGAAACCTTTATTGCGTAACAAAATGCTTTTATTATGAGCATAGCACCTAATTCCGGGTGCAAGGTGCATTCAACATGGGCACTTTCTTCACTTAAAGCAGCCCCACGTGTACTCTTGGGTGGGGCTGCCCTCTACTGGGTTGCCTTGCACGTGCTGACTCACTAGGAGTGGCAGTGTGTGGCAGGCAAGCCAGGTCTAGTGGGTGTGCCCACACTCACAGCTATTTAAGCTGCGCTAATCCTCGAGGCAGACGCTTCGCTTCATTCTGCACATCCATGCAGCGTAACGCTCACCACCTCCTGGGATTTGAACTTACCTTGGAAATCCTGCTTCCTGCCTCCATACTCACCATCTGGGGGAATCTGCTCTCACCTGTGCAAGTCATCTTCACATCTTCCTGAGCCAGAACTCTTCACCCTGGCACCGCAGAACACCTTCAGATCTTCCGGAGCGCCGAACTCTGCATCATAACACTGCAGTTCACCTTCAAGATTTCAGGAACGTTAAAAATCTTCTTCTTGGCACCGCAGCACTACTCGCTTCGTCCGCGACCGCAACACCTGCAAGAAAAAAGCAAAAGCAAGGTTATACATTAAAAGACTTTGGGGGTCATTACGACCTGGGCGGTAAGGGATACCGGGCACCGGTAAGGAGACCTTACCGCTCTATTCGAAGGTCCCTTGGCGGGGACCGTAAGGAACGTGTGGTCTGACCACACGTCCCTTACGGGTCCGGCTAAGGGACCAGGGCGCTAATAACTGGCTTGCAAGTCGCGAGCCCGTTATTAGCGCCCTCCCCATTCCATTGAGCCCTATGGGGGCTCACATGGGAATGGGGAATGGTTTGTGCAATGGGGATTTACCAGTCTCGCCAGGGTCAGACTATACCGGTAAGTCCCCATTGCACAACACCGGACACGGGCACGGTATGGGAGGCAGCCATGGAGCTAACAGCTCCATGGCTTACGCCCAGGTCGTAATGACCCTCATTGAGTTTAAGGTCACGCTCCCATTTCATCTTGCGCTTTACCTTAAACCATCACTCACCTGTTGTCGGACATTGCGGTTTCATCTATCTTCAGCCCGGCCACGTTCTGCACCTCCACAGCTGCTGTTGAGCCTCAATTCCCTCTATTGGGAAGAAAACAGAAGAGAAAATGTTATTAAGCGAATAACAACAACATTGAGAGTAATAATACAAGACAGAAAGCGGGAAGGGGAAAAGCAGAAAGAGGAAAAGACAAGAGACATTGAGAAACACGTATTACCAATTAAGAGAAGAATAGCTGCAGCTGGACAGGACTTTTACTCTTCAGGGATCAGTGAAGGATCTAGATCCCATCGACAAGCGCCCCTGCCAGAAGTAGCAGGACGGAGAGCTCACCATGAATAATTACCAGGTGAGCCTTATGGGCCCATCATGCCCACAGAAATCGCACAAAGCTAAGGAAGATGCCAGAATGTCTGTCAAAATTAAGTAGTCCACTGTCCTATGCCCCAAACCTATTTCTGTCCCTAATACTTAAACAGAAAATGTATAACTAAGAACATATCCTTCTTATAACTGGAGGACTCCCTTCTTTGGGATATTTCAGGCAGTTCATAAATGGTTGGGGAATATTCTCCTTTCTTAGCTGGCTCTAGGCTTTTAACGTGTTGTTACCCATGGTCGGGGTGGAGGTCTGTCTCTCTCCAGAAGTTCCCAGCAAAGTTCCAATGTTCAAGTACCGTACCAAAACAACCTTCGGAAGGCATCCCCCTTCCCCAAGACTTTCTCAGGATCACCTTTCCAATAGTATTTTCATGACTTGATATGATATGATATGATTGTTTATTTATATAGCGCTTATGCACAATGTGTTTCAAAGAACTTCAAGGCAAGGGAGGGAACAAGGGAAAAATACAGTGACATTCTTACAGGCCATGAACAATAAGAATGTGAAATTAACTATCGTACGCGGCCTGGCGACATTTCAGATAGTGCAAGAGCTAAAACACAAATCAAGGAGGGAGGGGTGAATGGGAAGGAAATGGGAACAGATAGGCGGCTACCATGCTAGGCCTGACAACATTTCTGGTAGAGCTGGAGATTGACAAGAGGAAGGGGAGAAGGGAAGCAGAAAGGAGGGAGAGGAACAAAACAAGTGGTGTTGGGAATAGTGCGTGTAGTGAGGGCCTTTTGCATCATACATGCAGACAGACTCAAAATGAAACAGGGGAGCCTCTCGTATAGAATACTGGTTTCTTTATTTATCTTCCTCTGCCTGGCCCTCCCCTGCCATTGGGGTGCATCACTTCCTCTCTTTGTCCGCTTTTCTTCTGCAGATCATAGTAAGAGGACCCTGCAGTGTACTCCCTTTGTACCATCAATCTGGTTGATCTTTCAAATTCAGCCAGTCACAACTGCACACAAATTATGCAATAGGATGATCATCTTTATTTGTCACAACACTTAACCTACAGCAATCTGAATAACACTTTGCAGTCAGGAAGCAATTCATATTTGCTGTAGCATCTTGAGATGCACAGTCTTGATGCTATCTCTCACCACATCAGACAGTGGATATGTCTTCGTCAGTTCTGAGTAATCTCAGTAACAGACAATATTTGGCCTCATTACGAGCTCGGCAGTGGGGTAAAAAAGTGGTCACAATTTTTAAGTAATTTTTTGACTGCACCACCAAATTCCAAAAAAGTGGGTGATTTATCTACAGCAAAAAACCAGAGGCGAATCTTCCACTTGTCCACTTGTCCTCCAAAAATTGGCAGAATGAAAGTGCCAGAATTACCATGGAGTCCTATACACTTAAAAAATGGGGACTAAAACTGCCTTAACACCACTTGCAATCCCGTAGTAAATCCACCTGACCAAGTGGCGGTAACGGTAACCAATGTTGGTGGTAATTCAGCAGAATTCCCACTGAATAAACGCCAAACTCTAAATGAGGCTTAATGACTGGCTCAGCTACGTTTCCAGCCATGTTCTCTAGGACTCATCATTCAACTTCTGAAAAATTCAACATCGAATGTGGATCCATTGACACTGGCCAATTTTTCTGCATTAAAAGGATGGCAATATCAGTAAATGACTTAAAAGTCATTGGCGTGTCTCTTCAACAACATCCACATTCCTGCCCACAGTCTTATACTAATGTGTAAACGTATGTGGAGGGAGCAAGGTGAGGTTACTCTCCTAGCTCCAAAAACAGTGCGTGAAGTTTCCCTCTAGGCATCAGTGTGCCCTGCACCTATGGCTTCTGCCGCAATAAATGCTCACTCTGTGATAATGAAATAAACTGCCGACAACACAGTAATTTACACCGTCAAGAAAATTCAGAAATAAACTTCCCGCTTCCTTTGCATGTTAGAGCACACACTGACGCCCTTCAGTCACAGGCACAGTGTGCATGATAATATGACCACAAAGGTAGTCTTTAAGAACGAGTGAGTGTCTCTCTGCCAGACCCCGCATACACACACATGGCACGATCAGACCCATTGCCCTTTGCCTATTTGCAGGATGATCTGTACCACCTAACAAGGTTATTTATTTTGCCAATGTCATTCTGAAAAGCAGATACAGATTGTATTTGTGGTTTTAGACCATTATTCATCGACTGTCAGGCGACACGTCCCACGTAGATAGTAAACACAAAAATAGAGAGGAAAAGAAATCAGGATCACATTGCCCATTTAATTTGTGTGGGCGCAGGACGGTCTGCATCCAGGGCAGAGCGAAAACATTATCAGGATCGCATTGCCCATTTAAGGGCAGAAATCAGGATTGCATTGGCCATTTAACTTGTGTGGGAGCAGGAAGGTCTGTGTCTAGTGCACAGAGGAAACGAAATCAGGATATTGTTGCCCATTTAACTTGTGTGGGAGCAGGATGGTCTGCCTCCAGGGCAGGGAGGAAAAGAAATTAGGATCACTTTGCCCGTTTAACTTTGTGGGAGCAGGTCGATCTGCGTTTAATGCACAGAGGAAAATAAATCAGGATCAAATTGCCCATCTAACTTGTGTGGGAGCAGGATGGTCAGCGTCCAGGGCAGAGAGGAGAAGAAATCAGGATCACATTGCCCATTTAACTTGTGTCGGAGCAGGATAGTCGACGTCCAGGGCAGAGAGTAAAAGAAATCAGGATCCCATTGCCCATTTAATTTGTGTTGGTACAGGACAATCTTTCTCCCGAGCAGAGAGGAAATAAATCAGTATCACATTGCCCATTTAACTTGTGTGGGAGCAGGATGGTCAGCATCCAGGGCAGAGAGGAGAAGAAATCAGGATCACATTGCCCATTTAACTTGTGTGGGAGCAGGATTGTCGGCGACCAGGGCAGAGAGGAAAAGAAATCAGGATCACATTGCCCATTTAATTTGTGTGGGAGCAGGACAATCTTTCTCCCGAGCAGAGAGGAAATAAATCAGGATCACATTGCCCATTTAACTTATGTGGGAGCAGGGTGGTCTGCTTCCAGGGCAGGGAGGAAAAGAAATCAGGATCACTTTGCCCGTTTAACTTTGTGGGAGCAGGTCGATCTGCGTTTAATGCACAGAGGAAAATAAATCAGGATGACATTGCCCATTTAACTTGTGTGAGAGCAGGATGGTCAGCGTCTAGGGCAGAGAGGAGAAGAAATCAGGATCACATTGCCCATTTAACTTGTGTTGGAACAGGATAGTCGGCGTCCAGGGCAGAGAGTAAAAGTAATCAGGATCCCATTGCCCATTTAATTTGTGTTGGAACAGGACAATCTTTCACCCGAGCAGAGAGGAAATAAATCAGGATCAGATTGCCCATTTAACTTGTGTGGGAGCAGGATGGTCAGCGTCCAGGGCAGAGAGAAGAAGAAATCAGGATCACATTGCCCATTTAACTTGTGTGGGAGCAGGATAGTCGGCGACCAGGTCAGAGCAATGCAAGGCGTGCAAGAGAAAACCTGTGAAATGTAAGCCAGGATATCGAGGGTGCTCTGAAGACTGAGGAGAAAGTGCTGAGTAAGTGTAGATGAGAGTTGTGGGGTTCCATTTTTTCCATTAAAGGACCAAACCGGAACAGAAATAATGTTGTTATGAAGGCAGAGTTACTGCAAACATAAACTATGGGCCTCATTATAAGTGTGGCGGTCCGGAAACAAGAGTGCTGGTAAGCTTTCTGGCACCCTTGTTTCCAGACCACCAAACTCAGAGTATGCCAGCTGGGATGGCTGCACCCAACAGGTCTGACACCGGCGGGCGCAGTGGCCTCAGTAGGCAGACTCATCACAGAAGCACAGGCACCATTAGTGGCAGTGCTGGTGCTTCCGTGAACCCATGGGCACTATCATGTTCCGGCAGCTAACTTCCCAGTCCGCCATGACTTGTAATGTCCCGGTAGCACCGGGAAGCTAGGTGTCAGAAATGGTATTATGAGATTGGCGGCAACCCACCGGTCACACTGGCGGTTTACTGTCAACCTCGTAATGAGGCCCTATTTCTTTTTGAAGTCATAGGGGTCCCCGCCCAATGCCTTGGAGGCCACTAGCCTTTGGGCTTCCATGTCATGAGGTGGGGGAGCCCTCGGACTTCATAAAGAAATAGAATCTTTTTTTTAGTCACTCTGCCTTCATAAAGAAATTATTTGTTAAAAAAAATCTCTATGAAGGCAGAGTGACTTCAAAAAGAACCATTCTTTTTCTCTGTTTTAAAATAAAAAAAAATATATATATATTTGTCTGAGGGGCCACTACCAGGACATGGATGGGGCCCCGCGCAACGCGGGGGGGGCGGGGGCCCCAGTTATGCCAGTGCTTAGCTGCAGTCCTATTTTACGTCAGTGACACAAATAATCTGGGGGGGGGGATAAAAGCTGTTGTATCACCCCCACTTAAAATTGTGGGGGCGGATTTGTCCCCCTCCATCCCCCCATGTCCTACACCCATGAGCGACCCAAAATTCTGCATTTTTACACCTTTTCTAGGAGGGCCAGGGTCGCTGTGATCAGCACGTCTGCTCCAGACTGGCAGCCATCTCAAAAATGTTCATACATGTTATTAAAGACTTAACATACCATGACCTAATATGTGGTGGTGATATTGCCTCTTCTCCCTCCAGGAGCCAGCAGCAGGTCAAGGGTCAGGTGCCTCCCTGTACCCTTTCTTTCCCTACACCGTAATCAGGCCAATGATAGGGGCAGCATTATGACCCCGAGCTCTTCCTAAAATAGGTAGGAAGAGTGAATGGCACTCGCTCCACGATACAAATTAAAAATATGTTTATTTTTGTTTGTCAGGAAACTCTGCAGTGAAGCCCAAGTTCCCCCGACTGACCAGCCCCCACTGTTATGGACAGCTGATAAGAAAAGGAAGCGGGAGGACCAGAGGTTATGGGGCAAGGTAAAACAGCTAATACAACAGGTCGGGCTAGGGGGTCCATCAACAATTTAGGTGTTAATGCCCCTTAAATTCTTGTTTGAAGGGCTGGGTCCTCAGTCCATTCCTGAAATGCAGCCTGATTGGTGGGAGGCAATCTGTTCCACAGTCTTGTGACATATCAGGAGAATGCCTGTTTCTTATTTTGTCTTTGTGGTACCACTTGTTCCCCTGCGTTATGCCAGTAAGATAGCTCTAGCGTGGTTAACCTCCTTACTCTCTGACCGATCTTTCCAGGATCAATTGGGCTCTTTTCCCCCTTCATCTCACTTTCCACCTGCAGTGTCCTCATCACTTTATCCTCTCGCCTTGGCTTTTCAACATCTACCTGGCCACTCTAGCCCAATTGATCTCCACCTTCTCTACTTACTTCCAGTGTTTTGCAGATGACACACAGCTCTCCTTCAAGCTTACCTCCTATGCCTCCTCCTCTTCCTCTCTCACCCCTGACTCCCTGTCTGCTATTCAGGCATGGGGCACAGCTAACGATCTCTGCCTTAATGCCAGTAAGAGAGAGATCCTTCTCAATGGGACCCAGGCTCCCTCCTTCCCTCCCAAACTCTGGCCTCCCTCCATGGGCCCCCTCCCCTTGCCCTCCTGTGAGGCAAAAAACCCTGGTGTCATCTTCGACTCCTTTCTCTCCTTCTCTCCTCACATCACGGACCTTGCCAAGAAGGCCCACTTTCACCTGCGCATCTTCAGAGGCATTCTTCCTTTCCTCACATTCCCCCAGAAACTCAATTTCGAGAGCTCTGGTCCTATCCAGGCTGGATGACTGTAACAGCCTTTTCCTCAATCTGCCTCCCTCCTCCCTTTGCCCCTTCAGATAATCCAGAATAGGACTGTGAGACTCATCCATGGCCTCAAGCCCAGGGACTGCATCTCTTCAGCTCTAAAATCTCTCCACTGGCACCTGGTTGCTGCGAGGATCAAATGCAAGACCCTCTGCATCATCCCAAAGCTTTCTGGGGCTTGGCACCCCACTACATCCAACCTTCTCCCCCTAAATACCTTGCTGCTGGAGCCCTTTGGTCTTCTAGCTCCAACTCTCAGCAGATCAGATGCTTTTCAAAGCAGAGAGTGGGGAGGTCGATCTCTCTCCTCCGTAGGTGCCTCCCTCTGGAATGACCTCCCTGCTTCTCTCAGACTTGAGCCGGATCCCCTTAAGAACTGGAAGCTTCTCAACACTTTCCTTTACTCTTCCTCCTTCCCCCTCTCCCCCTGCTAATGTTCCCATCTGCCACTTGATTGGCTGCCTGGTTCATTCAGATTCTTACAGGGCACCAGTCCTTCTCGTCCAGTCTACCCCTGCACTTGGTTGCCCATGACCCCTGTCAACTTGCACTTGCCCTTCCAGGCCCCCCCTGCACTAGCTTAGTTGGGCCTGCACCCCTTGAGCCCTTTCAACCCCTTACCTCACACTTAGCACATGTACCTTCCTTCCCCTACACTATCTGCATTTCCCTGGCTCTGTCCACCTGGCCTGTAATGCCCCAGTAATTGCCCATTCCAGGGCGCTGAAAAATTAATAACTGCCGTGCTATTTACTGGCATGGCTACCGCCAGACTCATATGACCCCAAATGTCAACACTTTACCCACAGTCCATGTAGAATGACTGCTGGCATTTATACGCCTCAGGTATGGCTTAGACACAAGAACTGGCAAAGCTAACAGATTTGGCTTTGCTACAGGGAACTCCTTCACCTCCTCCAAGATTGCAGGCAGGAAGGAGCCCTGCTAGGAGAAAGAAGTGCAGTGTTCCTGCATTCCCTGCAAATATCATCCTTTCAGTATGCACCTCGTCCCCATTGGTCTGGCGGAAAAGAGCTACTCCGTAGCCAAAACCTATGGTGCCGGTAAAACAACACCTGTAAGCCAACACTATGTTTTTCCATTAGATATGACCCAAAACTGATTGTAGGAATACAGTGAAATATATGAGCGAAAAACATACGGTGCTAAAGTGTCACTAGTGAGATAAATGTAGTGGTGGTGCTAATACATCACTTATGACACCTAACAAGTCGTTCCACAAAAGTGAAATGCCACCCATGATCCAAAACTAACAAGCATTGGCAATGTCAACAGTTTGGGCTTTTGTTTAAGCTTGCGAAAGGCACTTCCTAGGCACTGCCTTAGTGGCATTAACTGGCCATTGATGGTAGCAAGGGCAAAATGGTGCAAGTATCTACACATCTAATAGCAGATCCTGGCAAATACCTGATACTAATACACAAGCCAAAACGGTTGGCTTTGCCAATGCTTGTTATTAACATGAATTCAGTGAAGGACATGCATAGGGCTTATAAATCGAGTGGCAGACCATGTTAAGACATTTTTATTACACCAGTTGCGGGTTTATAATTCCAATTAAGTAATGAAAAGTACTGCAGACACTTCAGGTGCAATGTTTGATGATAAGACTTGAATAAAGCGAGCTGAACGAGTTCCCATGAGGAGGTGTTTTGGGCAGGGAGTGGTAGGCACTGGGAGGGCATGGCCATGGGCAGTCAATGGGTAGGCAAAAAGCCAAACAACGCCTGCAGTATGTGTCTCCCTCCTCATATGCCCGTCCTCCCTAGCTGTACTGTAATGCAATTTGGCTTATTGGTGTCGTAAACAACACCTAATAGCCCAAACTAAAAATGATGGGCCTTCTTCTCCCCAAAATGTAGGATTGGTCATAATTAGAAAGAATATCAGCCCACACGACTGGGTTTACTTGGGTTTGTTAACCATCATGGCTTTGAAATCGTGTGCATGATCAAAACACATTGCCTGACATTTAGACAATAGGTACTTCTGAACTTCCATACTGTTGACCCTACTGATATTATGCTCTTAAAAGCCATTAAAGGTGGTGGACCCCACATTACATCACCTGCTACTCACTATATCCAAAAACAATGAATGGATACAAACATCATTTATATTTAAGACTTTATTCAATTAGAATGTTCGGCATTCAGTCAATAACTAAGGGTCATGACTGTATTCCAGGCATTCTGGCTTCAGAAGCAGTTAGAGAAACAATTACAGCGTTTCAAACGACAGAAATGCAATTTCCTTGCAAAATTTCTTTCGACAAGACTCTCCAACTTAATTTAACACAACAAAGGGAACGCTAAAACATGGAATAATGAAAACGGTACTCTTTAAAATTAAAATGCTTACCTTTTGAAGACAACCTAGTTATCTGAATATTACATAATTAAACCACATTTAATTAACTAACAATTCTGGTGCACTTGACTCATTATTAAACTAACATATATGGTTGCACTCCAAAACCAGTATTTCTCCGAGCACTATGTGCTAATATACCTATAGACCTTCTTGGGAGAGGTCATTATCACTCGGATAATGACTCTTTCCGAAACCGCAGGCCATACCTTGGGTGTGGGTCATTATCCTGCGATAATAAACCCTCCCTCAATCTATAAGGATTTATTAACCAACATGAAGAGGACCCTGCATGCATTCGGTCTGGGCATCGTCTCTGCCCCTGTACTTTTTCATCCCAACATTACAGATGTTACACAAAATTGATGAGACGAAACAATTTCCCGCATTGATGGATTGAAAACCAAATGATCCATTCCCATTCATCCAACAACCGCGGCTGCTCGAGGTGCCATCTACTTGTGCCACATCAAATGACACCTCGCTTAAAATATTCCCACGCACAAAGGTCGCCTCATGTGCCTCCAATCAATGGCGACGTGCAAGTCATGTTAACGGGATGCAATGCAAAGCAGCGTTTTTGTATATTTGAGTTTGATCCTTATCCAAGGAACTTTGTCAAATGGTTTTTGTCGTGATAATCCTATTTTATGTGAAATTTCAATGGAATACGATGAAAACTGCTCTAGAGATTTGTAATTAAAAATGAATTAAAATGGGGAATTATATATTTTTTAGTTTCTGACAATGCAATGTAAAAATAGAAATTCAGGCACACAATAAAAAAGACTCTATTGGAACTCCTAACGATCAACTGAAACATGTCCTCTGGTGACGCAATACTCGAATTGAAACATATGCAAAAGACGTTGTGTAGTACTCTGAAATTGAATGAAATGTGCAAATGTGTCCTTCAATTCCTAAAGATGAAAGAAAGCATGCACTACAGCATAGCTGCAGCAACCTATCTATGTTTTACTAGCAGTCAAAAGTTTACGTTTGATACAATTGACTTCTTTTTGGTGCATTAATCCGCAAGAGCAGCATTGATGGCTATCAAATTCACTCACTACTTCAAGCACTCTATGTGTGTTCAGTTTAACATGTTTTTCTTGCTTTCCCCACCACCCCTCTCTGCTGAAAGCAACTCTAGAGTGTGACACACATCACAGTCTACCATAGATGAGACTGACCGTCATTTACAATCCATGAAGAGAGGACAGCAGAGATTTCAGTTGGGTCAAGGGTCACTCATAATCTTTTATAACCAGGATGGCAATGATCTGAAACAGGCACCTTAGTTTCAGTGGGGTTTCTACCAAGAAACAGCAAGATCTGTCTATTCACAGAGTCTTTATACAGTAATAGCATATAATTGTGTAGACACTTTGCCAGGGCATACATATGCAGATTAAAAAGCATTAGGGAAAGCTCTAAACGTTATGATATGATAGGTTATTTATAACGTGCTTAATACACAGAGGTTTCTAAGCACGGACCCGCTCGGTTCCGAGGCGAGGACGTTGCCCCTGAGCTATACTCCCGAAGTTATGGGGAACCTCTTTAATTCATATGTTGAAAGAACCCTTTTGAGATCTACTAGACAGGCACACCAGGAATGTCATTGAGGGGTCACTAGGGGTCTGAGGCCTCCCTTGCTACCCACAAAATAAAAAAAACTTTTTTTACAAATTGAAGCTCCTCTTTGATTCTAGAGTGACTGGCTTTCTTGTTCAGTTTTCTTGAAAAAACAGGGTGTGCCAGAAAGTGTAACCCTTTTAGCAATGACCCTAAATAAGGAAGAATAGGAATAACAAATAATTTGTCTTTCTGGAAATCACAATAATTGCTAGACTCATTACAGGTTTATTTCAGGCACACTTCAGGGGGCGAGTCAATGATTTAGTCTGTTCCTAAATACCTGAAATTCACAATGCAGATAAAACCCACCAAAAAGCATTTAGAGTAGAATAAGCATCCATTTCGGACTATGTATTTTGCTTTTCGCAAGTTGCAATTATACCATGTTTTTTTCTTCCGATACATATGGTGATCCATTCTTGTATGATGTGTATATCACGTTACAGTGATATTGTAACCATATTTTTCATAGTGTACTTAGAAACAATACTATGTGATGCCACTTCCTGTTTTGTCAAGGAGTAAACGATTGTGTTCCATCGCTTCTCGTGATGTCACGTTGGGGTGAGTTAAATGACATCACATCTTGTGATGTCATCAGAGGTCAAGGGTCACGTGATGTCACTTCCGCTACCCCTGGCATTTTGGTGAAATGACGTCCCTGAGGCACACGTAAATCAAGCTAAGTGCGGATCCATTCGGCAGACTCTGCCTGGAGGACGGATGAGTGGCACTTTGAGCCAACACCACTGATGTCACCTCTCCTCCAGATGTCAAATCGATACTACAATGAGGTCAACATTCTGCGCCAATTCCCATATATTTTTGTCCGAAACGATCGGGAACCAGAAAACAAAAGGCTGGAAGAAGACATTCCTGCATTTAATGTACACCTATAGGGGCCTTTTCACCTGACATGGGAATCCCCTTCAATATCTATTGGTATACACGACCATGCACACCTGTGGACAAAATAACAAGAAGCCACAAAACAAATTGAATCTACATTAAATCAAGCAGAATTACATTTCTCCTTGTGAAGAGCCATTCTACACAGGAGGGTGAAACGCATGTAGAGGGTAGAGGATAGCTATGAGCAGGGACGTCATTTGGGGGTCGCCAGGGGTCGCAACTGCGACCTCTGTGGTGTCCCTTGCGACCTCTGTGGTGTCCCTTGCGACCTCTACTAAAAAAAAAAATACATTTTTTTTTTTTTTTTTTTAAAGTTATGCAAGCTCCTGGGCTGTGGCTCTTTACTTCTGGGGTGGCTGGCTTTCTTGTCCAGGCCCCTTAAAAAAAAGACTTGAGGCACTTGTTCTTATTTTTCTTCTAACACTTTCAGCACTGACCCTAAATAAGAAAGAATAGGAATACCAAATAATGTGTCTTTCTGGAATTCTATACAGTAATTGCTGGCCTCATTAAATGTTTATTTCAGGCACACTTCAGGGGGTGAGTCACTGATTTAGTCTGTTCTTAAACGCCTCACTAAGCCTAAGCCGTTCATCCTTCTGAGGTCGATAAATGAGTACCAACACAGGTTGGGTGATATTGGGTCTATATTTTTTCTATATAAAGCGCTTAATGATGTGTTATTATATAGCACTTACGCTTATCATTTGGTCATGGACGTCTGCTTGCATACACAGTCATTTGGTAATACGGGCCAATAAACACTGAACTTAATGATACTTATGGCGATCCATTCTTGTATGAATGTACATCATATAGTGATATCATAACTATATTTTTCATAGTGTACAATGCTATGTGATGCCACTTCCTGTTTTGTCAACGGGTGAAATGTCGTGTTCCATCGCTACCCGCTATATCACTTTGGGGCGGGGTCTAATGACATCACTTCCTGTGATGTCATCAGGGGGTCAAGGGTCGGGTGATGTCACTTCCGCTACCCCTGGCATTTTGGTGAAATGACGTCCCTGGCTATGAGGATAACTAAATGATAATGATATCAGAAAATCAATTGGACATATGAAGATAACCCAATAAAGATGGCGTAAACTGAATGATGCAAAAGAAAAAAAACGGATTCAAGTGTAATAAAGCAAAAACATGTTGTTACTACCATTTGAATCTATATTTCACAACCACGAAGCAAACACCCATTGCGACAGGTATATAAGGGTATTGGCGCAGAATGCTGACCTCACTGTAGTATCGATTTCACTTTTGAATATTGGGCAGTCACAATATAAGAGGACAACCTGCAACATCTAATATTCTTATCTAGCACATAGGATTGTTTTGCCAATGGTCTGTACTATGTGCCCTCCAGATGTCATGCACAATGGCCTCATTACAACCCTGGCGGTAGCCGTGCCTGTAAAACTGCCGCCAGAGTTGCATTTTTTCTGGCTCCCAGAAATGGGCAATTACCGGATCATTACGGCCTTGCCGGACCCGGTATTTGCCCATTCCTGGGCGCTGGAAAAAGTTCTTCCCCTTTCCCATTGAGCCCCATGGGGCTCAATGGGAATGGGGAAGCCAGATGCACAGGCACCGTTATCAACGGTGCCTGTGCTCCAGGCATGCTGTGCTCGCGGGTCGCTTTCATTCCACCAGGTCAGACCTGGCGGAATGAAAGGCACCCGCGAGCACAAATCAGAGTTTGACGTTCCGGATACAGTGGTACCAGTAAGCTCGGCAAACTCATAATGAGGCCTCTACACTGGTTTAAGTGAACAAAAAGAAGTATGTTCCCTGCTGGCCTGCCCCCGCTCCCCACAAACCCCGTCGCGACGCTCCCTCCCACATGCAATCCAAACCCCCAAACAAACACACCCGCTGTTTAAGGGAATGTTCAGTGCAGTGCACTGAAGTGCAAGTTTCAACTTCTTCCTACACTTGTATTTGAAAACGAAACCATTCTGGAACGGGTTCTTTATGAAATAAAAGTATAGGAACGGTACACTGTTTTTAAAAAGTAGACGAGCACCGCTCCCAACCGCTCCCGCCCACTTCGACCACTGTCTGTATGGCAGAGCCGCACAGGTAGACGTTCAGCACAGCCTCGGAGTCTATGCACGACTGCAGGTGGGTGGACACCACAGATTCTAGGAACTACCCAAGAAATCCAACCTAGAGATAAGTCTGAAAATAGCTGACATTAGCAGGGCCCAGATATGCTTTCTTCAAAAGAAAGAAACCTTCCATGGTTTCCAGTCCATTTGAGAATAAGCCATGGTGAGACATCATTAGTAGTATCACTATGTCAATAGTCCACAGGTCTGATGGCCATTGCGTCTATCCTAGTAGGACAGATGCGGAGAGAAATTTAGGTTTATACGGATTGCAGTGAACATAACCTGAGCCTGCTCAGTGCAAAAGGCTGCCCACTGTGCATCTGGGCAAATCATTATTTATTCTAATCTGATGATAAATGAAAGTCAGCAATATAGGTGCGCAGTTCTGGAGAGGAAGGTGTAAACAACAATAGAACCTTGGTTGTATGAAGTTCCTCAACTTTAATCATGAGCATTGCCTATTTCCCAACAACCCATTGCCTGCTTGGAAAGTGTTCTTTGTATATACTCTACACTTTCCAACTGTACATATCGTGTACAAAGTATATTTTCCTCACTTTCCTGTATTATGTAACTATTATACGCGAGTAATTGCTATCTGTAAACATGTGTAACCTGTAAAGCTTAAAGTATTCTTGAACAACGCGCCCGGTTACCCTCGGGTCTGGCGCGCGCTACAAATAATAAACAAACCAATAGGCCCACGGTAGGCCATTAGATGAAAGTTTGCCATTGGCAGACCAGGAGATGTATCATCTGCTTTCCTGCTTCTGACTAACAATCCATTCATCTGACAGACCTTTCCCATGGCAGGTGGATATTTCTGGAGTTTTCCTTTGGTTTACAATCTTTTAAGATCAAAAGTGGTTATGCTTGTTTTGCTCATGCAGAGCCTGCACATTGACATCATCTTCGATGGAAAATACATGCAAGTGAAGTGTTAGTACTTCAGTAAGAAAGCCCAACATGTTGGAGCTTACCGACTAGTAATAACCTGCCAGCTTGTGATAACGCCTGGAGAATGCGAGGGCCATTACTTAGGGCCTTTATTGGCTGGTATGGTCGACCACTGAGGGCTTTATCAACTTTAGTACCTCGACTAACATGGGTGGTGGAAGGGGGGTAGGGCAATGAGCATGTGTTTTGAGGATACGCCCTGGCTACATTTCCAAAACGGCATGCAGTGGACAAAGATGTGTGGGAGCAGAGGGGGCTAGAAGAGGTGGGGGCAGCAGTAAATAGATACTGAAAATTTGGATATGATATGGCATTTATAACGCGCCTATACACAAGTGTTGCAAAACGTGATGAGGTAAGGGAGGGGACCAGAGGGAAGACAGACAGCGATCCTACTAGGCCTGAGATTGCACAAGTGCAGGGGAGGAGGGAACGGGAAAAGTGCAGGGACAAAGGGGAGGGGGCAGTGCAGTACATAGGATAACAGTGAAATAAATAAAGACAATAGATAAAAGACAATAAATAAAAGTGTGGCCAGCTGGTGGCAAGTGCAAGTGTAATTGCAGACATCCGGTGTCACGTGCTGGTAGGGGGCTGTAGGGATACAGAAACAGTCCCTGAGTGCAAGGGTTGCCAGGGGGGCAGTGCAAGAGTGCAACTGGCGGGGAGGGGACCTGGGCCCGAGATCAGAGGGTAGCCAGGTAATCAGTGCAGTATTTCATTGAATTGTGGGAAATGACGCTCTGAGCGGTCTTTCTAAATCTTTTTTCTTCTCTTTTTTGAAAAAGGTCTCTTGACCTAATACCATCTAGAGAGCGCTCTGCTGCTAGAAGACCACAGAGGGTGTCCCATATCTCAGCTGTGTCAAATACGTTTTAAATGTAGCTGGAGTCCAATAATCAGAAGCTCATAAGGAGGGAAATAGTGATCTGATAACATTATACTTTTAATGACAAAACGAAGCACTGCCGAGAAAAGTGTTCAGTGGTACCCGTGGACTTGACTCTATGTGACTACAAAGGCCTGATATCCGCCAGTATAAAGATGACATGTTTCCGGTGCAAGCACTTCTTTGTCTTTTGGCAGCCTATGCTGAACATATTGGCTGTTTTCTGCTCATATATAAGCATTATAGGCAGAACACACTGAAAGATTACAGTAGCTTTGGGTGCTACAGGACCCTTCTGCATGGCCTACCCTCTATCTTGGCCATCCCTCAATCAAATTCATAGGCTCTTGAACTCAATGGCATTACCGAGTCAGAAAATGCAAGCCAATAGAGGAGATCATGTTTTGGTAAAGAACTTGCATCACTCCTTTGTAGAATACGATGAATTTCTTGATCGTAAATCAGACCATTTGGAGGGAAAAAGCTACCACAGCTCCACACTGCCCTGAAAAAGTCAAATGTGACCATTCTCCTCCGAGAATTGAATGCATAATCAGCGGAGAATGGACACCTACTTTAAAACGTGTCTTGGCTAATAAGGAAACCAATCAAAAGATTAAATAGTGCAAACACAGCCTGGCAGAAGGAATGCCAGAGATGTAGTGTGACCTTCTCTCCGATGCTGTACGACGAGCAGCACTGGACCACAAATACACAGGCTGCATAGAAAGGAAAAATTGGCCATCGGCTTCATCTCCGACACAAAAATAGGGCCGGGCAAGTGGTGCTGGAAAATCTACATTACTCTCAGGACCTTTGAAACCACTGTTAATACAATTCTCTGACTATCTTTCATGTTCATCACAGTCCCTGAATTGGACGTTCATGATTTATTACTCTATAGTTCTGGAATATAGTCAAAATCAAACAAGTCACGAGGTGTACACTGTGTGGGGATCATCGTGTAAGGGCAGCCCTTGGAGAATAGCACACTCCAGCGACTAAGATCCACGCCTGGAGAACAGTCAGCTACAGCGTGCAATGAATGGTTGGGTTATTTCCTGGTCCTGCCAAAGGAAACTTACATCACACAGACAAGAAACTTTGGGCCTCATTATGAATTCTGCAGTGCACATCATTTTTGACTTTAATTCCAATTTCGGGCCTTTGATTGCAGGCAGCGGAATGACCACCAATTGTCCTGCACTGCTGAATTACACGATTGCTGATGAACTGGAAGATGTTCTTCCAATGTACACCTCTAAACATTATCAGATGTATTGTGTTGAAACTACTGCTCATGTAAACCCGACAACCTTCCCAAAGAGGCCTTTGGACTCAGGAAATGGGGATTAAGACCATTTAACTTGCAGTCAAAATCCCCTGGTAAGTCTGTCGGACCGAGTGGTGGTAATGATAAATGGTTAATGAACCCCACTGCTTTGTTTGGTTGCCTTCTGCATGTGGTCTTTTGCCTTGTACAATTGACACATGCGTGGATTATCAGGGGGAAAACACACATATGGAAAAGACACACATATGCATGCACACACACACATACACACAAACACACTGGGCCTCATTACGAGTTTGGCGGCAGCCGTGCCGGTAAAACCGGCAAAGCTGCTGCCAAACTCGTGAAATTACAGCCACCCGGCAAACGGTCCGTCCCCATTGCCGGGTGCGGTATTCATTACTCCCCATTCCCATTGAGCCCTGGAATGGGGAAGTCGGATGCACCGGCGCCATTCATGAATGGTGCCGGTGCATCCAATGTAATGTGCTCGAGGGTGCTGCTCTGCCCGCCAGGTCAGACCTGGCGGGCGGAAAGGCCCCCGCGAGCACAACTTGTAGTTTGCCGGTCTGGTAGTACGGCGCTGGTAGCTTACCAGCGCCGTTGCTACTGGACCAGCAAATGTATAATGAGGCCCACAGCCTAAATGTTAAAACACCATGCATGCTCAGATTAATAAAAACAATGACATGCCTTAGTGACAATGAGGGAGTGTTCCGGACCTGCTCACACCCCTTCTGGAGGAGACCGAGCGCTGCTCTGTATCTCTGTGCCTCACAACTGCCTATCAATGTGTGCTGCCCTCATCCCTGCCTCAGTGCTCACAAACGGTCTGATGATTTGTTGTAACACTGCTCTTGAACTAATGCCCACTAAAAGTGGACCGGCCTTCTGCCCCTGCCAGTCAACTACTGCCTCATCGGTCCAGGACCTCCAGCTCTCTGCTTCTGCAATCTACCTCAATTTCCTGTGGCAGATTCCTGGTCCACCTTGCTTCTGTCTCCCACATACATGTGGCCATGTCTGGGAAAACACAACAAACTACATTCTCCAATAAAGACCTGACAGTCCTGTTAGGTGGCATCATAAAGGAGGGCAGGGATGGTACAGACATTCCCGGCCTGTTTGCTGAGATAAAAGCAGCAGGAAGTTGAGATTCCACCATCCTTTCTTCCAGCCCACACTACCCAAACACCCACCCTCCCTCAATGCATCAAACTAGCATCTTGCTTGCTTCTGGACTCCACCGTCACACCGTGAATGAGCACTTTGCAGAAGGGCATGCCTGCACTGTAGGCTGACCTAGAATGAGAATGTAATACCGCCTCACAACAGCATTGGCGAGCTCTGGACAGAGCAGGGCAACCTGTCCTGATGCCATTGCAGGCTAGCAAAGGCAGAATCCTTGGCTGGCCTCCTGGACACATTTACACATATTGAAGGTTGATCAGGAGGGACAGGTTAACGTTGGATGGAACTTTGTTTAAGCCATGGCACGGGTCACAGAGTAGGTACAGCAGAGCCTTCATGGAGGCTACAACTTTAGCGAGATGGTTTTGGAGGAGACTTGTGGGCCATGAAAGGAGTTCCTAGAAGGAGGACCTATGCAACTGCATCCTTGGCTCCTGTAGCGACACCCCTCTTACCCGAGGCTCTGTGGTGACCCCGGCAATCCCTGAAGGTCTCAGACATGCGCCCACCGATGCATTGGAGTCTGCAGCTTATCTCCCTGCCAGCAGATGGGCAGTGCCAGTCCATGGCTGGAATGCTGCGCTAAGGCATGTATAGGTTATGCTTAATAAAGGCAATGGGGGTATGAGGTATGCAAGGTGGTAGAATATGCCGCAGAGTGGCATTTGGCAAATGTTGAGGTTACTGATGAAAAGGGTAGGATACAGTGGTGAAAGGCAGTGCCTTTATAAGCCGGTCAGATAGCAAAGCGAACTGAGCACTCCCACCAGGGCAGACTCCGCCTTTCATCATTCAGAGGTCGATAGCAGTGTGATGATAATGTCACTGTTATTTCTGCGCTTAGATACCTGCGTGTTTGTAGCGATTTATAAAACCAGATATTATTATTATTGAGGTCATGTTAGAAATGGTGGTGACTCTATGGATACAATTGATTTTAATGTTGTTTAATATATATTCTTCCAATAAATTCAGATTGACGTTGTCTTTCATAACAACGTCTGCATTGTCACACACGGCTGCAGGTACGTCAGGGACATGGTCATGTGCCCCTTCGCCACATTGAAATATGTGCAGCATGGGGCATAACACTACAATATGGCAAACCTTCTCTGGATTCTATTTTAAATCCCCAAGTCTTGCTCAGGAAGTGAAACCTGTTGTCACAATCATAAAGGTTCCCCCAAAATTGTTCCAGGTCTTTACACACTCACTGTCGTGAGCGGTTCTTTGGCTTTCGTACGTTCCCAGACCTGGGCGAGCACAGACTCCCTGAGACAAAGGGCGGATCCAACTATCTGCACGCATGTGATATGTCCTGTGCCTTCCATCCTCACCTTTGCCCCCAGTGTTTCCATTGTGGCTCATTGATTGTTGTCATGGCACAGGTGAATGCAGGGTCCTGGGCATCACCAGCATGCCCCCTTCCGGAACCCTGTAGATCATGGGCTTCAGTCTTTTGGGGTCCATGATAGGTTGCTGCATTGGCATTATTATTATTATCATTATTATTATTATTATTATTATTATTATTATTATTATTATTATTATTATTATTATTATAACTGTATTTATTGAGCCTGGACCTGGCTTCGAGAAGCAACAGAGAACTTTACAGAGGCATACAATACAGATGCATAACAGAGAGCCTTACTGAGGTATACAACAATACAGATGCATAATAGAGCACTTCATAGAGGTATACACCAATACAGATACATAATAGAGAGCCTTTACAGAGGTATACAACAATACAGATACATAATAGAGAGCATTACAGAGGTATACACCAATACAAATACATAATAGAGAGCCTTACAGAGGTATACAACAATACAGATGCATAATAGAGCACTTCATAGAGGTATACACCAATACAGATACATAATAGAGAGCCTTTACAGAGGTATACAACAATACAGATGCATAATAGAGCACTTCATAGAGGTATACACCAATACAGATGCATAATAGAGCACTTCATAGAGGTATACACCAATACAGATACATAATAGAGAGACTTTACAGAGGTATACAACAATACTGATGCATAATAGAGCACTTCATAGAGGTATACAGCAATACAGATACATAATAGAGAGCCTTTACAGAGGTATACAACAATACAGATACATAATAGAGAGCATTACAGAGGTATACACCAATGCAAATACATAATAGCGAGCCTTACAGAGGTATACAACAATACAGATGCATAATAGAGCACTTCATAGAGGTATACACCAATACAGATACATAATAGAGAGCCTTACAGAAGTATACAACAATACAGATGCATAATAGAGCACTTCATAGAGGGATACACCAATACAGATATATAATAGAGAGCCTTTACAGAGGTATACAACAAAACAGATACATAATAGAGAGCATTACAGAGGTATACACCAATACATATACATAATAGAGAGCCTAACAGAGGTATACAACAATACAGATGCATAATAGAGTGCCTTAAAGACAGTGGTATCCAACAATACAGATACATAATAAAGTGCTTTATAGAGATATACCACAATACATATATATAATAGAGAGCCTTACAGAGGTATACGACAATACAGATACATAATAGAGAGCCTTACAGAGCTATACAACAATACAGATACATAATAGACTGCTTTATAGCGGTATACCACAATACAGATACATAAGAGAGCCTTACAGAGGTATACAAAAATACAGATACATAATAGAGCGCCTTACGGAGGTATACAACAATACAGATACATAATAGAGAGCCTTACAAAGGTATACAACAATACAGATACATAATAGACTGCTTTATAGCGGTATACCACAATACAGATACATAAGAGAGCCTTACAGAGGTATACAAAAATACAGATACATAATAGAGAGCCTTTACAGAGGTATACAACAATACAGATACATATTAATAATAATAGAATGCTTTACGGATGTATACAACACTACAGATACATAATAGAGAGCCTTACAGAAGTATACAACAATGCAGGTACATAATGATAATAATAGAGCACTTTACGGAGGTATACAACAATACAGATGCATAATAGAGCACTTCATAGAGGTATACACCAATACAGATACATAATAGAGAGCCTTACAGAAGTATACAACAATACAGATGCATAATAGAGCACTTCATAGAGGGATACACCAATACAGATATATAATAGAGAGCCTTTACAGAGGTATACAACAATACAGATACATAATAGAGAGCATTACAGAGGTATACACCAATACATATACATAATAGAGAGCCTAACAGAGGTATACAACAATACAGATGCATAATAGAGTGCCTTAAAGACAGAGGTATCCAACAATACAGATACATAATAAAGTGCTTTATAGAGATATACCACAATACATATATATAATAGAGAGCCTTACAGAGGTATACAACAATACAGATACATAATAGAGAGCCTTACAGAGCTATACAACAATACAGATACATAATAGACTGCTTTATAGCGGTATACCACAATACAGATACATAAGAGAGCCTTACAGAGGTATACAAAAATACAGATACATAATAGAGCGCCTTACGGAGGTATACAACAATACAGATACATAATAGAGAGCCTTACAGAGGTATACAACAATACAGATACATAATAGAGAGCCTTTACAGAGGTATACAACAATACAGATACATATTAATAATAATAGAATGCTTTACGGATGTATACAACACTACAGATACATAATAGAGAGCCTTACAGAGGTATACAACAATGCAGGTACATAATGATAATAATAGAGCACTTTACGGAGGTATACAACAATACAGATACATAATAGAGCGCTATACAGAGCTCTACAACAATAGAGATATATAATAATAATAATAATAATAATAAAAATAGAGCGCCTTACGGAGGTATACAATAATACAGATACATAATAGAGAGCCTTACAGAGGTATCCAAAAGGACAGATGCATAATAGAGCGCTCTACAGAGGTATACAACAATACAGATACACAATGGAGAGCCTTACAGGCAAGTCTAATGCTGACGGTGACGAGGTTCCATAGTCTCGGGGCGTAGGCAGAGAAGGCTTGTTTTCTGGTCCTTTCCTTTTTGCACGGTTCAAAATGACTTTGCACAGCAATTAATTTCCAACTAATCATGAAATGTTCATTCTGTATTTTTGTGATTTCATACAGTCGTATCCATGTACTGAAATTAATTCTATGTTATTATTGCCGATAATCTTTATTTAATCTTGTGTATATTGAAAGGTTGATTTTCTTTAACCATAACAATACAAACATTACAAAAATGTGCACTGCTGAAAAGTGACTTTGCACTGCCGACACAGACCCTGATTCATGGAACTGTGCAAAATGTATTTTTGCAGTGCAAGGTCCGTGCAAAGTCATTTTGTACTGCACAATTGACTTTGTACTGACTTTGCACGGACGTTGCACTGCAAAAATACACTTTGCACAGTTCCATGAATCAGGGTTTGTGTCGGCAGTGCAAAGTCACTTGGAACCGTGCAAAACATTAAAAATTCCATGACTCGGGCCCTTGGTGCTGAATGAGCAGGAATTCCTATGGAACTTGGAATGAGATGTGTAGCTTGTGGCTCACCCCTCCCTGCTGCACCTTAGCACTCTTATCCCAACCCCTTGATGAATCATCACAAATCTCTCTGAATTCATTTAGTGGAAGGCATGTACTATTTTGGGAAGGGTTTCTGCAGATTTGGCACTAAGAAAACGTCAATAAATTTGATGATTTTCTGCACCTGGGAAACTCAAGTCAGGACCAAACTCCGCCATAGCATAAAACTGCAGAAAGATGTCTGGAAATTCAGAAAAGAAGTGCAAATACAAATACACCAAAAAGCACTACCACCACTCCACCAGCAGGCAGCGACTCTCACCTACCGGCACCTTTCAGGACACCTGATTGGCCGGTTTTGGGAAAAGTCTGGCGGTGCACTACAGCCTGAACCTACATCCCTGGAAGGCTTGCCCTGAGATTGCTTTGTATGGTCTGCTTCCTTCTACTTGTCCCCCCACTCTTTTCCCCACTTCCTGGTGACCTGTAGCGCGTCTCATTGCGCGCGGCACAGTATACATCACTGTTAAAGAGAAAGGGCTGAAGGTAATGGCCAGCCAGATAATGCATTTGCACTGAGGCAACCGCATAACCATATGAATGCACTGGAAAGAAATACGCCAGAGGGTATTGGTATGGATGGGAGCGTAGCAGCGGCTGCAGAGAGGCTCATCTGTATGGGACACACATATGTGTTAGTATGAGCTGTGCAAATTTTCATAAACAAAGATCCATCTTTTCATTCTGACAAACTCACCCAATGGACTGCAGATAAATCCCAGCAGATGACTGCATCTTTTAAAAACCCATCCAGAAGTGACCTTTTCAGAGTGACACTTGTCAACCGAAATATTTTTGCTATGGGCAGTCAGAAATCTTTGTTGGAATTTTGCAAATATGATCAAGCCCTGAATGGTTTAGAAGTACATATTGTATTTCACAACGTCATTCTTTTCTTGAAGTCTCTTTTTTGTCTGCCACTGTTGCTCTGAATCTTTAATGTTTCTTTATTGATGCACTTCGTGGAGAACAGCAAGGACTGATAATGATAGAGTTACTTAAAACAATATAACCCCCCTACTTTACAGCCACACCTACCCTTCTCCTACTCTGTACCCCTTCGTTAACTTGCTCAGCACTGGCTAATTTCTACCTCCGTTTGTAGCGGGGTTGAAGGACTAGAGAACACAATAAGGGAACAGAGAAAAGGGACATTCAAACTTGAACGTTTGCAGCAGGGTTGAAGGACTAGAGAACACTATAAGGGAACAGAGAAATGGGACATTCAAACTTGAACGTTTGCAGTGGGGTTGGAGGACTAGAGAACACGATAAGGGAACAGAGAAAGGTGACATTCAAACTTGAACGTTTGCAGCGGGGTTGAAGTACTTAAGAACACGATAAGGGAACAGAGAAAGGGGACATTCAAATTTGAACGTTTGCAGCGGGGTTGGAGGACTAGAGAACAGGATAAGGGAACAGAGAAAGGGGACATTCAAATTTGAACGTTTGCAGCGGGGTTGGAGTACTAGAGAACACGATAAGGGAACAGAGAAAGGGGACATTCAAATTTGAACGTTTGCAGTGGGGTTGGAGGACTAGAGAACACGATAAGGGAACAGAGAAAGGGGACATTCAAATTTGAACGTTTGGAGCAGGGTTGAAGGACTAAAGAACAAGATAAGGGAACAGAGAAAATGGACATTCAAACTTGAACATTTGCAGCAGGGCTGAAGGACTAGACAATACTATAAGGAAACAGAGAAAGGGGACATTCAAACTTGAAAGTTTGCAGCAGGGTTGAAGGACTAGAAAACACGATAAGGGAACCGAGAAAGGGGACATTCAAACTTGAACGTTTGCAGCGGGATTGAAGGACTAGAGAACAAGATAAGGGAACAGAGAAAGGGGACATTAAAATGTGAACGTTTGCAGTGGGGTTGAAGGACTAGAGAACACTATAAGGGAACAGAGAAAGGGGACATTCAAACTTGAACATTTGCAGCGGGATTGAAGGACTAGAGAACAAGATAAGGGAACAGAGAAAGGGGACATTAAAATTTGAACGTTTGCAGTGGGGTTGAAGGACTAGAGAACACTATAAGGGATCAGAGAAAGGGGACATTCAAACTGTATCCCAATTTTTGGAGGAACATTCCCAGCAAGAAAAATAGAACAAGAAGCAAACAGGACTGAGGACAGTAGAAAGGGGACAGTCATAGATGATCAAGTGCATGAACCAGGAGGGCTAGGGTGGAGGTAAAGTCTAGCCAAACCCTTGCTAAAAGAGTCAGGCTTTAAGCTTGTTTTCTGTGGAGCCTCTTACAGAATGGTTCACTTCTCACTTTCAAGGGGAGTTTGTACCAACATTTGAGTCCTAAAGCTACCAGTGTTCGGCCCCCATGCTAGTTTCTTCTGAACCTAGGCATTCTTAGAGCTGCCATGAAGTGGGCTGTGATTCCTGGTGTTGGGGAGGTGTTTAAGATGCTCGGAAAGAGGTGGTTGGACCCAGTGTTTGAAAGACTTGTGTGCACAATGCAGAGACTTGAAGGCGAGTATTGGGTCCACTGGGGCCCATTCTAATGCTTTCAGGGCTAGGGTCAAGCTAGCCCTGGTTTGGGTGTAATTAGGAGTCTAGTTGCCTTGTTTTGTAGTAATAGCAGGTAGTCATCTGCTCTTTGTTCAGCCCCATGCATGCAAAGTTGCAGTAGCAGTGACTGTCTCTGATGGCAACTAGACACTGGAACTCCTTACCTCTAACTCTCCGTCTTATCTTTGAAAACTTATTTACTGTCCTCATAATGATTGCTTTGCATTTTTTTAAAACTTATATTTTATATGATTGTAATGTTCTATTTCTGTACAGCGCTTCAGTGAAAGCGCTGTATGCATCCTATAAATACAAATAAATACAAATACAAATGTACAGATGTTCAAAAAATCTACAGGAACCAATGTGGAATGACCTGGATATGATCATTCCTTGTCACGCCAACACAGAGGTTATGGGTGATGCCGGCCATAGTACTGGGAAGATGTCGCCCCACAATGGCTTAGGTGCTGGTCTGTACTTTGGTAGCGACGAGTTTTAATTTACTTTGGGCTGATTGTCAAACTGGATATTAAATTATGCCTCCTATTGTAAACGATTGTATGTATATTGGCCTATGCCAAGTTGCTTAAAACTGTACACGAATAACTCTCTACGGCAAGGTCTTGACCTTAGAAATTGATGTAAACCGCCACCTTGAATCAAACCGCCATTTTAGGTTCTCTTGCTGTGTAAAAGTCACCCTGTACATCAGAATGGTGGACGATGCCATTCCGAATAGAATCTAGGTCATCTTGACCTCCGTACAGCTAATGTATAACTTGCCTACAGGCCACTTGTTAGGGTCGTGAACTGAGACCTTGTCCTTCTGTTGACCTGCATGTAAATGGATTACCTGTATCAACGAACTGATCTATGCGCATACTGATGTATATATTAGAAGATTGACCTGGCAGAGACCCTAGACCAGTAACACATTCATGGAATGGTTAACCCGCAAAGGGGTTGGACAACAGGCTGGAGAAATGTATAAAAGCCGGAATGTCCCAATGTACAGTCTCTCACTGAATACATCGAACCCCGTTGAAGTTCATTGTGTAATACTGAGGGCCGATAGCTATCCGATTTGTCATTGACTTTGTCATTGCTTGACCTTAAAATAAAGTACTTTGTATGTTCCTTTGTAACCGGTGTTTGGTGTGTTTCCTTTGGGTTTCCCGGCCTCATATTATTTTTTCTCTTTTCACATGATGACTCAGAATTATTTTAAAATCATGCCATATTGTCAACTGATGGTTAACACTCCCCCATATAATGCATTGTTCTGTATTTATTGTATCTTTTGTTTTAATGTGTTTCCGACGTCGGGTGGTAAACAGTAGGATCCCCCATCAATGGCACCGCTCAGTCACCAGGCCGCGACAAAGCTACCTGCACCTGCCGCCCGCCACCATACTCCCTCCTCGCTGGAGCTGCTACCATTATCACACCACATTATCTCATGTGGAGGATGCATTTGTCATGATAAGACCCCCAAAAATGTATGAATGCAAAAATGCCAGTTCTGAAAGTCCATGTGAATATGAATATGCGCAGGGCGGAGAGTGGTGTGAGGAGTGGTCTGACGTGGTCTGAATTGGAACATTGTCAAAGTCTTTCTGCGTTCTTCACTATTGTGGAGGAGGAGCCCCTCCATCTGAATGCAGAGCGAACTGTATTAAAGCACAGTCACAGCGCGCAGCGTGGCATGGAGAGTGGTGTGAGTAGTGGACTGCCATGGCCCGCTTGGGAAAGTGGGAACCAACAGGGTGACCCACACTATCAGTATCACACACTCAACAGCAAGCATTATCAACATCTTTATTGGTGAGTGCACTTTTCCTTTGCCACTCATACTTTCGTATTCGTTATTCTAATGAAAGGCTCACAGGGATGAAAATATGGACGCCATAGTGCAAGTGAATGTGTCGGTAAAATCACTCACAGCCCGCTTGCGAGCCACACACAATCCATTGGCACACAACACTTCTGTAGGAATCTTAATTATACATCTCTATGATCCACTGCGTGCAGTATTTACCACCTCTGTCCAGAGTAAGGTGGAGGTGCTCTTGTCCCATTGGTGTGACTGTCACCCTGATGGAAACGTTGTGGTAGCTGGGGGCTATAATGGCCACATTCTTTCTAGGGCTGGTGATGTTGGCCAAAACATAGCTATCAGTAAACAATCTGAGCAATTACACTGCCATCCTTCTCAGAATAGGAAGGACAAATGTTGGAAACAGTGACTTGATGTAGATGATCTAGTTTGCCTTAACAACAAGGCAAGAGAGGGCAGGCCCAGGGAATGCGCGTGGGTGAACGGGAAGCAGTATTCCTATTTGGACTATGTATTTATTAGCCGAGAGTTGTGGCCCCATTGCAGTGCCATCACTCTTGTGCCGACCATGATAAGCGATCATGCTCTAATTATCTGGTCTTGCTGGGTAGGCCCCATATGTAAATCCACCTATAAACGAATCAGTCGCAACATTAGTGTCAACAACCAGGGCATCCATATCTTTTGGGGTAATAAGAACATAGAGAAAACAAACTCTCTTATCTCCTCTGATCATACATCATTGGAGAACTGGCTGATTTTCCTGTAATTGGGACCTGCGTGGGACCATACTGGCAGTTATTCCCCACCTGAAATTACATTGTGTAAGGGATTGCAAAGGGCGCGGTGTGAGGGACCCCTTTGATGTTGCTATGCATCAAAAGAAAAAGGTATACCGTAGAGCCAAAGCAACAATCAAGATGGTGATCAACTTGACTAAGGCTGATCGAGCTGCCTTACTTTCATCATTAGCTAATAGACAAAAAAATGTTGTCAGACAACACAGGTACTCTTTGAATAGTGCAAATTGGAGATATCTCTTTCAACTATTGCAATCCGATGACAATAAGACATTTTGGTCATGCTTCAGACATTACCTTTCTGGGATTTCTACTCAAGAACTAAATTCTATCCCAGAGGATGTATGGATTAACCACCTCACTTTACTTTTGTATGATTGCAACATGATACCCACTACATTGAGTACGCAGCCTGCTAACACTGTGATGCCATTAGGTTTTGATGCGGATGGAGGCTGAAGTCCTCTAGAGGACCGAGCCCTGATGCAATCCCCAATGTTGTATATAAAGCTAACCACATTTTTCCTGGGTGAATGTGTTGGCCGCTTGGTATCAACAAATCATGAGCATTGGCGAGATTCCTGATAGCTGGAGGGAGGCTATTTTAGTACCCATATATAAGAAGGGTGATGCACATGACCCCTCCAACTCTAGGCTTATCACCATGTTAGACATTAGCTCTAAGATTTTCAAATCATTAATTCTAAGGAAACTTAATAGCTGGGCTGAGGAGAAAGGACTTTTGAAATAGTTTCAGACAGGCTTTGAAGTGCATATAATAAGACCAGAACATTTGTGCTCTGCATTGTCTTGCATCTGACACACTAACTAAAGGGTAGAAACTTTATTTTTGCTTTATAGATCCCTCCGAAGCTTTTGATATGGTTTCCTGTTCGATACTGTGGAGCAAACCGCAACAATGGGGACTTTTCCTAATGGGGACTTGATCCCACCCTTCTATATTACATCCAAGCCTTGCAAAGTGGCACCTCGGCAGTAGACCGGCTGGATCAAGAGGGAGCTATTTCCCAGAGAGTCAGTAGTAACACAGAATTGAAACAGCGGTGCGTCCTGGCACCCCTCTTATTCAATCTATTTGTATCTGATTTGGATGAGGCATTGCGTGGGGTACGCAACTTTCCTTCCTGGATAGGAGGCGAGGCAACATCATGGCTAACATATGCAGAGGATACAGTCCTGATGGACCTCACGGCCGTTGGCTTACAACGTTCCATCAATGCCCTCTCTGCCTATGTTGCCACTAACCACCTATGCATCAATGTCTGAAATCTTAATGGTAGGTAATAAGACCAGATGTAAATCCACCTTTGTTTGGAAATTGGACAACACAAGCCTAGAAGTTGTTGACAGATATGTTTATTTGGGATTTCCTTTTTGATTTTTTCTGCCACATACCATTTATGGATAACATGTTTCACCTAGACTTCTTAAGATATGTCTGGTAATAAAAAGTATTATAGCAAGGAACGGTTGTAACAATCTAGATGGTCTGATGATGATATATCCAGCATTCAACCTGGGCTGATATACGGCCTGGAGATATTTTCTGAGTCAGATGTAGAGTGGATAGATACGACTGAGGGAAACATCCTGAGATCTATTCTGGGTATTCCTAGAGCAACGCCGGTTGAAGCACTTAGGCGTGTTTTGGGCCTGCCCTATATCGGGTGGATTTGGATTATTAAACGGTGTAAGCTATATACATCATTGTCGACATCTTTGGCTGATACTAAATCACTTCTGGGCCTTATTGCATCTAAATTGCACTCAGGAAATCCTAATCCCTTCTTGTCCGAGTACTACGCACTTTGTTAAAACTAAATTTTCAGTAATCCTTGGAAATCCTTAATGTCTTGGCAATTCTTAAACAGACGATACACAGGTTTGGGACAGGGCTGATAATACCAAAAAGTAACTGCATAATAAAAGGAAATATCAGGATACTGCCAATAAGGCTTGCGTGTAGATGCCTCTTGTATCTAATTAAAGTCTGTAATGGTAAGAAGAAGTATTTCCTATTTAGGATTCAACATCTTGCCGACCTTAGAATTCTATGGCGGCTGGTTTAATGTACCTTATGAAGACAGAGTATGTCGGCTATGTAATTTAGCAGTTGAAACGAGCCACCATTGCTAACCCAGTGTCCCTGTTTAGAATTGCAATATCTGAAGGGATATCAAGCATTGGTAGTGCGTGTTGAAGCTATCCAGGGTGACCAATTTTGGAGTACTCTCATTGGAGCCACTTCGTAAGTAATAAATTGTGCGGATTATTATGTGTGGAAGGAGGCCCTGATATTACTTGCGAGGCCCCCTACAGCAACTCAACCTTTACTGTTATTGTAGCTAGTAGTGTCTAACCCATAGATCTACTAAATGGCTTAAGGCTTGAGAGGTTTTCTTATTTTATTAATTTAATATGGACACAGTTTTGTCGTATGGGTTGTGCACTGTTTATAGTTTAAATATTGATGATTATATAATAGGTTTTATAGTGTTAATATATTTTGTAGTGCATTAGCATACTGCTTTTATGCAACATTTTGCTTAAGGTTTTGTTTAACCAAATGCACAATAAATAAATAAATAAAATAAATATATATATATAAATGCTAAAAAAGAAACCACCAAGCCTTAAGGAATCTTATTTGCTAGAGAACATGCTAAGTGATGGGGATTTGGACTGGTTATTGCACGCATGTGGCACAAGTGGATTGATATGCTCTTTTGGTGGGCCTGGCCACTCAAGCAATGGCTTGTGATCCTAAATATGTAGAATCTGCGTAGAATATCAGTGTTAGGCAGAAATCTGTGCAGTTCCCTTAGGGACCACTGCAAAAGATTTAGGACTACAGGTGGTTGGCAGTAAACCCAATTGGTAGCAGTCTGTACCACCCAGATTTACCTGGTAGATGTGGCTGAGCAGTCAGACTTCTCTCAAGATGAGTTAGGCAGTATATCGAGTATACACAATAGGTGCAGAGATATAGTAGCACAAGCAAACACTGGCCATAGCTTTGGTGTAAAAGTATATAATTATTTATTTAAAGACACAATTGTAAATTACACTAGCACAAAAAGAGGTAAGTAAATTCAACACACAGTCACTATTATATATATATACAACCCTGATTACTTATTAGACAAGTCTTAGTGAGAACCACCACTTATTTTCAGACAGAGGTGAGCGCTTAATCTAAGATGGCCCTCTAATAAGTTATAGAAAAAGGGAGGGAAAAGGCAGAGTTATGAAAGCACACAATTTCAATATTTTTCAAAGAACCACAGTGAGGCAGGTTAGGCAAAGTCTACTGGAGAGCAAGGAAGTTCAAATGCCAGGCCCACTCTTAGAGAGAGCAAGCGAAATGTGTCCAGGATCACACAGTGGGGTTATGCCCAAAGAGTCTTTGTAGATAGTACACAAAAGATTGAGATCAAGTCAGTAAAAGTTAGTTAGCAGGCCCCAGGCTAACCCAGGTTAGAAAGCTGAGGATTTACTGTCACCCCGAACGATCTGTAGCAAGGGAAGCCAGGCGGGACACAGTACCTGAAATGGGAAGAAGGCTCCAGCGGGGCAGTTGTTCCTGGCAGCGGGTGCAAATCAGTGTTTCGTCCAGAGGAAGAGGAGGTCTCGACATGGAGGAAAGATGAAGGTCGTTGCACTGCCAGGGAGAAACCAGCTGTGGAGTTTTCCGGTTACAAGGTACTACCCTTTTCTTCGTGGTAGTGGTAAACTGTGGTATTCTGGTTGCCGGGGTGCTTGGCACTGGCAAGGCGGCCACGAGATGGTCCAGGAAGGCGAAAAGACGGGCAAACTGGTTATCCCAACCAGTCAAAGGAAGAAGACTCTCCGGACTGGAGATCTCCTCTGTCGTCGGGAAAGGTGGTGAGACGGTTCAGCAGGGCTCCACCAGTGGTGTCATCGTTGCAGGTCGGTTCGGCTTCTCCCTCCTCGGATTCTTTAGGTCCTGTGGCGACTTCTGAAGTTCCAGTCCCCAAAGCCCTGCTTTTATGCAGAAAACCCCCATTCATTCAGCCTAGCTGTCACTCAAACATGCTAAGTGGTGAGCCGGGCGGCTTACCACTTGGGCCAATCACACAAGAGTGCGACTTGAGTTGCTGAGGCAACTCAGTCCAGGGTGCCTAAACCCCCTCCCACACCCCCTGTGGTACCCAGACAGAGTGGCACCACTTTTGGAGAAGCCCGCCAAAAAGTGGAACAAAGAGCTCGACTTGGGTTGGAGTCACAGAAGCGAACACAAACGCCATTTTGGAACCGAGTTTCGGCAAAAAATACCAACCAGTGAATTTATATTAATTTAATAAACCGGCGGTATTTTCGAGGCTATTTTAAAAAGTGGTAGCCTCGAACAATGGGAAAATCCCATAGGAATATATTTGCGGTTGAATATAAAAAGTAGTATCCACTGCCACCAGCCAAAACCTGGTTGGGGGGGACTGGACAGTACCCCCTTGAAAAACAGACCCCGGGGCAATTGAATTGCCCCGACCAGTACGTCCACAATATGATGGTTTGTACTGGTTCTGTTCACAATTTAAGACTAGTAAAGCCAATGGTGACTTTACATGCCCTGGGAGACAGTAGTCAGTCCCAGGGTATGGAGTCTATGTTTGGGGGTCGCTACGACACCCCTGGGTTACTGCACAGAGGGTGCTGTGTAACCCACATATCAAAAAACCATGAAGCCCTATGGGGTAAAGGACCCCATAGCCCATAGAACACATACAAAGTCAAAGGAACACCTCAAATCATGTCTAAGAGTGGGAGAAAAAGAGTCTCACTCTTAGCAGGAGAAAAAAATAAACCCCAAAAATCCAGCAAAGCTGCTGGGGACTCACTAGGTTTGGGAAATTAGCCTTTACAGAGAATTCTCCCTAACACTCGCCCCCCCTCCATCCCCAGACTAAGGGACAGGAGGATTTAATCCACTTCTGGATGAATATCATACCTCTAGTTGATGACATACATCCTAGAGAGACCATCAGCATTTTGGTGGTGACACCCTGACCTGTGCTCAATGGTGAAATCAAACCCTTGCAGGCAGATTGACCATCTCAATAGTTTTGGATTTTCCCCTTTCATTTGCATCAACGATCTCAAGGGTTGGTGGTCAGTCTGAATGACAAAAGCAGAACCATACAAGTATGGCCTAAACTTCTTCAGTGCCCACACAATAGCAAAACATTCTCTTTCAATAGTTATCAAAGAAGCTGCACGCATCTGTTTACTGCACCACAATAAGATTTGAAAGACTTGAAGTTGTTGCCAAAAAATGAAAAAATTATTTGTTAATAGCCCTTTGTTTGATGACACGTGCTTCGGCACAATCCCTGTGCCTTCCTCAGATCAGGGCAATGTCTATTTGATGCCACAAATTTGTATAATTAAAGATGTGCAAAATGTCATAATGTGACGATACAGCAAAAAAAACCAAATTGGGGCAACACAAAAAAAGAAATTATTATAAAATCATATGTTTAAATCATTCATATAAACATAAAAGACACAAATGGGACATTCATTGTATGATAAATTAGATCACATCCCGTAACATTACATAAAAGTCATATAGAATTCAAAAACAGCAAATCAAATAAATTAAAAAAAAAAAAAAGTTGTGTAAGTCAAAGACAATTGTAATTAAAACATACCATTCGGTCGTCGAGGTTTCATTGGAAGGGGGTGGAAGTGGGGGTGAAGAATAATTGAAAATATAAGGAGGAGAAGATGATAGGAGAAAAAAGAGAGAAAAGACATCCAAATTAGACGATATATACTAAATAAAACTGCGGGGATATGTTCAGTGTATAATCAGAGAAACCCAAGTGGGTACAAAAAACTTACCCATCAACTTATTTGTCAGCTACACATTAACGTGGTTATCAAATGAGTCCCATCAGACTCTATTCGTCTTCTAAAGAGTAGAGGTAAGACATAAAGGTCTGTTTTGTGCATCAATAAATCTGTTTACTATGACATTTCAGCCAATTGATTTAAACAAATATATTATAACCAGTCCGTGAGTACGGTTACATGCTAGTACCGGTTGGTTTTAGTGCCGTATTGTTTACCTCTAACCGCCTATGCGTTCGTTTTCGCGGTGCTCCAACACGATTAGCTAAGGGTGTATTAGATTACCTGAAGTGTGTGCATGTTCTTTAAATTATTGTGACCATGCTCTGTCTTAGGTATTCATGTTGGCATGTATACAACCATGAGGGTAAGAAAAGAGTAATGCGGTTTCACCCGTGTAGTGGAGGGGGGGGGTGGGAATCTATTGCCGTCTGCAGTGCGGACCCTGAGCTGATTGGTGTGCTAAGGGGTGGACTAGATAGCCCCTTTAGGGCTTACCTGAAAATTTAAGATTCACGCATCACGCGTCGGATTACCAGGATAGGAGTCGCCATACCATTTCCTTTGTATATAGGTTGTTACTATAGTAATCCTAGTGGTCCTACCTCTATTTCCATCTTATCACAGCTGTCGGCCATGTTTAAGAGCAAAAAACATTATTGTTGCCAATAAGTACGTACGTTATAGCGAGGATACTTGGGTCCTGCAGGAGTGCGTTCCTATGATACATTGAGAGATCATTTATCTCGTTACATGACTTAATTACAGTGTCTCAATTGATATTCCTGCACCGGAGGTAGTCAATATACACCTTATCCGGATGAGCTCCCAGAGGAGTGTTCACTCCTCCAGAGGCATTCTGGGAGATGTAGTCTTTTACGGCTCTGGAATCAGGGCAGTCATGCAAATGCCTTGCAAACTATTTCATAACACTGGGTCTGGTATTCCTCATAAAAAATGTGAGTGTTGCTGGCTTTAAGGGAGGCATTTTTTGTTTCTACGTGAGACGTATGCGAAACCATGGTTATAGTGTGTCATAAGGATTTTTTTCCCCTCTAGATCATATTTGAAAAACTATTATTTGCAGTTATCAGTTTCCATTGTTTGACGCTTACAATCATAGATATAAACATTGTTCCCAATTTACATCGTTACATCATTATTCTTAGTGCAAAATGTTCCCTTGGCGATCTGTTCAATGCAAAGAGCAGTCTGCAAAAATCATAGAAAGTATGACATTTCATTGTCTGTGTTGAGGCCAGTTTCCACACATCTGAAAAAATTGATGAGTTTGGCCTCCTCCTGGCATAATAGCAGTTCCTGGTTGCCTCCTCTGCAACCCAGAGTCACTTTTTTTAAACCAATGAATTTGATATGTTGCTTGTTGTCCATCTGGTGTGCGCGCTGCCAATGATCAGCGAGAGGCAGATTCTTGTCCTGGCTTCCGATCACTGCCAGGTGTTCTCTAATCCTGAAGCGAAGTTCACGAATCGTACTCCCTATGTAAATTTTCCTGCAAGTGCAGATGATTGCATATATGACATGTTTACTTTTACAATTTATCTGTTCACGTATCCTGATTTGAAGGCCGTTGTCTGCTTTAAAAACATCTGTCATCGGTGTAGCGTGTTTACACATCGTGCAGGTGCCACACTTACTAAAACCTGGACTCAATTCTTGTAGCCAGGTCACAGTTGCCTCTTTCCTCTCTTCTGGTAGTAGTGACGCCATGGGGGTTAAATATGCACCGGCACTAGCAAATCAAGTAATGGGCATGTTTGAGGACTTGCTAATTTATACTACAGAGACTTACAATAGACACGTCGTCAAATGGACTCGATACATCGATGATGTTTTCTTCGTATGGAACGGGACACCACAAGAACTGGAAACTTTCAGACTTCAAATCAACAATAACAAACTAGGCATTGAATTCACAGGAATTTGCAGTAAGACAGAGATCAATTTCTTGGATCTGAATGTCTATGTTTCAGGAGAACATCTGAAAACCAGAACATACCGGAAAGAGACGGAAGTTAATTCTACACTATATGCCACCAGTTGCCACCATGAACCGGTAATCAGAAATATCCCAAAAGGGGAATACATTAGGGCAAGGAGAAACTGTAAAGAATTATTTCATTTCAACGAAGAATGTGCAATATTGTCAAGAAGATTTCAAGCCAGGGGCTATTCGACTAAGAGCATTGAGATTGCACATAATAAAGCACAAAAAATACCGAGAATACAGACTTTGACACAACGGGCTAAACCTATTCCATCTGACAAGGTACAATTTATTACCACATACTGTGCAGACAAGCATATTATCAAGGAATCTCTCAGAAAATATTGGCATCTACTTAAGTTGGATCCCCATATTGGGGCACTTATACATGATCACCAATCGATGATCTACAGAAGAGCAAAAACCTTGAAACAGAGTCTCAGCCCGTCACTACTACCAGAAGAGAGGAAAGAGGCAACTGTGACCTGGCTACAAGAATTGAGTCCAGGTTTTAGAAAGTGTGGCACCTGCACGATGTGTAAACACGCTACACCGACGACAGATGTTTGTAAAGCAGACAACGGACTTCAAATCAGAATACGTGAACAGATAAATTGTAAAAGTAAACATGTCATATATGCAATCATCTGCCCTTGCAGGAAAATTTACATAGGGAGTACGATTCGTGAACTTCGCTTCAGGATTAGAGAACACCTGGCAGTGATCGGAAGCCAGGACAAGAATCTGCCTCTCGCTGATCATTGGCAGCGCGCACACCAGATGAACAACAAGCAACATATCAAATTCATTGGTTTAAAAAAAGTGACTCTGGGTTGCAGAGGAGGCAACCAGGAACTGCTATTACGCCAGGAGGAGGCCAAACCCATCAATTTCTTCAGATGTGTGGAAACTGGCCTCAACACAGACAATGAAATGTCATACTTTTTATGATTTTTGCAGACTGCTCTTTGCATTGAACAGATCGCCAAGGGAACATTTTGCACTAAGAATAATGATGTAACGATGTAAATTGGGAACAATGTTTATATCTATGATTGTAAGCGTCAAACAATGGAAACTGATAACTGCAAATAATAGTTTTTCAAATATGATCTAGAGGGGAAAAAAATCCTTATGACACACTATAACCATGGTTTCGCATACGTCTCCCGTAGAAACAAAAAATGCCTCCCTTAAAGCCAGCAACACTCACATTTTTTATGAGGAATACCGGACCCAGTGTTATGAAATAGTTTGCAAGGCATTTGCATGACTGACCTGATTCCAGAGCCGTAAAAGACTACATCTCCCAGAATGCCTCTGCAGGAGTGAACACTCCTCTGGGAGCTCATCCGGATAAGGTGTATATTGAATACCTCCGGTGCAGGAATATCAATTGAGACACTGTAATTAAGTCATGTAACGAGATAAATGATCTCTCAATGTATCATAGGAACGCACTCCTGCAGGACCCAAGTATCCTCGCTATAACGTACGTACTTATTGGCAACAATAATGTTTTTTGCTCTTAAACATGGCCGACAGCTGTGATAAAATGGAAATAGAGGTAGGACCACTAGGATTACTATAGTAACATCCTATATACAAAGGAAATGGTATGGCGACTCCTATCCTGGTAATCCGACGCGTGATGCGTGAATCTTAAATTTTCAGGTAAGCCCTAAAGGGGCTATCTAGCCCACCCCTTAGCACACCAATCAGCTCAGGGTCCGCATTGCAGACGTCAATAGATTCCCACCCCCTCCTCCACTACACGGGTGAAACCGCATTACTCTTTTCGTACCCTCATGGTTGTATACATTCCAACATGAATACCTAAGACAGAGCATGGTCACAATAATTTAAAGAATATGCACACACTTCAGGTAATCTAATACACCCTTAACTAATCGTGTTGGAGCACCGCGAAAACGAATGCATAGGCGGTTAGAGGTAAACAATACGACACTAAAACCAACCGGTACTAGCATGTAACCGTACTCACGGACTGGTTATAATATATCTGTTTAAATCAATTGACTGAAATGTCATAGTACACATAGATTTATTGATGCACAAAACAGACCTTTATGTCTTACCTCTACTCTTTAGAAGACGAATAGAGTCTGATGGGACTCATTTGATAACCACGTTAATGTGTAGCTGACAAATAAGTTGATGGGTAAGTTTTTTGTACCCACTTGGGTTTCTCTGATTATACACTGAACATATCCCCACAGTTTTATTTAGTATATATCGTCTAATTTGGATGTCTTTTCTCTCTTTTTTCTCCTATCCTCTTCTCCTCCTTATATTTTCAATTATTCTTCACCCCCACTTCCACCCCCTTCCAATGAAATCTCGACGACCGAATGGTATGTTTTAATTACAATTGTCTTTGATTTACACAACTTTTTTTTTTTTAATTTATTTGATTTGCTGTTTTTGAATTCTATATGACTTTTATGTAATGTTACGGGATGTGATCTAATTTATCATACAATGAATGTCCCATTTGTGTCTTTTATGTTTATGTGAATGGTTTAAACATATGATTTTATAATAATTTCCTTTTTTGTGTTGCCCCAATTTGTTTTTTTTTGCTGTATCGTCACGTTATGACATTTTGCACATCTTTAATTATACAATTTTGTGGCATCAAATAGACATTGCCCTGATCTGAGGAAGGCACAGGGATTGTGCCGAAACACGTGTCATCAAACAAAGGGCTATTAATAAATAATTTTTTCATTTTTTGGCAACAACTTCAAGTCTTTCAAATCTTATTGTGGCGCAGTAAACAGATGCGTGCAGCTTCTTTGATTATTGTTACAATCGGAGTGGGGGAACTCAGTGTCTCCGGTCTTCCTGCACACACCATTGCGACACCACCTAAATGGTGATTAGAACTCAGTCGCGGAGGTCCAAGAGTGATTCTTCCTAAAATGTTCCCTGTGTTTTTATACTCTTTCAATAGTTGCCCACCTTGTCTCAGGATCCTTCAGCTTTCTGTTGATGAAGCAAATGGGGTGCTCCCTCCCTTTCTCATCCAGTTGGCTAAGGACTGCACCTATACCTACATTAGAAGCATCTGTCTGCACAATGAAAGTTTGATGATAGTCAGGAGCTTTCAATACTGGTGCTTGGCAAAGAGCTTTCTTCAGGTTTTCAAAGGCCTGATTGCATTCATCATTCCATTTGACCTTCTTAGGGAATTTTGGAGAGATGATTACATTCAGTGGAGAAGCTATGGTCCCATAGTTCTCTATGAAATTCCTGTAATACCCAGTGAGGCCTAGGAAGGCTCTCACCTGGGTTTGAGTAGTAGGTGTGTCCAATTTTGCACAGCTTCAATCTTACTGAGCAAAGGCCTTATTTCTCCACCTCCTACCTCATGCCCAAGGTAGACCACCTTACCCTGACCAATTTTGCATTTACTTGCCTTTATGGTCAGATTGGCCTGTCCAAGAGCCTGCAAAACATGTCCTAGGTGGTTAACATGCTCTTCCCAGGATTGGCTGAATACTGCAATGTCATCCAAGTATGCCATGCAGAAATCCTCCATCCCAGCCAGAACCTGATTTGCCATCCTTTGGAATGTTGCAGGTGCATTTTTCAATCCAAAAGGCATAACCTTAAATTGGTATAAGCCAACTGGGGTAGAAAATGCAGTCTTCTCCTTGGCATGGTCTGTCAGGGCTATTTGCCAATAGCTTGATGTAAGGTCAAATGTGCTGGGGAACTTGGCTGAAGCAAGTCTATCCACCAACTCATCTGTCCTTGGCAAGGGGTGGGCATCAGTCTTAGTGACTGCATTAAGAGCTCTATAGTCCACACAGAATCTCAATTCCTTGGATCCTACCTTTGGTACTAACACAACTGTGCTAGACCATGGACTAGTAGAGGGTTCTATTACCCCGAGATCAAGCATCTTCTTGACCTCCCCTTTGATGTGGGTCCTTGCATTTTCTGACATTCTATATCCTCTGCTTTTGACTGGCAGACAGTCACCAGTGAGTATATCATGCTGTCCCCAAGGGGTCAAGCCTGGCGAAAGCGAGAACAGAGAGGCAAACTGATTTAACATGGCTTTGCACTCTTCTTGTTGCTCAGGTGTCAGATTTGAAGAGAGATTTACTCCTTCAATCTTTTTGTCCAAGGGTAAGCCTCTGAGGATATCAGGGAGTGCTTCACTCTCTTCTTCCTCTTCTGTTGAAGCTAGAAGCAAGGCTCCTACTTCAGGCCTGGAGACATACGCCATTAGTCGGTTGTTGTGGAAGACTCTGGGAGCCTCCTTGGGATTGCCCAAGTCCACCAGATAGTTCACCTCTCCAAGTTTACCCACAACCTTGAAGGGTCCCATCCATTTATCTTGCAAGGCCCTCTGCCTTGTTGGGATCATAACTAGAATGAGATGGTCTTGAGTGAACTCAACCATGTTAGCCTTTTGGTCATGCCAATGCTTGACCAAAGCTTGTCCAGCTTTCAGGTTATCACTGGCTTCTGCCATCATTTGTGACATTCTCCTCCGGAGACCTATCACATAGTCAGTTACTCTGACTGGCTTGGGGGAAGGAGCACTCTCCAACCCCTCCTTAATCAGGGCCAATGGACCTCTGACTGGATGGCCATAAAGAAGTGCAAAGGGAGAATAACCTACTCCCTCCTGAGGGACTTCTCTATAAGCAAAGAGAAGGCATGGCAATAGTAGGTCCGACTTTCTTTTAAGGGGATCTTCTAAAGCACCTATCATGCTCTTCATGGTTCTTCTGAACCTTTCTACCAACCCATGTGCCTGAGGGTGGTAGGGGGTAGAGAACTTGTAAGTAACTCCACAGGTTTTCCACATGGCTTTCATGTAGTGGGACATAAAATTTGACCCCCTGTCAGAGATTGCTTCTTTAGGAAACCCAACCCTGGTAAAAATACCAAGGAGGGCCTTAGACACAGCCTGAGCTGTAACAGTCGTCATAGGAATTGCCTCAGGGTACCTAGTAGCATGATCTACTACAACAAGGATAAACCTGTTGCCTGAGGAGGTTGGGGGATCAAGGGGACCAACAATGTCAATCCCTACCCTCTCAAATGGGACTCCCACAACTGGGAGAGGCACTAAAGGTGCCACATTCTTGTAACCCACCTTACCAGAAGTCTGGCAGGTGTGGCAGCTCTTGCAAAACTTATCTACCTCAGCCCCCATCTTTGGCCAATAAACGTAGAGTGAGAGCCTTTCCTTGGTCTTCTTGAAACTCAAGTGACCAGCCAAAGGAATCTCATTGGCCAGTTGCAAGAACTGTTGTCTGTTTTCTTGAGGTACTACAAGCCGCTTGTAGTCTCCAGGTGCAGACTCACTTGGTTCTCTGTAGAAGAGGCCATCTTCCCAGTGCAACCTATACTTCCCAGGCTCTTGCCCATCAGCCTGAGAAGCTGCCTGTTGGCGAAGACCTTCCAGAGTTGGACATTCTCTCTGTCCCTTACTGCAGTCTGCCCTGTTGGGTCCACCTTCTGCCAGTAAAGACTGCAGCTCAGGATGGTCAACAGGATCCAGATCTCCAATGAGTTCTTGGCCTTCCACTAGCTCTTCTTCAGAGTCTAGCTCAACCATACAGGGTTGTACCTCCCTCTCAGCATCAGCTGGAGGTAGAGTTACAGGTGTAACTTTGGACAACCTAGGGGAAGTCCTTGTTGGAAGCACTGGAGTGCTTGCTGTTGGCTGTTTCTTGGAAGTCTTGGGTTTCCCCTTTGCTTCTTTTTGTTCAGTGATAGCAAGTTGTAACTCCAGTGGAGTAGGAGTGATATCTTTCTTCATCATCTCCTTGAGAGTAACTCTCATGGTTCTCTCCCTTGCAGGTCTGGTGAGCTGTAACCTTTTACTAGGAGGTCTGGGGGTATGTTACACTACTCCAAGAGTCTTCAGGTCATTACCCAACAGAACTCTTCCTGGTACCTCACTTTGTATGCTGAAAGGTATCTTCACAGTCATGTCATTACACTGGATGAGAACTGGTAATTGGAGAAGCATCTGCACAGGCCCTCCAGCTAACTTGGTGAGGCGTTTGGGTGCCTTAGCAACAAAAAAAAGCCTGAAAAAAAGATGTATCCACCACAGTTATGCTGGCCCCAGTGTCCCTAATGGCAGGAGTCTCCTGACCATTCACCTGGACACTGTCCTTATAATACTCTTTAGTATTATCTGGGATAGAGTTATAGACATCTACATTCTGTTGTTCCCACAGACCCAGAGACACTAAAGACACACTGCCTGAGACTCCAATGGGTTCATCAGCTAGCAGTAGAAAGTTTACACTTGCCATTTGTACTTCCTCCTCTGGAGCGAAGGCTAAGGAGACAAGCTGGCCCCCTGAAGGTTTACCCTTACATCCGGGATCTCCTTTCACATGGTCAGGCGAGCCACAAACATGGCATTTACCAAATGCTTTCTGGAATGGTGGCTTGCTCTGACCTCCTTCTGGTTTTCCACCAGAGGGTACACTACTCTGATTTGGTTTCCCTTGTGGCTTACCCTTATTGTTTTGTTTGGGGCCCTCTTTGGGATTGGAGTTACTAGAATTCTCTTTGGAGTCCTTTTTGGGCTGTTTCCCGTTATCCTTTTTCTGAGTTACCCCAGAGTCCTTGTGAGTAGCCCTGTTGGCAACCCACAAGTCAGCAGTCTTAGCTAGTTTCCTGGAATCTAATTCCTTTGAATCAGCCAAGTGCTGTCTGAGCTCAGGAGAGCAGGCATCATAAATTGACTCCAACATCACAAGATTCTTCATTCCCTCATAAGTGTTCACTTTGTAACCCTTAATCCATCCCTCTAAGTTCTTCAAACTTTCACTCACCTAGGTAGCCCAAGGGGTACCATCATGCTTTTTGAGGGTCCTAAACCTCTTAAGGTACTGGCAAGGGGTCTTCCCAAATCTAGCTATCAAAGCTAGCTTCACACATTCATAATCCTTCTTATCCTCCTCCCCCAACTCCATTACCACATCAGTTGCAACAGGGGGGAGCCTAGAGAACAACCAGGAAAGTAACTCTTTTCCTGTAATGTTCTGGAGCCCATGATTATATTCAAACAAACACAACCAATCCAACACATCCAACTTAGGCTCATACATACCCACCAACTCCTTAGACATCCAGGGCCTTTTGGGACGGAAACTCCTGGAGGATTCGGAGAGAGAAGCACTTTCCACAGACAATTTTTTCATTTCTAGCTCATGGTTGAGCTCCATTTCTCTGAGCCTTAGTTCTTGGTGCCGTTGTTCTGTTTGAGCACTAATCATTTTGAATTCTAATTCAAGCTTCATTTTTTCTAGTTCCATATATTGGGGATTAAGTGTGGGACCTGGTAAAGGTCCAGTAGGTACAGCTGGCAGGGCAGGTAGAGGCCCAGGGAAGACAACTTTAGCATCTTCACCCTCCTCTTCTGCTTCTGACTCAAAGTTATCAATACTAACATTCATATCAATATCATTGTTGTTATCTACAGTTGCTGGAGTCAGGCCTTCAGATAAGGTGTGTACTAGGCCTCTTTACGCATGAAAATCTTGTAAATACGACAGCTTTTATTATTTTCCTGTGTACATTTACACACAAGTTTAGAGCAGAGGGCAGTGCAAAGGACAGGTTGCTTGACAGAAACCAGAACGCTGCTTTTGATTTTTATCTACATGGATGTAATTCAAGCCAGGGATAAAAGTCTCTGAAACAGAATGTATTTCTCTGAAGCCTTCTCTGAAACTTCACACTGTGATGAAAGGAATGGTTTCTTTCCCTTCAGCTTTAACTATGGTGTGTGTGAAGCAAAAAGAAGCACTGTGCATATTTATTTTCCTAGCATTTTAGGATTGTATAATTAATAAGATGGAAAACTAAGATGCAATTAAGAATTAATAGTTTGTAGTGAAAGCAAACCAGTATGACACAATTCCGGTGCTGTGTGCATATTCATGCGGAGGCAGATCATTTTTACACTTATAATTTAATTTACACTGTAATTATAAAAACAGTGTGTAAAATGACTATGCACCGTCTAGTTTACGTCCATTCAATCTTGCAGTCAATGGTACCACTGTAAATGGGCATCATTACATCAATCACAGGTTTTCTAGCCTCTCAAATCTTCCAGACTACAATTAAAACATCAAAAACCTGACTCCCCAGGAAGTGCAAGCGCTGTTCAAAAACAAATGAAAGTTACATTTGTAATTGAAATAGAAACTCAGCAAAACCTGTACCTATGATAATTCAGATAAGTATTTAACTTTATGTAGCGCTTCATACATGGTTTGTCCAACATCTAGGCACTGTGATTATTATACCTCAGTCGATACTCAGTTTACCGACCTCTGAGGGATGTTAGCCAATAATATAGCTCAGCCAGTTGAGCACTTGTTGCTGCAATCTGTGCGTGAGCTGTATGTTGTAGGTTTGAATCGCGGCAAGGCCAACTCATCCTTTCAAGGTCGATAAAGTAGTACCGACTTCGGTTTGGAGATAATTGTTAGAAATATGTTCTATGTACAGCGATTTGCCAAAAGCGCTATATAAATAACCATTTGACGATGAGATTAGGAATAGAATTTAGCATGGAGTACTTGCTTGCCTCTCTGCACTGTTGTATTATATCATTGGCATACCATCACGTAGTAATAGCTCCAGGAAATGAGGATTTTCATTAAACATCAAAAGACAATTTTGCTATCGAACCTCAAAACACACAATAAAATTCATGCTGACCTTACTGTTTAATTTGCTAGGTTTTTGTATTTTCAACATTTAAATATATACAGGAGAGATCAAATGGCCAGACCTTAAAGAAATAATTGAAGGTGTATTCTGTCACAATGCAGAAAGCTGCCACATAGTAATGATTTCCATACAGTTTTTGCACACGTCGGCAGGGTGTGGCATACAGTTTACTCTCTTGCAAAGGAGAAAAGTAATATTTACTCTCTTAAAATCACATTTACTCTCAAAGTTTAAAAATAGGGAGTAAAATACTCACACCTCAAAGTCTTACCTGGAGCGCTGGCTGGAGTGGTAGGTTCCTCTGAACCACAATCCAGACTTTGATTTGCTAACAACCTTTCTATAGCTCCATTTTCTTGCCTTTCGTCAGGAGATTCTTATGCTTACAGAGAACTCTTAAACAATCAGCAGACTCTTGACTATTTCTTTCCATAGTTGACAGGTTTAGAACATAACTTCTTTAGTGCTAAGCTTTGTGGTTAATTGCACTAAGGTATCTATAAGCACACTAAAATGTATACTCAATACAAATCCCACCGCTGTACACCAGTGTTAGGCAGAAACCTGTGCAGTTCCCTTAGCGACCACTGCAAAAGATTTAGGACTACAGGTGGTTGGCAGTAAACCCAATTGGTAGCAGTCTGTACCACCCAGATTTACCTGGTAGATGTGGCTGAGCAGTCAGACTTCTCTCAAGATGAGTTAGGCAGTATATCGAGTATACACAATAGGTGCAGAGATACAGTAGCACAAGCAAACACTGACCATAGCTTTGGTGTAAAAGTATATAATTATTTATTTAAAGACACAATTGTAAATTACACTACCACAAAAAGAGGTAAGTAAATTCAACACACAGTCACTATTATATATATATACAAACCTGATTACTTATTAGACAAGTCTTAGTGAGAAACACCACTTATTTTCAGACAGAGGTGAGCGCTTAACCTAAGATGGCACTCTAATAAGTTATAGCAAAAGGGGGGGAAAAGGCAGAGTTATGAAAGCACACAATGTCAATACTTTTCAAAGCACCACAGTGAGGCAGGTTAGGCAAAGTCTACTGGAGAGCAAGGAAGTTCAAATGCCAGGCCCACTCTTAGAGAGAGCAAGCAAAATGTGTCCAGGATCACACAGTGGGCTTATGCCCAAAGAGTCTTTGTAGATAGTTCACATAAGATTGAGATCAAGTCAGAAAAATGTAGTTAACAGGCCCCAGGCTAACCCAGGTTAGAAAGTCAAGGATTTACTTCACTCCGAACGATCTGTCACAAGGGAAGCCAGGCGGGACACAGTACCTGAAATGGGAAGAACGCTCCAGCGGGGGCAGTTGTTCCTGGCAGCAGGTGCAAGTCGGTGTTTCGTCCAGAGGAAGAGGAGGTCTCAACATGGAGGAAAGATGAAGGTCGTTGCACTGCCAGGGAAGAAACCAGCCGCAGAGTTTTCCGGTTACAAGGTGCTACCCTTTTCTTCGCGGTAGTGGTAAACCGTGGCATTCCGGTTGCCGGGGTGCTTGGCACAGGCAAGGCGGCCACGAGATGGTCCAGGAAGGCGAAAAGACGGGCAAACTGGTTATCCCCTCCAGTCAACGGAAGAAGACTCTCTGGACTGGAGATCTCCTCTGTCGTCGGGAAAATTGGTGAGACGGTTCAGCAGGGCTCCACCGGTGGTGTCCTCATTGCAGGTCGGCTCGGCCTCTCCCTCCTCGGATTCTTTAGGCCCTGTGGCAACTTCTGAAGTTCTAGTCCCCAAAGCCCTGCTTTTATGCAGAAAACCCCCATTCATTAAGCCTAGCTGTCACTCAAACATGCTAAGTGGTGAGCCGGGCGGCTCACCACTTGGGCCAATCACACAAGAGTGCGACTTGAGTTGCCGAGGCAACACAGTCCAGGGTGCCTAAACCCCCTCCATCACCCCCTGTGGTACCCAGACAGAGTGGCCCCACTTTTGGAGGCTTCTGTGGAGAAGCCCGCCAAAAAGTGGAACAAAGGGCTCAACTTGGGTTGGAGTCACAGAAGCGAACACAAACGCCATTTTGGAACCGAGTTTCGGCAAAAAATACCAACCGGTGAATTTATATTAATTTAATACACCGTCAGTATGTTCGAGGCTATTTTAAAAAGTGGTAGCCTCGAACAATGGGAAAATCCCATAGGAATATATTCGCGGTCGAATATAAAAAGTAGTATCCACTGTCACCAGCCAAAACCCGGTCGGGGGGGACTGGACAGTGCCCCCTCGAACAACAGACCCCGGGGCAATCGAATTGCCCCGACCAGTACATCCACAATATGATGGTTTGTACTGGTTTTGTTCACAATTTAAGACTAGTAAAGCCAATGGTGACTTTACATGCCCTGGGAGACAGTAGTCAGTCCCAGGGTATGGAGTCTATGTTTGGGGGTCGCTACGACACCCCTGGGTTACTGCACGGAGTGTGCTGTGTAACCCACAGATCAAAAACACATGAAGCCCTACGGGGTAAAAGACCCCATAGCCCATAGAACACATACAAAGTCAAAGGAACACCTCAAATCATGTCTAAGAGTGGGAGAAAAAGAGTCTCACTCTTAGCAGGAGAAAAAAATAAACCCCAAAATCCAGCAAAGCTGCTGGGGGACTCACTAGGTTTGGGAAATTAGCCTATACAGAGAATTCTCCCTAACACTCACATCTTATAAGAGAGGCTCATGCTTCTGCTGCACACCCTGCACCTGTTGTGAGTGGGAGAAAGCTTGCAATCATGCTGCCTGTGCTACGCTACACTTACATTTTCCATTGTGTGTGCCGGCGGAATACTTGCAATATTTCTGCAGCAATTAAAATCATCTTTTGTTAGCCATGCACTCCCACACACAAAATCCCCTTAAGGATTTGAGCGAGTTTTTAATGTGAACTATTACATATTTATTGTGATGACAGATTTCTGTGTGTGTGACAATGGGACCAGTGTGAGGGGTTGACTAGGATGTCCAGGTGGCTACGAACAGCATTTTCCCAGTCTTCAGCTTTCCTTTTGCAAATCATTGGTATCAAGTTCTTAAATGAAATGTGCTCATTTGAAACTAAGAAATATAAGAATTCTAAGAATATGTCAGTTTATTAAATGAAAATACAAGACTAGAAAAGGGCATCACAGCATTTGACTACTAACGACCTAAGTGAATTAAATTAAAAGTCTGTAGAATTAGTGGAGGATGTCTTATAACCTTAAGTGCATTGAATGCAGGCCCATAGCAAAATAAAACCAAAATGGCCACTATTATTTTGGATTAGATTTAGAGCCACAGTCTCGTGTATGAAACCATATTTGTGTGAGGCTTTTTGTGCAGTGCCCCCTTAAGAGAATCACTTCTGAATCACCTGGCTAAACTACAGGTCATTCAAAATAATGCCCTACGAGCAGCCCCAGGCATCCCACAAAGACAGCACATCACAGATGCCAGGAAAGAAGCACACTGGCTGCCTATCAAAGAGAGAGTCATTTTCAAAGCCCTTGCTCTGACACACAAACGTATTCACCAAACCGCTCCAACTACCTCTCTGAAAGAGTCCACCCATCTTCACAACCAGACCGACTAGAACGCCTTATGCGAACATGCTCACGGTGCCCAAATTTAAGAGAGCTTGAGCTGGTGGCACCAGTTTCCCCTACCTGGCAGCAACGCAATGGAACGCCTTGACATCCGCACTCCGAGGTGAAAGCTCACACCAAGACTTTAGAAAAGTTGCCAAAACACTACTCTTCACATAACCACGCCACAGCCCGGATAACCAACGGACTGCCTGAATGCATAATGTAATGTACTGTCTCACATAAATGCATAATGTATTGCACTGCTTCCTGCATTGTATTGTAAATAAGTGTAAATACAAGTAACAGCGCTGCGATGCCTTGGGGCTGCCTGTGCGCTATATAAGTGTAAAAAATAAAATAAATAAATAAATAGGCAATCCCAATTTCGACTGCCAAGGAAAGGAAGGCAGATTTCTTTTTGCAGGATCACAAATCAGTCAATTTCTAGAAGCTGAGCACTGAGGCCAGGTTCTCGTGTTGCTCTTATTGCAGTATATTGGTTTCAGGCTACACATATTCCTATCTCAGCTTTAGATTTCCAATATAAATTATTTTCTTAACTAGAACTGCGTAGAGAGGGCAGTCTACAGATGCCACAAATGACACCGGTCAAAGTGATGTCTCGATAAAAAGGTGACCTGACCCAAACATGCAAGGGTGGTGCCTGGGGAGCGGTCAATGAAATGAGTACATCAGCTGTCCTGGCCAACATCCCAGTTGCATGGAGGAATGCCTATTGTGGCAGAGAAATAAGCCACAGCTTATTATTTACACTAGTTTTATGCCGAAACAAGGCTCTCAAGTTGTCCCACTTGTGGGCTGATATGTTCACACCCTGGCTTTTAGCACACATATCACAGAAGTTGTGGTTTTCTTGCATGACTAGTGTATTCAATCATCATCATCAAAAAGCTGTTATTCGACTTTACATCATTTGCCATAAATATATATGTACATACAATCACAAAAGAATTTACAGGAAAATTGAAACAACATCATATACTACAAGATACAAAGCAGAAATAGCGTGAGAAGCATAACATCCATCAAAAGCTATAAGATTAGAATATAAAAGATATATCAAATGGTAAAATGGTAAAATGATGGTCAATTTAAAAACCCTCTAAGCTAAAACATTGATCACTGGTCCCATTACCCCTTTTAAAACTTGTAGCCTTTAAAAAATCATGGTCCATATTTCAGTTAAATTAAATAAGACAACTTTATTGTAACTGGTTAGTTTAGCTTCTCACATACATTAGTCAATACAATTTGGCTATCATACCGGGTTTACTCCACACTGGGGTGCAGTGAAAGTTTTTGAATGATGGGGGGCATGGCCACAAGCATCAATCCTTAGCAGCCTCTCTGTGAATATAAGCAAGAGACAAGACATCACTCACAGTTCAACCACCTAATAGCGTGCACTCAGGAAAAGAAAACATGCTCTTGACTAAGAGACATCACTCCCAGCTCAGTTTCAAGTACTAAGATTGATTGATCAAATGCATTATTTCGGGCAAAAGAGCCATACATGAGTAAGTTACAAATACAGCAATAGAAGGACAAAACCATTACAACAAATATGTAATCAGAGACAGTATTTATGATAAGAGGAATTACCCACAGCTCAGCTTAAAATAAGATGTTCACCAGAAGAGCCGTCACTCACAGCTCAATTTACAAATATCTACTGTTAGCACAACGGAAGCATTTCATTTCAATTAGGGCGGTCTCGCAAGCTAAGGTCATCTTTGAGAATATACTCTGGAATTAAATACTCAAACCAAGGGATACCAATTGGGCGGGCTGTTTAGGGGGCAGTTCCCACAAAGAGGCCAAATACTAATTAAGGGCAATCAACGGTTGGTTTTAAGTTTAGGAGGAATGTTTCCCTTTGCCATTGTCTTTTGTGCACTGTGTTAATTTGTGAGCAGTACATTTAGTAAACAGCGTGCCACAGATTAAATGGTCACCAACCCGATGCCACTGGGTGGATTGTTCTTAGACGAAAGAGGTGTAGAGAGAAGGGAAATGAGCAAGAGTAAGTACACAAAAAGGAACCGAGACCGAGAGCAGACGACTATCCGATCACCTTCGCTAACCCATCTTTTCAGACTGTGCATAACAATAACCGCACAAATGCACAATAGCACAAAGGCACAAACAAACACCATTGTGTGGCAATGAGCGGGAAGCAAACTTGTGAGTAAACGTTTGTGGATATTCAAATAAAAAAATAAATAAGGAACCGACTTGTACCCGAGTAACAGCCTCACTCTCTATGAGGGGGAATGTCTGCATTTAATACTCTACTACAACCGATAATGCACGCTGAAGCAGAAGCATGGCAACACGTGATTTGATTGATTTGATTGATTTGATGACTTGATTTAGGATTTGTAATGCACATATCCTTCTAGGACCAGGCAGACAATCTGCATCTAGGCCTAGATGTTCAATTTCCTGTGACCACTCAAAACATTACCAGAAAGGGGAAATGATTCGAGCAAATACGTTTTTAGATTTTTTCAGAAGAGGGTATTGGAGGATATTTTCTGTAGTTCAGCTGTTAGCTCATTCCAGAATCATGGCTCCCTGATAGAAAAACATTGGTCACTCCGAGACACAAATTGAGAGGGTGGGATACAGCCAACACATTTTTCCGAGCTGATCGTAATGAACGAGATGGCTGATAAAGCTTTATTTTAGAGAGCAGATAACTGGGTGAATACATTTATGTATTAGGCACAATAGTCTAAATTCAATCTGTTTCCAAACAGGCATCCAGTGCTGCTTCTTCCAATACACAGAAATCCATACCTTTTTGGCAGATTATATACCGGTCTGACAGCAGCATTCTGGGCCACCTTGAGTCAATGTAACTGGCTCTGTGGTGCTCCTAAAAGTCAAGTCTGGAATTTACCATTGTCCCCATGAACACAGAACGGTTTGGTTCAGAAATAAATGGCAAGATAGGATTTAAAAGCCTGAGGTGATAGATAACCAATCGGACACCTTCTGAAACATGAGCACTACTGCTCAGAGATGTCTGCCATATACAGCCTAAGTTGTTTACCTTGCATGAGAAGGTAGTTGCAACATCGGAAATGGCAGGACAGGAGGTGGTCGCATGGAAACCTCTTAATAGATGTTTTGGGCCAAACACTATACACTCGGTTTTAGAGGGATTAGGTTGGAGCTTACTCTTGAGCATCCAACTTTTTATTGCATTAGCACAGGCTAGGATGTGTTCTGTGGCTCCCGGTGCGGATTTCAATCTAACGTAGATTTGTGTAACATCTGCATGACAATTCAATTCAAACCTTACAAAGATGTCTATTAGAGGTCTAAGATAGACATTGAATAATATTGGGGACAGAGACAACCCATGGGGCACTCCGCATAGGACAGGAAGATTATCATAACATTTCCAAGTTCAACAGCTTCAGTGCGAGCGCACTCTCTACCTGTGCAACCTCAGAGAGTCTAGTCAACAACTGGCCAAAATTGACCTTGTCAAAGGCTGCTGATAAGTCGATCAAGATCAACATGCTTATGTCTACTTCATCAGCAGCACTATGGATGTCATCCCACGCAGCCACCAGAGGTGTCTCAGTCCCTTGGCCAAGTATAAATCCAGACTGGAGGTTTTCGAGAATGAAAGTTTCTTCCAGATAGCTCTGCAACTGTGTGGTGACCACATTTTCCAGAATCTTTGAGGGCCATGGCAAACCGGCGATTGGGCGATAGTTTGCAAAAATGCGATTATCCAATGTTGGTCTCTTTAATAATGTTGTAAGAAAGGATTTTTTAACTACTTGAGGTACCTTTCTCTGTGTTAATGCAGCATTCGCAAAATCTGTCAAAAGATGTTTGAGAGACGAATCATGTGGCACTGCCAAATAGGCTGGAATGGAATCATAATCGTGGTTCGATGGTTTGAATTTTTGAAACAACGATTCAATTTCATGTGAGTTTGGAGGTGAAAATGAAAAACTTGACAATGAGCTTAACAATGTTATTGAAAAATCTCTGAGTAGGAGTGGATTGACTATCTGTGAATCAATATGCGAGCACTCATTTGCGAGCATAGGAGAGGGTGGCAACTAAAGTGAGGCATGTTCAGGAGATGTTAAGCTCTTAATTATGGCAAAGAGCTCCTTGGATCAGTTCTTTGAACAATCAATTTGTCTTTGAAAGAACTGTGACTTAGCCAATACAATTCCCTGTTGATAGATTGCCAGTACCAATTTGGCATTTTGGCAGTCAGTAATATCGTTGGTTTTCAGCCAAACTTTTTCTTTCTTATGATACTTTTGTTTTAAGTCTTTCAAAGAGTCCGAAAACTAGGGATTATTTTTGTTTATTAATTATTTTTTGGCTTTCAAAGTTGCCTTTGCGTCTCATCAATTCTTTAAGAATGTCATGTTGGTTTGGTATTATTTATCACAATTATTTTCACTAGAAAAAGGCATTCATTTGTATGGTGTTATTGGGCTCCAGGCCCTTCCCGGTATCAACAAAGATGGCTACCTGATCGCCATGTTGAGCCTGTGAACTGCGAGCAACTGATGGTCTAATCCAATGGATAGTACATCTGTGCAGGCCCGTGAGTATAGAACAGTGGCAACACGATTGTCTTCGAAGCAAGGCGATGCAGAGTTACACAGGTTCGAATCCCTTGCGCTTAGAAACCTCTTTGGTAAAAAAAAAACAAAAAAACAATTATAATTATAATCCTGGAGTGGAGGCATGGCTATATGTAGGGCATTATTGGGCTTCGGGCCCTTGCGATTATATCCCCAAAGATGGCTGCCTGGTTTCCACGTTGATCCTGCAAATGATGGTTTGACTCGTCAGCTGGAACAACTAGACACATTGCCTGTGGGTGGTATGATCACGTGATTGCAACCTGGGCTCTTATACTCGCTCACTGTGAAGGTCTACACGTGAAATCAATGTGGGTTCCCCACTCCATCTAGACAGAAGCCCCCACCCCCAGCACCCAGTTCCTTCCAGGCACATTGGTTTCTAAACGATTATTTTATTTTTTAATTTTCTTTTTACGTTTTTCAGTTCCGCCCTTACAGAAACATTCCTGCCACCCCTCTTGCCCCCTTCCCACCCTACCCCTACTCTCGACTGCCTGCTTCTCCTCCAGAACCAGAAGCGCTGGTGCCCTTCTGCGGCACCCATGATGCTGCGTGGAATTGGCTATTGACCTTTCCTCCCTTTTAATGAGCTCCGCCACCACTTTTTGTTTAATTTTCGGTCGGTCGGTTTGTCGTATGTTTTGAGATTTTGCTCTGTAAAATGTCCAGGATTACATTTGCCACATAAGGGCAGATTTACTGCGGGTAGTAATCCGTTTTTCAATGTACTTGTGGTGCATCTGTCCTTTCACAGGTGTGCAGGAATTCCAGGGACCCACAACAGATCCAGATGCATGACTAGTGCAGCCGCAGAATGGGCGGCTATGGAGAACTTCTGCTCAAAGCTATTTTACATGGCGTTTTTCCATTTCCAGCTTGGAAAAAAAGTGTAAACAAAGAGCCTCATTAAAAGTTTGGTGTATTTCGACAATAAATCTTCAGAAATACCACCAAACGTATTTACTATTACCACCACCTGGTCCGGTGGATTTACCACTGGATTACAAGTGTGGTAGGTGGTGTTAGTTCCCATTTATTGGAGTCCATAAAACGGCATGAGTATTTTGGCAGAATTACCACTGGTGGTTATTCTGGCTGCGGTAATTCCATGATTTTGCAGATTTTCGGCAGTAAAGCGGCAGATTTTCCCACAGCTTTTTGATGGAGGTAATTCTTCTGCTTCACCACTGAAATTGTAGTACGTTTAACTGCTGTTTTTACAGTACCACCGTATTTGTGATGTACCCCAAAGTGTATATGCAAGCAAGACTGAACAGCTGGAAGCCTAACATTTACAGTAATTAGTTGAGGGAATGGTGAATTTGCTGGTTTATAATTTGAACTTCTTAAAGAGAAGCACACAATATGGGGTATGGGGTTACTGATGGTACTCTTGTTCAGAGGAGAATTGCCTAGCATTTCGGCGCTGGACTGCCCCTGGGCAGTACAAAGGCTGATATGCGGGGAAATTTCTTCTCTGTGAAAGGGGCAGTGAGCTAAAGACTTGGTAGAGTCTCTCCCAGGGGTTATTCACCCAAGAACAGGTCATTGGGATGTGTTTGTGCTGGTAGAGGGATTCCCAGACCCCCCTTTGTTTTGCATAAATTAACTTTGGGTTTCACCCTAAGTTAACAGGGCGATCCAGACGTGGACCCCTTGCTCACTGTTCTTAGAGAGGCGCAGCTTCACCTCACTGATGATGCCCAACAAGGCTGAAACACGTGTATGGGGTTACTGATGGTACTCTTGTTCAGAGGAGAAGTGCCTAGCATTTCGGCGCTGGACTGCCCCTGGGCAGTACAAAGGCTGATATGCGGGGAAATTTCTTCTCTGTGAAAGGGGCAGTGAGCTAAAGACTTGGTAGAGTCTCTCCCAGGGGTTATTCACCCAAGAACAGGTCATTGGGCTGTGTTCGTGCTGGTAGAGAGATTCTCAGACCCCACTTTGTTTTTCTGTAAATTACTTGCCTACTCCTTACACCCTGACCCTTGCCAACCTGATAATTTCTTTCAGAGAAGGTTGGTTCCCTTAAATGGGCCAGCATACTCCAGAGTATTCTAATTTTGGCTTTAACAAGGCTGTAGTCAGAGGCGTTGCTGGGGGTGTGGGGGGCGATAGCCCCGGGTCTTTCGGTTTTAGCCCCGGATAGAAATTCAGGGGCCACAACCAAAAGGTTATAGCTAGCCCGAGTCCCGCCAGTCCCGGCATAAGCTTAGCCCCTGATCTTTTCCAGACCTAGCAACACCCCTGGTTGTAGTAGTGACTTTGCTGCATTGAATGATTTTGATTGCAATGAGTCTCAGCCGTGGTATGCGTCAACATTGTCTGACCTCAATTTAGGTTTGACTACCATCTTGGATGTGATGCGTGTCTTCCTGATGCTGCGGGGCAGAATGCCCACACCCTCTCCCATAGTGACAGTGACTGTGATTGCTCTGTAGAGATGCTGTAGCTTGCCGCCACTGTGTACATCAACATAATAGTTTTAGATGATTTCCCCAAGCTAGACCACATCAAAGAAGAATCAGCATAGGAGAGAATATCAGAGTATTGCCTCATTGAAGCCCATGAGGACCCTCTAAAGTAAAGTGGCAGCGGGATGAAGGGTGTGCTGCTAGGCTGAGGTGTTCAGCGGACCTCTGCCGGGCTACGCACCACATCCAGCAGCGGGAAGGAGATTTTGTGACGGGTCCCGAATGTATGAATAAATGTACATAAAGAATAGGACAATTCAGTGGCAAAGATTATCACCGGGACACTCAGGGCAGCACCACATCACTCCACTGAGTAGACTATCATTAGGAGGTAATGGTTGGGACGTTCTGTAGTGTCTCACCTCAAGCCCAAGCCAAAGCAGCCATTTCCGTGAAAGTCGCTTCATAACAAAAAGGTGCTGGGCAATTTCCTCTCATTTTGAATTTTTGGGATGGATTTTCTTTTCCCTTTTGTTGATATTTATATTCCTTCATTCTTTCCAGGTAGACATGGAGAAAACGGATTGCTCCCGCCCCTTTTCTGCACTATTCGATATTGTTTGTTTAATGTATTCCTTCTTGTGTTCCTCTTTTTTATACACCATTGACTATTTATTATTTAAATATTTATGCATTCATCTTAATTTAGAGCCAATGTATTTCTTTCAATCTCGGTGAGCTTTACCTTTAACTGAATGTGCACATTTTCAGTGAGATTGTCTTCTGAAAGATGGGCGTTCATTGAGAGAGATGATGTGCAAACAGATGCTGCCGTGCTGGGACCACATTTCTCTGGGGTTACATCACCATTAGAGACCTAATGCTGGGACAACATTTCTCTGGGGTTACATCACCATTAGAGACCTAATGCTGGGACAACATTTCTCTGGGGTTACATCACCATTAGAGACCTAATGCTGGGAGAACATTACTCTGGGGTTACATCACCATTAGAGACCTAATGCTGGGACAACATTTCTCTGGGGTTACATCACCATTAGAGACCTAATGCTGGGAGAACATTACTCTGGGGTTACATCACCATTAGAGACCTAGTGCTGGGAGAACATTACACCGGTGTTACATCACCATTAGAAACCTAGTGCTGGGAGAACATTACAAGGTGTTACATCACCATTAGAAACCTAGTGCTGGGAGAACATTACAAGGTGTTACATCACCATTAGAAACCTAGTGCTGGGAGAACATTACTCTGGGGTTACATCACCATTAGAGACCTAATGCTGGGACAACATTTCTCTGGGGTTACATCACCATTAGAGACCTAATGCTGGGAGAACATTACTCTGGGGTTACATCACCATTAGAGACCTAATGCTGGGAGAACATTACACCGGTGTTACATCACCATTAGAAACCTAGTGCTGGGAGAACATTACAAGGTGTTACATCACCATTAGAAACCTAGTGCTGGGAGAACATTACAAGGTGTTACATCACCATTAGAAACCTAGTGCTGGGAGAACATTACTCTGGGGTTACATCACCATTAGAGACCTAATGCTGGGACAACATTTCTCTGGGGTTACATCACCATTAGAGACCTAATGCTGGGACAACATTTCTCTGGGGTTACATCACCATTAGAGACCTAATGCTGGGACAACATTACTCTGGGGTTACATCACCATTAGAGACCTAATGCTGGGACAACATTTCTCTGGGGTTACATCACCATTAGAGACCTAATGCTGGGACAACATTTCTCTGGGGTTACATCACCATTAGAGACCTAATGCTGGGAGAACATTACTCTGGGGTTACATCACCATTAGAGACCTAATGCTGGGAGAACATTACTCTGGGGTTACATCACCATTAGAGACCTAATGCTGGGAGAACATTACTCTGGGGTTACATCACCATTAGAGACCTAATGCTGGGACAACATTTCTCTGGGGTTACATCACCATTAGAGACCTAATGCTGGGACAACATTTCTCTGGGGTTACATCACCATTAGAGACCTAATGCTGGGAGAACATTACTCTGGGGTTACATCACCATTAGAGATCTAATGCTGGGAGAACATTACTCTGGGGTTACATCACCATTAGAGACCTAATGCTGGGAGAACATTACTCTGGGGTTACATCACCATTAGAGACCTAATGCTGGGAGAACCTTACACTGGGGTTACATCACCATTAGAGACCTAATGCTGGGAGAACATTACACAGGTGTTACATCACCATTAGAGACCTAATGCTGGGAGAACATTACTCTGGGGTTACATCACCATTAGAGACCTAATGCTGGGAGAACATTACACTGGGGTTACATCACCATTAGAGACCTAATGCTGGGAGAAGATTACTCTGGGGTTACATCACCATTAGAGATCTAATGCTGGGACAACCTTTCTCTGGGGTTACATCACCATTAGAGACCTAATGCTGGGAGAACATTACACCGGTGTTACATCACCATTAGAAACCTAGTGCTGGGAGAACATTACAAGGTGTTACATCACCATTAGAAACCTAGTGCTGGGAGAACATTACAAGGTGTTACATCACCATTAGAAACCTAGTGCTGGGAGAACATTACTCTGGGGTTACATCACCATTAGAGACCTAATGCTGGGACAACATTTCTCTGGGGTTACATCACCATTAGAGACCTAATGCTGGGACAACATTTCTCTGGGGTTACATCACCATTAGAGACCTAATGCTGGGACAACATTACTCTGGGGTTACATCACCATTAGAGACCTAATGCTGGGACAACATTTCTCTGGGGTTACATCACCATTAGAGACCTAATGCTGGGACAACATTTCTCTGGGGTTACATCACCATTAGAGACCTAATGCTGGGAGAACATTACTCTGGGGTTACATCACCATTAGAGATCTAATGCTGGGAGAACATTACTCTGGGGTTACATCACCATTAGAGACCTAATGCTGGGAGAACATTACTCTGGGGTTACATCACCATTAGAGACCTAATGCTGGGACAACATTTCTCTGGGGTTACATCACCATTAGAGACCTAATGCTGGGACAACATTTCTCTGGGGTTACATCACCATTAGAGACCTAATGCTGGGAGAACATTACTCTGGGGTTACATCACCATTAGAGATCTAATGCTGGGAGAACATTACTCTGGGGTTACATCACCATTAGAGACCTAATGCTGGGAGAACATTACTCTGGGGTTACATCACCATTAGAGACCTGATGCTGGGAGAACCCTACACTGGGGTTACATCACCATTAGAGACCTAATGCTGGGAGAACATTACACAGGTGTTACATCACCATTAGAGACCTAATGCTGGGAGAACATTACTCTGGGGTTACATCACCATTAGAGACCTAATGCTGGGAGAACATTACTCTGGGGTTACATCACCATTAGAGACCTAATGCTGGGAGAACATTACACTGGGGTTACATCACCATTAGAGACCTAATGCTGGGAGAACATTACACCGGTGTTACATCACCATTAGAAACCTAATGCTGGGAGAACATTACAAGGTGTTACATCACTATTAGAAACCTAGTGCTGGGAGAACATTACACCGGTGCTACATCACCGTTAGAAACCTAATGCTGGTAGAACATTACAAGGTGTTACATCCCCATTAGAAAGCTAATGCTGGGAGAACATTACAAAGTGCTACATCACCATTAGAAGCGTAATGCTGGGAAAACATTACACTGGGGTTACATCACCATTAGAAGCCTAATGCTGGGAGAACATTACATCGGTGTTACATCACCATTAGAAACCTAGTGCTGGGAGAACATTACAAGGTGTTACATCACCATTAGAAACCTAGTGCTGGGAGAACATTACAAGGTATTACATCACCATTAGAAAACGAATGCTGGGAGAACATTACACCAGTGCTACATCACCATTAGAAGCCTAATGCTGGGAGAACATTACACTGGGGTTACATCACCATTAGAAACCTAATGCTGGGAGAACATTACACCGGTGTTACATCACCATTAGAAACCTAGTGCTGGGAGAACATTACAAAGTGTTACATCACCATTAGAAAACTAATGCTGGGAGAACATTACACTGGGGTTACATCACCATTAGAAACCTAGTGCTGGGAGAACATTACACAGTGTTACATCACCATTAGAAAACTAATGCTGGGAGAACATTACACTGGGGTTACATCACCATTAGAAAACTAATGCTGGGAGAACATTACACCAGTGCTACATCACAATTAGAAGCCTAATGCTGGGAGAACATTACACTGGGGTTACATCACCATTAGAAACCTAGTGCTGGGAGAACATTACAAAGTGTTACATCACCATTAGAAAACTATTGCTGGGAGAACATTACACCAGTGCTACATCACCATTAGAAGCCTAATGCTGGGAGAACATTACACCAGTGCTACATCACCATTAGAAGCCTAATGCTGGGAGAACATTACACCGGTGCTACATCACCATTAGAAGCCTAATGCTGGGAGAACATTACACCAGTGCTAAATCACCATTAGAAGCCTAATGCTGGGAGTACATTACACTGGGGTTACATCACCATTAGAAACCTAATGCTGGGAGAACATTACACCGGTGTTACATCATCATTAGAAACCTAGTGCTGGGAGAACATTACACTGGTGTTACAGCACCATTAGAAACCTAATGCTGGGAGAACATTACACTGGTGTTACAGCACCATTAGAAGCCTAATGCTGGGAGAACATTACACTGGGGTTACATCATCATTAGAAACCTAATGCTGGGAGAACATTACACCGGTGCTACATCACAATTAGAAACCTAATGCCTGGAGAACATTACACTGGTGTTACAGCACCATTAGAAACCTAATGCTGGGAGAAAATTACACTGGTGTTACAGCACCATTAGAAACCTAATGCTGGGAGAACATTACACTGGTGTTACATCACCATTAGAAGCCTAATGCTGGGAGAACATTACAAAGTGTTACATCACCATTAGAAGCCTAATGCTGGGAGAACATTACACTGGTGTTACATCACCATTAGAAGCCTAATGCTGGGAGAACATTACAAAGTGTTACATCACCATTAGAAGCCTAATGCTGGGAGAACATTACACCGGTGCTACATCACCACTAGAAACCTACTGCTGTGAGAACATTACACTGGTGTTACAGCACCATTAGAAACCTAATGCCTGGAGAACATTACACTGGTGTTACATCACCATTAGAAACCTAATGCTGGGAGAACATTACACCAGTGCTACATCACCATTAGAAGCCTAATGCTGGGAGAACATTACACTGGGGTTACATCATCATTAGAAACCTAATGCTGGGAGAACATTACACCGGTGCTACATCACGATTAGAAACCTAATGCCTGGAGAACATTACACTGGTGTTACAGCACCATTAGAAACCTAATGCTGGGAGAACATTACACTGGTGTTACAGCACCATTAGAAACCTAATGCTGGGAGAACATTACACTGGTGTTACATCACCATTAGAAGCCTAATGCTGGGAGAACATTACAAAGTGTTACATCACCATTAGAAGCCTAATGCTGGGAGAACATTACACTGGTGTTACATCACCATTAGAAGCCTAATGCTGGGAGAACATTACAAAGTGTTACATCACCATTAGAAGCCTAATGCTGGGAGAACATTACACCGGTGCTACATCACCACTAGAAACCTACTGCTGTGAGAACATTACACTGGTGTTACAGCACCATTAGAAACCTAATGCCTGGAGAACATTACACTGGTGTTACATCACCATTAGAAACCTAATGCTGGGAGAACATTACACCAGTGCTACATCACCATTAGAAGCCTAATGCTGGGAGAAAATTACACTGGGGTTACATCATCATTAGAAACCTAATGCTGGGAGAACATTACACCGGTGCTACATCACAATTAGAAACCTAATGCCTGGAGAACATTACACTGGTGTTACAGCACCATTAGAAACCTAATGCTGGGAGAACATTACACTGGTGTTACAGCACCATTAGAAACCTAATGCTGGGAGAACATTACACTGGTGTTACATCACCATTAGAAGCCTAATGCTGGGAGAACATTACAAAGTGTTACATCACCATTAGAAGCCTAATGCTGGGAGAACATTACACTGGTGTTACATCACCATTAGAAGCTTAATGCTGGGAGAACATTACACCGGTGCTACATCACCACTAGAAACCTAATGCTGGGAGAACATTACACTAGTGCTACATCACCATTAGAAGCCTAATGCTGGGAGAACATTACACTGGGGTTACATCATCATTAGAAACCTAATGCTGGGAGAACATTACACCGGTGCTACATCACCATTAGAAACCTAATGCTGGGAGAACATTACACTGGTGTTACAGCACCATTAGAAACCTAATGCTGGGAGAACATTACACTGGTGTTACATCACCATTAGAAGCCTAATGCTGGGAGAACATTACAAAGTGTTATATCACCATTAGAAGCCTAATGCTGGGAGAACATTACACTGGTGTTACATCACCATTAGAAGCTTAATGCTGGGAGAACATTACAAAGTGTTACATCACCATTAGAAGCCTAATGCTGGGAGAACATTACACCGGTGCTACATCACCACTAGAAACCTACTGCTGTGAGAACATTACACTGGTGTTACAGCACCATTAGAAACCTAATGCCTGGAGAACATTACACTGGTGTTACATCACCATTAGAAACCTAATGCTGGGAGAACATTACACCAGTGCTACATCACCATTAGAAGCCTAATGCTGGGAGAACATTACACCGGTGCTACATCACCACTAGAAACCTAATGCTGGGAGAACATTACACCAGTGCTACATCACCATTAGAAGCCTAATGCTGGGAGAACATTACACCGGTGCTACATCACCACTAGAAACCTACTGCTGTGAGAACATTACACTGGTGTTACAGCACCATTAGAAACCTAATGCTGGGAGAACATTACACTGGTGTTACATCACCATTAGAAACCTAATGTTGGGAGAACATTACAGCAGTGCTACATCACCATTAGAAGCCTAATGCTGGGAGAACATTACAAAGTGTTACATCACCATTAGAAGCCTAATGCTGGGAGAACATTACACCGGTGCTACATCACCATTAGAAACCTAATGCTGGGAGAACATTACACCGGTGTTACAGCACCATTAGAAACCTAATGCTGGGAGAACATTACACTGGTGTTACATCACCATTAGAAGCCTAATGCTGGGAGAACATTACACTGGTGTTACATCACCATTAGAAGCCTAATGCTGGGAGAACATTACACCGGTGCTACATCACCATTAGAAACCTAATGCTGGGAGAACATTATACCGGTGCTACATCACCATTAGAAGCCTAATGCTGGGAGAACATTACACCGGTGCTACATCACCATTAGAAACCTAATGCTGGGAGAACATTACACCGGTGTTACATCACCATTAGAAGCCTAATGCTGGGAGAACATTACACCGGTGTTACATCACCATTAGAAACCTAATGCTGGGAGAACATTACACCGGTGTTACATCACCATTAGAAGCCTAATGCTGGGAGAACATTACACCGGTGTTACATCACCATTAGAAGCCTAATGCTGGGAGAACATTACACCGGTGCTACATCACCATTAGAAGCCTAATGCTGGGAGAACATTACACCGGTGTTACATCACCATTAGAAGCCTAATGCTGGGAGAACATTACACCGGTGTTACATCACCATTAGAAGCCTAATGCCGGGAGAACATTACACCGGTGTTACATCACCATTAGAAGCCTAATGCTGGGAGAACATTACACCGGTGCTACATCACCATTAGAAGCCTAATGCTGGGAGAACATTACACCGGTGCTACATCACCATTAGAAGCCTAATGCTGGGAGAACATTACACCAGTAGCTACACTGATATTGGAAATTAAATATTACTGGGGGGGGGCATTATAGGTTTTCCTGGAGGGTCTGTTAAATGGCATGTGCTGCCTGTGCTGGGCCAGACTATTTGAGGAGGAATGGACGGTGGATGGGTTCCATCAAGTAATGTTGTGATGCACTTATTGGCTCTAAGGACATATGTGTCAATTTCAAGGATTTTTTTTTTATAACATCTTATCAAAAATGTAACATTTTCTGAGAAAATGTTTTTATGGTTCATAGAAACATAATGAAGATATTGCCTGATGTCATTTACAGGCTTCTTGGGCTAGCGCTTAATGAAATATTGATAGTGACAACATGACCTGACCGCAGGAAGCGGTCTCTTTTGCAACCTTCCCCAAGTATAAAACCTATGACAGTGCATTTGTCATTTCCCTTCTTTTATAATCCGCCTGATGACACAATTCCTGCTGGTTGTGTTTGACATGTTTGCACGATATACTCCTAATTGGGTGTATAATTAGGTGATTGGCGGCTTTAGATGCCCAATCATGCACTGACATTGCTTTCTTTGTAGTATGATTAAAGACCGTCTAATTCCAAGGAAATTATTCATTATAGTTCGGTTTGGTGATGTTTGTCCTCGTCCACGTATAAAAATAAACATAACTTATTTTCTTACATGTAGTGTACTGCGCGCGAAGGGTCAACTCAGAGCCCCTTGTCAAGATGACAATAGGAAGGCAAAGGACTTGGGCAGGGAGGGTGGATCCTGGATCTCCTGCACTTCGAGCCCTTCATGTACTTGAGGTGTTTGAGGCTCGGGTGTTTGGGATGGGGGGTGGGATTCCATAGCTTGGAACAGAAGGCCTATGAGGCTCGGTCTCCTTTGATCTTTCACTGTGTTTATGTTGGCAGTGTAGGCAATCATTGGCAGAGAGCTAATTCTTTCAGGGAATGTGAGGAGCGAATGGGAACGCCATTGGCATGTAATTCTTGTGGAGTATGCATGCCGCCATTAACTGGATCCTTTTGGTAAGTCACAGTGTAAGACGGGGAGAGACATGTTCCCATCCACCACCATGTCTAGCTACTGTGGTCCGGACACTTTGGATCCATGTAGTCTAGTCCTAGGGGAGACCTGTGTACAGACTGTTGCCATGTTTGAGGCTGGAGGATAGTAGGGTGATGATAGTAGGCACTCGGCCAGGGAATGCCATTAAGTTGACTATCAGTTGGAGTAGGCTGAGCTGGTGCTAAGGCCTTACCTTGTGGGACTCTACGAGTAATTTGGGGCGAGGCAGACAGGTCCGGGAAGAGCATAGTTGTTTGTGGTTCTTTTTAGGAATGAAGCAAGCCACTAACAGGAAGAGCTAGAGGCCAGCAACAGATCAGGCAAGCACAAGAAGAATTTGGCGATGAGCAGTTTTAAGAGCAGGTGATCAACCAATCAGATGCAGGCCACACGTCATCGTAAAACTCTTGTGTCTTGGAGGAGCAAACATCTTCACCTGGCAGGTAACATCTTTACCCAGGGCTGTGTGTTGTGTACTTTCTCCTACCATGACTACATTAAACAGTGGATTGATGATTCTAGGCAACCTAATGTTAGTACTACATACAACAATGTGTCTTGACTGTAAACAGGAGTCTTGTGATGGGACTACATGACACTAGTTGTTAGACTACCATTCGGATCCCAGTACTGGGAACACAATACATCAGTGCTTAGACCATCATTGGGAAGCTACTATTCAGACTGCATTACAACAGAGGCGAGATTATCATCTGATCCCAACATATTAGGCACTTATGATCAGTGCTAGGCTATCATCTGGCATGTACTGTTTGGACTACACTGCAACAGCGCAAGGCTCCTATTAGGAGTTAGGTGCTGGGCTCCATTACACCACCGTTTGGCGATCATTATACTAATTATAGTAATTATAGTATAAGACTCTTATACTTGAAGTGCATTACAAAGTGTCTAGGCTACCATCCAGAACCTAATTCTGGGACCACATTTGAGCAGTGTCTCGATTATCATATGATATGATATGATATGATATGGTATTTGTAACGCGCCTATACACAGGTGTTTCAAGGCGCAACGAGGCAGGGAGGGAGGGAAAACAAGGGGAAGACAGACAAACGATCCTACTAGGCCAAGTGTCATTCAGATCGCGCAAGTGCAGAGGTAGGGGGAAAAGGAGAAAGTGCAGGGGGAGGAGGTGGGGGGGAAAGTGCAGTACAAGGTAAGTAGTGTAATAAATATTAAATAATAAATAATATATAAAAAGGGCCAGCTAGTGGCAAGTACGAGGTAAGTGCAGAGCAAGTGCTGGGAAGTGCAGGGAAGGGGGCTGTAGGGATACAGTGACAGTCCCACAGTGCAGGGGGAGCCAGGGAGGCAGTGCAAGTGGAGAGTGGCTGGGTCCTGGACCGAGGTCGCTGAGAGTGGCCGAGATGCAAGTTTAGTGCAGAATTCAGTGGGGAGTTAAGCAGGTTTAGCAGGGGAGAGGGAGAGAGAAGGCAGAAGCGAAGAGGAAGGTTTTGAGGTGCTTCCGGAACCGGAGATGGTTCTCCTCAAGTTTCAGGGAGGCAGGAAGGCTGTTCCAGAGGGAGGCCCCTGCTGCGGAGAGAGATCTACCCCCAGCTCGTTGCTTAGAGAAGCGGCTGACCATGAGGGAGTTGGAGACGGATGAGCGAAGGGCTCGTGAAGGAAGATATTTAGGAAGAGAGAGTTGAAGGTATTTAGGCCCCAGGCCCCAGAAGGCCTTGTGGACAATGCAGAGGGTTTTGAACTTAATCCTCGCAGCCGCTGGGAGCCAGTGAAGAGATTTCAGTCCTGGAGAGATACGGTCCCTGGGCTTGAGGCCAAGGACAAGTCTCGCAGTTCTGTTCTGGATAAGTTGCAGAGGGCGGAGAGTGGAGGCAGGCAGATTAAGATAGAGGCTGTTGCAGTAGTCCAGCCTTGAGAGAACCAGGGCTCGGGAGACAGTGAGCTTCTGGGGGAAGGAGAGGAAGGGAAGAATACCTCTGAGGAGGTGCAGCTGGTAGTGTGACTTCTTAGAGACGTCAGATATATGAGGAGAGAAGGAGAGTGTGGAGTCGAAGATGACCCCGAGGTTTTTAGCCTTGCAGGTAGGGGCAGGAAGGGGGCCAAGGGAGGCTGGCCAGAGAGCTACAGGGAAGGAGGGAGTGGGTGTGCCGATGAGTAGAATCTCAGTCTTACTGGCGTTAAGGCAGAGGTCATTGGCGGCACACCATTCCTGGATAGCAGACAGACAGTCGGAGATGAGGGAAGGAGAGGAGGAGGCCGAGGGTAGCCTGAAAATGAGCTGGGTATCGTCCGCATAGCACTGGAAGTGGGGGCAGAGAGCGGCGATGCGGTGGGCAAGGAGTGCCAGATACTGGTTGAAAAGCCAGGGAGAGAGGTTGGATCCCTGGGGGACACCACAGGTGGAGAAAAAGATGTCAGAGAGGAAGGAGCCCAGTTGGACCTGGGAGGGTCGACCGGAAAGGAAAGAGGTCAGCCATGCCAGAGCCTGACCAGTGATACCCAGGTTATCACGGAGACGGTTGAGCAGGATGGCATGGTTGACAGTGTCAAAGGCAGAGGAGAGATCGAGCAAAATGAGAACACAGGGAGTGTTTCAGTCGAGGTTCAGGAGCAGGTCCTCACGGATGTTCAGGAGAGCAGTTTCCGTGCTTCTGGCCGCTCTGAAGCCGGATTGATGGTCATGAAGATTACCAACAGATTCAGCATGGAGGTTAAGCTGGGCGATGGCCAGTTTCTCCAGGAGCTTTCCCAGGAAGGGAGTAATGGTGATTGGGCGATAGTTGGCCGGGCAGGAGGGGTCGGAAGAGGGTTTCTTGAGGAGGGGGTGCACAAGGGAGTGCTTGAGGGGGGATGGGAAGACTCCAGAGGCGAATGAGTGGTTGCAAAAGTCAGCCAGGGCAGGAGCCAGGGAGTCGATGTGGTCCTTGATGGTTTTGGAGGAACAGGGGTGAACCTGTTTAGACGAGGCTTTCATAGATCGGACTTGTCTGGAAACCTCATCAGCAGAAAAAGGTGGAAAAGCAGAGAAGGAGGTCAGAGGGGCGGCTGCAAGAGAGCAAGAGGAAGAGCCGGGAAGAGAGGGAGGGAGGAGAGAGGAGGAGAGCGAGGACAGGATGTCCTGAGTTTTTGAGATGAAGTGCGAGGCCAGTGCAGTGCAGAGGGCCTGGGAGGGGACAGGAGGGGTAGAGACTGCGGCAGGGTTGGCCAGCTCCTTGCAGATTTTAAAGAGTTCGGCCGAGTTGTTAGATGCCTCAGAGATGCGGGCTTGGATAAGGGCTCTCTTCTTGGTGAGAACGGAGAGCCGTTATTGCCTTTGGAGCAGGCGGCAGGCCAGTTTGTCAGAGGATGAACATGAAGCACGCCATTTCCTCTCTGCCACCTTGCACTTGCGTTAAGAAATCAAATGCTGGAACTACTTTACAGCCCTACACATTGCCACTTGATTTTAATTGTGTGCACTTGTCGAAATCAAGTGCTGGAACTACATTACACCCTATACCCTGCTAATTGATTTTAAGTGTGTGCACTTGTTGTCGAAATCAAGAGCTGGGACTACATTAAACCAGTGCTTCGAGTATCATCAGGAGCCAAGTGTTGGGACTACCTTTTATTGTATTTAATGGTGCTTTGTAATGTGCTACATAGCAAAATACATTTGCTTCCAAGCTTGGGGTTTGGAGATGAGGCGGGGAGGCAGAAGGGGATCAGGTGACACCCAGAGCTCAACCAGAAGGCCAGGTTTCTGATCTTCACTAAGTCAGTCTACGGAAGAAGAAAAGAGGAGTGCGTATAAAGGTGGAGGAGTGGATGGAAATTCACAGCTGTACCAGATGTTTACATTCCAGTTACTGACTAATGGCGTGAGAGAGAAGGAAGGAGAAGTGTTAAGCGAGGGGTTGTCATAGGTCGTTTGCAACTAAGCCGTGATGGTGGCATTCCGGATTCCGACTGAAGTGAGAGAGAGAAGGAAGAAGTAGGTAGAACAGGAGCAAAGGCGAGGGGGAATTCACAGCTTCACCAGAATGCTGCATTTCTGTACCTAACTAAAGGAAGGGGAGTGATAAGAATGAAACAGTGAGTGGAAGGAGCTGCAGGTCACGGGAAGCACAAGGCTGCGACAGAACGATGCGCGCTGGTGTACATGAAGGAACAGCTGGTGAAGAAGGATGAGAAGGAAAATAAGGAGGGACAGGCAGAAGAAATGCACAATCCTAAGAGGTGTGATCCTAGTCAAGTCCATAGATCTGAGAAGGAGGAAGTTCATTACAGAGGGGAGAGAATATATCAGCCTGCCATGAAACGCGGCTTCAAGACAAGGATCCGAGTGAGAAGGTGGAAACAGCAGAAAACTATCCTGAAACTATCCCTAAAATAAAGATCAGCGGAAACATATACATGTTCTTAAATCCTCTGTCAAATTCAAATGGGTAGAGACTGGCAGAGGGGCAGCACTTATGGAAACCATACATTGATAGCTAGTGCCTGCAGTAATTCAACTCCAAAGATTATTTCAATGGCCATTAACCAGTCTGTGAAATATTGGAATACAGAGATATACTTATACTAAGTGTTTTACTAACGTCGATCTTTGAGCTGTGGCCACCATCTTGGAGAAGCTTGATCGAGACAGTTTATGGAAGGCTATGCCTGAAATACCTTTTTGCAACCCCTTACTTTACTGTGCACCCATGCTGTAAGCCCAGTACCTCCCCATTAGTCAATTTCGAGGGTTAACTAAGTGATCCACCAGAGGCCAATCAGGCCCCTTGTTACTTCACAGGTGGTGCTGGAAGAGGGTTGGGCTGGCTGCATTTGGCCTGCCCCGCTGAATATGGAGATGTACTCATGCTTAGGGCTCGTGAATTCTCTTCTTGATTGCCGGGACCGCCTGACTATGTGGTCCTTTAGAGGCCAATCAGCACTCTTGTGTTGCAGGTGGAGCTTGGAGGGAGATGGGTTGGTTGCCTGGGTCCAGGAAAGTGATGGCAGCCCCAGTCTAATGAGCAGGAGTGACCTCTGATGTTGCAGAGTTCCAATGGTGGGACTACCATTACGGATCCTAACACTCGGAATACTTTACAGCAGCGCCTGGACTATCATGCGGTACCTAATGCCCGGCTTGATCACGCCAGGGGTAGACTGTTATTGAGCACCTAATGCTGGACTCCATCACAGAAAGCCTCACATCTCTACTTGAGATCCTTACTGAAGAACATGTGTTTTCTATGCTAGTTTACGTGAATGTGAGAGAATACTTGACTATACAGGGAGACCCCAAAGGCAAGGCGGAGCTACATGCATGCTGATAAAGTCACAGCTATTGACCTATGCTAATAGGCAGTGTCCCTCTTCTGTCCATGTGTGCCGCCAGACTTGCAACTATCCTCCAAGTGTAATACAGTCAGTCACCTTCCAGAGTCTCAGACAGGGGTGTTGCTAGGTCTGGAAAAGATCTGGGGCTATGCTAATGTCGGGACTGTCGAGACGCGGTGCTAGATAGCCTTTTGCGTGTAGCCCCTGAGCTTCTATCCGGGTCTAGGACCAAAAGACCCGGGGCTATAGCCCCCAAACTTCCCTAGCGACGCCTCTGGTGTCAGAGACTATGGACAGAGGTTTTTGTCTGGTATTTATTTTGTCATTCAGTGGATTATTGCTGATATAGATGGAGCACACCCTTTTTGTTCAGTTATATTTTTTTTAGAAATACATACAAATAAATATATTAATAAAGATAATGAATTGATGGTTTAGTGTGTGTACATCAACTCCCCTCTGTCTTCTGTTGTGAATTAATTTGAAGCGTGCCTGCCGCTACCGGGTTTCTTCATTCCACTTCAATCTTACTTCTGCTTGTGTGTGCCTACCGGGGTGGGCGAGATAAGAGCTAGTTAAGAACGTGGGTCAGAAGTCACTGGTAGCCAGACTCAGCATGCCAATAGTCGGAGCTTGGTCAGATAGCACAGCGACTAGAGCGCTTGCTTTGGCATCTGTGTAGAGCTTGCTGACACACGTTCAAATCCCAGCAGGACCAAACTTCATCCTTCCGAGGTCAATAAATGAGTACCACATACTGTGGTTACTAATAAGCAGCGCTCAGGTGCCTGAGGGTTTGTAGCGCTATATAAATACTAAATTATTATTATTGTGATGAACCAGCCTTGTTTTAGGAACTCGGAGTACAATCCTGTCTGAAGCATATTGTTCACAAAACTGAACTTTTTTTTATCGTACACTATTCATAGACCTTCACTAGGAAATATTCTTCTGTTTCTTGCGCTGGTTGGGGAGCGAGGGTGACATGTCAAATAAAGGATTAAAGAAAAAAATGCCCTAAAGGGCAGTGGGAACAATTTAATTGTTTTACCTCAGCGTCTGCACCCCATACTTTACCAGTCCTAGGGTCGAGCCCTGAGCAGCAAACAAGAAGCCACCTTAAGAGACATATGGGGTCATTACGAGTTTGGAGGACCCGGTAAGTCCCCATTCAAAAAACTCTTCCTCATTCCCATTGGAGCCCCCATAGGGCTCAATGGGAATGAGGAGGGAGCTAATAATGGCCCTGTAAATTACGGGCCCATTATTAGCTCCCTGGTCCCTTAGCGGCTCCCGCTAAGGACGGCAGGTTTTACCAGCCGGCCTTAGTGGGACTCGCTAAGGGACCTCAGAATGTGGCAGTAAGGGGTTAACGGCACCAACATCCTTACCGGCTCCATTAACCCCTTACCGCCATACTCGTAATGACATAGGGCCTCATTACGATTTTGGCGGTAGCTGCCGTCTGGGTCCGGGTTCCCAGAATGGGGAATTACCGGGCCATTCCGAGTTCGGAGGGCCCGGTAATTCCTCCCTCCAGGAACCCGGGCCTGGACCTTCCCCACTCCCATTTCAGCCCCCATAGGGCTGAATGGGAATGGGAGAGGGAGCAACCAATGGGCCGATTACGAGCGGCCCGTTGTTTGCTCCCTCTTCTCCTCGCGGGACCCGCTTTGCACATCTGGTAAAACCAGACGTGCAGAGCGGGTCCCGCGAGGGGACCTCGTAATGTGGCGGTATGGTGTTAACGGGTATGCATCTTTTTGCGGCACCCATTAACCCATTCCGCCACAGTTGTAATGAGGCCCATAGTCTCTATGCTCTGTCAGATGGCATCCTTAGAAGACTGCTTCTGATGGCAAAGCTCTGCCAGTGTTGGCCAACACTACTTGTCTGACTAGAGAGAGGGCCTGCGCAGTGCTCTCTTTCCCAGAACCGGTGGGCACCTTGGAGGCTCCATCGCAAAGGAACTTTGGTTCCCAAGAGCATTCCTGGTGCCCCCGTGTGGATCCTGCCTCAAGAGGGAGAGGCGGACACAGCTCCGGGCTGAGCATGTCTCACCATTAACAACGGCCGTCTTTTGTTTCTACAGAAATGAATTGCCACCAACTGAACTGACGCAGATTATTTCGGATCTAGTGCTCTTGAAAATAGTTATCTGCATTGGCCATTGCACTGCCCTGGTGACAGAGAGGTGAATTTTTCTAAACCCAGCAGAGGACCCTAACCATTTGTTGAATGGGCAAATCCAAAACCTTCCATATTCAATGCGTATTGCATCTTTGTTAGAGTATGGACACTCACTCCATACCACTATATAACATTAACACTGACTTTAACTAGCGTATTGGTGTAACCTGCCTAATACTTGAAGTGAGTGGTAGGTTGAATTTGCAGTGATATGGAGTGATTGTTTATACATGGAGTGCTATAAAGGGACTGCACATTAACATTCTTATTCCCAGTCTTTGTAGATGTGAATTTATTTTAGATTAAACTTACATTAAAAAAAGTGTTTTAATCTAGTTCCAGTGTTTTTTTTGTGTTGAGTATGGTGTGTAATAATGTATGTCATACAAGTGTATGTAATATGAGTGTTTGCCATATGAGTGTATGGTGTATGAGCCAATCAGGGTAAGTGTTTATACATGTATGCAATTTCTATCTCGTATTTGTCTTAGATAAATATGCAAATTCACAACAAAGCAGCTAGTCCTGACTTTCATGTGATTTTGTATACGTACAGTAGGTGTGATGCATCCCAGTATAGTTTCACTGCTCCCATGGGGGAAGCCCCCTCCCATCAGGCCAGGGTGGTGAGGCTGCTACCCGACTGTCCCCCTGGGTTGGTACTCAGCGGGAGCATCTCATGCAGAGAGAAGCCCTACGTGGGACCAGTGAAGATAGCCTTGGGAGGATGCGGTATTCACCCCCTCTAATTCTACCCCCTCCCTTCTCTCACCCCACTCACTTCCCTGTGGTTCCCCACACCTCTCTGTACCTCTGTAGAGGACTTTGTTCACACCAATCATACTGGGATGACGAAGAGTGAGGCTTACCAAGTGCATACAATCACTGGCATGAAGAAGATCAACCAGAGAGGCAAAAGCCCACTGTGGAACCAACATATGCGGTATAGTTTAATAGAGGCACCCTCGGCGATAAAAAGTAAAGAAGGACTATGTACCTTGTCAAGCCAGCCCTGGAGTAGCGAGGAACGAGATGCAGGTTCCGTGGTGAGAGACTTATGGAGAAGGGGACGAGATGCTCTTGAGGAGGTACCAGTGTCGCCCCTAGGTCCATGGAGCAGGACCTTGGCCAGTGACGGGGAAAGAGGAAGCGAAGTAAGCATAAGCCATGCAGTCGAGGACACGAGAGAAGGCTACTGCTGCAGAGATGCCAAGAGCAGGACAACGAGCATGGAAGTAGGAGAGAAGCCCTGCTCTACTCCCAGGACATACTAGAGACTGCTACAGCATTTCCCAAAGGTAGGGAAAGGGTCAGGCCAGCAGGTGGAACACAGAGGGGGCCAAAGTAATGAGACAAGTAGCAATATCCTGGGAGACAGAAAGGTTTAAGGAAATAACTACAAGAGCCAGAACAAGCGCCTAGATGCCTCTTTGCTAGGTGCGCTATATACATGACTAAATAAATAAATAAACAAACCTTTGACTTTGATGTACGTTTTTGTACCTGTAGGATGTTTCCGTTTCCTACATTCCACGATTTACATTGTTTAATAATCTTACATACATATAACAAATAACATCTAAGTGAGTCCTGTAAGTAGTATATATTTATAAAATGCACATCTTCTACACGTATGTGCACAGCTTCTTTAAAAGAAGCTCATTCGCTGTAGGCATGCGCGATAGAGCGCTAAATCTTAAAATGGGAATATCTCAAAATTGGCAAGCTCAATTTTCGATATTTTTTTCAGTGCACGAATTTGCGACAATGTCTATCGGCGTGCCAACTATCTTGAAAATCAAATGAGCCAATTCTGAGATTTTGTGGCAGAATGTATTTTACCCAGGGAGAAAACCTCACGTTAAAAGCTGCTCAAAACACGGTCAAAACAGCATTATATATTTATAATATGAAGCCATCAATGAACAATTCTGATATGTTCCATGCAACGGCAGCTGCTTCGAAACGTTACTGTGGATTATTTGTCAGATGGAAAGCTTCAACAGTCACTGGGGAAAGTTTTTTTCTGAAACTTCATAGACGATTTGTCTTAAGGTTAACTAGCGGGATATCATTTTATACACACACACACACATGGATATAGAGTCAGCAAGGTTAGGATGGTTTTATGGTATTATGAAGGCGTCCAACTTCCACCTGAAATGTGAAAGTATAATACACCATTTCAGGCAAGTCACACACACCTGATTGCCTTATTTGAATTGCTGCACTTGTGTGTTTGTTGTGTTTATTGAAATTGAGATCTTTGTTTGCTAGAAAGTCTCAGGTTGCTTGCTTTGTTTGCAAGACTATGTGAGAATATTCCTGCTACTTTTTCACTGTTGCTAATATCTGGGAACTACATCGCCCAGTGTGCTTTGCTTTCCTAATCGGGTGCGTGAGCGATGGTGCGTGCAAGCCGGTTTGTGCCGGTATTAAAGGGCCTCTGAGGTTATGTAGACACGTGATTGCCTTATTTATATTGCTGCGCTTGTGTGTTTGTTTTGCTTATTATTGAAGCTGAAATTTTTTGCTAGACAGTCTCGGGTTGCTTGCGTTGTTCGCGTGTGTAAATGGGAATATTCCTGCTACTTTTTCACTGTTGCTAATATCTGGGGACTACATCGCCCAGTGTTCCTTGCACTCCATTCCTTTCCGAATCAGGTGCGTGAGTGCCGGTGCTTGCAAGCCGGTTTGTGTCGGTTCGTGCACGGATGTACAGAGCCGTCTGGTGTGGAGGATGGCTTGACAGCGTGGTTGCACAGAGGTTCTCAGGTAAACTCTGCTGTAAATACCACCAGCTGTCCTCTGTCTAAAAATGCTGTTAGTAACATAGACCGTTATTTATCAGTGGTTCTATAAATGTCTGTTGATATCGTTTTTTTGTGTAAACCGCCCATTTCAGCGCTATTGGATTTCCATCTCGGACACAGCGGTTCTAAAGACTATTGCCCACTGTGCAACATTCGACGTTGTTCTACTTAACTCTGACAAAACTGATATTTCAGGCCATTTTTTCCAGGCAACTTGCACAAATGGTACTGACCCAAACTTTCATTCACCATTTTATGCATGAAATGACCATATTGCTCAGTATGTAATCTCGCCTGTCTGTCCTGGATATCATTTCTCGCATGAAAGCAGACTGGGGTGTAATACCGATGTTTGCATGCATATAAATCTGACCACAGATACTGACAGTGTCACTGAGAGACATAGGGGGTCATTCCGAGTTTGGAGGTAAGTAACTGTCCCTATCAGCATGGAGCAAATACTGTGTCCGTGTAGTGAAAAGCCTGCTAATAGAGGGCTATTACGACTTTGCGGGCACGAGCTTTGTGTAAGGCCCGAAAAAGGCCCGTAGCGGCATCATGTAAACCGCAGATTGCACTACCAGCATGAACCAATGCGGCATTAGCGCTGACCGCTAACAGCAGTCACCGTAAATAAGCGGAACGTGAAGTAGCGTCATCGCACAGGAACGGGAAGGAGCATGGCGGCCATCTTTAAAAACACAATCCATTGCTATCCTCAGCAGCCAAGACCTGTATGATACTGCTGTTGGTGAAATATCATACTCTACCATACCACAATGCCTAAGACTGTGAAAAAGGGCGCCTCCCGCCAGCACAAGGAGTGCTTTAATGAAGATGAGCTGGCCATGCTAGCTGAGACCATGTTGAAATCGTTTTTGCCCAGAGCATGAAGAGGGAGGCCATTATACGCAAGAAGGAGATCTGGGCACCTGTGGTGAAGAAAGTAAGCACGGTCAGTAACACCCCCCGCACTATCAAGGACTGCAGGAAGCGGTGGGACGACTTGCGGCTGTGAGTCCAAAACATACTGTCTGCCAACAGGAGCCAGGTAATGTCAACTGGAGGAGGAGCAAGCTCCCCCATAAAGCTGTCCCGGTGGGAGGACATATGTGCTAGCCTGATTGGCATGGAGTCAATAGAAGGTGTTGGAGACATGGAGTGTGGTGCCACGTCATCAGCGGACGGAGATGACTGTCCTGAGAAAGCACTGTAATGCAGAGTCTGATGACAGTTCACCAATATGTCTGTCTAAAGAGCCGAGCCATGGCCCAATATGCACACATTCCCAGCAAATTTGTGGTACGCAGCACACACACATGCAGATGCCTGCAGCAAGGCAATGCCATACTGTACACAAACCACACTAAGATGTCAATGGCATGAGTCACACTGCATGCAGGCCCTAAGAATAATGCATGTCACATACCATACGTCTGCCCCAACATGAGTGACCACTGACGGATGCCTGCATTACCCACCCATGTAGCAAGCAACGTGATCGTCCAAACTCAACTGCCTATTACCCTCTAATGTGCAGATTAGCAATTATACAAATGATGCATGATGCTTCTCAAACCATCACTCATGCCGTCCCTCTCTTTGACCCCCACAGGCTCTGACCATGACAGGGAGGTGCGAGACTCACCCCCACAGCCAACCACACCCCGGAAGAGGGCCCGGGTTGAGTCCAACAGACCTTCCACCTCGAAGACCCAACCCAAGGCCCATCATGCACCACCACAGAGAGCACCTACAGATGCCACGGCACTGCTGCCGCCAAGGGCAGTCGAGATTGAACCCGCAACTCCTGTCCCACTGCCACAAGACACAGCTGATGCTCCACGCTCAGCTGAGTCCAGCTCAGTCGGGCAGGTGGCAGCCACAGCACCCCTGGCTCAGGAGGAGGGGCAGGAAGAGGTGTGGGTGCCTCTGGAAGACGAATCCTCAGAACAGCCCTGCACACCAAGTCCTGCACCATCCCCCCAGCTCACATCTTTGGAGTCAGACCACGCCACCACCCCGGAGCAGTCTGGGGGGGAGTATTACCAAGGGGCCATGAGCCCCATAGTGGTGCCCATCCAAGTCCACCATGACACCCAAGCACCCTCCACCTCCACAGGTGTACCAGCAGGGCCGTAGCATCATGAGGATCTGACTGCCTTTGTGCGTCAGTGCGTGGATGACAATGCCCAGGCAAGGCAGGAGTGACTGGAAAACATCGCCTCTCTGGGCAAGACAATTACTGACAACACCGCCTCCCTGGGCAAGGTTTTTGCAGACAATACTAGCCGACTGTGTGAGGAGGTATCCGCCCTGCGGCAGGTCCTCAGCTGCATCGCCGATGCCATGGAGGCAGAACGTCCGGCACCCCAGTTTGAGCAGGCGGCCACACCATTGTCATCGAGCTTAACCCAGACCAGCCCACTCAGCAGGTCGCCGCGCACCCTGCGCCGGCAGGACATGCCACCACCAGGTCCATGGAGTGCAAAAAAGTAGACTGGCCAGCCCGATGTAGGCATTAGACACTTATTGGGGCATGTGAGGGGGAGTTGTGGGGGGAGGGGGAGAGGGGTGAGGGTGTGTGGGGGAGTTGTGGGGGTAAGGGATGGGGGGTGAGGGTGTGTGGGGGAGTTGTGCGGGAGGGGGAGAGAGGTGAGGGTGGTGGAGGGTTAGTGCACTTTCGTTTACATTGTATATTTCAATACACCCGTTGTGTTAAAAGCAAAACTTTAGTGGACATTCATCATTGCAAATGTGTCATTTATTCATATACAGTGCATAGTGTACATGTACCCCCACACCCAGTGCCCTCTGTCCAACTATCATGTCACCCTCTGCAGCCATGTGTGCCAGAAATAATGTGCAATCACTGACTGACGCACAGCACATCACTCCTGTGCAACGGCACCGCGATGATGTGCAGTCACTTCTTCATCCCCTTCTTCATCACCAGGTGGTTGCAGTTCAATGTCAGGGGGCTGGGGGACGTTGCGTCGGATACACATGTTGTGCAGCATGACACATGCCATGATGATCTTGGCCACCTTCTCATGCCTGTAGAGGAGTGCCCCACCCGACAGGCTAAGGCAGCAAAACCATGCCTTCAACAGGCCAAAGATCTGCTCAATGACCACACGGGTACGGGTGTGGATTCGATAGTTGTCCTCCTCATGCCTGTTCTGGGGGTTCTTGGACAGGGGTGAGGAGCCACAGCATCTAGGGATAGCAACTGTCACCTGCATGGGAGGCAAAAAAAGGTATATATCAGTCGATTAATGATGGACAGCTGTACTAGTTACACATTCCGGCCGATTATCATTGGCCACATGCACATGTCCCTGGTTGTATGCATGCCTTTTTTAGGCCCTCAATGTGTCCTGTGCCATGGAATAATGGTGTGGGTTTCATCTTCAAGATGATACACGGTGTGCTCTGCCATCTTGTGGCTCATGCATTGTGTACGCATACTGCTGTGTCCGTGTGAATTTAGGGATGTGTTGTGTTCTGTGGGATTTTCTGATTGGGAGCATTGGCAGTAGGCTCTGCAATATTTGGCATTCAGCGCTGCTTTTTCCCATGATGACATGCAGCATTCCTGTGGTTGTGGTGGCCCTGTGACACAACCCATCCTAAATTTTACAGCCATAAACAAAGACCTTCTTCCACCCCAGGGCACACAAAGCAACAACCATCACTGGAGCCATTATCAACCCCAGATCCCTCCTGGCCCACTCCGCAGAAATAGCAGATATATTCGCTATGGATGATCTAGACATTCTAGCTGTGACTGAAACCTGGCTCCATGACGCAGCTGGCCCAGCACTCATGTTAGCCATACCCGATGACTACCAAATACTTAGAGTGGGTAGACCCAATGCCAGAGGGGGTGGCCTTGCCATCATAGCTAAGACTAAACTAGCACTGATGCTATCCACACCCCCGAACTTAAATCTTGTGAACTAATCTCTGCTAAACTCCCTATCTCTGACAATAGCACCTTAACTATCTTTCTAGTATATAGACCTCATGGTCCAGTTGGTACCTTCGAAGAAGACCTCTCCAGCCTCCTCACTAATAACATCAAAGACACCTCACAGATTTTACTATTAGGTGTCTTCAACTTGGGTTTCAATGACTCCAGGGATAAGCATGCCTCATCTATTGAAAATATTCTGACTGATCATGGCCTATCCCAAAAAGTCCTCAAACCAACACACATAAAAGAGCGCACCTTAGACTGGGTAGCCAGTCTTAACTGTCACATCACCATCACCAAAATAACCCCTCAACTCTGGACTGACCACTATCTGATCAACTTCTCAACCGCCATAGAGCCACCTAAACAGAAAAACTGTGTATTAGCACCACCGCTGCCCACCAGAAGCAAAAAAGACATCACAGCGGAAAAACTACTCCCACTCCTTCTACCCACGCTATCTAACACCAACAGTACTGATCCCAGTACTCTAGTATCCACCTTTTATGATACTATGTTGAAAGCCCTTGATACCATTGCACCTACTCAACTTCGTAAAAGTAAACAACAGGCCCACCTCAATACATGGTTTACCCCACAGCTTAAAGAACTAAGGCTACGAAAGAGAAAGCTTCAAGCCATCTGGCGACAGGCCCCTACTATTGAGAACAAAACTACACTAACTAACTTTGCCAATATGTATAAAAAGGAAATAATCTGCACTAAAAGAAATACCTTCAATGAAAGAATCACCAAAGCGCACACCAATACTAAGGAGCTTTTCACCATCCTTTTTGAAATGGAAAATCCCACACTACCTACAGACAATGTCCAAAAAAACAAACAATGGTGCACCAGCATCCAAAATGCCTTAGCCAACAAAATAGCCACTATAGCCACTAATAGCTGCCAAAATATCCTCCCTGCGCCCACTCCTCCCATTACTATATCTAACATGACTACGCCCTTCAAATTTCCCAACATATCCATTCTGGATACTGAAAAGGCTATACTCTCATTGAAACCTTCCAACTGACAGGGTGACAGCTACCCTGCGCAAGTAATCAAGGATGCTGCCAGAGAGCTAGCTCCTTTAATCTCCAAACTCATCAACGCTTCCTTCAACTATAACACTGTCCCAACCAATCTTTAAGAATCGTGGGTTATACCACTTCTTAAAAAACAAACACTTGATCCTTCCATCCCCACCAACTACAGACCCACTACTACTGTTCAGTTTCTCCTCAAAATCATTGATCGAGTAGCTTACCTCCAAATCCAAACTTACCTGGAGACCAACCACCTCTTAGGATCACGCCAATCCGGATTCAGACCTCAACATGGTACTGAAATGGCGTTATATGACCTAAAGACACAAATTGACGAGTTGAAGGATAAAGGTAAAACAGCTATAGTACTCCTCCTTGACCTGTCAGCAGCCTTTGACTTGGTGGATCATGCAGTATTATGCGACCATCTTGCATCAGCTTCTCACTTCTCGAGTGACGCTATAGCATGGGTTCAATCCTTCCTAGCTAACCGTACGATGAAAGTGTTTTCCCCATCAGCCTCTGCAGACCCAATCCAAAATCTCCTGTGGTGTCCCACAAGGCTCCTGTGTCTCACCGACAATGTATAATATCTTCACCAAGCCCCTCTTCGACAAACTTGACCGACTGGGCGTCACATATACTAATTATGCTGACGACACTCAGATCCTCATTCCCCTCTTGGGCAACTTTGTCGAAGACACAGCTCTGGTGAACAGAATATACCTCCTCATTCAGGCATGGATGGCCTCACATGGTCTCTGACAACAAAACTGAGATCCTGATCCTGGGCTCTGACTCTAACCTGAAAAAACTTAGTCCCAACTACGCAGCTTTCACTATCGACTGCAACATAATTAAAGTAGTTAATCAGGTAAAAACACTAGGCTTTTACTTGGACTCCACACTGTCTCTAAAAAAACAAGTTAGCTCCATGGCCTCCTCCACAGCCTATACGTGTAAATTAATCAGAGCTTGTAGACCCTTTTTATCCAACACCAGCTGCATTACTCTTGCTAATGCACTAATAATGTCCAAGTTAGACTACTGTAAGGCACTGTATGCCGGAGCCAACAAAAGCACCATCAACAAAAACCAAACATTACAAAATAATGCCCCGAGAGCTGCTCTGAATATACCACGGAGGGAGCATCTCTCCAATCATCGAAGAGACCAGCTATGGTTAAAAATTAGCAACAGAATACTACTTAAAACAGCATCCCGTACCCACAAAGGCTTGAATAATGCCCCCCCCTATCTCTCGGCCAGACTGACCAGAAAAACTACAACGCACCACACTAGAGCATCCAACCATCTTTGCCTTGAAATTCCCAGATACAAACTCTCCAAAGCAGGCAGATCTAGCTTCCGTGTTAAAGCTGCTCTCTGCTGGAATGCATTACCTGCTTCCTTCAGAATGGAGCAGCGTACTCCTGCTTCAGACTGAACCTACAGAACTGGTTACGAACCAATGACACTTAGCTACTAACTTCAGCTGGACCCCGACCTCTCTTCCTGAGCACTGCATGTATACCCTTGACCTTCCCCCTTTTCTGGCCTATCCAGGTAACTATCAGTTCCCATGGATACCAGACCTAACCTGTATGCAAATTGAATCTTGATGTTGCATCATATTTTATGCACTTGCCTGTACTCTGTAACTAAGCTTTAAGTATTCTTCTAACTGCTGCGCCCAGCTACTTAAGGGTTTTGGTGAGCATTACCAAATAAACAAACAAACAGATAGTGGATTCCCTGGGTGGTTTAGTCCAATGCTCTCCCATGGATGCTTGTCCTGTGTGGTGATTTGCAGGAGACAGCAACATAGTGCATATACCCTGCATGTTGCTGGATGGTGTTACGGAGGGTGAGGTCCGCTGATGAGTGGTGCCCGTGTTGTGGGATGTGGGGTGGTTTACTGTTAGTCATGTTGTGATAGGTCTTGACCTTACTTCATTCCTATGTAATTTGGGTGTCATGTTCTGTTTGGGATGCTTTGTGGCACAGTGTTTTGTGATGTGCACATTGCGCTGTCACATAAACATTGACACCATGGTGGTGTGTGCATCTCTCCTCCCATTTCACTGCCATGTGCCTGTCATGCAACTTACCAAGCAGCCAGGCACGTCGTACAGCATGTCGCTCTGAGAAGCGTGGTAGCGTGGAGTTGCACAGGACCATAGAGTCATGAGTTGATCCGGGATATTGGGCACAACAATGTGTGATGCTCTTGCTGGCGTCGCATGCCATCTGCACTTTGATGGAGTGGTATTGCTTGCGGTTGCGGTACACCACCTCCATGGCATGCGGGACCACCAACTCCATGTGGGTGCAGTCGAGGGCACCTATGAAATTTGGCATGCCTGCCAGTGCATGGAAGCCAACATTTGTTTCAAAAATCTCCTGGGGAGTCTGTGGTAGGGATATGTAGTCCCTTGTGTGCTTGAGGAGGGCATCCAGCACTTGCTTCAGGGTGCGAGAAAATAAGGGTTGTGATATGCCATGCATGTGCCCCACTGTGTGCTGGTAGGTGCCTGTGGAAAGGAAGTGGGGCATAGACACTACCTTCAGTAGAGGGGGGGTGGCGGTGCGTATTTCAATGAGGCAGACAAGGTCGTCGTGTATCATATCCACGATGGTGTTGATGGTGTCCTGGTCCAGACGGTACAGGGTGTGGTTCTGCTCCGGGGCTGGGTTGAAAGGACTGGCTCTGATGCGAGGGATTGGGGCGGCCTGCTTGGTTACGCTGGCTGCACTGGTGGGGCATGCTGGGCCTGTCTCAACCTCCTTCTTCTGCTGTGTCTCCTCTGTGGTGCCTGCTGTTGTTGTTGCTGGTGTTGCAATGCAAGCATGTCCTCCAGCTCCAGTATTGCTACTACTATTGGAATCATCTTGGTGTGGGAAGTGGTGTGGTGTGTGGGTGTGCTCCTTTTGTACAGGCCCAGACTCCATTGCCTCCACCTGTGCTGATAGTGTGCACCAGTGGCAGTTGTGAACACTGCACATAGCATTTTCCGATTGGTTCGCTATGATGGTATTTATGGCATGCCGGTATCCACTATTTGCGCCTTCGCCCGACTTGTGATTTACTCCTTTAAGCGGCATGCCACTATTGCTGGTTTGATGGGCCGCGTACCCGCGGCCATGCCGCTATTAGAGGCACCGTTATTTACAGTGCCGCTAATAGCAGGTTGGCAGGTCGGAATGGCCCGGAGTGGTAAGCGATGCCCGTAATCCTTTACCGGCATCGTTTTTCCTTTACCTCCAAACTCGGAATGACGCCCACAGTCTGGCTATGACTAGTGAACGTGTTTTGCCCTCTATTCTGGCTGGCCTTCCACCAATCTGTAACCACTTGTGCTCTTCTTTAAATCCGGAAAATGGTTTCCTTGATGCTGCTGATGGGCGTGTTAAGATAAGCCCAAATATACCAATAAGAGTAAAACCTCAATAAACAGAGTAACTCCAAGTGCATGAGAAAACCCAGCTTTATTCTGACATGGCAGCTGGGAGATCGTACAAAGGACAATCTCAAAATGGCGTAGGGAACAACAATGTTTTAAAGGAAGAAATCGTCATTGCTTTAACTCAGCTACCTTGCGTTTATGCGTATATACATTTACTACTCCTCTGGTTACTTATCCTCTTTGCTTATAGGATTTCTTCATCTCAGCATACATGCTTCTCTTGCTACTTCAGTTACATTATCATTCTTTAATCATTTGCTTATCGTTTCAGTACGTCTTAATATCTTCTCTTCATGACGTCACTTTACTCTGGTCTGACTTCATTTACAGCTCTTCTGTGTCCAATGGTGTATGCCAACATCCTTCCACTACATTAGTGCAAGGGTACATTCGATACAGTTGTCTGAGTGCATAAGGTCTCTCATATCTTCGATAAGGTATTGGGATAATACTTGGTGTCATGCACAGTCTTCATTATATTCTTCCAGTATGACAGAGGTGAAGTAGGCATTAGAGATGAGATCAGCTGTGTCTCTACACAAGCGTATTCATGAATCGGACCATGCAACATTACATCAGGGAAATCAGCATGCAAAGGTCCCGATCATACCGCCACGTATAAGCAGGTAGAAAGGCTCCAATAACATAGGAATCACAGCGCAAAGTTAAGTTCTGGCCGGAATTTAGAGGTGCGTGTATGAAGTGGGGGTGTCGTTAGCAGTTAGGGGTGCGCGTGTACAGTGTAATTGGGTGCAGCCGTGGTATACGGGGTTCGCACACATATTGACCAGAGTTTCACCTGAGTTATGGAAAAAGGTACGCATGTTGTCGGGGTTCTGGTTACAGTTCAGTGGAACTCCACGCAGTGTCGCTGTGGTGCATGCTTTGTTGGGGGGGACCCAAACAGTATTACCAGGGTGCATGTGTTCAGCGCCAAGGAGCCAGCAAATGTAGGTGTATTTGGCAGGATTTGCTTTGTGAGCGTTCCAGCCGCGACTTGCACATAGGGTTACTTAGCGGGATTCATTCCATGAATACGCAGAGCATGCACAAAATATTCTGCCATTCTCAGCGCAGGGACTTTGCAGGATCAATGTGCACTTTTCCATGAATCGGCCCTTAGTGATTCAAGTATGTAGCCCTTTTATCACACATATCTTTGTCACATATATGGCCTGTGTTCATTATTATGTTAATAAAATGCTCTTTGATTTTATGCTAAGCAGAAAGGAACCATCATCGGAGCTATTTATCCCCTTCTCCTCTTCAATAGGCGTATTTTCAAAGAGTACAAAAGGCCTATATCAGACTGCCAATCTTGGGGAAATGAGCAGGCCTCAAACACACTATTCATTTGTATACATGAAGATAAACTTTAATGTCATTAACATTTTCTGATGATGCAGTTTCTTTCTTCTTCACTTTAGTTTCCCTGTATGTGCCTCTGACTTGTATGCATTGTGGCTCTTCATATGCATTGTTTGTACCAGCACACGTGTTGTAAGTCTTGAACTGTTAGTTAGTTATTACATGTTACCGTTACTGAAAACTCTGATACGGTAGCATTCATTATCGCACTATCCAAAATTCCAAGATTGTAAATAGTGTACTTCTATGGTGCATGCTGCAGTCATTGCATATGTTTATATATGATTAGGTTTCTGTATTAACGACAACACTCCAATACAATGATATTAGATGAGTACATTCTTTAATAGATTAAGTAGTTTGTGATAGGTATCCCGATCACCCCTGACATCTTGTTACCAACAATATAAACAAATCTCCTTGTAGGGACTTTTCATTAAATTATATTTCACATGTGATGTCATCAATGACATTTGTGATGTCATCTTTGATGTCCTGGGTGTTAGTTTTAGCAGTGCACGGTGGTGGCGCGAGTTATGGTTGCTTAGCTTACCATAACTGGCGAATTTCAGGGGTTTTTCGGTTTTACTTGGAACCATAGCGTCCGTTTAACAAAGTTTTTTCTTTGAATTTCATAGGTTTTATTAGTGCAACTTAACTATAACGTCCCTTTAACAAAGTTTTTTCATTGAATTTCATAGGTTTTTACCAGTGCATGCTATTTTCCTACAATTTACTAATATCATACTTACCCAATATAGCAATATTTGTGTCCAATTTCCAAAGTTTTACCTTAAAATTCTGCCATTTCACACCATCTGGAATAAGTTTTAACACTTCTATACACTTCTTGCAACTATTTCAACTAGTTTTGCATCCGTAGATGTCTACAAACATCTGACTTCATAGTGGACCTTCCGGACAGTGCCACATGACCATACTCTGGCGCGCAGCATGATGACGTGTCTGAGAACCCGTCCGCACTTCACGATAAGATCTCTGCTTGGCAGACAGTTCGGAACTGCATTTTCTACTGATCTAGGAACTTCCAACTTCAGAATTTCCCTTGCACAGCTCCAACACCTATTCCTACTCATTATCCATTAACAAGCTAGTACACAGTATATACTTTTAGCAAAACTGCTATTTATCTTAAAATGGCATTAGCTAATGCCACCCCTCCTCCCCAAGAGCCACCACCACTGTTGTAATCAAGGAGAATGAGAAACAGTGCCCCCTAACTTAGAAATAACACACACGCAACATTTTCCCTTGTCCACCTACCCCCCCATATTAGTGTTTGGTTGCTCTTCCCTCATTTCCCTCCCCACCTTTCGTTCTCAGCTCTCCTGCCAAAAAAAATAGATTCAAAAATAACAAACAACATATTCCTTTAGGAACCACCTTTCACAGTTAAAAAATAGAACAAAAAAAAATGTCTAGACTCCATCTACTTTATATTTCTCAGTAAAGTACATAGACTTAATAAGATTTTCCAACATTTCTATTTGCATTTTGTGTTATGCTGATGGGAATATTGTGGCGTTCATCCTCTGTTCCAGGGACTGGAACGGTGGATACCGGCCCAGCAGCCCAAGTTATCAGCCCAAGCGAAGCTAGGGTGGATAACGAGGTCTCTGGACCATTATCCCCCCATTGCAGCCCCTGAAATGGGGAATGAAGGCCATTAGCACTCTAGGTTCCCAGAGAGGGAACCCGGGGTGCTAAAAAATAGGATTTTTCTTCCAACACCGGGACGCCTGCGGCGTCCAGGTGTAGGAAGGAAAATCCTTTTCCAGGATGGCCACCCTGGAAAGGGAAGGTGAGGGTTCCATACAGGGTCCCTCTTCGCTTTCCATAGCAGCCTGCAGAAGGCAAAAAGAGAACCCAATGACCATATTACCACGAGCACATTTTTCTTCCCTTTCAAATCTATCCTAATTTTGAATAACTTTACCACAAAGCCAGACCCAGGTGGACCTGGCCACTTTAATCCTATGTTTTGTCCCTTGTGGTCATGGCCAGTAGCCAGATTGTCTGGATCATGACTTATTCCATGACCCGGACAATCTGGACACTGCCCATGGCCACAGGCTACCCCTCAGTGACTAAAGGTATACCGCTATTTTTTGTAGCTACATTATGACACTTGTCAAATAATAAAACACTGGCACATTTGCAAAACCATGCTTGTAGGTCCTTGCCAATGCTCCTTACGCAAGTTTGCTGGAAATCCACCCATGTTTTATTTTTTCAAAAGTGTCAAATGTATGCACATACAAACGTCCTCTAACCTAGCCCCCACTTGACAAAATCCATTCACGAAAACATCTAAATCTAGATCTATAATCCTTTTGCAAACCTTTGTGTAGATTAGTCAAATTGCATCACATTTATAAGCCTTTTCAATATTTTGGGACCCCCACTCTAATTTTGCTCCCTTTCGACGGAATCCCACCAAACTTCGCAAAAACATGTATATCTTGATCTATTATCAGTTTGCCAAATGAAGTGTAGATTCGTCAAATGGCACCTCATTTATAATCCTTTACATTATTTTGGGACCCCCCCTCTAATTTTGCCCCCTCATCACAGAATCCCACCAAACTCTGCTTACACACCCAGAATCAGCCCAGGGATATACATGCAAAAGTTCATGCAGTTGCATTACGTGGCGCCAAAGTTATAAGCCATCCAAGAACTGCATTTCACAAACCCTGTAATGCTGAGGTGTTCGCAAACTTTTCAGGACTGTTCGCAAACTTTTCAGGACTGTTCGTGGACTTTCGCATAAAACCACCCATTGTATTGCTTCTTGCAGCCATATTCCATCCCATCCTCATCACCCCTCACCTCCCCAGAGATTATTTGATAAGTTTGACAAGTGCAATGTTGTATTTTTTAATATATTTTTACCGCAATGTCCACGGACACCGGCCGATGTCGCAAGATGGCGGGCGTTTCCAAAAATCTGACGCACCTCATGCTTCACGCCAACCAATCAGCGAACACGTTGGGTGTCCGCGGACATGACGCAAGTCAATTAGCCAATCGGTGTCCTGCCCGCGGAGTGAACAGGGAAGTGTATCTGCGGAGCGGACATAGATATCACTAATTTTTTTGCTTTATGTTTTGGTCATTTTAAAAAAAAACTACTGGACGGATTTACACCAAATTACCAAAAGTACGCTTTTGGGACCAAGCTGCCACTCCTGCTGCACATTTGGTGAAAATCCGTCCAGCGGTTTGGGCTGTAGAAGTGAGCAAAGTTTTTCCCCATTATGACTATGGGAAAAAAAGACGTTTTGGGAACCCCCCTATAACTTCCCCCCCCGGACCAAACCTCACCAAGCTTTGCAAAAATATTCAGAGTGGGCCATATACTTTTTTTGCAAAGTTTGGTGAGGATTCGTCCAGGGGGAGCGAATCCTCACCAAACTTTGGTTTGGTTTGGTTTAAGCTGTCCAAAAAGTGCTCTTCCTAAACAGCAACTTAACCATAACTACACGGCCACGGTAATATATATTTATAGAGATATTCTAGGTTTTAATATTGTTCAGTAAGACAAGTATAGCATTCTTATCATGACTACTTTATATACCGGAAGTGATGACTGTTAATCAACATTGTACAATTTTGAGAAGAGCCAATTTACAATGTAAGTACCCTTAAACAATAAAATGCCTTTCTAATACAGTCTTTTGCACAGTATACACACCTTTTTGTCTCTCAGGATAGTGTCCCTTTTCTTAAAGGGTCACACTGAGATGAGACCAATGAGCGGCTACGTCTGTTAAACTAGTGTTTATTTTGCCTGCTGGCCACAGAAAGGTTGTAATATGGCTAAAAAGAGTTGTAAACCCTGAAGCCTGGTCTTCTAATATCTATCTATGAAATATATTTACTTTTTAGTGAGTTTTAAAGCATGATACTAACTTAATGTTCTCCTAGTACTACACTCCCATCTCACAATCTTGGAGAAGAAATAGATTGCTTTCAATATCAATATTTTGATTTATTTAAAATAATCCAGGAATTAATGATGGTGCCCTAACTTTAATTTCTGGGGAAGTCACACAAAATATTTAAAACAAATACAGGCACATAGCCTACAGAAAGGAAAACACAACATTCTGTTTTGGTCTCACTAATGTTTTCATTCCAAAGCACACAGACATCCATACATGGAAAAACAAATAAGAATGACTATCCTAAATAATAAGATGTGATATTCCAAAATGAAGACCCAAAAATTGACATGGACTGATTCAAAAATGTAAAACAGATCTCACAATAAAGTTTCAACAATTCACTTGGTTTTCCCTGAAACCATAGGTAAGTATTGGAACCAGAGAAAAATATTTCTCTGATTCTTGGGCTAATTTAAATCTAAAATGTTGAACATCATTTATGGCATACTGTTGCTTCTCAGCTTGGTAATAGCTACAATTGCATATATTTTTGGTGTTGAATGGGGTGCATACAATTTCAAAGGTTTAGAACAAACAATACATGCTGTTTCTTTTTTGTATGCTGGTATAGCAGCACCTAAATCCCTTACTATTCTCGGGCAATCAGGTTCACCCTCACATCACCCATTTTCATTGTGTTCATTGAGGAATAGATTTCAATTATTTTATTGACTGTGGCAGACTCTAATAAAAGCCCATGTCATTCCATATTTCAACTTTGGATGACGAAGGCCTTTAGAGATCCCAGATAGTTGATGAAAAGACTTCCTGTTCTGATGCTACCTAGGTTTTCAATTTTAGTTTTAAATCACAAAGCACATACACCTTGTACTATATTCCCCCTTTCACTGACATAGCTTGTAAACAGGGATCTTCAAAATGATTTTAATTCTTGAGACAATTGGTAGGGAAGCCAACGGACCTCAGGCAGCTCTGCCAGGCAAGCTCTTCCTTTCAATCTATCTACATGCTCCTATAATTCCTCTCAGATAATCTGGTCAGCCTTGGGAAAGGCCTCTACATTTATTCAAATGTGGGCCAGGATTCATTCAAAGAGATTGCCCACTACCTACATACAGTTGGAATCCCAATCTGATTTCCTCCTGTCGGAAAGACTCTCTTGCTTTTCTGCTTTCCAAAACTCTACCTTCTTTCTATGTGTTTGAGTTTAAATACCCAGCAAACTCTACCAATGCAGCATTTCTTGATGCCGCACCTTTGGATTAGACACAGCCTGACATAGGTCTGCTTCACTTACTCATACCTCGTGGGGCCCTCCTGCTTTCTCTAATTTGCCAAATGTTTTTGATGTGTCTTAATTAGATGTGATAGCTACTTACTAACCCCCTCCTCAGTGACAATGAATCAAAATTGGACTGGAACATGTATTTGAATTATAATTCACTGTATGGATATGTGATACCATTGAGACATATATACTGAGATTTGTATGAATATTAAGAATCCAGAGATATCAGTTATGTTGTTGCCACTGCATGCATGAACTAGGTTTTAAAATATTTGAATTATTCATGTGCTTTACATTTAATATATTCTTTTTGCATTTTAATGAGCAGCTTTCTGAAACAAATGGTCCTAGAGTCTAATGCTCTGCAAGGTCAGGGACCAGATTTTGTGTAAGCAATGTCTTCTTTTGAAGTTGTATATAAATGTCAGCTAGACACACTTTAATTGATTCCCAGTGCAGCCTTCATCCTAAAAATGCAAGACTGTGAAAACCCTGATCCTGACATTTATTTTGTCTCAAATAAATACAGATGGATCAAACTGACTTTGATGGGGTCCAGAAATACATGCTTCATGACCTCTTCATAAACATATGCTGTCAGGTGATCTGAAATTCACAGTTTAGGTTCACAAAGTTTCAAAGCTTTGTGAGATATATTATGGCCCATGTAACAGATACATGTGTAATTTAAATTCAAAGATAGATGTATTTCTTTCATTTTGTTTGAGTTAGCATGGCGCTTTGAAGGTAAACTGTACAAATAGTACACAGTAGGCACAGCAATCCCGTATTTACAGGTATTTTACAATAAGAGGGTAGTGGAATGCATAGGAAACACCTCCGACTGAGAGGGAAACTCATTATCCATAAGGATAATCATGCGCACAGGATAACAGGTTCACATCACACATGTATTCCATGTCACACACATAGCTCCAAACATGCCTCTGTTTCTCCAAGACATGTACTTCAAAAGTATGCCCAAGAAAATGGTACAGTAAAAGACAGAGGGTGAGCAGATGTGGTGCCCATGAAGAGATTGAAGAGATTGATAAGTACCACAGACAGCACTCTGTTCCAGTCACAGTTCATGCATCCTGCCACACAACTTATATTTACGGCTTATGTGTCTTATGTGTCTGTTAATGCACTGGTGTACTTTCCCAGCACATACATACAGCATAATTTAGAACCAAAATGCAACAACCGTCTTTGGGGAACCGTCTGAGGAACACAATTCCTAATTTTGTCTAAATACATCAGCAATTTATTACAGGCAAAATACATGTATGTCTGAAGCTTGGATACTTTGTAATGACAATGATAATGTATACAGCACATCACACAAAGTAAACTGTCTCTTGACTATACATAGTGTTGGCTATTTTTAACCAACTTAATGGTGGCCAGTTTTTCAACAATGCAGCTACAAAGGACTGAGTCGGCACTGCCTGGAATCAGACCTCTGACTGAAGGTTGCATGCATATGCTAATACTGGACTTAATGCTAATGTGTATATCACCTTAGGATGGATTAAAGGCTTGTTATTCCCGGCTAGGATTAGAATGATTACACTAGGATGAGGCTGGTAACACTACCCTCTCAGCAACATATATGCATTTTAGGATTTGTCAAATCTAGTTGCCCATCCGCTGTGACTTGTATGCATTTTTAGCTATTGTACAAATTATCTAACATAGGTGATCCCACGCTGCCCCAAGCCACTATAATCAGCATCTACGTAGCATGCCCCTATACATATACATATATACAATGCAGTAGTGACCACAGAACAACCCAACATGCACATCACTAAGACCCACCTTACTCACATACTCCACTCCTTATTCTGGCCTACTCTAATAATCAGCATAACAATGGCCCACACTAACTCCACACCATGCAATTTGCAGGAGAGAAATACGCGACTTAGAGCGAGGTTGCCACGTCTCTATAATCTTAAAAATAACAGAACAAGACCATCGATCCTCACACCTACTCTTACTGCCACCAACCCATCTGCCAAAGCTGTTGCTAAACCCCTAAAAATGCAGATTCACTCTCCTCATAATCAGAACGGCCCCAAACCAAAACCCACTCAAGAAAGTAACATAACTCTCAATATATCAGGAGCACTCATCAATGCTAGGTCCATCATAGCACACAACACGGAAATTTCAGACATACTTACTATGGATAACCTCGACCTTTTGGCGGTCTCCGAGACCTGGCTCCATGATGCCGCAGGTCCCGCACTCATGACTGCCATACCGGACGATTACAATATTCTTAGAGTCGACCTGCCTAACTCTAGAGGCGGCGGCCTGGCTATTATCGCCAAAACTAATCTAGCATTAAGACTCACCCCACCTCCAGCCATCACATCTTGTGAACTACTCTCAGCCAAACTACCCATATCCAATAATAGCACACTAACCATCTTCCTAGTGTACAGACCACCTGGCCCTTTTGGGAATTTCGAGAAAGACCTTTCCAGTCTCCTCACCAACAACATCAACGACTCTACCCAGCTCCTACCACTAGGTGACTTTAACCTTGGATTCAACGATGCTGAGGACAAACAAGCCCTATCCATCCAATCGATCTTAGTCGAACACGGCCTTACCCAAAAAGTCCTATCACCAACACACACAAAAGGACGGACACTAATTGGATAGCTAACTTGAACTGTACCACTACTATTTCTAGTATTACACCTCAAGTCTGGAGCGATCACCATCTCATCCGCTTCTCATCCATCATAGAACCGCTTAAAGCAATTACTCGTGAAAAAGCACCACCTCTGCCAACCAGAAATAAAAAAGAAATTACGGCTGAAAAATTACTCCCCCTCCTCCTACCAGCTCTAACTGCCAGCGACAACAATTCTGACCCTAACACATTAGTTAATACATTCAACATATCCATGTCCAAAGCTTTGGACAACATTGCCCCCATCAAACTACGTAAAAATAAACAAGAATCTCACCTCAACTCTTGGTTCACCCCCCATTTTAAGGAACTGCATATCCAAAAATGTAAACTCCAAGCAATCTGGAGGCACTCACCTTCAGCTGAGAATAAAACTCTTCTCACCAACTGTGCGAACAAATACAAGAAAGAAATAATCCAAACAAAAAAAATACATTCAACGAGAAAATTAGTAAAGCTAACTCTAATTCTAAAGAACTTTCCTCCATCCTCTGAGAAATGGAAAACCCAATAGCCCCTATGGACAATGTCCCCAAGGACAAACAATGGTGCACTAGCATCCAAAATGCATTAGCAAATAAAATTACAACCTTACAATCCAAAATTGCTAAGAAGAAGGCCACTTTGAGCTCCATAGGAACTCAGACCATCCCCCTGACGGATACACCAAATACTGATGCCCCAGGCAGTTGTAAACCATTTAGGTTTACCAATATTTCCATACTGGAAACTGAAAAGGTTATACTATCTCTGAAACCATCGAACTGCCAGGGTGACAGTTGCCCGGCACAAGTAATTGAGGATGCAGCTAGAGATTTAGCACCCTTCATCTCTAAGCTAATTAATGCCTCCTTTAAATCAAGTACTATGCCTTCAAACCTCAAAGAATCCTGGGTACTGCCTCTCCTAATAAAACAGTCTCTTGACCCAGCTATCCCCACTAATTAAAGGCCCATCACTACGGTCCCGTTCCTCCTTAAAATCATCGACAGAGTAGTCCACCTTCAGATCCAAAACTACCTGGAGACGAACCAACTACTAGGATCACGCCAATCTGGATTCAGACCACTACATGGTACTGAAACAGCCCTAATTGTCCTGAAGACACAAATCGACGAGTTGAAGGATGAAGGTAAAACAGCTATGCTCCTCCTCCTCGACTTATCGCCGGCCTTTGACCTGGTTGACCATGCAGTGTTATGCAAGCGTCTGCCGCCCATTTCTCCAGGGAAGCTATAGCCTGGGTACAATCCTTCCTAGCCAACCGTACGATGAGAGTGTTCTCCCCCTAGCTTCAGCGGACTCAATACAAATCACCGGTGGCATTCCACAAGGTTCATGTGTCTCCCCTACAATGTATAACATCTTTACTAAGCCGCTCTTCGACAAACTTGACAGATTGGGGGTAATTTATACAAATTACGCGGACGACACACAGATCCTCATACCACTATCTGGCAACTTTGCCGCAAACACAGCTCTAGTAAACAAGATTTACCTCCTCATTCATGCATGGATGGCCTCTTCAGCTATCGGGAGCTTGGAAGTCCTCTTTTTAGGGGCTGTGTGGGTGAGGACACTTAAACGCAAAATCTACAAGATCCCACAAACCAGCTTCCTATTCCTTCTTCTGAGAGTGAGTGTTTAGATGCACATGAATCTAGTGATGTTCACCCCTTAACCAAAGAAGGGGCGAGCGACCATGTATTAACCAAAAATATACATATTTTAATGTTTACCAAAAGCAGCACAATTTACAATACATTTCTATAAAATCAACATCATGATCAAGAATCCTTCTCAAAAGCACATATACATTTAACACATATACATTTGACATTTATGGCAGAGAAAAATGACACTTCAGAAACTTTCTATGCCTTAGCGGAGAGTTCCTCAATATCTCTGTCACCTCTGTTGTTAATACTGCCCTTCTCATTTGATATGGGCACACACCTGTGCCAACGCTTACAGAATGTGTTTCTAGTACCAACATGAATGTAATTCACAAAGATAAACACAGAAATCAATCCACATTGTATATCCTGTTGGTGCTGTCGACAGGGCCCTTAATCTTTCTCATATACTCTCATTTTTAGAAACCTCTCTCATGTTTGAGTAATGATGTCCCAATTCATGAAACTGCCTCACATACTACCACTCAAAGGGACAGCAGTCATGTTACTGTAACTGTCATTGACCACATTGACTGAAATCCCATCTCACACCGGAAATGGAGTACGTCCCACAGCCGGCAATTGCGTGAACTGTGCCGACAGTAGCACACATCTGTATGTACACATGAATTGATAGAGTTCTTATGATGTTGTGAAGGGCCCCCACAATGCATCACTCAGTTCTTTGCCACAGGGCAATCGCACATCCTTCTTCCATGTGCCTGTCTATGTTGCTATCTGTGAAAAGATGATCACCAGCCTTGGTCCAGGGCAGGCATCATGTAAATGAGCGAAACATTCCTCTAATGAAGCTAATTGTGCTATAATTGCAAGACTTTGTCAATACAGCTGTCCATGCTGCAATGACAGAAGAAATCAGCAAGAGGCATGGCGATGATGATGATAGAAATAATAATAGTCATAGTAATATTGCTTCAAGGTCATTCTTCTTTCTATGAATAATGATCATTGTTAGAATACGGCCCCCAGTGCCACATGATGAGGATTCCAGAATCTGTGCAGAATTATCATGGAATATGTGTGTGATCTTTAGCAAAGTTGTGGAAAACAGCCTGTGCTTATATAGTTTGGAGGAGTCAATTACTGCCTTGATTTTGGTATTCTCGAAGTGCTTTATTTAGACAAGTGTGTTTATTCCAAAGGCTTCCTTTTATCGCAAATGGTTTTAATTGAAGGGTTGCAAAAGGCATTCCAGGTGTTACCACGTGTTTCCTGGAATAAGTGGTATTCTGCGGAAACAAGGGGCCCTGAGTTCCGGCGAAAACAGCCCCTGAACTGTGGTTCTATGATATTTTAATGCAGCAAATTACTTCATGGTAATTTACTTCGTTAAAATGACTTCAGACTTTTGGGGAGAATGTATTTTAATGGGGCCCTTCATGCCCACCCTTCCTTCTTCATTACCACAGTTACCTCTAACCTCTCCGATGCCCTCTGCACCCACTAACCCTTAATGACATCTATAGAATTACTACCTCACGAAGTAATTCAAGATCATTTTACGGAAGTAAATCTCATCGAAGTAATGTACTGCTTTAAAACGGTGGTCTCGGAGGAAAGCTCAGGGGCAATGTGCTCACCTTGGAAGCAAGACGACAGGAAGCACTTTCAGGTTCGATCCCCGTGTCCGCGTTTAGAAACCTCTGGGTATTAAGCGCGTAATAAATAACCTATCATATCATACGATGACTTCGAGGAACACAATTTCTGATTGAATGCTAACATTGCATTTAACGCATTTTACTAAATAAACAGATTGGATTTGTGCATAAAAAAGATGAGTGCAGGCTGTTTGCCATACCTTATATCACCCAACTAATGACCCCTGCAAACAGGGGAGTCGTTTAATAAAAGACAACATATGACCAAACTATTGGACATTTAAAAGGCTTTACCAAGAGCCTTCTATGGATCCTATGCCCCATATAACACCCATAAGATAATGCAACACCTTGCAACACTTTTCATGACACCACAGAATACAATGAATGAGTTAAGCGGGCAGCACATTTCAAAGACTAGCACCAATATCCGTCCTTTGATTGGCAGACTGATTGCGCCCTATTATCCATCACATTCTGTGCTTCTGTTCGTCCACATTGCTTCAATTAACCATCCTTAAACAGACAACATTATTTCATTGAATCACACCAGTACTTGTGACACGAGTGATGTTGTGTATGGGATTACATGTCCATGTGGTATTTTGTATGTTGGTCTCACTACCAGAAAAGCAAAGCTGAGGTGGACTGAACACAAATCTAACATCCGATTGTGTTCAGTCCACTCACCAGACAGCTCAACACTTTAAATCATTTAACCACAGCTCAAATGAAACTTTTGATTCTTGACCAAATCAAATGCCCAAAGAGGGGAGGAGACATTCAATTGCTGCTCCAACAAAAAAGAAATAGAGTGGATTGACAGACTGGACTCTCTTGATCCAAAAGGCATGAATAATGAGTTTGATTTAACATGTGACATTTGAATTAAGGTTATTTTCGTTCTCTCTCTCCATTGTTTTCTAATTTTCTAAAAAAAATGTAATCTTGATTTTTAGCGAATTCTCATTATATATATTTTCTCTAATTGAGCTTGTTTCAGTTGAGGTTTGTGTGGACTTGTATTCAGAATGTTTTTGTTACTTATCGTTATTTATCGTGTGATTGTGTGATTTTTCATATCTAAATGAACAACTATGTCGCCATTGGCAACACATTTTTCAATTACCCGTTTAATAACGTGACATGTCTGCACCACCCTTCTCCTCTCCTTATTTGTTATTGACTGTGAATTTGTAAGAGCATGGACATTTTAATCTGACCCATTTCTGCCAATTCCATCACATGGTCATTACTATTGGATCAAATTTAGTTGGTTAGTCTTTCATCTTAAGTAGTTTTTCTATTTTATCTTTTTATTGTGTTATTCACTATCCACATAGAGTGCAGGATACTTACATGGGACTAAGGTTTACTGACTATTTATAGGCATGGTTTCTCCGTTCCGTTGTAACCTGTAGCCATTTACATAGACTTTTTTACATCCAATGGGGAGTTGAGACTCGCCTCGTCTCATGGTACGGTGCGCTCCGCAAGCAATTCCATTCCCGATGTAGCTTTCCATTCATATTGTGACGTGATGTACGCATGTGGCTGTCACGTGGCGATTATACGTACACAATTTTTATTTTCATGTGTTTTCATATTTGTCAATGAGACAATACCTTTTTGGTTATCTAAAGGTGGCAATTCTTTGATGTTTATTTTTTACTTTACGCACAATTTGGTATGTGATTACACGTTTGGTATTTGCGCAATACGAGAGACTTCCCGACTATTGACTATTATACTGACTGACTATTTGAGTAGATTTAAATGCGATGTGGGACGGGAGGCTGTTTTAGCAGCCGCACTTCCGTTCCTGAATCGCATGGTTGACAAACAGCAGACAGGTAGGCACTACTCATGCACGGGCCATTTAGGCCTTTTTGGACTGCACTGCAGTGCATTTTACTCACACTTTAGCTCGAATATTGGCTCACTGTGAGCTGTTGTTTTGTCTTTGTTTTTGTTAAATCTCGTTTGCCATTGTTGGTGAATAGGAATAGGGGTTGCCGCCCAGGGCACATGTAATTGTGGCTAACATTGAAGACCTATCAGTTTGGCAGAATATTCTTTTTTGCCTGCTTGGTGTGTTGAGGTCCAAGACCGACCTTTCATCTGAAGGTTAGTCTTATTGATTACTTGCTTTGTTGCCATTCACAGTGCATAGTTGTTCAATTGGACCATGATTACTAGAATAGTGAAATTACATTTTTTATTGTATTCCTTGTAGAAATTGATGAAACAAAATCAACATTTGCACCTGAAGAAGGGGTTGCTACCCCGAAACGCGTAGTGTACTGATGTGATTGTATGATAATATTGCATGTATTTTGATGCCAATGACAGATATTTTTTCTGTTCAACTTAGGAGCTGCATTTCATTTTGTGAATTTTTTCCTCCAATAGATTTCATTCTGATCCGACCTTTTAGCACATTGACCACCGTGCTTGAACATTCTTGATGTACATGAATGATGTAATTCATTGAACCTCATGTATTTATTCTTGTGTCTCTATTAATGATGAGTTTATACATTTTTTTGTGAAACTAATACACTTTTGGGAAAGTAATAAGAGTGTATCTGGTTCTATTTTTGACCTTCTAATTTGTTGAATTTTTCCGTGATGCAAATTTAACAGTGTGGGAAGGGACTTCGGCCCGATTAGAGTGACCAGGTTTGCGTCTCAGTGTTTTTCTGAGACTATAATTCTGTGGATTTTATTGGGTCATCATGTTTGTGCTTCATGCAGGTCCAGATTGTCACAGTTGTAACCACAATAGTGTTTACTTGGTGTTGTTGTGGGTTTTATCAGGACATCATGTTTGGCTTGGTCAGGGGCAGCTGTGTTTTCAGGGGTCCTGACAACAGTCTGTGTCATGCTTTTGCTTCCATGGAGGGATACTTTGCCTGTACACTATCCGTGGTCATCCATAGGTGTGTATTTATGTCAACAATAGTCTAGGCTTTTATCGAGTGTCCTGTCCGTGTGCCTCGAGCAAGGGGTAGCGAAAGGTACTTCTCAAAACACCAGGATGTTATTAGCACTAGTGTCAGAGGTGGGTCCCATTCCTTTTAGGTCCCAAGCTAAGCACAACCGGTCACAACAGGTATGGCCACATTTATTTGGCTGGAGATGTAAGCTTGACCAATTTGCTTTTACATATTCACTGATCTCCCACCATCACTAGAGCTTTGGATGAATGGGCACTGGTGGGGCCTAAGTGTATGTGATTAATATGTGTGAGCCACCAAGTACAGCGAGGGAACCTGAACCAAACCAGGGAGGGTCACAGGGTGGTCCCTCAAAGATTTATTTTTAAATAATGGGATGAAATGATGCATTTGAAAGCACTTTATGCAGAAAATTGGATAATGAGCCCCATTGTTTGCAATCGATTTTGTATGGTAGCACGTGAAAAACCCAAAAGGTACATGTTAGCAACAGTGCCCAGGACCATTTCCCAATGCATTTTCACTATGACGTTACTCACAATATATGCTAGTAAATACACTATATTCATGCTGGCGGTGCCCATGCATGTCCATGCATGCTGCACCAATATGTTAGTATTACCATATAAGGACTCCCAGACAGTGAAACAAATGCCATGCTGCATAAAGAAAGTATATCCAGCTGGCTAGACTGGCCTACATTAAATACAGTACAGTGACAACACTTTTCATGTTTGCTTTAGTACCCTTGATGCACAGTTAAGATGCACAGTAACTGCATCAACGGTAAAACAAAGTCAAGCGTAATTATGTTGGCAGATTGGCCTACATTCAATGTAGGACAAGTCTAGCAATGTAACAATTAGAGTTGTCAACTGACCCAGCACTCGTGTGTTTAACCAGAAAAGGCTTCACGCTGCGAATATGCCCGAAAACCCACAAGCACGGCTCCTCACTTACTAAAGTGATTCATTTTTTACATTGAAAGCAAGCCTTTCTTCTCTGTACAATGGCTTTACTCGGGTGTGCTTCTGCAAGTGACAGAGTTTTGACCTCCTGTGAACCCCTAATGATGGCAGATTTCACAGGCCAGAAGTACATATCCTTGCTGTTACATCTCAGAAAAAAAGAAAAGACTTGATGGCTTTTGAATGAGACACAATGTATTGGTGAGTCTGGGTTGAAAAATGCAAAATTCTGAAATTAAACCATGCACTGATATACAAGTGTTCACAATTATTGGGTTCATTTTAAGTGCAGATAATTGTTTTTGCCCCATCACTACATATATTCTTTACTGATGTTTCAAATTGTCAAGAAAGTCACTGCCACATAAAAACACATTCCCAGAACAGTTTGGCCCTAGATCACAAGGCACTCCAGTGCAATCCCACCACTTTCAATGACCTATTAAAAGGTAACTCAAAAGTACAATACAGTGCACACTTGAGTGATGCAAATAAGATCACATGCTTGTTTTTCAAACTAATCCCAAATCATATCTACTTGTCAGCTCTATTGGGGCAAATACATGTATCTATGCTAATAAACGCTTACAAAAATGTAAATAAAAGAGAACTTGGCTTGTTTCTAATTCTATTTGAATTTCCCAAAATGTCATGTGTTCAAAGTGCATGTTGTCCTTTTAGTGAGGTGGGCAGAGATCTACAAATTATACACATTTTTGAAGTGCAAGCTATTGAAGTGTGAGCAACACATAGGTAACCCTCGAGCCCACTGTGAAAAGTTGACATTTATGGGTAATAACACTTGGCATGTTTGCTTTACCTTTTATGCACATACACTGTCTGTGCATCAAGTGTAACCCAAACACATGTGGTATTATGTGGAAAGACTGGAATGCATTCAATGTAGGCAGGGAAGACAAGATTTGGTGCCAGTACGGCAGCTGGGGTCTGGCAACTTAAATAGGGTGATGCCAGCTCCTGCCTTGGGAGGGCTTAAGCCTCCCACATAGAGGAGGTTGCAGAAAGAAGGCAGCACTCTGCCTTGATGTCTGACTGCTAAGCCCTGGGCTCTGATGGGAATAGGGTGCTATCAAGACACTGTCAGATTTCTCACCTGGGAGAGCTGACTATTTACATTTAAACATTCATTAACGTGGCAACAGCAGCAAACACACAGTGGCAGAGGACAACAGCCTGCAAAGGCTATATCAATACCCTAGCCCTATAATGATGAGCTTTCAAAATGGTCACCCTTCAAAAAATAAATGGAGGCTGCCACCACCACTGCGCCAGCATCCATGAAGAGTTGGTACAAGAACCCAAAGGAGGAAATATGTGACCCGGAAGCAGAGGTGCAGAGTGTAAACAGGAGCCGACCCAAGACAGCGCCTTGTGGAACACCAACAGCTAGAGGAGTTTTTTGAGAGATGTTGCTCCAGGAGACAGAGAATTGGCAAGGTAGAATTCAATCCAGGCAAGGCTTTGATCGCAAATCCCAAGAAGAAAGAAGGTATAAAGGTGATTACAGTGATTGACAGTGTCAAAGGTAGCAGACAGGTCAACTAGAATTAGGATACAGGATAGGTTGGAGTGCTTAGCAGTGGTGATGAAATTGGAAACATTCATGAGCGTATTTTCAGTAGAGTAGGCAGGAGTGGAAATCTGCGTATAGGGGGTCTGGAAGGTTGTGGATGTCTAAGAAATTAGTAAGATGGTTGAATACAACCCTTTTGAGCACTTTGGAGTAGTGCAGAAGGAGAGACACAGGATGAAAGTTATCCGGTAGGTTAGGGTCAGCCCCTTGCTTTTTTAGGAGAAGGATGGCCATGGCTGTTTTGAAAGTAGAGGGAAAGCAAGCAGAGTCGAAGGACAGTTTGAAAAGGCCACTAAAGGGACAACGGGCTCCACTATCTGAGGAGCAAGAGGGTCTGATGGGGAACAAATGGGGTTAGCCTTCGTCAGCAGAGATAGCACTTCATCAGTATTCGTGCTCTTTGCCACTGACGAGCAGGCACTGCAGATCAGGGGGCTGATGCAGCAGGGCACAGGTGTTCGCTATGCTTTTGGCATGGCCCTTTCAGGAAGGAGGGTCTATTAAGCAGACCACCCTTTCTGAGATTGAATTAACCACATTGTTGTATTATTTAATATAATTTGGAAAGGCTAGGGCTCTCACACCCTCACTGGATGGCAATTCCTGACAATGGCAGACCCCTGGTCATGAGAACTACTTTTTGACATGAAAGCTGTATATTCTGATAACAGATCTGCACTCAGTTTGTGTTCTTAAAGGGACATGTGCTGCAGAACATAATTGTAAATGGTAATGATTTCTTTTACTTCAACAATCTATAAAGTTAATTAAGTTCATTGGTACATTGTCTGCTGCATTTGGAATACAGATTTATTTTCCTTGCACTTTTGCATTTGTGCAAATCCTAATTTGAACATTGTTGGATGACAGTTTGTGTGAGATTGTACACTATAGATAGAACACAATGCATGGTCTGCAGGTTTTACCTCATGTGTATAGCAGAGTTTTAAAAAGCACAATTTACAGTGATACAGTAATGCACAAGATGTGTAGTTGAGGAAATGTGTGTTCCTTTTACATTAAATCGATTGGACAGAGCTTTCTGCCTGACAGAAGGCAGCTTTATCCGGTAGGAGAGCCTTCCCAAGGAAGTTTGGGATTGCATGGCAAGAGGCAGCTTTTTAAGGTGGGACAGACTTCTCACAGAAGATCTGAGATGGTTTGGGAAGAGTGGCCTCCTTAAGTGAGTGAGATTTCTCATTTGATATTCTGGGGTGGCTTCTTTGATGATGAATCTTTAGTCATGGAACTTCTTTGACAGCAATATGGGAGCCTTAAAATCTCTGTTATGGATGTTAAATGTTGCACTTTGCGCTCATTACAACAACTTTTTCCATCGAACAGAGGCGGCCTTTGAACTGCGCATTGATCTCCGCTTTGGTGAATTTGTGCATGCAGCGTTTGAGGAAGGCCTCAGGGGGCAAGGCCTCTGGCACATCTTTTGCTGGATGCTGATTATATTTGAAGAAGGGAAACCGCCTTGCAACTCCATGGAGGAAAATACCTATCTGTCTGTCAATGTATTTCTGCACTCCTGCATAATTTCAGCCAATTTAGATCACTTTGAAGGGTGTAAATAACCAGGGGAACCCCCAAAAGGGGCACTGTAATTCCAGAGTTGATCGTCCAGCCATGTGTATAGCAGGATGTTACATTGCTCAAACTGAGCTTGTTGTCAGATGGGCTATGAATGTGAGAGCCTTTGTGTCCATGAATCGTACAATAGCCGTAAGTGGCAGGTGAAGACACCCTTATTAGGCCTTTGATAATAGCCCTTGGAAGGACCAAGACTCCATGATAATCGTTACTTTGTGTATGGGTTCATGAACAGACTGAGCAAAGCTCAGGAAGCCTTCATTTTTGAGAAACACTGGATCAAACATGCTGGCAGGGTTGTCCACCCAGACTTGAAAGTCACCTATCAGATATGGTGCCATGGATTGCTGACATACCCCTCAACTCCCCCATATTTGGTGGGTGTCACCCATCGTGTACTCATTTCAAATACAAGGCGTGCATCAGACCCTCCTCACCTTTCAATGAGAGCTCATCCCCACAAAACACAAATATCTCACGTCACCAACTCGGCTGGCTCAAACTGTTTTGAGGTTTGTGGTGATAGGTGTTAAGATCCATGATTGAGTTCTGTCGTCAAGAAATCCGTCAGTATTGGGGATCTGAAAATGCATTTCACAAGGATGTGCACAAAAATTAAATAGAGATTTAAATTAAAAGAAATTAGACTCGGGACAGTAATCAATTCCTGTTGAATGGTGTGCCAATACTACTGTATGGACAATTATGTATGAACTCTGCCTTCTCTCCTAACTTCCAGTGTTATGTGGATGACATTCAGCTATCCATTAAGCTTCCCTCCACTGCCTCCTCTTCTTCCACTCTCATTCTGGACTGTCTGCCTGCTATTCAGTCATGGGGCCTCATTACAAGTCTGGCGATAACCCTATCGGTGCTACCGGTGGGTTTCAGCAGGACTTGTAAGATTTACTGTCACCTGGCTTGCTGGTAACACCGTGGGATTACAACCCCAGCGTTCCGGAAAGTCAGGTGCCGGTAAATTATAATTACGTTGCTTCTGTTACGGCTTGCTTATCGTGGCCGGTGTGTCCGGCAGTGTCTGCCCTATAGGGCACAGTGGCTCCAGCAGGCAAACCCGTAGAGTGCTGGTCCGGAAACAATAGTGCGGGTAGGCTTACTGGCATCGTTGTTTCTTGACCGGCACACTTGTAATGAGGCCCATGGTGTACTGCTAACGATCTTTGCCTTAATGCCATTAAGACTGAGATCCTTCTCATTGAGATCCCAGCTCCCTCCTCCCCTCCTCCTCTCTGGCTGTCCTCCATGGGACCCCCCCTCCTGTGAGGCAAACCTACTTGGTGTCATCTTTGATTCCTCTCTCTCCTTCTCTCCTCACATCACAGACATTGTCAAGGAAGTCCACTTTCAGCTGCACCTTCTCAGAGGCATTCTCCCTTTCCTCCCCTTCCCTCAGAAACTCATTGGGCCTCATTACACGGACGGCGGTAAGGGTTAACGGTCACCGTTAATGGCAACGGTGACCGTTAACCCTTACCGCCGTACTACGAGGTCCCTTTGCGGGTTGGAGGATTTAACGCCTGCTTCTTGCAGGCGTTAAAATCCAACCCGCTAAGCGACCTCAGAGCTAATTACGGCACCGCAAAATTGCGGTGCCGTAATTAGCGCCTTCCCCATTTCCATAGAGCCCTATGGGGCAGAAATGGGAATGGGGAAGGGCGATGGCGGAAAGGGGATTTACCGCCCCTCCAACCTTGGAATGGGGCGGTAAATCCCCTTTCCGCCAAGGCGGTGCCAGTATTTTACCGGCATGAGCCATGGCGCTAATAGCGCCATGGCTCACCGCCTACCGTGTAATGAGGCCCATTGACTCTAGAGCTCTGGTCCTCTCCAGGCGGGTCAAATGCAACAGCCTCTTCCTCAATCTGCCTAACTCTTCACTCCATTCCCTTCAACTAATCCAGAATAGGATTGCAAAACATATCATTTGCCTCAAGCCCAAGGACCACATCTCTCCAGCTCTAAAATCGGAATCATGCAAAAAATGTTGCCCTCATTTGTGCGACCCTGCAGTCACTGCGACTTTGGGGGCACACAAAATACCAACTCCCATTGCTGCACCCAAGCAGAGCAGGGGTTGCGAGGGTGACCCCTGCTCTCCTTGGATGCAGTAATGTGATTGGGGGTTGTGGGAGTGTCCCCCGCTTACCATTGTGAAAGTGGGGACAAGAAGGTAAAAAAAATAGAAAAGCACCCTGCGACGTCAGCTCCGACGCACATAAGTGGGAGGCACCGACGCCGCAGGGACAGTGGGGAGTCGGCAGCGCACACAGAAGTGTGTGTCACAAAGGTAAGTGGAGTGGGGGGGTTGGGCACAGGAATGCAGGCCAGGGGAAATGTATAAAGTGATCTATTTGATCACTGCGCCGCGCTGTAAATTTGTGTTGACATTTTCGTCAGCACAGTTACGGGCGGCACAGTGATCACATAGATTCCTAAAATCTCTCCACTGCCTCTGGTTGCTGCAAGGAACAAGTTCAAGACCCTCTGCAGCCTCCACAAGGCTTTCTGGGGACTGGGACCCCGCTACACCCAACTCCCTCTCCCTAAACACCCCCCTGCTAGAGCCCTTAGGTCTTCTGGCTCCAACTCTCTGCAGATCATATGTTTTTCTAAGCAGAGAGTGGTGGGGGGTAGACCTCTCTCCTCCACAGGTGCCTCTCTCTTGAATGGCCTCCCTGCCCCTCTCAGACTTGAGCCAAATCTCCTCAAGTTCTGGTAGCTTCTCAAAACCCTCCTTTTCTCTTCCTATTTCACTCTCCCCCTCCCCTGCTAATGTCCCCCTCTGTCTCTTTTGACTGGATGCCTGGTTCCTTCAGAATCTTTACAGGGCACCAGGCCCTCCTCGACCTGTCTACCCATGCACTTGGTCTCCCCTGACTCCTCCCTCTAACCTGTAATTGCCCTTCCAGGCTCCATCCCCCCTGCACTAGCCTGACTGGGCATGCACCCTTAAAGGCCTTCCAGCTCATCCCTTACACTTAGCATGTGGACCTTCTTGCCCTGCACTCTTTGCATTTTCCTGGTACGTGTCCACCTGGCCTTCTTGGCACTCAGATAACCTATGGGCCCTTCTGCACTGACTGGCACTTCTGCCCTCTCCCTCACTTCTTGTTACTGCATTTGCATGATCTGAAAGTGTCACAAGATTTAGTAGGATCGTGTTTTTGTTTTGTTTTCTTCGTCCTTGCCCCTCCCCCACCTTCCTTGTTGTGCTTTTAAACACCTTTTGATGTATAGGTGCATTATAAATGAGAAATAAATAATAATTAAAAGAAATGGGGAGCAATAAAGTGTAATAGGACAATCTGCTCATCAAAAATACGGGTCAATGTAATACATTTATTTAAAAGCAATAGATACAGTCTGTATCTACCTTCCTTGCAGGAAACGGAGCCAGGTCGTTCTGTCCTAACATAGGATCTTGAGGTTAGGAGGCAGGATGTCTGAGAGGTGGGAGGTCAGCTCTGAGTTATGGAAGAGTGGGGACAGCATCTAGGGTTGGTGATGATGTCCTGTATTCTGCTGTTCTTCTGCTGGATCTGCATTGAGTGGTGCTTCTATGAGAGTTGAGCTTGTCCAGCAGGCATCCAGAGGAGGCACATCAGGTGAGAGAATAAAAGTGGGGTTGAATGATCTGCATGGCTGTTTTGGTGGTATGGTTTAGAGTAAGAGGTTTGAGGGTAAAATGGGTTCTAGACAGATACAGATACAGATACAGATACAGATGTGCAAGAGTTTCTGGTCAAGGACCTATTTCCAAGCTGAGAGACTTTCTTAATGGGCTCTCGTAGAATGATGAAGTGCTTCATTTAAGAGCAAGAGATGGGCGAGCCAATGCTTCCTACACGCTAACCTTTAGCTGGTGGTGGTTGCAGGTGGTCAGTGGGTCGACCTGCAGGAACGTGTATAATAAGGGAGTCATGGAAATGCTATAGATTGGCCATTCATCTGCACATGCATTTGGAGAGCCTTCCCCTTTAATCAAATGTTGTCAGTTTGCAGTTCTTGCTTTTGATTATTCTCTTCACCATCAACATACACCATTGAGGTATATGTTGACTGTGAGGATTGGGCTATCAACAATTGAGGAGGAAACAACTAGTCCTTGGCAGAGCCCAATGAGGGGAGAAGATGGCTGTTAAGGAAAGCCTCAAGTCAGATGGTCTATTTTCAATCTGCTGAGGAAGACCCATCTCTAGCAGTAGTGGACAATCAGAATCCTATGGTTAAAGGCCAGCATGTGGTTTTAAAGAGGTTTTTGGGCTACTTCTACATAGCAATAGTGGGGTAGTGGGTGGCTATGCCAGATCTGGTAAGCGGTCATGGGTTTCTTTGGTTGGAATAAGTATGGCGGCAAGTGGATGCCTCCCGGTTGTGCGGTGGCTTTGCAAAAAACATGAGAATTTTCCAAATGAGTTTGAGCACTTGGAAATATGGCTTGAACTAAAATTCAGAGAAAATGGACTGGGAACAGGAGGTAATTCCCACTGAATATGTGTGCCAGTGCCACTGGGTGGATGCACATGCATGCATGAATGCAAGTGTGTTAGGCTGAATCATGTGCAGTACCCTTTGGGAACACTACACACAATTAAGACTACAAGTGTAAGTACAATTTCACCTTTGGTACAAGCCCGTACTACACAGTAAATTGGTAGCGATGACTGAGCAGCCAGACTTATCTCAAGAGTAAAGTGAGCAGTAGAACAAGTTACACAAATGACCAACAATTACAGTGAGTCAAACAAACACTTTCTCAAGGTTTCTTGGTAAAAGAATGCACATTTATTTACACAGTCAGTTTGAAAACATTACACTAGCAAGAGCAGCTCAATATCACACACTAATAAACCACAAATACACAACCGATAAGTAACTTAACAAGTTTAGCTCTCCTGAAGTGGGAGCAAAATGGCACTTCAGATACTTTAAAAAGGGGTAAAAATACAAGGTTATAAGAATAGACAGCACAAATACTTGCATAGGCAGGGCAAAGGGTTTCAGTAAACTACAACCAGCAATTCAGTTCGTAGGCCTAGGCCAAAGTCAATGGTTCAGAGTCTTTGTAGAGGATTGAACAGTTCTGGTAGTAAACGGTTAAGTCTTTGCCACAGAGTTTAGAAGAATTTGGCTAGGCGAAAAGTTTGACGAATGTTTAGAGAAGGACAAGCCTTCGAAATTGAGAAAGTTCCACAAACGTTCACAATGGGCGAAAAGATTTCCGGACCGGATTTGCACAGTACCTTTGTATTGAAGAAGAGCTCTAGCTGAGGCAGTTTTTCCTAGCAGATCTCGCTGTTCCTGAGCTTCAGTCGTGGGGACAAGAAGGACGACATCGGGAGGTTCCAGCACTGCCCAGGGATGAGGCCAAAAGCTTAGCAAGATGTCTGTTTAAGGTGTGAGTGCCTTAAAGTCTACGAGCTGGTTTCCTTCCGTCTGGCTATCCGGTTTTCAACAGCACTCTGATGAAAATTCGAACATATGGGGACGGTGTACAGGTGGCTTGCGAGTTGGTTGTTCCCACTGAACTGAAGGGAAGAGGTTAACTTTGATGGGCTTCTCTGTAGATGGAGTTTCAGGCAATTCGGACCTGCAGCAGGGCTTCACTGGTCATCCAGGAGTTGCAGCAGTCCTCTTCGTTCAGCTCGTCTTCGGTTCTTTCATTCCAGTGGTCGACTCTGCATTCCAAGTCCCAGAGACGTGCTTTTAAACAGTTTTCCCCAATTCATTCCAGCCTGGCTGTCACTCACATGCAGGGTGGCTGTCCTTGCTGGACGGCAAGCTGGCCAATCACACCAGAGTGCATTCAGGTCTCCTAGGAGACTGAGCACCTGGAGTTTCAGGCACCTTCTTCACATCCTGTCCACCCCAGACACTCAGGTGCCAGAGGAGGGCTTCAGCACTGAAGCCTGCCAAAGGCCAATGAACAAAGGGACCAAACCTGGTTTGGCGTGCAGAGACAAACACAAGAAGGACTTTTCCTAAAAGAAATGGTGAAAAAAGTTTACCGGAGTCTGTTTTTACATGGCTGACCCGATTTTTAGCTACCGTTGTTAGCGGTTGGGAAAAATCATGGTAGTTTAATCTAAACCACTGCCACCAGCCATTTAAAATAGGAAAAGGTAACATTTGACTGTTACATGAGTGTTTTGACTCAGGGGAAGTTAGGCAACCGCTCCATCACTCTATAGGAAGATAGTGTGCGCTGGGTCTGTAAATATAAAGAGACTAGTAAAGTCAATTTAACTTTACATGCTCTGGGAGACGGTAGTCAATTCCAGAGAAGGTATTTAAACCTTCGGAAGTCTGAAAGACATCTCTGTGCCACTGCACTGAAGGTGCTGTGTGACACACAGAAAAAGATGATGTCCATGGAGTTGTTTTAAAACTCCATAACCAAAGAACATAAAAGTAAAACACACATCAAAATGCATGGGAGAGTGGGAAAAAAGCTCACACTCTTCCCAGGTAAAAAAATAAAATCCTAGAAATCCAGCAAAGTTGCTGGGGGTCTCCAAAGGTGAGGGAAAGTAGCACATTTTGAGAATTCTCCCCAACAAAGTGCTTTTAGCACTGAAGTTAATTATGAGATGATAGGCTCTTCCTATTATTTTAAGCTTTTCTGGGAGTGTGGGTTGTGTGGTCATTTGAAATTATGCAGTTTAATATGAGGCATGTAAGTTTTGAGGCCAGGGAAATCCTTCTACATGCTGCTCTCTGACAGCCCCTGTAGATAACTGGTATAAAGAATTCTGGAACATAAAACACTCAAGTGCTACACTTATACAATACGAGGACATGACATACTTCAATAAATTAAGAGGATAGAAAACACACAGCCACACTCCTGGCCCCCTGAAGGTAATCCTGCCTCACATAGCAAAACCAGCAAAAGGCTGGTTCCCCATACTCTGCAATTTTGGTGATGAGGATGGGCTGTCTGGAACCCAGTGAGCTGTGGGAACCCTGCAGCAGTCCCACAATGTGATGTGACATCAGTACCTCAAAGCAGCCCCTGGTGTAGTAGCAGTGATAAGGTGAGCCAGCAGCAGTGCATGGTGAGCCGACCCCTCTAACACCCCTTTATGGCTTTTCTACCCTACGTGCGGAGGGTAACTAACTGCTACTGTGGTGAATCCAGTTCTCATTAAACTTGCGAGAACATACGTCAGCACATGACGCTGCAGGAATATTATCGGATCACCCTGAATACGCGCACACCATGCAGATGAATACCATTTACCATAACATTGCTACAACGTGCACCCAATGATTTCCTCACAGGTTCAACACTGTTCTGTCTAGTAAGAACTAGTGGGGAACAAAATCATCCTGCAAGTGTGGGATTTTTAATGAATGCATGCTGCAACTATACAATTCACATCTCTGTGGGCCAATGAAAACTAGTTAGAAACTGCTCAGCCAGCCTCACCAATTGAATAAGAAAGTGAATATACAAGCATATAAGATTTCTTTAAACACATTTCTTTGAGGCATCATCACAAGAACATTATAGAACATTTATTCTGACATTTTATTCACTCATCACAGCCATTTCACACCACTGCCATGGCCTCTAATAGTGTTCCACCACCACCCGTCTTTTTGCCAGAGGTAGGGGAGCCCGCAATACATTGGAGAAGATGGATAAAGTCATTTGAACACTATGCCAATGTGGTTTGTGGCACCAATCACAGTGATGAAAGGAGAACGCCCCTCATGCTGTATTGCTTGGACCCTGCTGTACAGGAAAAGTTTAAAGACCTACCTGACCTCCCAGGAAATGCATCTGAAGACTTAAATGAATGTGAAAAAGAAGTCAAGAATATGAGTAAACATTATGAAAAGAAATTGAGTAGAATATTAGAGCGGTACAAGTTTGGGACAGAGTGCAGGAGGAAGGTGAAAGTATAGAACAATACATTACAAGCCTGAGGAAGTTAGGCAGAACATGCAATTTTAAAAACCAACTGGATGTACACCTCAGGGACCAATTTATGCTTCAGAGCAACATTGCTGGAGTCAGAGTGAAATAATGGTCGGAGGATGACCACCCCCATTAGTTAGAGTTCTGAGAGTAGCCAAACCGGTGGAGCACACTGGAAAATTTGCCAAGGTCCCGGAGGACAGGATAAAAGATACAAATGTAAAGGGAGAAGTTACACTACAGCTAGTGAAAATACCCAACATAAATGATGCTGTATCGGCCGTTAGTGATAACCCATCTGTGAAGAGGAAGCCAGGAGAAAAGAGACAGATATCTGGATGGAAGGATGACAGGAGAGGTAGGATAGCTTTATGTGCAAGGAGGCGAAGCGCCCAAGCCAGAGTAGCCCAAGGTGATGTTTCAGGTGCGATAGCCCAAACCATCGACAAACAACCCAGAGTGTCCGGCCTTGAAGATCATCTATTGAATTTGCAGGGGTAAGGGTCATCTTGCAATGTGTTGTTGGAGCAGGAAGGTATCCAGTGCTATTACCCAACAGGTTATAACAAATAACATTTTTAATGGTAGGGTAAGTGGTTAAAACAGGTGGGGAGGATTTTGGGATAAAGTTATGAACAAAGGGAAATGAGTGGTTTGGAAGGGCACAAATCAAAAAGAAAAATAATTCAGTATTATTTAATTCAAATATTTCATTAAAAATGTTTTTGTTATTTTTAAATACGTTAATATCACATGGAACCCAGCAGGAAGTCTGCAACCAACTGGATTGGTAGTGATCATAGTGAAGAAGAAGGTGAAGAATGCACATCACTAGTGATGGATGAATATGAAGAAGAAATAGATAGTCCTAAAGCTTCAGTAACTCTTGGCGGTGTCATGGTGTCCATGATGAATGACTCAGGTACCAAATATACACTTTTACCCCAGAACCACTGGAAAAGGCAGAGATGAAACTATCTTTATGAAGGTGACATCAATCTGAGAGCCTATGGAGGGGCAAACATTGAGTTGGATGGTTCTGGACTACTTTGAAGTTCAAGGATAGAGAGGCTAGAGGTGTACGTGACAAAGGAAGGCAAGACTGCCTTATTAAGCTGGACACATCAAAGCAAACTTTGAGTGAGGCAGAATCCAAATGCAGAGGAGCCGGTGTTAGCCATTGAAAATATTAGTATTACTAGTCAGTTATTAGATTAAGTATTCCAAGTCAAGATAGGCTGCTTACACGGATTTGTACATAAGATAAAGATGAAAGCCAACTGTATACCAGTGGCACAAATATTGCGCTGCATCCCTTTGTCGATGAAGGAGGAAGTCAAACAGGAACTGAAGAAGTTAGAAGATCAAAGCATCATAGAGATCATAGATGCATCAGTGTGGGTGTCACCTTTGGGCATCCTGAGGAAGAGTTCAGGAAAACTGAGGTTTTGTGTAGACATGAGAGAACTTAATAAATGTGTGGTTCGGGCGAGACACACACTACCTAATATTCAAGAAATGATATCAACCATGAGTCCTGCAAAATATTTCTCCACATTGGATCTCACTTCTGCCTACCATCAGGTGAAATTGCATGATGAGTCCATGTGTTTATCAGTTTTCATCACCCTTAAAGGGCTATTTCAAAACAAATGGATGCCGTTTGGCATAGTGTCGACGGCCTCCGTCTTCCTGATGCACAAGCTGTTCCATGGAGATAATGGCATTTTGTGCTTTCAGAATGATATCCTGGTTTACGCAGAGACTCTCAGGCTCCAGTATGAGAGATTGAATGGAGTGTGCAAGAAATTGTATGCTGCAGACATGATGTTGTGCCGTGAGAAGTGTAAAATCAGTAGGCGGGAGATTGAATACCGGGGCAATGTCATCTCTGCCAATGCAAAACGTCCAAAGATACAGTTGGTGGAAGCCATTAAAAACATGCCTAGCCCATATGTCGGGAGGCAGTACAAACATTCCTGGGAAGGCTGAGTATTACTATAAATGTATTTTTGACTTTGCGAAGCATACCATGTCGATGCGTGAATCAATGAAAGTGAAAGGTGCCTTTGTTTGGAATAGGACATCCGAAGAAGAATTCAGGTTTATTAAAGAAACTTTGGTAAAAGCTCCTGTACTACAGAATTTCAGAAATAACACGAAGATGATTATAACAACGGACGTCAGCAATGTAGGTTTGGGCGCAGTGGTGATGCTTTTGCCTCCAGATTGCTGAAGGGAGCCAGGAAAAACCTACACCACGATAAAGAGGCACTAGCGATCAAGTGGGCTGCAGAAAAATGTAGAAGCTTTATCTGCAGCACAAATTTTGGATTTCACACAGATCATAAATCTCTCATGGAGATAATAACTTCAAAAGGCCTGGACAGAGTCTCAGCTTGCATTAGGAGAAGGGTATCCCAACTTCAAGGATACAATTATGTGGTCAAATACATACTGGGTGTTAGAAATTATGCAGCAGATTGTCTGTCGAGAATGGTATGGTATGGTATTGCTTATTTATAAAGTGCCTACACACAGGCAAGTGTTTCAAAGTGCTCAAGGAGGGTGGGAACAGTCGCTCAGAACCCTTGAAAGTGTGTAAAAATACATTAAGCAATTTGAGGTACAGCAAATAGGCCTGACGGCAATTCTGCAATTTTACCAGTGTAATTAGGGGTGAAGACAAGGGAGAACAGACAGACGATCCTCAGACATGGAGCGTATGCATAGACGGTCACAGGGGGGGGGTACAAGTGTACCCGTTCAGTAGAGACTGTGGTAGGTGCAGAGAGAGCCACTCTCTTGGGTTATTTCTTAAGTGCAGTGAATGTTGGTGGGGTCTAGGGCCCTGAGGCAAGCATAAAAGAGGACGGTCGGGGGTGCCAGGGACCTCTCTGAGACTCTGAGGAATACCAGGCAGCCAGTCAGCAGGCTGTAAGGAAAGGTGGGAGAGAGGGAAGGAGCAGAGCAGAGAGGTAGGTTAGCAGGGTAGAGGGCGAGAGAAGGAAGAGGAGAAGAGGAAGGTCTTGAGGAGTTTCTGGAACTTGCTCAAGATGGAGGGCAGCAGGGAGGCTGTTCCGGAAAGAGGCACCTGCTTAGGATAAGGATCTCCCTCCAAATCTCTGCTTGGAGAACCGGCTCACTCGCAGAAGGTTGGTGGTAGAAGAGTGGAGGGCTCGTGAGGGACAGTATTTCGGTAGGCAGTGTTGCAGGTAGGTATGTCTCAGGCCCCAGAAAGCCTTGTGAACAATCCAAAACGCTGCGAAGTTCATCCTTGCAGCCAAAGGAAGCCAGTGAAGGAATTTCAGTACTGGACAGATGCAGTGCCTGGGCTTGAGGCCCAGGATACGTCTTGTGGGTCTGTTCTGGATGAGTTGCAGAGGACGCAGGGCAGAATCAGGGAGGTTGAGAAAGAGGCTGTTGCAATAGTCCAGCCTAGAAAGAACCAGGGCCATGCAGACAGTGAGCCGCTGGGGGAAAGAAAGAAAAGGTAGAGTACCTCTGAGGAGGTGAAGCTGAGGGTTCGACTTTTTAGAGATTTCCGAGATGTGAGAGGAGAAGGAGAGAGTGGAGTAAAAAGTAACCCCAAGGTTTCTTGCCTCACAGGTGGCTGTGGACGCAGAGTCAAAGGAGGCCGGCCAGAGTAAAAGTGGGAAAGCGGGAGTTTACTGGCTTACAATCTGAGGATTACTTGCATTGAGGCAGAGGTCATTTGCAGCACACCATGACTGAATTGCTGACAGACAGTCAGATATGAGCGAAAAGGAGGAAGCAACTGAGGGGCAGCCCGAAGAATAGTTGCGTGTCATCCGCGTAAAACTGGAAGTTAGAGGTGAAAGTGGCAATCACACAAGCCAGGGCAGCCACATAGATGTTGAAGAAGCAGAGGGATAGGTTACATCCCTGGGGAACACCACAGGTTGAGAGAGCTATAGCCGAGAGAAAGGCTACGATTTCCACCTGGGATGGGCAGTCAGAGAGAAAGGAGAGTAACCACGCCAGAGTCTGGCCTGTGATTCCAAGGGTGTTTCAGAGACATGTGACCAGGATGTTGTGGTTAACCATGTCAAAGGCGGAGGAGAGGTCAAGGAGAATGAGGGCAGAGGGAGTGTTAGTGTCAAGATTTGAGGTCTCTGCGGTTGTTCAGAGAGCCGTTTCCATGCCTCTGGATGCTCTAAGCCAGACTGATGGTCATGGAAACAACCAATAGATTCAGTGTGGAGGGTCACCTGAGAGATAGCCAACTTCTCCAGGAGTTTGCCCAGGAAAGGAGTGCTGCAGATAGAGTGGTAGTTTGATGGAATATAGGGGTCAGCAGAGGGTGTTTTGAGCAGAGGGTGCACAAGGGAGTGCTTAAGGGCAGTTGGGAAAACTCCAATGAGAAAGGAGAGATTGCAAAGACCCGCCAAGGCTGGGGCGAGGGAGTCAATATTGTCTTTAATGGTTTTAGAGGGGCAGGGGTCCAACTGTTTGGATGAAGTCTTCATAGATTGGACTTGTCTGCTGACCTCATCAGGTGTGACGGGTGAGGGAGAAGGGAGGGTAAGTGGAGGGGGGGCAAGGGAGGTTCCAGTGTTGGTGTATGTTATGGTGTGGAAGAGAGGGTGGACAGGATGTCTTTTTTTTTGGTGAAGTATACAGCCAGGGCCGGGCAAAGGTCCTGGGTAGGTGTAACAGAAGAAGAGGCTACTGCAGGATTGGCCAGTCCCATGCAGACTTTGAAAAGTTTGGCCGTGTTGTTTGATGCTGCAGATATGTGGACTTGAATAAAAACTCTTTACATGGAGTGGATGCAGAGTCGATATTGCCTTTGAAGGAGACAGCAGGGCAGTTTGTCAGATGGTATGCCCAATGTGTTCCATTTCTGCTTAGCTACCCCACACATGCGTTTAATGGCAGCCAGGTCGGAGTCGTACCAAGTGTTGCACTTTTGACTTTAAAGTGCTGTGCTGGGTGTGTTGCTGCAAGAGGAGAGGAGACCTTCAGGAGTGTTGAGAGAAGAGAATGGTCAGTACAAGAGAGTGAGGTAGTGAGAGGGATAGAGAGAGGGATGTAAGTAGATATGAGAGCATCCAAGATGTGGCCTGCAGTGTGCATGGAGCCAGAGGGTAGGATAGAGAGGAAGAGAGAGTCACAGAGGTTGCAGACAGGATCTGAGGTGTCAGGAGAGTCCAGATGGATGTTCAGATCACCCATCATGAGGAGTTGAGATGAGGAGGAGAGTAGGGAGAAGGTCAGGTCAGCCCATTCCGAGAGGAAGAGAGTGGACTGACCTGGGGGCCGATAGAAGGTGGTCATAATTAGAGAAGATTTAGGGGAGGGTGAGAGTCTGCAAACCAGGCACTCAAAGGAGGAGTAGGCCTGAGTAAGGATGATGGACACAGGTATCCATTCTGGGAAGATGAGCACCACTCCCCCCACCTGTCTTCTTAGGGCTGGGTGCAGAGAGGATTTTGTAGCCTTGAGGGAGGAGTGTATCAAAGCTTGTGAGAGTGCTATCCTTAAACCATGTCTCTGTGATGTCGACTGTGGTGGAGTTGGGCGATGAGGAAAAGGATCAAGAGGTGGTTTTGGAAGTCTCGTCTTTGTCTGTACCATGAGAGGACTGGGAAGAGGCTATGAGACAAGATATCATTTTAAATAGACTTAACAAGAGTTAGAAGAGGACAGGCAGCACAGAAAAAACTCTCAGAGGAATTAGGCTGTCATCCTTCTGGAATGTGGAGGGTGATTTGTGTGTCCAAGGAGGAATAGTGATGCATGGCGACAAGATTGTCCCACCTGAAAAGATTTGGGAACACTTCATACAACTTTCTTACAAAGGTCACCTGGCAATTGTTAAAAATAAACAGAGGATAAGAAATTACTACTGGTGGTCAGCATGTGATCTACGAATTGAGAGGATTCTTAGAAATTGTATTCTTTTTAATAACAGTGATAAAGTGTGTGTGGGTTCCAGACATCCGGTGGTTATCACAGATATTCCAGAGCGGCCATGGGACAAGTCAGGAGTGGCTTTGCTGGGTCCTGTTTGGAGTGATGGTGTGCAGTCTTTTTGCCTGGTGGTCGTATATTTACCTACCATGTGGTTTTAAGTCTTAATCTAACCAAATATGACAACAATGAGTGCGATTTAGTTTATGGGGGCAATTTGTGGATGTGAGGGTTATCTCAGAGTCATAGTGACCAACAATGGGACACAATCAGGTAGCGGGAGATGGAGGAGTATTGTCGAACGATTTCTATTGAACGTAGGAAGAGTGCTATATACAATCCCCAAACCAGTAGGGTGGTGGAGCATTTTAAGAAAGTGTTGAAGGAAGCAATTAGATGGCCCTGGGCCAATGGCAAGGTTGCAAGGGGCAGTGAGAGACGTAGTTGCTGCCCTGAGGTTCACTCCTCATTGCACAATGAGTGTTTCCCCATACAAACTTATCAGGGACAGGAAGGCCAACACAAAACTGGTACCTACTTGGATAGGTAGATCTTTTGATTTGGGGAGCAAATTGGGGAGTGTGGTTGGGAATATCAGGATAAATAAATTGAGCAACAAAGGAGCACATAATGGTGATGGTGTGGAGAGGAGCAACATTATTCCTGCTACAGGGGATATGGTGAGAATGAAATTACCTCCCGCTCTCAGAGATGGGTGTTATAGATTGTCTAAGCTCTATGAGGCGAGGAGTTTTCAAACTTGCTGTCAGATTGGATGATGGCAGATTATGGAACATGGTGAGAGTGTCTCTGGTGAGAAGGGTGGAAAGAGGAGAGAAAGAGAAGATAACTGGCAGGAGTGAGAGAGATGTTGGATCACGTGCCAGATCAAGTGATGATGGTGGAAGGATGAGAGTGATGGGACCCAATGACGGGTAATTTTCCTTGCCTAGTTTTACAGCTGGGAAACCGTTCAGTTAGAGGTCCGGGAGGTCCTATCAGAGGCGTAAGTATCTCGCAGAATATGTGCAGAAGATGACAACTCTTGAATTTTTCCTAGATGGATGGAGAAACTTTGTGAAGAGAAGGGGATGTGTAGTGTGTGTCATGCTTGGGGTGCCACGCGTGTGCCCTGGGTGAACACACTGCTGTGTAACAAAGTCGGGATTCCAGGAGTGGAACGTGGGGAGCCAATCATTGGAGCAGGACAAGAAGAGGTATGAAGGCTGGGAGGGCTCAATATACATAAAGTTACTTGTGAGCACCCCAACCTGCCTTAGAGAGTTATGGATCTCCCCCCTCCTCAAGAAACCTTAATTGGACCCCACTATGCACACCAATTATAGAGCCATCACCACAGTGCCTTTCCTTCCGAAAATCATTGATAAAGTAGCTTATACCGAAAACCAAGCCTTCTTGGAAACCTACCATACCCTTGTAGGTTCAAAGTTGGAATATTGTAATTCCTTGATTTGAGGCTCATCCGACAAAAACATAAACAATCTCCAGGTCATACAAAACAACACCCTCTTGGCAGCACCGGAATAAACCAAATTTGACCACAGAAGCTCCGATGTCTGTACATTGACTCCCCGTCGGGGAGAGGATTATATCCAAAATCCTCTCAACTACGCATAAATGTCTATCCAACAATGCCCCATTTTACCTAACCCAGAAAATTACTCCTTATACATAATCGAGACCTCGAAGATCCACCCAGAGCCACTGTCTGGTCAAACTCAGATTCAGACGCAAAATAACCAGTGGCTCCGGCTTCCCTCCTACTATGGCAGCCATCTTCTGGAACTTTTTACCAATGCACATACGCTCTGAGCCATCCTATCTCACTTTCCCGAAATGCCTAAAGACCCATCTTTTCAATTAATCTTATGAAAATGTACCTAATATGTTGTTTGCATCATGGTTAATTCCAATTGACACTAAGGGTCTCATTACGAGTGTGACAGTCAGGAAACAAGGGTGCCGGTATGATTACTGGCACCCTTGTTTCCAGGCTGCCACACTACAAGTCTGCCTTCAGTGGCCATTGCCCCTGTGCAAGTATGACCCTGTCGGGCGCAATGGCCCCTGCAGGCAGAGTTGTCACGGAAGCACCAGTACCGTTAGCAATAGTGCCGGTGCTTCCGAGTCCCCTTTCCTGTGGAGTCCTACTCGACACGAAGAGGGACTTACCAAATCCGATGCCTCACTTCCCACGCTGCCGGGACTTGCAATATCCTGGTGGCACCAGGAAGTCAGGCAGCGGATTCAGTGTTTCGGGGTGGTGGCAATCCGCTGGTGGCGCCGGTGGGTTTCCACCGACCTCCAAATGAGGCCCTTATCTTTATTGAGACATCTTTACCATTTTGGCTGTTTTCTGCTAAGATACCATGATGATTTTGATAGGTGGTTTTTAAAATTGGATTTGCTCTTATTCTTGAATGGTGCAGACCACAAGCCTCCAGGCTACAGGCATCCAGCCGCCAACTCTCATCTCCATACGCTCTCAGTACAGTAGTGAGCATGAGGGCCTGTTTTACACATTCTTAATATCACATTGGGAAAGAGGAGAGGGATTGGAAAGGCAGTGCATTTCAGGAGACTGCATAGCGAGACTTAATGAGGTTGTTGATTACTTTTGTAGTGGCTATTATGCTTCTGAGATGGTGATTGATCTTGAATAGACATAGCGGCGATGGCAGTGATATCTGCATATTCGCTTATATATTTCTTGTATATTGAGTGTGTTATGTGATAGGACATGATATGATGTGGCATTTATAATGTGCCTATACACAGGTGTTTGAAGGCGTGACGAGGCAAGGGAGGGGGAACAGAGGGAAGACAGACACCGATTTTACTAGGCCAGGTGTTATTCAGATCGCGCAAGTGCAAGGGAGGGGGAAACGAAAAGTGCAGGGACGGGGGAGGGGAAAGTGCAGTACATGGGATAATAATAAACACGATAAATAAAAGAACGGAAAGTGCAGTACATGGGATAATAAATAAACAAGATAAATAAAAGAGCGGGCAGCAGGTGGCAAGTGCAGGATGAGTGCTGAAGAACGTGGTGGTAGGGGGACTGTAGGGATACAGAAAATGTGCAGTTAAAATACTAGTGCCAATGTTTTGGTATTACTTAGTTCTCATAATTACAAGGATTACCCTATACATGAGGGTGTAAGAGCATTCATTCAGTGTTCATTACAGAGAATCAAGCCAGACGCATTTTTGCATATGCATTATGTGTGGGGCATCTATTTGAAGTACTGTATATTGACATATTGTACATGGAGCACGTTTTAATTTGAAAAGTGTTCGTAGAAGGTTTGAGCGGGGGAACATCAATGACATGCATGTGACATTAATAAACAGTCCTGTTTGTATGAGTAGGAGCAGCTACCCACTTTCTCCTCTGATGCACAGTGACAGGTACATGCGTTTCCCTACCTCTATTCCCACCACAGCCTCTACTGGGGAGGTCCAGGACACTCCCGGATGGCTGGAGGAAAGGGTCTGTAATGTAGAGTTAGGACCTATACAATCCTGTCCTCCCTTCAACAACAATACTGCACCACTGCTAAAATACCAACCACAAAGTTTGTAACCTCCCACTGTAAAGTGCATAGCAGTTCTCGCGCGAGGTTCACACCATAAGCAATATAAAATAAATATTTTAAAAAAGTAATATTTTGTTTTTATGTAGTCCTTTCTGTCAGACTCCTGCTTCAAGTCGGTGTAGGAACATGTGTTGTTATTACCAAATTAAATGGTACCCAATGTATCCACGTTAGACAGATGAACAGCTTAGTTGGCCCCACATTGACCCAAACTTGTGAAGTGTAGTCTGGTCTCATGTCTGAGGTGAGCTCCTAACTCAAAGAGCTATATTCCCTCCATCGTAAATCCGAAATGTCTTTAAATCCTGTTTTATCTATTTGCAGCTTGAAATTATGCTTTAAAATGCAGCATTTTGCACCATTATTCTGAATGTTTTCGTGGAGAAGAAGCCCTGGGGGTTTCAGAATTTCTCGCATCGCTCCCTTGCACCAATTCGTCCCAAATATCTTCCCCCCACCCCAACCATTTTAAGAATTCGCCACCCGGTGGATGTGCCTGTTACTATGGGGCCCGGTTATTCCAGCAACTCAGCCATCTCCTACATATCAGGAATATTTGGAGAAAAAAAAACATGGCCTAGTTCATGTCATGCCACAATAAATGAATACTTTCTGCGTCAATATTAAACAAACAAAACAGAACCATTGATCAAAGAGGGTACTTCAAACCCATTAGGCGGCCGAGAGGAGAACGCCCACCTAATGGTTAAAGCCATTATGCTGCTCAGCCGTCATCATTATGCACGCTCGTCTCAGGAATAGAGTGACAGCCTGCCCACTGCCTCTCCCAATCTGTAACAGCTATGAATTGCACATGAGAGGAATGATACTGCTTCACCAGGACAGATGTATTCCTGTAAGCATCCCCTAATGCCTGCCATTTCTCACGAAATGTGCCATTCGCATGGCTGCCAGCGCGCTGCTGCCGCGGAGCCCAAAGATGCGCTCCACATACACGCCTATTTTTGCCGGGCAAAGCGACTTTGCACCAGTGCAAAGTCAATGCAACGAATACACTTTGCATCGCCCTGTGAACCAGGGTGTTTGTTGGCCGTGCAAAGTCACTCTGCACTGCGCTAAATATTCCACGAATCGGGCCCTACCTGTGCAAGTAGAGCACATGGAAACCTAGAGGTCTAAGCAGAATTTTAAGATGGCTGCAGGTGTTCCTGTAATGTAATGAGGGCTGCAATTTGCACCTCGCCTCACGTTATTGTCAAATAATGGTGGTTTCAGAGCCCCGGCTTGTGATGGCAGAGAGCCTGGGCAGATGCCAGTTCTTGGGTCCTGCTAGATGCATTGAGGAGTGGGTTGCGGAGCTTGTCATAGACCAGTGCCAGGGTTCTCGGTGCATCGCATGCACACCCCTCTCTCCTCGTACCTCTGAGTCAATAACATCACCTTCCGATAGGCGGCACTGAAGTTACACCAGAATACTGGTCATGCTGGTCCACAGACAAGGCTCTGCTGGGGATCAAGGTGCTTAAAGAAAGCACGATCATGCATTTAATACAGGCAGGTGTGGAGCCAACTGCTAATTGCTGGTGGATGGAGAGAGTGGGAGGGGTCATAAAACAACTTATAAGGGCGTTTTGAGTGATTGCTAATTGCTCCTTAGGACTATCCACGAAGAGGAGCTTGATTCAATTATGTAACTTAATTCACATACACTCCACATTCCTATTTTGCACCATTTAGTTCAGGGGTAACAAGCCCAGACAACATATTTCACAGGACCATGTGCCCAGATTCAGCCTCCTCTTTCAATGTTTATCCACCACATGCCAGGACCACCTGCCCCGATGTCATCATATTTTCAGGGGTTTTCCGGGTGTCAGACACGGTTCAGTTATGCGGGCTCGTGTACAGCCACATCAGCAACGCATTGTGTGTAAATTAGCCCAATTGCAAGAATTTTACTCCAGGAAAGTGTCCTTGTCAATGTCCTAACCACACGGCTGTCAGGACTGTACTGCACTAATCCCTAATGAGGGTGAAACCAGGGATGCAGTCGCCTGGCAGTCTAAAGAAATGTCTGTCTTGGGTTGATAAAGCTATGCATAAAGTAGCACTGCCCTGTAAGACAAAGAAGACAAAGAATCTTTGCATTTGGGCTCATTTGAATACCCACAATGCTTTGTTGATGTGGCTCGGGACTGGAGGTGAACTCCGCGCGAAGTCCACACGGTGGCAGTGTGGAAGGTGTGGATTGGCTCAAATGGATTTTCCTACTTCCACTTTGCAGCTGAACAGGTTCTTTTCAAAGTCTTTTTAAAACCACACTTTGTTGGTATTTTATATCTATACAACAGCATGTCCAGAAATGGCTTGATGAGAGGCTGCCTTTGGGTGGTAGTGGTGCATGGTAGAAATCAACACAACATAACAAAACATATTCAACTGTAGGATTCATGCCGCAGAGTTCAGCCTCAGCTAAATCCCTATCAACATCGTTACCTGCAACCTCTCACTCCCAAAAGCATAGAGCCAAGAAAGCCCAAGCGGCCTGGCCACAGATTGCCACACTGTGCAAAATCAAACCCCATCCCCCAGGCAACTTCCACACAGTATTTCATATTAATCAGGGAAAAACACCCTCTGAACGGGACTTCCACCCACTCATGTGGCCCCTAACGGCTGCCCACTATGCCGCGCTCTGCCTCATTAGATGTGCCCACAAATTCGACCACACCTCTCCCAACCTGCATGAACCTCATTGTTTCCTGCTCCCCAGCAGGATCCTATTCAAAACTGCTTGAATGATCTACAAAGCAGTGATGAAAGGTCCAGCAACATAGCGGACAGCTAAACTCAGCACCTCTGGAGGATCTGCAGGCCTCACGCAGCAAAACTATCACATGGTTGGAGCCAAAGTGAAGACCTGCGCACTCTCCTTCCCTGCCGTGTCCCGACCCTCTGGAACTCAATACCGCTGCAGGGAAGGAATTGCCCTACAATCGTCCATTTCTGCAAAACACTAAAAACGTGACTCTTCCTTCAATACCTCTTGCAAGACTAAATCCATGTGCTACCGCCCTTCTGCCAACAGTACTGCTAGGCTTAAAAGAAATGGATTCCAGTGAAATCCACCTCATTTTAGCAGCGGCTACAGAGTTGGCAGACTCCATCAGAATCTATTAATCAATGCCACCTGCAAAGCATAATTGTCAGTGAGTATTTATTTTTTCAGAAGATGGAGAAGCAAACTAAAGAGTAAACGGGAATGTGTCCGTTTGACTCTTCAGTAGTGGCCTCCTCCTTGTGAACGTTTCATGTTGAAGGCAGGCGACCCAACGGATCATAAGTGCAAATGTTGGTGATCCCCTGCTTGCAATTTGCATTTAATACAAAATGATCCCATATGTGGAGCTACAAACAGGGAACTAGAGTATATTAATATCATCTCACAAGCTGCCTGCCACTCAAAACCCCCCTGAAAATATGACTCATCTAACAGCAGGGGTACACTGGTGAAACCCTTACAGGCCCGAGGTAGAGATGTCCAAGGGACATCCTTGGGACATCTGGGCTATACATGCTCAGGGACGAGATTTTTCCCATGGGCTGAAGCAATGTAACCCCTGGCTCAATAAGGAGCCAGGTAGGTAGGGGTTTACATAGATAAGGGAGACCCCAAGCAAAGACATAAGGAGACAGACCCCATGGGCAATTCATTAAAGTGTATTGTATCCTTATGGCCTTATTATACTTTCTCACTTACCTGGAGATGGTGGAACCAAGGTTCCATTTATATGGGAGGACCAGTGGAATGTTTGTGCAAGGTAGAGTACAATGGGCATTGGGTCAAGTCACCACTGACCAGGAAGATGAGAGGCCCAGACAGGCTTAAAGGTAGCTATCTGAGAGAAGTCAAAGTGGTAATATGGTTGTCAGCAGAATAGGAGAGGTGCGGAAACACCCTGATGATCGGTTCCCTGGTGACTGCAGAGTTGAGAGGTCCCTGGGGCATACAATGCCCTATAATTGTGGGTCTGCTTCTGCCAGAAGTGGCTGTTTGTAACAAGCCATGACTGCGTGAAGAACACCAACCCTGAATGGAATAATGTGCAGTCTGTGCTGTACAATCCATAGCCTAATGGTAAGGATGTCAGCAGTCTTTTGCTGTCGGTACTGGCCAGGCTGTATTTAGTTGACACGTGGTTTGCATGGATTAAGGGACACGTTTGGGATAGAAGGAATTAAGGTTCATTGTTTTGTATAACTTACTAGCAAAAAGTGGACAGACATGAAACACTCTCATCAATTACTGAAAATCATTGACCCTGTAGGTTGCTGTTCTAATTCGCTTATCTCTTCATTTGCTTTGTACTTTGAAGTAAAATGCACTGAGAATCGGCACGTGTGGCTGGCTGACATACCTCGGAGCAGATGTTGGGGGGAGGCGAGAGTTGATGTGCTGCTGCATACTGGGACCTACTGTGCTCTCTGCCCACCTGCTGCCTCCCCTTGGAGTGGTGCACTTCGTTGTGGCACATTGCGATGCAAATGTCCCAGAAACCGCGCATTCTAGGGTAGAGGACTGGTCCTTCAATGATCACATAGATGTTTCACCGATTTCAGGCAACCGTCTCATGTGTGAAGGTGCTGAAATACGGGGAAAGGTGTGGGGTGTCCAAATGTTATGTAGCCAGTAACATCTGCAGGGTCCTAACAGGTGACTATTCAAAATGTGGTGCAGTTTGGTAAAACAGTGTGGAATTTTATAAGGAACAGCACTTCATCAAGCCACAAACCCACACATTCTCACTTTTATAAATATACATATGCAATGTAATTGAAGTCTTTGAGCATACCCTTCAATTTTTCCTATAGGCTGTACATGAAAACACCATTAAAATATCATTTCAAAATAATGAGTATGTAAAACACAAATATGCTTTGCATGACTTGCCCAAGCCTCTGCAGAAAGAGAGAGAGAGAGAGAGAGAGAGAGAGAGAGAGAGACATCCATGTTTATTCGGCATGCACCATGAACATGAAAAATACAGCACAAGCAATACAACTACAACACAATGAACAAGTCTCCCTGCCATTTAAATAAAAACATAGACATACTTTCTATCACTGAATTCAAATTGTCTATCAGGTCTTTTAAAAGCTGCTTTCACATGTTCACACAGCTCATCTATAATACTACTGTCAGCACAATATGATGACATTGCCTCTGCTGTAGTTCTGATATTATACTAAATAAAATGCCTCCTCAGCCACTGTCTCCAAAGATCGATTCACAAATCAACATAAAATTGGGTAGATCTTCTGTAGCCCCAGATACAGAACAGTAGAACCTATCATTATGCAACGACTGTATTCGTCCCCTTAGAGGTAAAACATTAAGTTTCAACATTAAAATCATTTGCTTTGGTTCAGGAGACCTTAGTTTAATTATCACATTTCCTTCAGAAGCCATGCTGCGAGCAGCAGGCAAATATTTCAGGGAACTCCGGTCATGGGGGCTAGGGGTAGTGGAGAAAGATAACTAGAGGCAGCTTTCAGAACAACGGACTATGATGGATGCCGCTGATTGCAGTGTAGACTAATTTGGCTACTGTCCTAATTAAAATAAATAAATACATATGTAATGCAAGTTACGGGACTGGGCCGCTAATCATAAACATCTTAACACATTAAAATCATATGCTGACTATGGCCGCGATTCAGCGTACATGTATGTGTCTCCAGAGATGTCTGATGCTATCCCCGGCCATTCATACTACTCGTGTGGCTCAACAAGCTTCCTACAATGGGATTGTCTTGCCTTGTCTATTCTCCCAGTGGCTTGGGGTTGGTCCCTGCGTACACTCTGATACTAAATAGGCAGCAAGATGTCTGGTGCAAGAGGTATTTCCAAGATGAGGAATTTGTGAGTTACTAAAATCCGACATTGGCACCCACTTTTTTAATGCCTTGTTCGCAGAAATCACTTTGCTGCTCGGAATAAAGGATAGGTTGTGCTTCGTATACCACCTCAGGTCAATGGGATGGTGGAGAGGCACAATGAGGTACTCAAGGCCCATTTAAGTAAAATATGTGCAGAATTAAAAAGAATCATGGTACACAGGCCTCCCACTAGCCCTGCTTGTTTTACAAAGCCAGCTCGGTGGGGACCACCACTTGAGCCCTCATGAAATCATGACTGGGCGTAGGCTACATACACCTCTCTCACCTACCCGTATGACATCAGATGCACACTAGACCACAGCAATCCTAGGAGAGGAGTTTAGGGAATACCTTACAGCATTAACGAAAAGTGTTAAGATTATATCATCACCTCTTCTAACCAACACACAACTGGAGAAAGTGGCGAGACTACCGATGATCAGTACTAACACAGCCTCTCCCCAGGGACCTCATCTACATCTGCCCCTTCATGTGTCACTGGAACAAGCAGCGTTTCCATTGACTGCATACAGTCGTGTATGCGTCTCTGACTGCAGTGAAGGTGGAGGGCAACAAGAGTTGGATCCACCTAAGGGATACTCGAAGGGATACCACCATCCCTCTATCTGCACAGGAGCTGGCATAGAAGTTAAGTGCACCCAAAGGATTCACAGTTCGTTTCAGTGTAGAGGGGGGTGTGAATAGAGATATGGAATTAAAATATTTTTTAGTATAGGGAAAATAATGTCTAAGATTGTGTATTGTGTAGAAATTAATGTTTTGTGGTTTCATGGTCCTTGGGTCAATATTTCTAAAGATGACAACTAGTATAAAAAGGGCATCCTCAAACTTAAACCCGCTAGACCATACATGTTTTATTATGGTTCCGGCTGGGTTCATTTGCCATTTTATTTTTTGTAAAAGTCTTTGTCGTGTTTTACTCTGCGCGCCAAACCAGGTTTGGTTCCCTTGTTCACCGTCTTTTCACTGGCTTCTACGTAGAAGCCCTCCTTAGGTGCCTGTATGTCTGGGGGGGCAGGATCTGAGGGAGGGGTTTAGTACTCCCTGCACAGAGTCTCCTTGGAGACCCATGTCGCACTCTGAACTGATTGGCTGTGGTGACTGTCCCGGCAGGACAGCCACGCTGCTGTGTGATTGACAGCCAGGTTGTGTGAATGGGGGAAAACTACATAAAAAGCAAGTCTCTGTGTCTGGAAAGGCAGAGTCACCACTGGAACAAAAGAACTGATGAGGAGCTAATGGGTGAGGACCCCTACCACGACTGAACCGCCCGGTGAAGCCCTGCTGCAGGTCCGAATCCTCAAACTCCAACGACAGAGAAGATCCTCCCGGAATCTTCTTCCCCTGAGCTGGTGGGAGCAACCAGTTAACCCAAACTGCAAGCCAGGACTCCCTCCTCTGGTCGTATTCGCCGTACAGAGCTACAGTGAGCTGGAAAGCCACTAAGGTTCGGACCCTGCTTGGGTTTTAAGGTGCGCACCTTTTATTCGTTGCTTTGCTCTGCTGCTGGTTTCTTCCCTGGGCAGTGCAGGACCCTCCAGTTTTCCTACTACATGTCAGTACGACAGTTGCTTCAGGAACCGTGAGCCTGCAGGAACTGCCAGGAACGTCCGCCTCAGCTACAGCTTCTTCTCCATGTAAAGGTACTGTGCAAATCCGGTTGTTCGTTTCGTTCAGCCGTGGTGAAAGTGTGTGAAATCTTTCTCCAATTTGAGGGCTTGTCCTTCTCTACTCTTTAAACATTTCTGCTGACCAACTTCGTCCAGAAATCTTGGCAAAGACTTAACCGCGAAGTACCCTGAGCTGTGTGATCTTGAACAAAAGACGTTTATCCTATTGACTTTGGCCCTAAGCCTTTTTTTGATTTGATTCCATCACTGTAGTTCCTCTTTCTAGATTGCCCTGCTTACTTACTTGTTGGTGCTGGTCAAATTTTGCTTAACTTTGTCTTTCCCTCCTTTTTAAATTTCCGCAGTGCCATTTTTCTCCCACTTCATTTTGCGAGCTTAACTTGTCTGGAACCTATTGGGAGTGTAGTGGTGTATTAAGAGTGTGATTTTTTAAACTGCTTTACTTTAGTGAAATTTTATACAACTGATGTGTAAATAAATGCATATTCTTTTATTCAGAAACCTTGAGTCTTGTTTTGTGACCTTCTGGCTTGTATTTGTAAAACCTAGCTTGCTGCAACTCGCACCTACTCCAAATACACCTTTGAACAGGGATACCTTCTGACTCCTTGTCTTTTCTATATGCTCAGCCATCGCTACCACTTTTACTGTGTAGTACAGGATTGTACCGAAGGTGAATTTGTACTGTCACGTGTAGTCTTAATTGTGTGTGGTGTTCCCAAAGGGTACTGCATATAATTCTGCCTAACACTCGCACAGAAACACAATTGTATATTTGGGTAGAGGGGCTGCAAAGCTATATATATTATGATCTTTTCCTCCAAAAAAGACCAATCAGCCTGACTGAGGCCCAGGAATTCCTGTCAAACCAGTTTGGTATAAAGGCTAATTTCACACCTACCAGTGAAATGATGCTGCAAGGGCATGTGCTCTGTTCTTATGGGACTGACAGTGTGATAATTACAGTTTCTACCAGACCAGGCAGAACTACTCCCAAGGACAAAGGAAGGGGGTGAAGCGCTGTGTTTTGCCTCAGGGGTGTGATTTCCTCTACATTCATTCCTAGCATCCACTGGATGGCTTCAAAGGGGAGTCATGGAAACCCTTTGTTCAGACTGACATAGGAGGAAAACAGTTTGGCTGGAGGAGTGAAAGGACCACCCACACAATGGACTAATCTGGCCCATTGATATTAAATACTGTTGTACATCAAGACATTTTGCCAAGCACCCTAAATAAGCAAGAATTCAATATTATGCTAGTATTTTGTGGGATTTTTGGACAAGCACAATGAGACCATGTGCATCTTTCTGGCATGTGGTGAAGTGGAATGGCAGGAAAAATGCATTTCTGGGTGAAGCATTAATGGCATAGACATTAAACTTGGGGAAAATATGCCAAATACTAGTATGCATATGTGTAGCCATTTACAGAATGGTAGATATTATGTTTCTCCTGTAAATGGCAAAATTGTGCCAAATGGCAATGCAACATCACACAGAATTGGCGTTATGATTAGCTAATTCCTTGTGAAATATTTGATCTGCATATCTGCTTTTGATGATGGTGACTAGTGTAAATATGAAGTTTTGTTCCATAGCTCATTTTTGTAAAAAATGTGTCTTGTGAGAAATAGGGAGTCATAAAATACACACAGATAAGATGTGGTCCCTTCCACTGAACCAATCAGCCCAGACGGAGGTGGGAGGACCGATAGGCTGGCCTATCCTAGGATAGGACTAATTCCTGGGTACTTCCTCACCAGATTGTAAAATTCTATGATGTCCCTCTGGCTATTTAAGGGGGAGACAGGGAGACACAAGGGATATTCAACATTCATATTTCAAGATTCAAGGACTCCAAAACCAGATCCAGAGACAGCTGACTCCATCCAGGCAGGACCATCCAGATCCAGGCAGAACCACCCATCTAGATCCAGGCACACCCAATAATCCAGGAAGAAAAGAGAAGAGTCTGCTGATCCCCTTTAAGGAGAATCCATTGACCAGACCCTTTGTCCAGCTGACCCGTTCCGCTGTCCACAGTGGCCAGACATTGCCCAGCTGTTCCCATCCAGTTGAGCCCAGCAGACTCAGTAACCAGATCTCTTGACCCCACTGCCCAGTGACCAAATCCTTGGCCTCTCTGTCCAGAGACCCAGCTGGCTGTCCAAATTACCAAACTCAAGTGTACCTTGTAAGTATCACATCACCCAGTACCAAGAAAACTGCAAATCCTGCTCTTTTACCTTGCATCCTATTAAAATCCCATTGAAATCCCACTCATATCCTGAATTGCCAGTATCTTCTGTTCACACTTTCACTAGAAGAATCTGTGTTAGTTCATATCTGTTAGTGTATTCCTTTTATAATTATCCTAAGTACTTTTTTGAGATAAATTAATGAATTCTCCTATAAAAAGGTACGCAGTCCAAGCTGGTTAAAATTCTAAATTAACCCTCTTGCACGCAGTGTCTTTCCTTAAGAATATAGTCATTAAAATATAGCATCTGTAGAACTGTCACTGTGCAACGCAAAACCGTATTGGCCGTGTATTTTGCTTTCCTTCAAATCCGATTTACATTTCCTCTAGAAAAACCTACACTATCATCCTATAAAGAGTCATCCCTTCCCCTCAGTATCCTATCCGTTCTGTGCCTTTGTTCCTCATCCCATTCTTAGTTGTTTGCTAGTTTAAGGCCTGTATGAAATAAGAAATTGCAACCCTGCCGCGTGTGTTTTCCTGTGCATTGATTTTCACACCTGTGTTCACGTTGCTTTAATGCCCTGCTCAGTAGCCTGTAAGCTTCCTGTTCACTTTAGTGCAGCCACACAAATTTCTGTCCTAGATATCCTACTGCAAGAGTAAACTGATCTATAAGTAACCAGTAAAATTCGAGTATGCCATGTTGCCCATTTTGAGCAGTTTCTTTTTTCGTTTTTGGCATTCCATTCTGGGGCGGTGGGTTGAATTTAAAAACCAATTTGTCCCTCTTCTTTCTGACTCCTTGCCACTACTTTCCATCCACACAGAATTTAGTCAGCGGGTGTTTGGGGGAAGTGTTGCAGGGGGAGTGCATAACCTATGTGCCATCTGTGATTGTGAAGTAAAGTGATTTTGTTTCCATTTCTATTAAAAGTGTATGTATCTTGTGTTAGAAGTTGAATTAACTGTGTTATAAGGGTTTGCATTTGTATTGCCACACCGTGGTGGCTGGTGCCTACATTTTGTTTTGCTCTGATTTTTCATTTGAATTCTAAAAGTAAATACATATTTAATTATTACACACCGGCCTGGTTCATGTTCCATTGTGACACTGGGTATTTATTAAGCTGTGTGTGAGACGGGTGGGTGCCTTCTCAAGAAAGAACCCAGGGCTCAAATAAAAATAAGTGGCCATGTTTTATTGTGCGCCACCTTCAGTGTCAGTGGAAAAAGTCCCTGGCTGGAGTGTGCCATGTCATAAAATCAGTTACACAACATAGGAATTGGGAAAATATGGTATTTCTTTGAGGGTTATATCCAATCATGTTTGGGGGATGGGCTGCAATAAAGTATTTGGGAGTGTTTTAATTGTTGCAAGACTGTATAAAAGATGTGAAATGATGTGGATTGTTGAGATGTGGGTTAGTTTGGTCCTGCAACAACATCTAACTGCTCCCTGGAAAATAGTACAATAAATCTGCTTTATGTACAGCCATTTACTCCCTTCTTAAGTGATGGGCCTGTTTGGGTTAAGGTGATTAAAGGTCCACCCGCACACTTCTGAATGCTGAAGGGAGGTAGCCTGGTTTTGCTGTATGGTAGTGTATCATGTTTCGATTTTTGTGAAATGGTTAATAATGTGCTCACTGTTTCCCCCCAATAGCATTCTGTTAGTATTGAGTATGAGAACATTCTCACCCTGGGTGTGCTGGAGGGGTGGGTACAGTGTTATTGAAGTCCTTTTGCTGTGTCTGTTCTTTGAATCAGTCCATGTCCTCCTTAAGCTTCCACTACAGATTGTTCAGGTTTTGTACTAGAAATCAGGGTCTACTTGGGCGACATGTTTTAAGTTGTGAATGGGGTCTGCATTTGAGCACTTTGACACAAGGTTCTGATTGCTTCAATGTCTGCTTCTTCAGCCCACCAGTGGCGCAACTCTAGCGACTGCAGTTTGGTGGCTAGAATACTTGTCCATTTTGTTTAAAGCACCAGACACTGAGTAGTAGGACTTCAGTACAGGCCCTTCATTCAAGGGGTTTTTCTCTCCCCATTGTTCACAGAGGGACTTGGGTCTGCTTCTTTTGGGAGTACCTGCCCAGGTTCTCTGTTTTCGCCTTCCAACCCTGGCACCCCTTTTGAATCACTTTGGTTACCCCTTTCCATGGTTGTGCAGTCCCACACTTGGAATACCCTGGTCAAATCCCTGTAGATTCTTCTTGGATAGGGGTCTTTATGGTAGGATCTTTCTTATCATATAGTACTGGAAATAGTGTAGGAGTTGCTGGTATTTTATGCAGCAGGGAGTGTGGAGCCCCTGTCTTGCTCAGTAGTTCCTTGGTCTTTCTTCCCTGGTCTTTACCTGGGGCTTCTGTTATTTTCTGACTGTCCCTGGGTTTGAAATGTCCAAGGTAAGGGCCTTCAGCCTGCTTGATGTAGGCCTTATGAATGGTCTGGATACTTGTAGTTTCCAACCCTTTCCTGTTGATCTCTGTGAGGGATGTCCTCCACATTTCTCTCTCTCGTTGAAGAGGAATTCCAGGGGGAGGGGAGTTGCTTGTCTCTCCATGGAATGACCATTGCTCCCTGTGTGCAGGGCGGGGGTGGGGGGTATTTTTTGGTTGTCAAAGCATGTGCCAAACCAATATTTGGATCATTGCTATACAATAGAGTAAGTACTGGGATGTGGAAGAGAGTCGTGGAGTTCATGCTTTGACTACTTTCGGGTACTCTTCCTTACCCATAGTCCTACTCTTCCCCAGTGGAAAGTTTGTCCAAGTTCCTCTGTATTGACAGGTGGATTATGGGATTGGTCAGGTTCTTTGTTGCCCTGGCTACAAGAGGGAGGGGGAACAATAAGGAGAATTACACATTTTCGGAAGTCTGAAGGCTGAACCAATTAATAGAGTATGTACTGTGTCGAGGGAGAGTAGGAGTAATACAGATTACAGGTAAGTAATCCGACCATTTGTTGAGGTGTGCTGCATGATTGCGCTATGCAATCAATGATTGCGCCATGCAATCACTGGAATCGGCTGTTTAGCATTTCTGTTTGCGGTGCAATGCATGTCCACGCCGTAATCTGGGTCGGTGCTGGGGGAGTGTTGTGGGCGTTCACAGCACTACAATTTTTCCTTTGTGTGGTTGGATTTAGCACAGACTTTATTGTGTGAATCTGCCTGCTGCACAATAATTTGTGCAACGCAATGTTCGCGTTGGGGCTAAGACTTTGCACACTTAGTTGCACTTTTTTTGTAAATTGGGCGCTGTGAGTCAGAACTGCCAGCTTTTCACTTTGCCTGTGTATTTCATTACCACATGTTCAGTGTACTTAGGGCAGATGTTTCGGCATGTACGTTGTATGCAGTATGAAGCATTTGCATGTTATGTGTGAAACTTCGAGTGACCCTTAACAGCGACTCGAGCAAAGCGCTTACCCCTGCCGGCTATTGTTAATACCACAGCATGACCATTGATGATTTTTGATTAAATGATTGTAGGCATGTTTAGCAAATAGCCCATTTGAGAGTGAATGCTTGCTGACACACGCACCGTTGCGATGCAGATTGCCCTGCACATGCGCATGCATCATGAGCCTTCATGGCGTCCAAGCGCTTGGGCACTTGAATCTATGTGCCAAAGCGCAGCGCTTCCAGGGCCAGCGGTAGAGAGCCACTAGTCCCCATCTCACCCTGGGTGCTGTTTTGGTCATTGCTCTTTGTGCTGCACTCAAAGCCTTTCACACTTGGCATGAACAGTGGTCGAAGTGAGCGGGAGTGGTCGGGAGCGGTGCTCCTCTACTTTTTTTAAATTACCTTGTACAGCTCCTATACTTTTATTTTAAAAAGAAACCGTTCCAGAATGGATTTGTTTTAAAATATAAATGTAGGAAGAAGTTGAAACCTTCACTTTCAGTGCACTGCAATCAACGTTCCCTTAAACAGCAGGTGCAAGTGTTTGGGGGGTGTATTGTGTGTGGGAGGGTTTGTGGCAAATGGGTTTGTGGGGAGCAGGGGCAGGCCAGCAGGGAAAATAGTTCCCTGCTACAAAACCATTATATTAAAAAAAGACAGTACACATACATTGAACCGCAACAGATAGTGCCTCAGAACACAGTACACACATGATACAAAATACACCATACAAAATTGTGCAAAATACAAAATGCAAATCTCCCTATGTTTTCATAATACCCCTTCGATATGCACTTATCCCTGGAGGGTGAAAGGCAGTGCCAGGCATGAGTGGCTGCTAAGTGGTTGCTTGTGCACATCTCACAATTACCAACTTCCACTCTACTTATTTTATTAATTTCTGAAGGATGGTATGGTGGAGCATTCATTCCCAGATTCAAACCTGGCGCATGCAGAAATCTACCAGTTCTATGCAGTCTGTGCATTAACCTAATGAGAGGGGTGGGTGGGGGGGCGTCTTGCATGTCTTTCATGGGACGGCCCCTGCCCTTTCAGTCTCCGCACAGCAGGAATATAAACAATTGATGTACATTAGAAGGTCCTGCTGCTATATGATTTCCATATGTCTTGCTAATACAATAAGGGGTTATTATGTTGGGGTATAGATACTAAATTGTTGGGTCATAGCTCTGAGGCTGGCAGATTAGGGAAGCCTCAACTTTGTGTTTCAGACCAGGCTTCATGATAGGAACTGGACGTATTTAAACATTCCTGCCTTCTTGGATCAGGAGATCCCCAGTGCGGTTCTGCATTTACCCGTTGGGCTGCATCTTTCGCGGGCTACTGCATGGCATTTGTGTGTAGACGCAGGGAGCGGGTGAGACTGTCTGGTCCCGGTCCATGGGCTGTGGTGCGCATGCGGGGGTGGTACCTGCGGTGGTCCCTGGTTAGACCACTGCTGGCTGGGAGTGGTACAGCTCCTTGCTAGTGGGGGGCTGAATTTGGTTCCTTACCGAAATTTAAGATAAGGAGCTGAGGCAGCAGATCAGAGATGTCATTTAGGGATCACCAGGGGTCACACCCCTGAGCTCTCCAATTCTACCCCTGTGGTCTCCCTTGCTACCCCTAACAAAAAAATGTTTTTTAAAAATGAGGCTCCTGAACTATGGCCAGCAGCATGTGGCTCTTTGTTTCTGGAGTGGCTGGTTTTCTGATAGCTGTAGCTGGTATGATATGATATGGCATTTGTAACGCGCCTATACACAGGTGTTTCAAGGCGCGACGAGGCAGGGGGGGAATAAGGGGAGACAGACAACGATCCTACTAGGCCAGGTGTCATTCAGATCGCGCAAGTGCAAAGGTAGAGGGAAAGGGAAAAGTGCAAGGGGGAAGGGAGAGGGGAAAGTGCAGTACAGTACGAGTGTGCTCCAGTTTGGCTGGGATGCCTTACACAGACTACCTGCAGCAACAGATAAAGTAAGTTTGGTCTGGGCGGGGAGTTCAGACATTACTGTGCTCCAGTAAAACCCCATCACTCTTACTACCTGATATCATATACCTACATGCACTTAGCCTGATTGTCTAAGGTAACCAAGTTACACATTTAGCCTGATTGTAAAGGGTAACCAAGTTTTGCATTTAGCCTGATTGTCTAAAGGAACCAAAGTATGCATTAAGCCTAATTGTCTAAGGAAACCATAGTCTGCATATGGCTTAATTGTTTAAGGAAGACAAAGTCTGCATTTAGCGTAAGTGGGTAAGGTAACCTAAGTTTTGGGGATTTGGAATGCATCGCACCTGGATGAATTCCTAGGGGGTGGTAATTGCCTCACAATGGAGTGAACAAAATAGGGTGGTAAGTGGATTGCATTTAGTCGGAATGTTGGGTGTAGGAAACACATTGCCACTAACCAACCATAGTAAAAACTCACCCTCTGCATACCCACTCTCAAACCTAAACACAACCATGCCTCTACAGCATCACAAACAACATACACTTCACCCTACATGAAAACAAAACATACACAATCACACCTCAACACCACATGACAGCTACTGACCAAAAACACACGTGCCGTCAGTGACCAGTTTCTCGGAGCTGTAGCTACCAACAGCACAACACAGCTCCCACTAACAAACCCTGCTCCCATCCTTGAATTGCAGATCCGTCAGAGCGCCAAGAAAACACGCAATTGGCAACAGTGCACGGTACAAAATTGTTTAACATTAACTAATAAGTCCTATTTCACAAGGGCAAGCTAATTCTCAGCAACGTCCAGTGCATCCTGCTAATTCTGACCAATCCCATACAAGCATGCCAATATCTCTTATCCCGACAAGTACATGCCAATCTCACATGCAAACGCAGAGGCTTGCTCAATGTCTGTGAATCTCCCACCTGGTGCTTTTGAGACTTCAGGTGCACTGGGCTGCTCATTGGCACATCCACGCGGCCGTCATTGTCAATACGGTGCCCTAGATTGGCTGGAACTTTAATAACGCTGCATGCTAATGGCACTTGATGGCTAGTTGTTCACAGGTGCACAATACATAAGCAGTGGTGCTTCACAGTGACATGTTTTGAGAGTAGTCAGTGTATAATGACATCCCGTGAGGCGGCTTTGTGCATAAGTACTCTTTCTAGGAATCTGACCAATTACCATGCCGAGGAAAGCTAAAGTGCGGGGACGCATCATTTCATAGAAAACCAATGCTGCTAAATGGGAAACTTACCAGCCGTGAAACTGAAGGTTCCGGCCTCGTGGATTGCATAATCCAGATGCGGCATCAATTTGCGCCAATGCTAGTAACGTCGGAGTAGCGATGCGTTGTTTAAATATACATTAGAGAGAAAAGAATGGCAGCTCTTGGGAATATGTCGCACACTGCCTTTCCCTCGGCACACGTGGCCCCCTCTCCCTCACTTCCAAGCAGGCTTGGATTGGGCCCTTAGGTGTTCCACCTGTGCAGTGATGGAAATTAATATAATTAACTGTGAGGGGGATCGCACGAGATTTTTCTAAGCACCCCCCTTCATCCCCAATAAATAAACATTTACATTTTAGGAGATTAATTAATACAGCATTAAAGAAAGGACAAACGTTGCTTATAAGGTTGCAAGCAAATTACAAAAGGGGCACATGTTTCCAAAGTTGTTTTTGAAAATTTGATGCAGAGTACAACCGCACAGGAATAGTCACAAGTGATGTAATCGGACGTGTTGCCTAGGGATCTAGGCCCAAATGAAGGACGCACACACGGAGAGATAGGAGGAACTTCTTTATTCTTTCACAACTAAAAGGAAGTGGCATTCACCCGTAGACGTGTGATGAATTCGTCGACGGTCTCTTGCGGGAGTTGGGTGCATTGATTGAACAAGTATCTTTCATAGTCCCGATTGACTTCGATAATAAGCAGTTTGTCCAGCGCGCCGATCAGCTTGGGAAAAGTGTCCTGGTCTGCGGGTGGAATGGCCTTAACGACCGTTTTTATTTCTCCCCCTACCAGGTTAAGGAAAATGTCCCTCATATTGGGGGAGTCCCCGTCGCCGGATCCTCTCACAAAGTGTCGAAAATCGTCCATCCAGTCGGTCCATCTGGGGCCTTTGGTGGCCTGCGGAGTCATAGTGAACGGCGGGGGCAGTCGTAGTTGAATCGACTTCGCCGCCCGCGGCAGTTGAGGCGAGCCTTGGCTGGACCCCGGGTTGGAGGTGCTCATGGCCCCTGGGAGAGAAGGCCCGTCCTTGCGCGGGCGGGGTCGCCGTCGCGGAGGTCCGACGGAGGAGGTCCGACAAGGCGGATTCGGCGGAGTGCCGTGCTGCGCGGAGGTGGAGCAGGAGGAGGAGGCTCGCTGGATCGGCCACCACAGGCGGACTGCCGTCGGAGGAGGACTCCGGTGCGCGGGAGAGATCCTCGTCGCCAAATGTTGCCTAGGGATCTAGGCCCAAATGAAGGACGCACACACGGAGAGATAGGAGGAACTTCTTTATTCTTTCACAACTAAAAGGAAGTGGCATTCGCAGCGCACGTGCCCCATAACCCCCTTGCACAGTCAGACTCCGCCTTTCCAACGGAGGGGGCTCCCGAGCGTTAACCCCTTGAGTCCCGGGTAACAGGACGTTTCTGTATCTAGTGGGTAAGTCACTCGTCTTTGATCTCGATGATCTGAGTTTGAATCGCAGTCGCGGGAGCAAATCGCTTGCTGAGCACAAATAGTTTTCTGGGATCCGAGACCTGCAGAGACATATATTTCCTGATCTCGGAACCGAGAAAATCCAGACTAGCGTTGTGCCTGTGTCCAAATTGAATTCCCTCTGTAGAGGGCAAGCCTCATAGGGTACTGGTGTAGCTGGGGCCCCACAAAACTAGGTCTGGTGGAGCCAAGACCCAAGCCTCACCCATCAGGATGAAGGCTGGGCTGGGGCTCTCAACAAGAGAAGGGAGGCGCTTACTAGGGTTTGAAGCTGACCATGACATGTGGCACGTGTCACATGTCACTTTAAGCTCCAACCCCTTCTCCTCCGGCTTCCTCGTGGCTCATACACAGGAACCAGGAAGCTCTCAGAGGTTACTGGTTCCTGTTTGTGAGCACAACGGAGGAGCCGAGGGTGGCCTGGCATGGCTGGCCAAAGCTGGAAAAACAGGTACACATTTTTTTTAAAATACATTGTGATGTGTATGCTGCATGTGTAAAGTGCGTGTCAGAGGTGTCTATGTGCTATGGGTCAGTGAGTGGTAGGCGAATGAGAAGAAATGTGATAGTGTTAGTTTTAATGTTCTGGGTGGGTAGGAGGGTATGTTCCTGTCTAGACAATTCAGTGAGGGTGGATGTAAGAGAAGGTGTATGAGTGAGTGGCTGGTAGACGAATGAGTATGAATGCGATAGTGTGTTTTTAAATGCTCTGGGTGGGTGCCTGGGTGTGTACCTGTGTAGATAATGCAGTGAGGGTGGATGTAAGAGAAGGTGTATGAGTGAGTGACTGGTGGGTGAACGAGTAGGAATGTGATAGTGTGTTTGTTCTGGGAGGGTGCTTTCCTGTGTGGAGAATGCAGAGTGAGTGGATGTGAGAGAAGGCGTATGAGTGAGTGTGACTGGTGGGTGAATGAGAAGAAATCTGATAGTGTGTGTTTGAATGTTCTGGTAGGGTGGGTGGCTACCTGTGTGGAGGGAGCAGGGTAAGTGGACACGAGAGAAGCTGTTTGAGTGTGACTATTAGGTGAATGAGTAGGAATGTGATAGTGTGTGTTTGAATGTTATGGGAGGTTACGTGCTTGTGTGAATAATGCAGTGTGAGTGGATGTGAGAGAAGGTGTACGAGTCAGTGACTGGTGGGTGAATAAGTATACATGTGATAATGTGTTTGAATGTTCTGGGTGGTTATGTGCCTGTGTGGTGAAAGCAGTGTGAGTGGGCACAAAAGAAGGTGTATGGGTCAGTGAGTGGTGGGTGAATGAGTAGGAGTGGGTGTGTGTGAGTGTTCTGGGTGTGTGGGTGCCAGTGGGAGTGTATGTGAGAGGAGGTACAGGGGTGCATGACTAGTGAGTGAATGGGTATGAATATGCTTGTGTGTGTGAATGTTCTAGGTGGGTGAGTGCATGCCTGTGTGGTGAATGCAGTGTGAATGAATGTGAGAGGAGTTGCATGGGTGAGTGACCGGTTAGTAAAAGGTGATACTGCGCACATGTTTGTGTGTGCAATGCCCTGGGGACTGGGGATTCCTAGAGCATTTTTGACACATCCTTTATTGACTTTACATATTTTACTAATATTGTTGGGCAACACCAAGTTCATGTGTGTCATTACCTGGATAGACTGGCATTTTGGTGCAGCCAGTCTAGCCATTGCTTACTGTGGCATGACATTTTCTTACTCAGCATATTTGATAACGCAAGAAAGATAAGTAGTATTAGCTCGCTAGACTGACAGTTGGGTGTAGCAGCCTGTATATTTCTTACTGTAGCATGACTTTTTATTGACTGAGCATTCATGATGAAGCAAGCATGATAAGTGTTCTTACGGGTCTAGGCTGGCTTTCATTGGAACTAGTTTGGAAATGTTTTATTATTGTGACATATCACTTTTAATGGCCAAACGAACGGGAATATGTTCTCACATATTGACAGAGACAGCTTTGTACCTAGTGCCAGTAATGATACTATAAAAAACAACTCAAAGCATACAGGAGTATGTTCTTAAATGGGAATATTAGAATATGCTGGGGGAGCCAGCATGGAAATGTATTGGCAAAATCAGCACACATTTTTTTTTTATACTGGCATATATTGCAGGGACTGGCATGACAATGCATCGGGAAATACACCTGTGATCTTTTAGTGACTTGCATACATTGTACTTATTTTGTGAGTTACTCTACACCCTACAAAACCGATTACAAACTGTCTGGCCTTTTACCCCCAATTTTTACAGAAAGTGTGCTGTGTAATGCACAATTTTAACCCGTAATTTAAAACATGTTCTCATGGCAGGGGTAAGAATTCCCCTGAAACCCCAAACCTGTTTTCGTTGTTCAGGCTTCCTGGCTAGGCTCAGTCGCAATCGCATAGGTGTGGTGAATATTTACACAGTCCAATGAAACAACCCACCAACCACCACTGGTAGCTGGTTTATTTGGGGACCAGGCACTGTGCCCTTCTTTCTGCGCTAGGTAAAACATTTAAGCTTTGATTGATAAACATATTAATTTATTTTGCTTGGTGTAGTGCATGCACCTGTAGTGACATAATCAACATGGACATTGTGCACACGTGGTGGTGTGGGCCAGCCCGGGGGGTGGCTTGCCCTGTGCTTTGTTAAGGGGTTTGGGGCGTCCCCCTCAGCATGGCTCACAGGGGGCCATCAAGTTGGACATAGGGTGGTGTGTGGGTGTAACGCTCACCTGATTCCCGTAGAGGCGCCGGTCTTGACTGGGCGTATACCGTATCTGCAAAGGTGATGTGTAACACACGGCTGGCTCTTTGGGCTGGACCTCTGTGCACTGTATGTCTGACTTGAAGGGTAAGATGTCTGCAGATAGAAAATATGGGATTAAGGAACTGGGTTATTGAATGTCTCTCTCTTCTTCCCTTTCTCTTCTCCTGTAGAACCCCAAAGGTTAACGCTCTCACCTTAGGTAAGTGAACGCCGTGCTCTCCATCTGCCTCGGGGCAGGGTGCTGTAACCAGTTTCTTCACTGGATAAGGGGAGCAGGCCTCTTGACTTCAGAGGACTGCTGTCCGTCGTTTACTGCACGAACGGTAAGTTTCGAGTAATTCTAATGTCTTTAAAGTCTTTAGTAATGATATTTCTTGTTTTGCAGGGTTCCGGCGATGGCGGATGACGGGCTGAAGTGAGTTGAAGATGGAGCCCGTGTGATGAATAGAAGCGCCTGGAAGCACGTAAGTAAGCGCTTGTTGCCTGCTTCACGATGCGCTCTAACTGTCTTTTTATTTTGCAGGTACAAGTTCGGAGCGGCTGCAGGGTGCCGGAATACCCACTGGGTTAGATGTGGAAAGGAGTAATGGCACGTGAGTATTAAAGTTCCCCAATGTCTTTAAACGCACCTTGTTTTGTCTTTCAGATGCGGGATGCAGCGCCGAAGGCCTCCGGAGCGTGCGAAGAGTTGGTAAGATTTTGTCTTTCAGATGCCGGAATGCAGTGTGAAGACCTCCGGAGCGCACGAAGAGTAGGTAAGCCTTTGTCTTTCAGATGCCGGAATGCAGCGCGAGGCGTTGGTGACAGCTGATGGACCAGGTAAGTGAAGAGCTGTCACTGAAGACCGTAATGCTAACCTGTTCTTTCTTGTCTTTATAGGTGTTGCTGAAGACTGGATTCAGGATGGTAAGCCTTTTTCCTTAGGTCCAGGATCAGATGCAGAAGGCACGATGAGCGTTCTGCTGCAGAGGATGCAGAATAACGCAAAGCAAGATTCACCCATCGGGTGTGGTTTAAATAGCCTCCTGTAGTGCTTAGGTGTCTCCTTCCACAGCCACGCCTAGGTAAGAAAAGAGTTCCTGCTTTCCAGAAGAGTTCCAGTGTTCTGAATCTAGGGAGTGGCTCCTGCCCCACCCAACAGGAAAAGTAGTTCCAAACAGAAAAGGATCAGAGGCTCAACTGGCAGGCAAGTAAGCAGCATGGTCTGCTGCAGGTAAGTCCACCCAAGCATTATGAGCCCGGCGCTTCCAGCGCTGGGACTGGGCATATTTATGAGCCTGGTGCCACTGGCGCCAGGACTGGGTCCAAAAGGTCCCAATTGGGACTGGTTGGCACTCGGAACCTGGGTTATGGATCTGCTTCCAAGGGAGTTGGGAAAACCCTGACCTTTTGGAAGCAGAGATCATGACAGTACCCCCCCTCAAGGCCCCTCCCAAACCAGGCTTCCCCGGGGGTTTTGGCTTGTCAGGAAATGTTCGGTGAAATCTTTTGATTAGGCGAGGAGCGTGGACATATTCAGCAGGTTCCCAGGATCTCTCTTGGGGGCCGTAGCCTTTCCAGTCAATTAGGTAAAATAGTTTAGATTTGGAGATCTTGGAGTCCAGAATGCTTTTGACTTCAAACTCGAGTTCTCCATCAACTAGGATAGGTTTTGGAGATTTAGTTAGTCGGGTTTGAGGTTGCACGGGTTTTAATAGAGAGACGTGGAAGACCGGATGTATCTTCATGTGCGGGGGCAAGTCCAACTTCACCGCTACTGGGTTTACTATGGTAGTGATGGAATAGGGACCAAGGTATCTTGGGTTGAATGTGCGTGGCCCTTTTAGAGGTAGATATTTGGTGGATAACCAGACTTGATCCCCTACTTGATATTGAGGGGCTTCCTTCCGATGTTGATCTGCTCCTTTCTTGTATTGTTCTTTAGCCCTTTGAAGGTGAGAAACAGCTTCCTTAAAGGCTTGGGTGATTGTAGAATGCAGGTAGTCTACTGCTGGTGTTTCAAGATCTTGGAGGGGATCCAACTCCGAGGTTCGAGGGTGACTGCCGTACAAAAGAAAAAACAGGGTTTTCCCAGTTCCCGAATGGACAGAGTTATAGTAGGCATATTCGGCTATCCAAAGGATGTTTTTCCAAGTTTTTTCAGTTTGTTGCAGCATGCAGCGTAAATACTGTTCCAGAGTTTGATTGGTCCTCTCGGTTTGTCCGTCGGTCTGAGGGTGGTGACTGGTCGATAGTCTCACATCAATTTGAGCCGACCGACAGCAACTTCGCCAAAAATGAGAAATAAATTGACTACCTCGATCCGAAATTAGAACCGAAGGAAAACCGTGCAGTCGGACGATGTTTTCGAGAAATTCTCGGGCCAGAGTTGCTGCTGTTGGCAAGCCTTTGAGCGGAATGAAATGCGCCATCTTGGAGAATAAGTCCACGATTACTAGAATCGTATTGTATCCGGAGCATGGAGGTAGATCGGTGATGAAGTCCATAGAAAGCGTATGCCAAGGGCGAGGTGGGATGTCAATAGGGCGTAAGAGGCCTGCTGGTCTTTCCTTTTGACTCTTGTTTTGGGCGCATACTCCACAGGACATTATAAAGTCTCTGATATCTTTTTTCCAAGATGGCCACCAGAAGTAGCGCTTGATCTTTTCTGAGGTCTTGGCCATACCGGGATGTCCTTCCATTAAAGAATCGTGATAACAAGAGATTACTTTTTTCTGTAAATCTGTGCTGGGTAGGTATAATCGTTCTTGGAAATACAATAAGTTGTCCTTTACTGCAAAGTCCTTTCCCTGCAGATGCCAATTCTGTATGTCTGCTGGAGTTACAAGTTGCCTGGCCTTATCCTTAACTTCCTCTATGGATTCTGTGGCGATTACACCCAGAATTCTTTGTTCGGGAATGATTGGTACAGGTTTAGGGTTGATCAAGTGTTCTTCCACTCCCATCCGAGAAAGGGCATCAGCTTTACCGTTCTTTGTACCAGGTCGATAGGTAATTATGAAGTCAAACTCGGCAAAGAATAATGCCCAACAGAGTTGTCTAGAGGATTGGGCTTTTGCGGTTTTCAAATATTGCAGGTTTCGGTGATCCGTAATCACAGTAACGGTGTGTCGGGCCCCCAGCAGATAATGCAGCCAAGCCTTAAAGGCAGACTTGATAGCCAGAAGTTCCTTGTCAGTAATCGTGTAATTGATTTCAGGAGGCGAGAATTTGCGGGACCAAAATGCCACGGGATGCAACTGATTGGTTACCGGGTCCTTTTGTGATAGAACTGCCCCCATGGCAAGGCTTGAAGCATCAGTTTCCACGATGTAGGGGAGTTCGGGGCGAGGGTGTTTTAAGATTGGTGCAGAGATAAATTTAGTCTTCAAATCCTGGAAAGCTTGTTCCGCCTCGGTAGACCATTCAAAACGTTTGTTTTTCTTTAACAAGGCAGTGATGGGCTGGACTATTCGAGAGAATTCGGGGATAAACCTGCGGTAAAAGTTAGCGAAGCCTAACATGCTTTGCACACCTTTTACGGAGGATGGTGATGGCCATTTGAGAACTGCATCGACCTTCTTTGAATCCATACGCACTCCGCCAGGTGATAATATGAATCCCAAGAATTCAACTTCAGTCACGTTGAAAACACATTTTTCCAACTTAGCGAAAAGTTTGTGTTGACGCAATCTTTCGAGGACCATTTTCACGTGTTTCCGATGTTCAGATTCCGATGAAGAATAAACGAGGATGTCGTCAATGTAAACAACAACACACACATCTATGAGCTCTCTGAGGACATCGTTCATAAAATATTGAAAGGCGGCCGGGGCATTGCAAAGTCCGAAGGGCATGACCTGATATTCAAATAGCCCATACTTGGTGCGGAAGGCCGTCTTCCATTCATCTCCCTCTTTTACTCGTACCAAGTGGTAAGCTCCTCTAAGATCCAGCTTTGTATATATGCATGCTTTTCTGACTTGGTCCAGGAGTTCAGGGATCAAAGGTAACGGATATCTATTCTTAACGGTGATCTGGTTCAGGGAGCGATAATCTATACAAGTTCTAAGGTCTCCTTCCTTTTTTGGAACGAAGAACAAAGCTGAAGAAGCAGGGGACTTGGAAGGACGAATAAACCCATTTGCCAGGTATTGATCCAGGTATTGTCGAAGGTGAAGGTTCTCAGGCTCGGTGAGGGCATAAATTCTACTACAAGGAGGAGTAGATCCAGGTATCAGGTCTATCTGGCAGTCATAAGACCTATGAGGAGGTAGAGAGTTAGCCTGATCCTTCCGGAAAACATCTTGGTATTCTAGGTATTCGGGAGGTAACTGGGGAGTCTCTGAAGAAATTGCTGCCAGTGCAACACCAGGTGGAGGGTGACAAGTAGAGACACATTCTGGAAACTGGACCGTTCTTGCTCGCCAATCGATCAGAGGATTGTGTTTCTCTAACCAAGGTATTCCTAGAATAATCTGAAACTGACGGGCCTTGATCACATCGAACACGATCTTCTCATGGTGTCCATCTTGACTTACTAGCGTCACCTCTTGAGTGGTATGCGTTACTGGCCCGGAGGCTATTTCCATACCATCCACCGTAGTAATGACGTCCTTTACAGCCTTGGGACAAAGAGTTAGATTCATCCTCAAAACCATTTCATGATCCACATAATTGCCGATGGCACCGCTGTCGACGTAAGCTTCAATTGCATGTAATCGATCCGGATTATCAGGGCTAATGAGGACCATAGGTATCATGAAATGCGAGGTCACGGAACTGGTTTTCACGCTCGGCAAGAGGACCTCTATTCTTGTCGGGCGAGGTCGTTTCCCTGCTCAGAGTTTGTAACTTTGGTGGTAACTGCAGCTCCTACTGCCTTCTTCGCAGGTTTCACCGGACAGTCTCGAAGAAAGTGCCCTGAGTTTCCGCAATAGAGGCATAATTGCAACTGTTTTCTCCTTTCCCGCTCCTTTTGTGTTAGAGGACCTTTCAGACCCCCTATTTGCATGGGTTCCCCGGAGTCTACTCCTTTGGAAGGAATTGGCGGTTTGGAAAATACTCGAGCATCAAACTTGGAACGATCGGCCTTCCTGTTCTGCAATCTGTGATCTATTTGAACGACTAAGTCTATATAGTCCGAACAATCTTGTGGGGGATTCACTACTTGGGCTAACACATCTTTGAGCTCTCCACGTAGACCTCTATAAAACAGCGTAATCCTTTTGTCCTCAGGCCATTGAGTTTCCACTATCAGTCTGTTGAAAGACGCAATATAAGCCAAAAGGTCTTGATTACCTTGTCGCAACGAAAGAAGTTCATTGTCCAAGGCCTGCCCCTGTGAATGTCTTGCGAACAGTTTTTCCATACTGAGCTGAAAAGCTTGAAAATCATGGAGGACCGGATCATCTTGATTTACTAGAGGGATCGACCAGTCTGCCGCATTGCCACTAAGGTACGAAAGCACAAAAGCTACTTTAGCTTGATCAGTTGGAAAGGCTGCTGGCCGGCATAAGAAATGCAACCGGCACTGATTGATAAATACTGCAAACCTCTTTGGGTCACCAGAAAATCGTTCGGGCGGAGCCAGAGGTACATTCCCAGGTAGGTTGATCTGTACTGGATTCATAGAGGATGTAGAAGGAAGATTTCCCCCAGATGCGGGTAACGGGGTCTGTCCGGCTTGTGACTGTAGCAATTGTCTAGCGAGATCATCTGTTCGCTCCTTGGAAATAATCAGTTCCCTTCTTAGAGCGTTCGTTTCCTGACGGGCTGCATGCACTTCTGCCCTTAGTTCCCCAAGTAACTGGGCTAGCTGGTCGGTATCCGAGGTTTCCATAGCGCCTGGACGGGAGTTTTGTGGTAGGCTTTGCGTTCTGTAATGCTCACCTGATTCCCGTAGAGGCGCCGGTCTTGACTGGGCGTATACCGTATCTGCAAAGGTGATGTGTAACACACGGCTGGCTCTTTGGGCTGGACCTCTGTGCACTGTATGTCTGACTTGAAGGGTAAGATGTCTGCAGATAGAAAATATGGGATTAAGGAACTGGGTTATTGAATGTCTCTCTCTTCTTCCCTTTCTCTTCTCCTGTAGAACCCCAAAGGTTAACGCTCTCACCTTAGGTAAGTGAACGCCGTGCTCTCCATCTGCCTCGGGGCAGGGTGCTGTAACCAGTTTCTTCACTGGATAAGGGGAGCAGGCCTCTTGACTTCAGAGGACTGCTGTCCGTCGTTTACTGCACGAACGGTAAGTTTCGAGTAATTCTAATGTCTTTAAAGTCTTTAGTAATGATATTTCTTGTTTTGCAGGGTTCCGGCGATGGCGGATGACGGGCTGAAGTGAGTTGAAGATGGAGCCCGTGTGATGAATAGAAGCGCCTGGAAGCACGTAAGTAAGCGCTTGTTGCCTGCTTCACGAGGCGCTCTAACTGTCTTTTTATTTTGCAGGTACAAGTTCGGAGCGGCTGCAGGGTGCCGGAATACCCACTGGGTTAGATGTGGAAAGGAGTAATGGCACGTTTGTATTAAAGTTCCCCAATGTCTTTAAACGCACCTTGTTTTGTCTTTCAGATGCCGGAATGCAGTGTGAAGACCTCCGGAGCGCACGTAATGCTAACCTGTTCTTTCTTGTCTTTATAGGTGTTGCTGAAGACTGGATTCAGGATGGTAAGCCTTTTTCCTTAGGCCCAGGATCAGATGCAGAAGACACGATGAGCGTTCTGCTGCAGAGGATGCAGAATAACGCAAAGCAAGATTCATCCATCGGGTGTGGTTTAAATAGCCTCCTGTAGTGCTTAGGTGTCTCCTTCCACAGCCACGCCTAGGTAAGAAAAGAGTTCCTGCTTTCCAGAAGAGTTCCAGTGTTCTGAATCTAGGGAGTGGCTCCTGCCCCACCCAACAGGAAAAGTAGTTCCAAACAGAAAAGGATCAGAGGCTCAACTGGCAGGCAAGTAAGCAGCATGGTCTGCTGCAGGTAAGTCCACCCAAGCATTATGAGCCCGGCGCTTCCAGCGCTGGGACTGGGCATATTTATGAGCCTGGTGCCACTGGCGCCAGGACTGGGTCCAAAAGGTCCCAATTGGGACTGGTTGGCACTCGGAACCTGGGTTATGGATCTGCTTCCAAGGGAGTTGGGAAAACCCTGACCTTTTGGAAGCAGAGATCATGACAGTGGGCCAAACTTTACACCTCATGTTATATATTTTTAATTTCATTGATCCTGCCTGCCTGTTCTCTGGCCGAGGTATTTGCTGCAGCTGAATGAACCATTCACAACACAAAGGGGCCTATTGCCTGCTCAATCCAGCCCAGGACAATTACGTGACATTGGGGCTCATCACAAGTCCCCCGGTATCCCACCAGTGATTCTGGTGGGATACCGGGGGAATACTATACAATCTATGCCACCCGATCTTACTGGTAATGGAGACACCGGTAAATCCCCATTCCCATAGAGCCCCATAGGAATACCGGTGCCAGTGATTGCAGCAATTGTCTGCCGGTAGGGGCATGAACTACTGACGGGTCAGGCCTGTGGTAGATCACAGCTACACGTTGTTACTGGCACCTTATTTCCAGACCGGCAAACTCATAATGATACCCAATGTCTTTGAAACAATGTTTCAACTGGCGAAGTGGGCTTGTGCTTTAGGACAGTAAGCTCTGTGCAGGCACCGGTCGAGTCTAAGCTAAGTGAGTGTGACAGCAGTCTCGATTCAGTCTTTCTGAGTCCTCCTTTTAGCCTGCAAACTCAAGTTAGGACCTTTGGAATGCCCTGCCGTGGTCAGCGTGGAGATGGCCATATAGCCCTAGGTGCGTCATATGGGTGTGTGAACCACTGTCACATCTTTTTTCATTTCTGCAGCAGGCACACCACCCCCTTTACCAATTTAAGGAGCATTAACATTGTGCTGAGTTAGGACAGTTAAGCTGTAAAGTGTACCTAGTGCTCACTCACCAGCTCTGCCCCAGCCTTCAGAGGGTGAGGTCACCCTCCCTTCTTTTAGCACGCACTGTACAGCTTACCATGTAAAAGGATGTGGCATATGAAGCAAAATATATTGCTTGCAAATAAAGCCATAATTAACGAGCCTTTGAGAACGCATCACAAACAGTCTCAAACCATGTCCTTGACTACTGGCAAATCCTTACCTACTAATTCACTAATTCAAGCTATAATCTTGATCTTCACACCGATGCCACAGGATGATGCCAAGTGCTTAGCACCCATGGTTGAAGCATCCAAACTGCCAGTCAAACCCTGCCAGGTCATATACAGCCAGGGGTCAAGCCCATACATGCATCAGACATGTGAGACATCATGAATACTACCTTCCTCTTGGCTCGGTCCTACATCCACTAATCCAACCTGATGCCTTCCTGCTTGCTGCTCTTTTCCCTACTTAAGGAGCCCTCCAGCCTCTTTTCCTTTGCAGATGGGGAGCAGCTGTAAGTGGATCTAGGTCACCTGGCCTAAGCCCCGCCCACCTTCTTAGCCCTGCCTCTTCCTTCCTGCTCTTAACTCCTAGATGAAGGGCGTCTCTCGCCCGGGCGTCCAAAGTGAAGGGCAGTCAAAGAAAAGGGCTATTGCTGTTTGGATCTGTTCGGACCAAGAGGATCCACGGTCCGACCCCCTGCTAAGACAGAAGGTAAGCATGCACCAACATGTGTTTACACCCTCTGCCCCAACAGGCCATCCCCACCCTCTCTGGTCCCCCCGTGTTGTTCCCTTGTGGAGTCTGTCCTGATACATTCTGGTTTCACCATCACCGTCTTGTGGCCAATTCTGGATTTCACTTTTATGGACTTCATTGATTAACGGTGTGTCACCCTTTCTGAACTCTCATGCTGGACTTCCTTTGCATCTTGTACTTATGGTGGCCCTGAATCATGCTGTTCCATCTTCAACTTGTATCCTGGCTTGCAACATTATGTGTTACTACTGACTTCTGCAATTGTATTCGCTCTCCTCTCTTGCTTCTCCACTCTTTTTGACTGCTTACTCTCTGTTCTCTCCTCCCCTCCCCTCTCCCTTTTCCCATCTCCTCCCCTCCTCCCCTTACTTTCTTCAATGCACTTACTCTATCAGAATTGTCCCTGGACCTACTATGATAGCAACCTCGTCTGTCGCTCCCCTATCCCCTTACTGTTGCCCCCCCTCCCTCCAGCACTATCTGAAACGTTGTCAGGCCTAGTACGATAGTCACTTGTTTTGTTCCTCCCCTCCCTTTCTGCACCCCTCTCCCTCACCTTTTGTTTTCCTCCGGCTCTACCAGAAATGTCGTCAGGCCTAGTACGTTAGTCGCCTGTCTGTTTCCATTTCCTTCCCACTCTCCCCCTCCCTTCCTTATCTTTGTCTTAGCACTTGCACTATCTGAAATGTCGTCAGGCCGAGTACGATAGTTAATTTCACATCCTTACTGTTCATGGCCTGTAAGAATGTTGTTGTATTTTCCCTTGTTCCCTTCCTTGCCTTGAAGCGCTTTGAAACACATTGTGTATAGGCGCTATATAAATAAACGATCATATCATATCATATCATATCAAAACAGACACCCATCAATCCTCTGTTGCAAATTCTGAGCCCAATCCCATGGCACTGGAAAACTCTTGGCCAATTTCAAGCCTTAAATACCTATCCAAAAGTTTGGGAAAAGTAGTACTTTCAACATAATAACCTGAAGCTGTGAGTACTGATATGGCTTTAGGCCATTAAGAAGAACTAGATTGGCCCTTGTAGCCATAAAAGAGGTCCATCTCATGACTTTGGATCAAGTCCATCTTGTGAACATCTGGTGCTCAGGGGAGATTCAGGAATACATCAAATAGTCGACCAAAAATCCCCTTAAACGCACTCAAAGGTTGGATGGGAATTCCAGACACATCTTTGTACTGACAACAATTATTCCTTAACAACTACAGTCAATGGTCAGGATGAAACTCTTTTAATCTGCTACAAACACAGTGGCAGACAGAGCTCCCAATGGTCCTCCCATTTACCACTGACTATATGATAAAGCAGCAGCACCTAATGTCATTGTTACGCTCACCTGGTTCCCACAAGGGCGTCGATCAGACCCGGACAGCTGCGGTCTCCACCAACGTGAAGCGTAGTGCAGAGATGACACTTTGGACTGGCCCACCTAATCTCGTCTGCTTGACCCGTAGAAGTATTCTCCTGCAAGTGGAGAAAGGGTTTAGCCCTGTGGATTTTAGTGAAGGTCCCTGCCCACTGTTTTCATTCTCCCCACTAGTCACCTCCGATATTCCCAATTAGTATCCTCACCTTATGTTTTTAAATGATGAGCTCTCCATCCTGCGTGGCATGCAGGGGCACGTAGATACCAGTTACTTCACTGGTTTGGGGTACTGGAAGAGTTCCGGATGAATATTGACTCCGGGGTTTATAAGGTTCAAAGAGTTCAATATGTCTGATGTTCACTCTTGCATCCCCTTGTTGAATTGCAGCTAAAAAATATTGTCTGGAGGCTGCTGATGGCGTTCAGGTAAGAGTCTGTATTACCGAACACTGTCCGGTAAAATTTGCGTGAGTTTAACTTGTTGTTTTCTCTCCCTTTATAGATGCGGCATAAGAAGATGTGCGGTATTGAAGGGTAATGCCTCCGGTGGTAAATCAGGTAAGCCTGGTGGTAAAAGTGATTGTATTTGTCGGCTCTCCAGGCTCACCTTGTTATTCCTTTGTTTTCCCCCAGGTATTGGAGTTCGTCGAAGAAAATGATGGAGGCAGCGCCGAGTCGAAAGATGCTGTGGACTGGCGAGTATGGTGCGGCGCTGCAGCTGGTGATGCGACGCGTGCTGAAGTAATGTCCTTTCAGGCTTGGAGTCGTGCAAGATCCAGAATCAGGTAAGGAATTAAAATAATGTCAGTGACCTAACCTTTTCTCCTTCTTTCCCCTTTTTCTAGGAGCTCCTGATTCGAGGCGGGGGTGGCAGAAGACTGGATGCAGGCACGGGCGTGGTTTAAATAGCCTCAAAAGTAGTCCCAGGTAAGAAGTCCCTAGAACCACACATGAGTAAAAAATAGTCCCTGTAGTAAAATAGTCAGCGCCAGGACTGATTCCTATTATGAGCCTGGCACCTAAGGCGCCAAGACTGAACCTAGATAGCCCCTAGCCGGGGCTGCTGAGGTTTTAATAAATGTCTGGATGCCTGCTTCCGGGGCTGATGGGCTTGGTCCAGATGCCCGGGGGTAGGCGTCATGACAGCACTCCCCCCAGAGGCCCCTCCTAGGTTGTTCTTCCCCTGGGCCCTGGTTTGTCTGGGAAGTTCCAATGAAATCTCTTCACCAACCGTGGTGCATGAACGTGGTCACTGGGCTCCCATGACCTTTCTTGTGGTCCGTAACCCTTCCAATCGATTAAATGAAAAAGTTTTGATTTAATCATCTTAGAGTCTAGGATATTTTTTACCTCAAATTCAGGTTCTCCATCTATCAGGATGGGGTCAGGTGGTTTGGTTAATCTTGTTCAGGGTTGAACTGGTTTTAGAAGTGAAACATGAAAGACAGGATCGATCCGCATATTAGGGGGTAATTCTAATTTGACGTTTTGGGTTGATAATGGCTTTAATGGTGTAAGGTCCCAAATATCTAGGATTAAAAGTTTGAGTTCCTTTTCGAGGTATGTGTTTTGTAGCCAGCCAAACTTGATCTCCAATCTGGTATTGGGGAGTGTCACTTCTATGTTGATCAGCATTTTTCTTGTATTTCTCTTTTGCTTGTTTCAAATGTTCAGTTGCCTCCTTAAAGGCTTGCGTAATAGTTAAGTGCAGATGGGTCACTGACGGCATTTCTAAGTGCTGGGGCGAATCGAGTTCTGAGGTTCGAGGATGATGTCCATATATGGTATAAAAGGGCCTTTGTCCGGTTCCTGAATGTACTGAGTTATTGTATGCGTATTCAGCAATCCATAAAATATCCTTCCAATTGCTTTCGGTCTGGTGTAGCATGCAACATAGGTATTCAAGAGTCTGGTTGGTCCTCTCCATATGACCATCGGTCTGGGTATGGTGACTGGTAGATAACCTCACGTCGATTTGCGCCAATTGACAACATTCCTTCCAAAATTGCAAAATGAATTGACTACCTCAGTCAGAGACCAATACGGAAAGAAATCTATGTATTCGAACAATGTTTTCGAGAAATTCCTTGGCCAAAATTGAAGTGGAAGATAATCCCTTTAAAGTACTAAGGTGGGACATCTTGGAAAAAAGATCAACAATAACTAGAATGGTGTTAAACCCATTACACAGAGGTAGATCTGTAATAAAGTCTAAAGACAAAGTGTGCCAGGGTGTGGGTGGAATTTCCAAAGGTTGTAAAAGACCGGCAGGTTTTTTCTTCTGACTTTTGTTTTGGGCGCAGATACCACAGGACAGCACAAATGACTTTACGTCTTTTCGCCAGGTGGGCCACCAGAATTGTCTTTTAATTTTAGCTTCAGTTTTTTGCAATACCTGGGTGTCCTTCCATCAGAGCATCATGGTAATTGGAGATGACTAGTTCTTGTAGTTCCTTGTGTGGTAGAAATAGACGCCCTTGATAGTAAGGTAAGTCATTGATGACTGAATAATCTTGGCCCTTTTTCACCCAGTCCAGCAGGGATGCTGAATCAAAAAGTCATTGGATTTTTAAATGAATATCTTCTAAAGTCTGTAGAGTAGTTATGCCAAGGATTCTTTGTTCTGGAATGATAGGCACCGGTTCTGGGTTCAAATATGCTTCTCCCATCCCTATTCGGGATAAGGCATCTGCCTTACCATTCTTGCAACCTGGTCAATAAGTGATCACAAAAATCGAATTCGGCGAGGAATAATGCCCATTGAAGTTGACGCGATGATTGGGCCATGGCTGATTTTAAATACTGCAGGTTCCTGTGATCGGTGATTACAGTAATGGTGTGCCTGGTATCGAGAAGATAATGCCGCCAAGCCTAGAAGGCGGATTTGATGGCTAACAACACTTTATCGGTAACCGCATAGTTTAACTCAGGGGCCGAGAACTTTCTGGACCAAAATGCTACTGGATAAAGTTGACCGGTTTCAGGATCTATCTGGGACAGGACAGCTCCCATGGCTGAACTGGATGCATCTGTTTCGTCTACGTATGGGAGCTCGGGGCGTGGATGCTTCAAGACAGGTGCCGACGTGAATTTCAATTTCAGCTCTTGGAAGGCCTTTTCAGCCTCTTCGGTCCACAAGAAGTATATTTTTTTTCGCAAAAGTGCTGTGATGGGGTGTACAACATGTGAGAAATCAGGAATAAATCTACAGTAGAAATTAGTAAATCCAAACATGGTTTGTACCCCTTTAACTGAACTGGGTGATGGCCATTTGAGAATTGCATCCATCTTTCGAGAGTCCATTCAGACTCCTTTTGGAGTCAGGATAAATCCAAGGAATTCAACTTCTGTAGCATGAAAAACACATTTTTCCAATTTTGCATATAATTTGTGCTGACGTAGTTTCTCGAGGACTGCACGAACGTGCTTAGCATGGTCTGATTCTGATGAGGGGTACACTAGAATATCGTCGATGTATACGACAACACAGACGTCAATGAGTTCATGAAGGACATCGTTCATAAAATACTGGAAGGCTGCTGGTGCATTTCACAACCCGAAGGGCATCACCTGATATTCGAACAATCCGTACTTGGTACGAAAGGCAGTCTTCCATTCGTCGCCTTTCTTTACACGTACCAGATGATATGCCCCTCGGAGATCTAGTTTAGTGTAGATGCAAGCATCCTTTACTTGGTCTAGTAATTCGGGGATCAGAGGCAATGGGTATCGGTTCTTCACCGTAATCTGATTTAATGCACTGTAGTCTATGCACGTTCTGAGGTCACCTTCCTTTTTAGGTACGAAGAATAAAGCTGAGGATGCAGGGGACTTGCATGGACGAATGAAGCCATTAGCAAGGTATTGATCCAAGTATTGTCGTAGGTGTAGGTTTTCGGTTTCCATAAGGGCGTAGATCCTGCTGCATGGAGGTTGCGCAACGGGTATGAGGTCGATTTGACAATCGTATGATCTGTGTGGCGGTAAGGTGTTTGCCTGTTCTTTTTGGAAAACGTCCTGGAATTCTTGATATTCCTGAGGTAACTGCACAACTGGATTAGTGACTGTAGCCAGGCCTTTGTTCAAGGTTTTTTTCGGGTAACAGGTGTGCGCACAATCCGGGAAGGTTATTCTCTTCTCTCGCCAATCAATACAAGGATTATGTGTTTCCAACCAAAGTATCCCCAGTATTATTTGGAACTGCGGGGCTTTGATTAAATCAAACACAATAGTCTCTCGATGCCCATCCTGACCCAAAAATGTCATCTCTGTAGTGGAATGAGTTACAGGCCCAGAGACAATTTCAGTTCCGTTGACTGTGATGATGACATCCGAAGTGGTCTTTTTGCAGAGAGGTAGATTCATCCTAGAAGCCAATTTGTGATCCATATAGTTTCCTACGGCCCCGCTATCGATGTATGCCCTTACTGCGTGCATACGTGCTGGCTTCCTTGGGTCAATAAGGACCATTGGTATGATTAGGTGCGAGGTCTGAGTGTCCCTCTTCAAGCTCGGCAAGCGGACCTCTACGCTTGTCGGGCGTGGTCGTTTCCTGAATCAGGCTCTGTTTGATTTGTAACAGCACCTCCGACTACTTTCTTGGATGGTTTTCAAGGGCAAACCCGTAGAAAATGTCCTGAAGCCCCACAGTACAGACACAATTGCAACTGCCTTCTCCTTTCTCTTTCCATTTGAGTTAGGGGTCCCTTAACCCCCCCGATCTGCATAGGTTCTGATGCATCTGTTCCTTTGGGGGTAACATTGGATTTAACCAATACCCGATTCTCGAACTTAGCTCGATCAGCCTTTCTATTCTGAAATCGGTGGACTAATTGGACCACTAAGTCTATATATTCTGCGCAATCCTGAGGTGGGTTCACAACTTGGGCCAAAACATCTTTGAGTTCACCCCGAAGTCCTCGATGAAATAATGTAACTCGTTTTTCCTCTGGTCATCCGGTTCCCACCACCAATCTATTGAAGGTTGCGATATAGGTTAGCAGATCCTGATTACCTTGTCGTAGGGATAAAAGTTCGTTATCCAGGGCCTGTCCCTGTGAATGTCTGGCAAATAGTTTTTCCATGCTCAATTGAAAATCCTGAAAATCCCAAAGAAGAGGGTCCTCCTGGTTGACTAGTGGAATTGACGAATCCGCTGCGCTGCCACTAAGGTATGATAGTACAAAGGCTACTTTGGCTTGATCGTTTGGGAAAGCTCCAGGTCTGCATAGAAAGTGCAAGCAGCATTGGTTCATGAACACGGCGAACCTTTTCAGGTCCCCAGCAAAACGTTCGGGTGGAGCTAAAGGAATGCTCCCTGGTAGAACCACTTGCACAGGATTGCTCGATGAAACAGGAGTTGGATACCCCCCAAGTCCAGGTAGTGGTGTTTGACCAGCAAGGTTTTGAAGCAGTTGGCTAGTAAGATCATCAGTGCGCTCCTTTGACAAATCAGTTCTCTCCTGAGGGCATTAGTTTATTGGCGCGCGGAGTGCACTTCTGCCCTAAATTCCCCTAACAATTGGGCTAGTTGGTCGGTTTCTGAGGTTTCCATTACGCCCAGGTGGGGATTTGTAGACTGGCTTCGCGTTCTGTTACGCTTACCTGGTTCCCACAGGGGCGTCGATCGGACCCGGACAGCTGCGGTCTCCACCAACGTGAAGCGTAGTGCAGAGATGACAGTCTGGACTGGCCCACCTAATCTCATCTGCTTGACCCATAGAAGTATTCTCCTGCAAGTGGAGAAAGGGATTTAGCCCCGTGGATTTTAGTGATGGTCCCTCCCCACTGTTTTCTTTCTCCCCACTAGTCACCTCCGATATTCCCAATTAGTATCCTCACCTTATGTTTATAAATTATGAGCTCTCCATCCTGCCTGGCATGCAGGGGCGCGTAGATACCAGTTACTTCACTGGTTTGGGGTACTGGAAGAGTTCCGGAGGAATATTGACTCCGGGGTTTATAAAGTTCAAAGAGTTCAATATGTCCGATGTTCACTCTTGCATCCCCTTGTTGAATTGCAGCTAAAAAATATTGTCTGGAGGCTGCTGATGGCGTTCAGGTAAGAGTCTGTATTACCCAACACTGTCCGGTAAAAGTTGCGTGAGTTTAACTTGTTGTTTTCTCTCCCTTTATAGATGCGGCATAAGAAGATGTGGCGTATTGAAGGGTAATGCCTCCGGTGGTAAATCAGGTAAGCCTGGTGGTAAAAGTGATTGTATTTGTTGGCTCTCCAGGCTCACCTTGTTATTCCTTTGTTTTCCCCCAGGTATTGGAGTTCGCCGAAGAAAAGGATAGAGCCAGCGCCGAGTCGAAAGATGCTGTGGACTGCTGAGTACGGCGCGGCGCTGCAGCTGGTGATGCGACGCGTGCTGAAGTAATGTCCTTTCAGGCTCGGAGTCGTCCAAGATCCAGAATCAGGTAAGGAATTAAAATAATGTCCGCGATCTAACCTTTTCTCCTTCTTTCCCCTATTTCTAGGAGCTCCGGATTCGAGGCCGGCATGGCAGAAGACTGGATGCTCGCTTGCAGGCACGGTGAGCGTTACGCTGCAGAATGCAGAATAACACAAAGCGTGTGTTGCTGGTCGGGCGTGGTTTAAATAGCCTCAAAAGTAGTCCAAGCTAAGAAGTCCCTAGAACCACACCCGAGTAAAAAATAGTCCCTGTAGTAAAATAGTCCCCTCCAGGCTTCACGTTGGCCTGGATTCATTTGCAGCATGGTCTGCCTGAGGTAAGTAATGACTATGAGCCTGGCGCCTTAGGTTCCAGGACTGATTCCTATTATGACTGAACCCAGATACCCATTAGCCGGGGCTGCTGAGGTTTTAATAAATGTCTGGATGCCTGCTTCCGGGGCTGATGGGCTTGGTTTAGATGCCCGGGGGTAGGCATCATGACAGCCATACAAGAGGAGAAATAGCCAGTTGCATATCAATTTGGTTCCACCCAAAAGGGGTGGGAGGTGACCCTAAAATAGTAAGGGAGATTGAGCTGTTGACGCTTGACCCCTGTATCTGGGTAAATGTTGCACCACATTGACAATGCCCAACAAGGCAGATAGATACACACGTGTGGGGCTGCTGTTGGTTCCTATTGGTCAGAGGAGAAATGTCTGCCATTCTGGTACTGGACTGTCCAGATAGAGAGCACCAGACTGATCTTCAAATAGTGTTTTCCTTTCAAGTGTGACACAAAGAGCCAATGTTTGACAGTAGAGCCTCCTAGATAGAACACAGACATGTGTCTTGTTTGTTCTCTCAAATGTTTAGCAAGTGCCTAACCACTCTGTGCCAGGAGAGCCACACTGCCCTGCCACACCTCACTGAAGACATCTGTGTATGAAGAAAGAGCTGCCTGCTGCTTCTGTTGACGCTCTTGTTCAGAGGAGAATTGCTTGGCATTTCCGTGCAGGACTGTCCTTCTGGGCAGAACCAGACTGATGTGCAAGTACATATGTGTTCTCTGGCATGACACCGAGACCGAACACATGACCGACGATGCTCCAGAGAGAGTAGCAACCCATAGAACTGGTCTTTGTCTTCAGTAGAGCGGCTCTCATAATTTTGTCAAGTGGTACCAACAGTGACCGCTCTGAAATCAGATTCTTGGCTGCAATTCCTTTTTCAACACTTCTCTGCATGGCACATTTTGCTTAGAAATATGTAGTTGTGCCCGGACTGCGGACTGCCTTTGCACGCCAAATGAATATCACCTATGTTTTGAGCCATTCCATTCTTCCATAGCAGTGGCCCTCGCATGAAGTTTGAACAACCCTATTTAAAGTTTGGATAAACCAGGCAAATAATTCTAGTTTTCATATGGAAATAACTTTATTAAAGACAAAGATGATGTATAATGTGAGTCTAATCCCCTGCATCGGTAGGGCCTTGTGCTGTAAATAGCTCCCTGAATGTGCTTTGACAAATGGCGTAATACTTGCATTCCTTAGTCATGTGGCATAGAAGAAGTGTTAAGTGAAGTCACACTTTGAGTGACTAGAACATAGTGCTCACACCATGGAATCTTGTCAGTCCATTGTAGGATATTTCTTGCAGTTTGAACCTATGATGTGATATTAGTAGAGAGGGGTTTGATGAACTAATGTTTTCCAATGCATGTTCTGTCAATTAACCTTTTCCATTGATTATTGGTGTGCAAGGTGGAAACTGAGGAACTGTCTTGTGATTTGAAACAAAATATGTATAGTGTGTAGCACTGGAAAAGGATTATCATTTGATTTGCTTTATTTGTCAACGCGCACAAGGACCACCTAAATCGTATAGAGGCGCAGATGGTATCGGAGAATGAGCACACAATTCATGGGGAATTGGAAAAAAAGCAGGGATGGAGGGGGGACAGAAGTTTGGTCATCTAAAAGTCACATTGTCTAAAAAGAAAGGTTATCAGAGCTCTATGAAACCTACAGACCGTTTCCAAGGTTTTGATTCCGCAGGGGATGCTATTCCAGAGCCAACGGCCATAGACAGCAAAACTCCTGTCACCCCTCGTCACACATCGAGAGCAGGGAATTTTCAGCAACAATTGATCCACTGAAAGGAGAGGTCTGGACGGTTGAGGATCTTATATATAAGGCATGCAATCTTAAACTTAATCCTGTCTACCACCGCCATCCAGTGAAAAGAGCGGCGTGCACCAGAGACGTGATCATATTTTTTCAGGCCACAGATTAATACAACTGCAGGATCTGGGCCCTTTGCAATCTCTGGAGTTGATTGGCAGGAATTCTGGCAGGAGACTTTTACAATAGTCCAGATGTGAGTTTACCAGTGACCCCACCACCATGGCATGGTCACTGCTCGGAACATATGGCAGGACTTGTAGCATACGCGAGGAGTAAAAAACTGCCTGACCTGGCTTTCACTTCCAAGGTTATTTTGCCAAATACAACGAAGATTTTTTCTCTTGGGGCAAATTTAAGATAAGCCCCCAAACAGTGAAACAATTTCCTACCATAAGAAGATGCTGTGGTCCAAACAGGGCAACCTCACTCTTGGCTGGTTTTAATTGCAGCTGGTTTACTGACATCCATTAGCTAACCTCCTCTAAAGAGCAATTGATCCTTAGCAATGTCTGTTCCACATCCCCCATTTTGATGAAGACCTTAGTATCATCGGCGTATGAATGAAAATGAATCCAATGCCTTCTATGAATATTCAACAAAGGCTGCAGGTAGAGATTAAAAAGTAAAGGTGAGAGGGAAGAGCCCTAAGGTACCCCAGATCCAATGTAAGCGGGATCAGAAAGAAATCCCCCCATTTTCACCTGCTGATAGCGACCAGACAGAAAGGGGCCAAACATTTTAAGGCATGATCATAAATGTTGCCAATATCCTTCAAGCGGCTGAGCAATATAGTATGGTCGACAGTGATCCAGCATTAAAAGTAGTGAAAGCTCTCCATTAACTGCGGCGTCCCAACAAGCCATCCTGTACTGCCAGTAGTGCTGTCTCAGTCCCTGTCTCTGTCCCAAATCTAGGTCTAAAGCCTGACTGCAAAGGGCCCAGCAGAAGCTCCTTTTCCACAAAGGTTGCAATTGATTACCAACAACCTTCTCCAAATGTTTGCCCGGCCATGGAATACCAGCAATTTGGCGATATTTCTGCAAAACTGATATATCTAAATTCGACAGAACCTTGCTCAAGTGATTTATAACACAATTTGTCATAAAAGAACCAATCTCCAAAGCCAGCCCCTTAGCTACAAAAGCTGGCAGTGGAAATAACAAATCATTTGTGGGTTTTAACTGTGCGATCAATGCCACCACTTCGTCCTCTGACACTGTTTTGAAATGAAAAGGCACTCAGCCCTCTGAAGTCATCAACATTTCCATTGAGTCCTGTTCCACCAGATCAGGGTTCTTATCAAAGGATAGGAGGCTCATAGAGATGTTTCTTTGAATCTTTTCTATCTTCGCCTTAAAGAATGTGTTGAAGATATTATCCTGCCTCAACGATGGTACCCAAGAAGAGGAGGTACATCTAGGATGACAATGATTTGAGACAACTTGATAGAGCTCTCTAGGATGATTCTTCTCAGTGTCAATTTTTGCATGGTTGTAAGCTGATTTAGCTAAAAAAAAACTGCCTTCTTATATACTTTTAATGCAATATTTGACCTGTGATGACTATCCAGAGTACTAGCATCTACCCATTTCCTCTCAGCAATTCTACTTTGTCTCTGTAAAGGCAGTAAATCCTAAGTAACCCATGGTTTGGTTTTTCTTGATTTAGGGATGTTTAATGGGGCTGCTGTGGAACAAATATTTTCCAGAATGGTAGCACGGCAGGCAAATAAATCATTGCAATGCAATGTTGAAGCAACAGTAGCTAACGCTTGCCGTACTTCCACACCCAAGATGTTTGCTTAAACCCTAGCACTGCGAGCTAACGCTATTGGAGTGTCATTTAAAGGCTGTGAGTGCTCAACGGTATGCCTCAACACAAGCAGCCGAGCATCGTGGTGTGACCAGTGAACTGGAATTGTATCCTTCAGAGTCACCATATTACAACGTAACAATAAAATGTCAAGGCAATGGCCCATAAAATGGGACGAGGAGGAGGTCAAAGAGAGGAGATGATAATCAATAATCTCCCACAATTCCCTGGCAACCAAATTAGTTTGACAATAAAACCTCCCAAAAACAAAATATGTTTCTATTTACCTCCAGGTATAGCAAGGAACAGATCTAGCTGTTCTAAAAAATAAATGTCCGGCCCAGGGGGTCTATAAACAAAAAACACTTTCAGGGAAGAAGATGGGGTAATCCATATAACCAACTGACCCACTTGAGACACCCCATCCACTGAAGTAACTCTAAGTGAGAAATCTGTAGTGAGGACTTACATACCACATCTATGCCTCCCCCTCTAGTGCCCTCATGATTTACAAACTGTATTAAGAATCTGTGGGGAAGCATATTGTGAAAGGATGCTTGAGAGCTATCTGTAAACCATGTCTCTGTTATAAACAGAACCTCAAGGGCGTGTTCCTCCATGCAATCATGGAGTTCTGTGCCATGAGCCATTGCTGGCCTGGCATTGATCAAGGCAGCCCTAATAGCTCCCGTGCCAACGTGTATCGTGGGCTGCGCATCATCCGTTCTCAAAATCCCCAGCGTGCGTAATTTATCAAACGCGCGAAGGGGAAAAAAGCCTCTGTCATTATTCAGGGCCATAACCTGGGCATTTGTCCAATAGCTATGCCGTTGTATCCAACATTACCCATTTTGTCAGCCCCTTTCGTTTCCCCTCCAGTAAGGTGCTGCATGAGACATTTCCTTTGATTTGGCATAACAAGGCCGCAGATTTATTTTTACATATACATAACCACTGTAAACAGGTATTAAAAATTAGTTCCAAAAGGTGTGGCGACTGCTCCTCGTCCTGCTTCCCCCTTTACCTCCATATTGTTTGCAGGCACAACTCCCCCAAGGCCTTCGAGTCTGAGAAATCGCCTGCCCCTGCAGGTCTTTGCGGACTGGGGGAGCGCCGTTTGTTGGGGGGAAGTTGAGCCCCAATTGCTACCGCCAGACACCCCCGCCGTTTAGGCTCCCAGGAGGCGATGTCTAGAATGGGCGAAGCCCCTTCCGGTTTAGCAATGGCTCATTCGGAGTCTTTGTCTTATCATAGGTTGCCACAACCCGCCACGCCAAAGGTGGGTTACCGCCCACCGTGGCTCCCCCTTTTCCTATTTTGTAGTTCTAGCAGTTCTGAGTACACCTTGCTGCCCGGTGCAACTCCGTCTATCCTCCTTTGACCAGGGATTTCACCTTTGCCCGTTGTGCCTGATCTAGGGATACTTCAGTCCCCTCCCTCTTTCCGTCATACCTTGACCTGCTCTTGCACAACCGGCTCCCGGTTTGACCACCGCTTTGAGGCCAACTGCCTCCCCTTTCCTCAAACCATCCCTTGGTAGCCCCAACTCTCTCAACCCTCCGTGCCTGCTATCCCCCTGCCCCTGCAGGTGATTCTGGGCAGAGAGAGAGCCATTTGTTCGAAGAAGCGGAGCCCTCGTTGCCACCACCAGACGCCCCTGCCGTTTTAGGCTCCCAAGAGGCTCTGGCTCGACTCCGTTTCTTGCATAGTCCAACCACCTCCTTTGTAGACACCGCTCTCTCAACCCTCCATGCCTGATACCCACCTGCCCCTGCAGTTGTTTTGGACTGAGAGAGCGCAATTTTCTCGAGGAAGCGGAGCCCTCGCTGCCCCCACCAGACGCCCCTGCCGTTTTAGGCTCCCAAGAGGCGCCGGTCCGACTCCGTTCCTTGCCCCACCGTCTCCTTCGTGGACACAATTCCCTGCACCCTCCGTGCCTGATACCACCTTGCCCCTGCCGATGTTTTTGGGCTGAGAGGGTGCCATTTGCTCGAGGAAGAGGCGCCCTCGTTGCCACCACCAGACGCCCCTGTTCTTTCAGGCTCCCCAGGGGGGCTGGTCCGACTCCGTTCCTTGCCCAACCATCTCCTTCGTAGACACGACTCTCTCAACCCTCCGTGCCTGATACCACCTTGCCCCCGCAGATGTTTTTGGGCTGAGAGAACACCATTTGTTCGAGGAAGCTGAGCCCTCGTTGCCACACCAGACACCCCTGCCTGTATTTGAACAGAAAACAATTTGTTATCCACCCAATGCAGACATGAGGCATACTGTGGACACTTGTAGGCTGTGTCCAAAAGCCTTGCCTCGTGGATAGGTACCTTCCCTCATACATAAATGCCTTTGTCAGCTGAGTGAATAATTGACCACCCTGTCATCTCAGGGAAATCTTGGTTGGTGCAATCGCTACCTGTCCGTATGGATCATTTCCCCCAAGGAATGCCTCACGGAAAACCCTTTCGAGTGGCTCCTGAAAACCAACCAGCCTATTATCCCTCGACCTTCCTCATAACTACTAAGTACTCCCATATCTAAACAACTTCAGGCCATGCTACAGCCTTCTGCCGAATTGCATTCTGGTATTTGTAGTCTCGTTATCCAGAAGTGGGGCTTATTTGTATCCATACAACCTATACTATTAGCCATAATTTTATTATCCACCCGCCATGTTTCCGCTAATCTTTCAGTAATTGTGCCTCTTAAAAGAATGTTAAGTCCCGTGGCACGCTATCCTGCCCTAAAGCCGTAGAAACCCACTTTAAGAAACCTTTACTCGGTCCAGATGCACCCTAACATTTTTCTTGGATGTTGCATAAAAATCCAGACACGCGAGTTCCGCACGTTGCTGTGCTATGGCAAGCGTACTTAACTATTCACATCCCGCGGGAGGGACCAGTGACTCACTACGCGCAGCAGTGCCCCCCCCACGCAACAGTACCCGGGGCTGTCCCCCCAATTGCCTGGCCATATGCCCCCCTGCCGTAAAGCCAAGCCGATCAACCCAGGAGATATACCCGCACCCATCTCTCAAACCCAACAGTTGTGGGCTGTGTATACGCCTAAGGGATACGCCAGGCACAATCCCCTGGCCATGCACCCTTCTTGCATCTGCTACCATCGATGGCTAGTAAATACCCCAATATTCCATGGCCTTGTGCGTACACCTGTTACCAACAATGTACAGTAATACCACGGGCAACCATATCCCGTGGCCATGCACTTACACCATGTTTGCACCTACTAACATCAATGGTCAGAAAATCCCTATTCGTAGCAAGTATTCCCTATTATTCGTGTGGACATTACTGGAAACCAACTCTGATTACTTTTGTTTTTTGGAAAAACCAATCCCATGCCTGTGTAATGAAAGAAAATGTCTTCACTGCAAAGCCGCCATTTTTCCATTTCCAAAACAATAGAGAGCACCTTGACCAATGCGTAGCAGCTGCATGCAATCCGCCTTACTTAGAAATGCACATGGCAAATGCCTAAACGCATTCTGGGACTTAGTCTTGCAGGTATACAGTGCACTAAACCCCGGCCAGGGGCATGACTGCGTCTGGCATAAATTAATTTACCGAATAAAAGCCAATCTGATACCAATCCTGTGCCCAACTACCATTCCCATAATGCACCAAAATGGGCTCAAAACCTTAAACGCAACCCCTAAACACGGCCACTGACCCCATTTCATTTCAGCCCGCAAGTATTGCAGCAGTTCTTTAAAGCTGTGCCCGTACCTGGACCTCACTTGTAAAGGCACAACATTGCCACACCAACCTTAGGGGTTATCCGTTCCTTATGCAATCACGGCCTCCAACCATACCAGCGAACACTGCGCCTATACCATACTGTGCATTGCCCATTGACCCTAAGCGAACCCTCGTAAGGGAAAAGCTCGCCCTGTTTCGTCCCAAATGCACATCACACCTGCTTATACCGCTGCAAGTAGCGAACTGACCAGTTATATTACAACCCCAATATCTTTGTTGATCCCCTGAGCTACAGAAACATGGGGGGAGAGGCCACCCCTAAACGCAAAATCGCGCCTTAAAAACACTAGCGTACCGGTGCGTTACAACTGGCCTATCATAAAATTCCCCCGCACTTTGCTATTACGTCCCTGCTATACTTCTTAGCCCACATTTGTGCCCATGTCGCACCATCATGCAACTCAATCCTACCATCTTGCCTCGTGGTGCTCCGACACCCGACACCAGAGTCCAGCCATAATGCTTAATAACAACATTTTGTCCCCGCTGCCTCGTGATGCACCCCCTAACGTTGGAAAGAGGCATGCCATAATCCCTGCAGCGCAACTGGGTGCTACCTGCCTCGTGGCGCTCCCACACATAATGTAAGGCGTCATTCAATACTGTTTATAGTGCCCTTTTGTAGTCCCTGCCCAGAGGCCTCCCCCATCCCTTGGGAAGAGTCGTATCTGCTTGTCCCGCCGTTGCAAACGTCAGATCTTTCCTTTTCGTACCGACAGTTTAAATAGTTCCCAAGGAGGCGTTTGACAGTAACATGTGTCGTAAATTGTGCAATTTAACGACTACCGTACAGTAACTGGTCAAAAATGCTAGGCGCACAGTGAAGTAACACACCATAGTAGCTTCTACGCATTGTCACTTTCGTGACGCTCTTTCCGTGCCTGCAATACTAAACCAGTTGACCACAACTACTACTGCCCGCACAACCGCAATGGAAGAATTCATGCCCGCCTTTCTAGAACCTCTTAATAATTGTGTATGAACTATGTTAGGTTACTCATACCGTGTTTAATACCCAGGGGCTTCTATGCGCGGAACGAACCTGGAGTGCTTTGTACCGTCATGCTCCCAAGGTGAGCACGTTACCCCTTAAGCTATCCTCCTCCTTATAAAGTAAGAATGCCGCCTTAAAACCAAATTGCCCTGAACCACCGCCGGTTTAGGAGAACAGTTTCTTATCCATTAGGCCACCGGGACCACTCGTGTGTGACAACCCACCCAGTGCTGTGTTAACAGAAACCACCCGCCTGCTCTGCGTGTTGCGGACAACCTCAGCTCGCAACTCCAACTTTCCTAAAATGTGTCACCTGGGTGGGCATTAGATCGGTACCCACGTCCGACCCCTAAGGTGCCATATGTAATTTACTCCGCCAGTTCTGCTGCAGCGCTTATTAATGTGCGAAATCGGACCACTACTCCCACAATTATTCCTTAGTTGTATACTCCTACTTAGTTCCACAACGATTGCCCTAACGCCGCTTCGCCCGACTGAGCTGTTGGACTGGACACCCTGCATCAAAAGCACCTAAAACCTTAAACCCCTGCGGCAATTCCCATAAGATCGACCGCCGACCAGCTCCCTTATTGTCGTTTAATACGAGCGCGTACCCCGAGGGGACAGACACCCCGGAGTGACGTAGACCCAGCGCGGAGATGTCATGACCCAAAACCAAGCCCGAGTAACATTTAGGTTTGCTGTGTTGCAGCACAAAAAATCAATCGGGCTCGCCGCCACACGACCCCACTAGGACCCACCTAATAAAGAGGCCATCCAAACCGCTGACGCTGCACCTGGAAACATAACAACGGGTAACACGAGTAATGAGGGCAGCCTGCTTCTGCTCTATGTGCCCGCGAAGAAAACAATAATTTGGCACGTATATAGCGCTACGAACCCTCAGGTATCTGAGCGCTTCTTATTATTACCCATGGTGTGTGGTGCTCACTTATCGACCTCGGAAGGATGAAAGGCTGAGTTTGGCCCCGCCGGGATTCGAACCTGCGTTAGCAGACTCTGCACCGATGTCAAAGCGAGCGTTCTACTCGCTGTGCCACTTGAAACAGATACTTTACGACGCGTTTCTTCTCGAGTGTATGTTCCGATTGCCCAACGTTTCTAAAATTCCAGCCCTTTTCCTCTGAACACAGGAACACTTTTTCGATTTATCTCAGTAGCACAGGGGTTATGAACTGAGGAGACCGATCGTCACGGAATTAACCCCATATGCGCCCGCCGCCGCTTCAAAAGCGCTAAAACTTAAACCCCTGCAGCAACCCACCTAACCTCGATCGCCGACCCGTTCCCTTACTCTCCTATTAATACGGAGAGCGCACCCAGCTACTTCTGAAGCGACAACAGCGCATATATGGCGCTATATCCACCCCGCTCCTTACCCGACGCATACTCCTAGCTGGAACACCATCCACTCCTTCACTGGAAATCTCCTTGCCGGAACACCATTCCACTCCTTCACTGGAAATCGCCCCAACATCGCCACTCTTCGTCTTTCTGGGTCGAAAAAAGCACTCCTGCAGCCACAGCATCGCAAGATCACAGACTCACAAACAGCAACCGAAAACGAAGTCCTCCACTTTTGGCGGGCGCCCAGCTGCTGGAAGAGCTGCAAGTGCCCCTGCGCCGGGCGCCCGCCGCTTTTATGTCCCAAGCCCCGCCTCCTTCCTTTGTTGCCCTTCGCGGGCTTTCCCGGGCTCTTGTCGCCCTCTCCTCTGGCTCCTTTGCCGCCCTCTCCCCTGCCCCTGGGGGGGAGGGGCGAGAGAGCGTCCAGGAGGAAGGCCCCTGCCCCGGTTATCGGGGTGCCTCCTCCACTTGCTGCGCTCTCCGTTCGTCACCTTCACTAAGGCTGCACTCTTATAATGATAAAACATAATAGTCAACACCATTTTAAAAAGAGGCTATAGTTAGAAAATACCTTGCCACAGGAAACAGGAGAGGGCAACCCTTCTCCAAACCACAAGCGTTTCTGGCCAACGGCCAACTCACGCCACAACAGGCCAAAACAGGCTTTGCGTCATCGCTTCGCGCTGATACGGGCCTGTTATGCTTGCAGCACGGAATGCTTACGTCACAGGATGTGCGCCCACCAATTCATTGCTGGGAAATATGTATAACACATTGCAATCCACTTAATATTTGCCTCAGTTGAGCACATCATCATTAAACCAATCCAACTGGCATGCAACATTGCCTTTAAGCAGCGGGTCGGGTTTCCATTAATTTAGTCTTGCAGTTTCCTGGAGGTGTTCACAATTCCCTCTCTGCCTTCCTCTTTGATGAGTTGTTATTCGTAAACCCTATCCAGGCACTGAATTATCCTCGTGTTCAACTCGTCCAGGACTGCTTGTTAAGTTAGGACTGACCTTTCAATTGATTGCCTTGTTTCTAACTCCTTGGCAATCACATAGTAAAGCTGAGCGCCGATGAATGACTTTGTATTATATTCGTCTCGCCTGTCTCTAGCTTGGCACATTCTAGCCTGGCGTGAGTGCGAATGCCGGATCTCCTCCATATCCACTCCAACTCCCGGCCTCCATTAGGGAGTGTTTGAGTTTCTTGGAATACTTCCTAAGGTTCATAGCTCTTATCTGATGACAGAGCAGGCGCACTTGCCTGCCCTGCTTCCACCCATAACACAATTCTGACCTAATGAACCTTATTGTTGTGTTTTGCTATTAACACTATCATGGTGCAAGATCCCACCTAACAGAAAATGCCTAATAAGAGACATTTTGTTTTATACAATGTTATCCAGTCAGATGGTTTGGAATTGTACCATCACATGCCCTTGTTGGCTAGAGGTATGAGTCATCTGATGAGCTATAAACACCTCTGCTGTTCGATTTGTGTGTGGGTGTGTGTGCATGTTCTGGCTGAGCAGAGCTCCAGCTAGCTTCTTCCAATCTCCCGCTAGTCGCAAGTAGGTGGGCTTGCCACCAAATGTGTTCCCTCAATGGAAATGCAATGGGGGCTCCTGCAGTTCAGAAGAAGCACCAATGTATACGTCCTTGGTGTCCCTCTTTGCTTTTGATTATTTTTAATGTGACGAATGTGTGTGTGCTCCTGGAGAATTGCATTCGGAAAACAATCAGCGTTGTCCTTTGGAAAACATAAAAGACTTTTCACCCAATGTATTTGACAATATCGGTCGTTAATGGTGCCTGAGACTTTTGCTTTTTTCTATATTTTGATTTGCTGTTCTAAGGAGCACTCAGTCACAAAACAATTGGGATATAATCAGTTTTATTCTCAGACTAGCAAGGGGTAAAGGTTGGAGCGACAACCAAAAGAAAAGGTATACCACTAATAGAACTGCCTCCAATGTCTATTTCCTAATTGAAATCACACACTCCTGGCATCTGCATCACAAAGCGCACTTTAAGTCAGGCACCGACTCAGGGTAGTTGTAAGTAACCAGGGCACTTTTCTGCTTTCGCCTTTTTCTTGGTCATGCCGGATGATGGTGTGCCGTCTTCTGGGATGCTATCTCTTGAAATATTACTGGGCCAAGCATTTCTGGTTACTTTACTGATGCTTTACTCCAACTTTCCCCTTCCTAAGGGTTTCCCGTCGTAGGATTTGCTACCCCTCTGTGTAATTGGTTTTCAGGTTGCAGTAACTGTTGGCACCTCCAAGGATGAAAACTTTTCTAGTTGTCGCAGGTGGCTTTGCTGCTACCACCAGTTTCTGGGCTAAAGCCCCTAGCAGGCTCCTCACTAGCTGCTTCTTGTCAAGGCATGGATCCTGACAGAGTCTTAGCCCATGTTCTTAGCAGGTTATCTAGTCTGGCTTCTACCTGCTGTTCCATAGTGTGGGCCATTTGGCAAACTCTCAATTTTCTATATCTTCCTAATTAAATTGCCTTTCCGGCTTGGCTAATGCAGCTATTGTCTCGTCATCTCCTCACCTCCTAAACCATTCACTGCAGCACAACTGGCACGCTTGATTGGTCCCCTAGCATCCTCACAGTCTGCAGGAGTCTGCCTCTTGTTACAGTTATTCTCTATTAGTAATTGTCCCAGTAAAGTTTGTGGATGATATTAGTGTAGGGATAGGTTCCCCCTATTAGTTTTTCCTCCTCCAATGGTGCCAGAGGTGGGATCAGGCAGAAATATAGTGGTTGGCTGAGTCAGCATTCCACCTTTCACACTCATAAGTAAGTTCTCTTTTTGTATCAGCAGCCATGTGCCAAGAACAGATTTCTGTTAGGAAAGTTTTCCACTTTTACCATTGGATTTCTCACAAATCCAGTTGGGGTGCCATGCCAGGACTCGTGCACTTGATGTGTACTATTTCAAAATAAGCTCCCCATCACGTGTGGAACCATGAGCATGCGCCACGGTATTCAAAATCTCCCACCTCTGTTCTCTGAATATTAAAGCTTTACTCTGTTGGTTTTCTAATGTTCTGTTCTCCTGGGTGTAGATTTAACACAGGACTATAACGCGAGGCGTGCTTTCTCCACATTCTTCACTCATATCTCCCGTGAATAGCATGAGGGCTTTACCTGACCTGGCAATCATGATCCAATTGTGGGGTGTCTGAGAGAGCTGAGGGAACTCTCGGGTTCCACAATATACCTCCAGGAGTCCCAACAGATCGCTGGTGACTTTCCCTGGCCCCCCGAGTTCCCAGTCTCCCTCACTGCGTCTCCCTCACTGGGTGATGACTTTGCCCCATTGTTATCTGGGCTTTTAACACCATGTACAGCCCAGTATGGCAGTCTAAAGGACTAAACTATTTCTGACAATGCCCAGTTGAGCAGGTGAGCTGCTGTTTCATGGCCTCATTAACAGGCCGTGGCTATAACCTGTCCTCATGGCATGCAGGCGATCAGAGAAGAGATTAATTGGACTCATTGTTTGTTTCTGTGTGACTAAGTCCTTGCGTGCCCTTGAAAATCAATACACCAAATCAAATAAAAAAACACCCAGTAATTTCCCCAACCGCAGGAGGCAGCTCTGAAGAAGTCACATTAAAATGAATTCTCCAGCTCAGCCGGCTTGGAAGGGCGGTGCGTGAGAGCGGAATTCATTAAAGAGAATGGAAGGGAAAAATGAGGCCAACGGACCCTGAAAATAACACAAACTGCAACGGCTTCCATCATCTCGACATGTCTTCAAGTAAAGCAGTGAATGCTGATGCCATGTACCTGTAATCTAGGAGGCCACCGCGCGACACTCCACACTTCCAAGCCATGCCAAAATAAACGAAAATTGACCAGTGGAACGTTTTGCTGGAATATTTTCCGGTTGTACCATTTTTTATTTTTAAATGAAAGCAGTGAATGATACATTTTTGTAACTTGGAGCCATTTTCTGAGAACTCTCAGCTCGTCGCTATCGAGCAGATTCCTTTCTTCATTTCTCCTTTTAGGTGGATCAATGAGAGCCCTTGAGTTGGGTTCCTACTTCTCTCAAGGACTAGGTCTTCTGTATAGGTGCACTCATTATTATTTACTCCGCAGTAACCCTTATGGGGTGCACACTGCCCTCACCCATTGAAGTGGACACCATTTAGGAGCAGTCTAGTTAGCTGTTAAACATAACAGCGGCCATCATTAACTTGCCGAGGACAGCCGTCTAATGTCACCTTGCGCCACAAGCATGGAGCCTTTTCTTAAATTTTAGGTGTCAGACAATTTAGAGCCAACACATGAAATAAAAGTTTGGCATCGATTCACAAAGAATAATGTTTTTTTGGTGCATGTTGTGCCTTCCGTGAATTACTCCGACATCTGGGGATAATTTCCACCTAAAAAAGTAATCCGAAAGAACTTAAAATGGACTGCTATCAGAATATTTGAATAAATTGCAGCTGATTATAATATAAATGGTTCACGTACCCTCAAAATTAGTAGTCCGCCTTGCCCTTACTGCATAACCAATAAAGAAAACATGCAGTTTTACGTAAAAAACCTATGTCTCTCAATCCCAAATATGTGGAACACTGCACATCCCTTCTTATTTAACACATGCTATAGATTTGTAGAAACATATTTACCTTCACAACTCATAAAATCACAACTCACACCCTACACGTACACCAGTAGCATTCAGGAGTAACATAAGTGTGATCATAAAATGTCCTAAAACAACCGGGAAGTTTTGCGAATACACGTAAAGTTACATTCAAATGGATATGTACCTCTTTCCCATTGGTGCACCACTTTCACACATCTACAATTTCTTAAAACCTTAAGAGCTAATTTTCAGCTCAACATACCAGTATTTTACGTTGCTGATTCCCGTCACGCCTTATTTCCGTTAAGTTGTATGCTGGAGAGGAGGGGTGGAACGCAACTTGCGTTACTGCTGCCTCCCTTCCTCTTCGCCCGACAAATGCCCCCACGTTTTCGCTGGCATGCATTTTCATGCAGGAAGAAATGCTGGGGATCCCTCTGGAGAAAGCCGGCTTTACGCACCAGGAAGTGGACTCCATAAGTGGACTCCATAAGGTTCCAGTCTGCATGCGTTTTCTCATTTGCACGGCGGAGTGCACATTTGCAGTGCAAAAGGCCGCCTTTTTCCCTGCACGTTTGCACTTCGTCTTGCAAATGACAGCAAGGAGCCACCTACGTGTATGTCTACACATAATGGCTGCCTGCCGCCAAATTACGGCCAGAAGCAAAATGTGCTCCCTAGTTTACTGCTTCTGGAGGAAGTTACTTAAGCAAAGGTTTTGCAATTTTGTGTAATAGTATAGTGAGTATAGTACTCAAGTCGTTTCCCTGCTCCAATAGATGTGCTCTGTAAAGTCCTCTACAGCTCTATGGACCTAGTTCTAGACGATTTCAAATGCCTAAAATACAGAAGTAACACATGCCAATCACCATTGTTTCCACCTGTTCCCTTGTTTATGATACTGAATTGCTATGATCATGGAAGATCCGGACAAGTTAATTCCTTGTTACTTTCTTAAAGAAGGTTTCACCTTTGTTTGATTAATTTTCCAAACACTTGTAAGTCGATTATTAATCAGGTACCATATTCCAAGGGCATGCTTGAAATGTGTTCATTATTTTTTACAGTATTTTACTTGGTGTTGGTGTCAGGTTGCATTGTAAACTTTACACAGCGTAAACATTTTCCAATCCTTAGTCATGCCACATGTCTGTCTGTGCTGTCGTGATTTTTACCACTATCAGTTTGTGGATTTGCAAAACTGCAGGCAGCAAGATAGGTCAGTGATTTATGTATCGGCGGCTATAATCTATGCAACCTCTACTGTAACAGATGTTAATGCCGGCATGGCTGATTTAGCCTCCTATCCTTCCTGCATTGACAGTACGTGTAGCAAGGAACTTGTTGCCGGCGGTTTCATCGTGCAAATTTTGTCATATTCAAGCTGTGGGGCAGTGGAAGCTATTGCAATTTTTTATTAGAGAGGCGTAAGTATTTGGCACAAATATGCAATAGTGACCGAGCCCGAAGCAAGCATGGGGGTGGGATGATCTGTCGGGGTTCTTTACCCGAGAACATAACATTTTTTGAATTATGGGTTAAAATTGTGCATTTTACATCCCACTTTCTGTGAAAAATTGGGTAAGAAGCCTGACAGTTTATAAATGGTTTTGCAGGGTGATTCATGAAAAAAATTGAATAGTGCACAGGAGAATTTCCCAACACATTTTAATGATGCTTTCACCACAATCCACGCCAGCATACAATCATTTTCATGCTGGCTTTGCCCATGCATTTCCTTGCTGGCTGCACCAATATATGTCAGCATTCACATATAAGAACATACTCATGTTTGCTTTGTGCATAATGTCAGTAAGGATACTATAAGAAAACATGCCCACACTGGCTCTGCCAATATATGCCAGTACAGTAGGACAGAGTACCATAGGTGGTAACACCACTAATAATAATAATACAAATGTATGATGCCAATTCTTTTCCACTCTCTTACTAATATCAGGAACAAAACACAACTCTACACATTCTATTAAATCGGGAAACAAATAATTCATTAATCAGTTATAAATCATATTGATGACATGTTTCAACAAAAGAAGGGTCAATTTCTTTTTCATTAGGATATATATATATATATTTTTTGTTATAACTATGGGTTGAAGTCTTATTTAAAAAAAAAGAATGATATCAGTCCTTCATAATTTAGTTGAAACTTATATTCGCTGCCTCTATGCTGCATAATACAACCCAATACGCTTTTACAATTCCTCAGCGTTCCCTAACTCATCAAACTAATTAACTCTAATACGACTCAACAATCTACTCTCATTGATACTAACTCTCTAAAGAATTAAATGTACATGGGGTTGGAAGTGCTCAACCTCACTGCAACATTGTCGATTGCTCTGAGTATTTATGAAGGAGAGTCCAGATTCTATTAATGGCTCAAAGGCGAGTATTATGAAATGAACTATTTTCTATTTTATTAGCAGAAAGAAAACATACATACACGTAGCTTTCCACAACCACAATTCCAATAAACCGTTGTCATGTCCAGGACCCTCTGCTCCCTTCAAATCCATATGAAGAGGTCCTCGTAAAAAATCTTTTGGCCTCATTACAAGTAGTGCGGAATGCGTTTAACGGCGCCGGTAATGGTGCCGGCGCCGTTAAACGCATTCCGCACTATTACGAGGTCCCCTTGCGGGACCCGCTCTGGACGTCTGGTTTATCCAGACGTCCAGAGCGGGTCCCGCAAGGGGACCAGGGAGCTAACAACGGGCCCTCTTGTAATGGGCTCGTTGTTAGCTCCCTCCCCATTCCCATTGAGCCCTATGGGGGCTCCAATGGGAATGGGGAAGGACCGGGCCCGGGTTCCCTGAAGGAGGAAATTACGACTTTGGAGGTAGCCATGCCCTTAATAAGGGCATGGCTGCCTCCACAATTGGGTTGGGTCCAGGTTCCCTGAATGGGGAAATACGAGCCATTCCGAGTATGGAGGGCCCGGTATTTCCCCACTGTTCCAACTAAGACACACATTGCGTCAAAAACAACACACGAGCCAAAGTGTCCAAGGGAAACCTCCGTGCCACAGGTCAGTCACATTCTTTCTTGAAGAACTGCTTTCCAGAGTAACGATAACAATTATTGGTACACAGCAAGGGGCCGATTCATGGAATTTAGCAAAGAGAAGGACCCTGGATGAGCCTGCACGCAGAAAAACGTGTATTCATGGATTTGATGGCGCAAAGTAACCGTACTCACAAGTCAAGCCCGGAATGCCCCCGACACGCCTACATGCAAAGCATGAAACTGCTAGATCAGCTACCTTTGTGCGATCCACTGGGCGCAAATACATGCACGCTTCAAACAATGCATGGGGGACCCAATAAGCAGACCTGCGACTTGGGGAGCGTGCATGGGGTCCCCCATAACTGTACTCCAATAACACGTGTGTGAAAAATTGTAACTTGGCAATAACTCTGGAAATGTGAGTGTAAACCCACGTAAAACGTTCCTGCACCCAGCATTACAGCTTACGTGCACCCCTACGTTAGATCGGAACCCCGAATGAGTACACGCACCCCAATCCCAACTGCACACTGAAAACGTACACGCAAGTGTACTTACGCCAGTCTTCGGGTGGCAGATATTATAAAGGACTTGCGGGGGCATTTCCCAGCCGAGATGTTGTGCGATCGATTCCATAAATACATCTCTTGCCACGCAATAGTGGGTGTCCCTCGGAACGCCCACTTCTTCGCAAGTTTGTCCCCATTTCTGGTTTTCTGTATGCAGGCCACACCCACCCTCAGCTTGGAGTCTTGTGCAATGCCCTCGACGGCTCACACAGGCTTTCCAGGCCAGCACGAAATCCACGTAAAAGTGCTGTGCATTAAATTCCATGAATTGACAAACAGAGTTGCATGCGTAGATTGGCCACAGATTGGGTGTAAATCGCCTATTTTCTGTGCAATAAATTCCATGAATCGGCACTCAAATGTCTCTGCCAGCATCTCTAAACAATAGATGCGCCAGGACTGCTCCTTCTAAAACCATGATCCTCCGGTCCAAACTGAACCGCATTTAGCGCCCCCCCCCACTCTGGTTAAGATGTGTGTGTGTGTGGAAGATGGGAAAATTGCACAGCCATTACAGGCTTCTAAATGTGCTAACCACCAAGAGATCTCTGCACTTGCCTCATCAGAAAGCAGAACCGAACCCGAGTAGTTTACAAACATTTTCTTAAATCCTGAATCTTTAGCTTCAGAAACATCCTGTACCCTAGAGGAGAGAGAGCAGGGAAAGCATCCTGAATAGATGAAGAGTTGTGATTCTGGGCAGAAACCTGACGGAATTAACTGAAAAAGAGGAAGATCTGCATTGTTCCTTGGAAATCTGTTTAAAACATGCCAGAAGCAGACATAAAGTGGGCGTCCTGAAACCGATCAGAAAACCTAGCAACTTAAAGAATTTGCATGGATACTTCTCAGACACCTTCCACGTGAACACACATACCAGGCTGTAAAACAGCCCCACTGTCCAGAGAAGATGGCTCTTAGCCTCGCCCTTGCACCTGGCCCTGATTAGAAAATATTCAGGATATACCAACAGTCGCAAACCCCTTATGCTCAGTAATTTGGAGAAGCAAATAGGGGCTGACTATAGATACAATTGAACACCGCAAAGCAGCAATGCCTCCCAGGAGAATTAAAGATATTCCCTGTGTGCTGTGTAAATTGGTGCCATTGTGTAAGCATCCTTCAGGTCCAACCTGATGCGCTAATCTCTGGGATGCAAAACGTATCTAAATTGTGCAATTGTATCCATCTTGAAATAATGGTAGCCAATTAAATCTATGAGGTCTCTCAGGATGCTCACTGGCCGAAAGCTCTGGTCCTTCTTGACTACCAAGAAAATGTTGCTGATCACTCCTCCTGGAAGAACACACACCTCTCTATGGCCACCTTCTGTAACAATTCCCACACTTCCCGGGAAATGAATTCCTGACCTATCTGAGATTTTGAAATCCCCTGTCTGAGGCACACTTTCTGGGGTGGAACTGTACATTCCACCATGAATGACTGGGCAATCTAGATGACTGTGGGATCCTGAGAAACACCATAAACATAAAAAAAGAAAATGTCAAATACGACCCCAAAAGTAGACCCCGCAAATCCTCTGCAGACATAGTCAAGAGCACAGATTTCCTCCTTCATGACCTCTTGAACCTCTGTTCCTGAAGCCCCGGGTCGTCTGGGGAACCAAAGTGGGATTGGAGTTTAATAATTCCGCTGCACCCCTCATTGTCTTAAAAAAGGTGCCGGAAGTTCTAGTAAAGTGTCTTTCATGCAGCCTCTACCTCGACCAGCCCAGGATGAAAAGACGTTGTGCATCAATGCCTGAGCCTTTTCAATGGTCTGGAGGTTGTTAAATATTTACCAAGGCCCTTTACAAAAGCACCCCAAACACACTAGGTCTTGCTGTCCTGGAATCTCCTGACACTGTCATGCACCCTAGTTTAGGGTTGCTCTTTGTGCTTAGCTGTGCTATTGACTCACTGGCGTCTTCCAGTAAACAGGGAGCTCTCTGAGCCCAACTGCTGATTTTTGTAGCATTCAATGGTGAACTCTCGAACTTGGCATTCTCCACCATAGAGCTAATTTTCAGTGAGGGTCCGTAGGTGTTTAAAATCCTTTCCCTCCAGGTGTACCAAGCTTGGTCAACCTCTTTTGCCAAATCCTTCTCATATTTGGAAATGAAGACTGCCACCTTTTGATTTAAAGGTGGAGTCTACGCCGCCATCCCCAGAAGATTAAGCCAGCGACGATCAGACTTCATTTTGTTGCGTTACCCAGTTTCCAATTTGGAATTCAAAACTGTGTTAGCATGTTCCCCTTCTGTCTCTGAGAAGAACATTCCCTAGAGTTTGGATGAGCGAGCAACCTAGGATCAAATATAGGGACCCCAACAGTGTTCTGGAACCATGAAGGTCCGTCCCCAAGGTCCAAATCATCATCATCATCATCATCATCATCATCCTCAATGGCACCATGCACAACCAGAGGGATTTTCCCCAGATCATCATTATCTTCTTCCTGTTAAGTGACTTCAATTCAGCAATCCCACTAAGTCAGTACCTCGTCTGGGATGCCCAAGGGAAGCCCTTATTTATGTATTTTTATGACAAGTTATACTCTGGATGATAAACCCATATATAACGCCCCTCTCTTTGAATCCCTCTGACCTGACTGAGCCAAGAAACAGGTTTGTTTTACAATTTAAAAGGTTTATTGGAAACATTAAACAATATATATATATATATCACACTTTTATAATAAATTAATATTTGATATCACACTTAAGAATATGACGGTGATCAACAATGGATAATATGACAATTGCATGCTTCTTTAATTACTTAGGAATTGGTATAGGAAGGAAAAGATAACTGAGAATGCTTTTATGGTTTCAAGGAAAAACAATGATGGAAAGAAAATGCAGTACAGAAATAACTGATAGGGTTTCACAAGAGATAATATGTTTACTTTTCCCCTGGTGGCAATTCACTCCCCCCTATGCAAGATAAGGAGATGGAAGTGAAGCACACGGTTTTCAGGAATATAATCACAATACAAAGTTCCAGTTCCCCCCAGCGAGCTTAGAGGAAAACAGGTATGATTTTAAAACACAGGCAAAATACTTTAAATGTGGTTTGCAAAGAAGTGAAAATATGCAAAAAATGATTTTAATTCCCTATAGGAGATTCAGGGTAGGTGCCAGCTACTTTGAATTAGTTCAGGTCGACCTAACAATGATTAATAAGGGATTGTCAGGTTGAAAACGAATTTCAGCAATGCAAGCAAAAGACGGCTATCTTTGACAGGAGCTAATTTTTCAATTCGCGGCAATTTTTCCGAATGCGTTGAGCGCGATTATGGAATAACTATACGGAATAGAAAGTCGGTCATATTTATCTGTTGGAAAGCTTAGAATCTTAGCTTTAAAATGAAAGTTAAATCTGGTTCCTAGCCCACACGGGTCCAAAGATACGGAGGATTTTGTGCAGCTAGATTTTCAGAAATGAAATTAAAGTTTCAGAATGACAGATGCGCTGTGGAAGGTTTTGAACCAACAGGATGGACACACGATTTCTTATGATGCAGTTCTGATAGGTTAAAATAGTTTGAATTACATTATTTTAAACTAAGAGATTGGTTTTACACAGTTCTGGATGAGTACTCACACTATAAATTTGAAATAGGCCGTCAAGGTCTGATCAGCTTTGGACTGGACTCCTGGCGGGTGGTTCTGAAGTCACAGCTCTCTGGGTCAGCTCTGCTCTGCACTTCACAACGGTCTGGTCTGGGTCTCTCTGGTTCTGGTCTCTCTGGATACAGCACGGCTTTCTGGGTCTGCTACCGGTTCTGGATACAGCTCTGCTTTCTGGGTCTGTTACCGGTTCTGGCAAAAGTTCTTGGCAAAGAATCCAACAGCTTGCCCGGCTGTAGAATAGTTTGGTTGGATTGCTGGATTCTGAAGGCCTGCTGAGAAGAGTTCTCAGCTTGTGGGTTAGGCCTTTGCTTTAAGTTCTGTAGTCTATCTGGAGTCTGGATGTTCCTTCTAGATGTTGTGTGGTCAGGCAAAATGCTCCGCAAGAAAATGGAAAATGAGTGTCTTGCCTGTCCAAGCAGTCTCTTTTTATGTGTTTTGAAAGTGGGTGGGTTGGCTCATTCTGCATGCCCAACCCTCTCATGATTTGATAGGTCAAGGATTCTCTGTGACTTGATTTGAGAAGGGATAGTGTGTCAGAGTGAGTCAGAGTCTTACAGTCTGTTGAAGAAACGCCCCTTTGCTTTTACTTAGAAAATTAATTTTTCATAACTAACAGGTTTCCCAGATACACACGTCTTTGAAATTACATACACATTTCACAGACTAATTTAAGATACACTCTCGCCCAACTCTGATCCCCCTCAGAGCCTGGGTTCAAAAATGGCAACATTTTGTGCTTTTTAGTGACTTTCGCCATATTGGTTTTTCCTCAAAATTTACACAGACCTGCATCCCTTCCCTGAGCATATTACTGGAAATTACTACGTCTCTATCCTAAACACAGTGTCTGCAATATTAATAAATAGTGGGGTTCGGTCCCAGAACACCGCACAAAGTGAAGTTTGGTCTCAGATCGTGAGGGCATTTTCCATATTAAGGACCCCCAAATTGTACATTTCTGTAAGCTTAATACAAGATTTTATAAGCAATTTAACTTAAACATATATTTGCTGCAATATGAATCCACAATCCAGTCTAGCCCGCCCCCAGAAGCTTGGTGAGTCAGAGATCACAGGCCTCTCCTTCTTGGCAGGGCAGCTGTTGCCAGCTACACCCTAATCTGCATTTATATTCAATTGAAAGGGTCTATTGTGTTGGGTCCTGAAAGCTGCAGGGGAAACTCCTCCCTCTCAATCAACAGGGCCATGTGATATCCTGGGCTGTTGTGTGTGTCTCTGAGGTGTTAATGGTTCTCAGGAAAAGCAAGTCTTTTGAACTTTTAATTACATAAGACCCCCTTCTGTTCACTGCACAGTTCTGCAAGACAGCTCTCCTGTCAGGATGTATAGAGCACCAGCGCCGGTCAGTGTCCAATGCCGGTACTGCACCTATTTTTGACAGCTGTCTTGAATTAATACATTTCAAAAAGAAAGAATTTTACTTGATAATATATGATCCTTGCTTGACATGGCATCGATGTGGATCTGCAGTAGAGTAAAGTAAAACACTCAACCATAGTTGGATTTTTGTCTGGTGGTTTCGGGCCCATGATCTTAGCAATTTTTGACATTAATAAAAACGGATTTTGAACAGAACCACCTTTCTTTGCACTGGTGGGTGGCAGGTCAGGGGACCATTTTGGTGTGCGCAAAACTGCGCGGTTATCCTGGATTCTGGCGCAAATGTGGGCTTTTCCGCCATCTTAGATTTCCTAAGCCCACAGCACCAAATGTTGCAGCATAATAGTCCAAACGTGGGTCAGGACACCCAACATTCAAAAGAAGACCCTGATCAGAGTGGTGGCCCCCTGGAGAATTGCTCCAAGAGTGTTTAGGCAACGGCTCCAGGTCCAATCTGGGTCTCTTAGCCAAGTTATCAGTATCACAAGGCCTTAGGGTCTAGAGAGAGCAAGGAGTAAATGTTAGCGGGATGGTGCTACAGTCATCAGATCCCTGGGGTTTGTTATCAGTGGAAATGCTCTGCAAGTTGTTTCCTTTTTGTGGGGCTTTAGAAAAACTGTACCACACACCCTCTATGAACCTAACCCCTGGGTGACCTCTTCCAGGTGAATTACTGATTTATCCCTATAGTTAACACAAGTCTTTGACTGGACGTCAAGATTTTTTCTAAAATACTTTATCCAACTCCATAGTCAAAACAGTGTATACAAACCCCATACATTCTGTATGTGACTCCAATCAAGCAATCCCACTAAGTCAGTGCCTTGTCTGGGATGCCCAAGGGAAGCCCTTATTTATATATTTTTATGGCAAGTTATAATCTGGATGATGAACCCTTGTATAACACCCCTCTCTTAGAATCCCCCTTGACCCCACTGAGCCAAGAAGTAGGCTTGTTTTGCAAATTTAAAAGGTTTATTTGAAAAATTAAACAATATATATATATCACACTTCTATAAATAAATTGATAATGGATAGTACACTTGTGAATATGAGCAGTAATCACCAAGAGGTAATACTACAGTAGCACAGTTATTGGTTACTTATGAATAGGAACAGAAGAATGAGGTGGGAAAGAAGGCTTGATATGGTTCAAGGAAACGCAATGATGAATGAAATGCAGTACAGAAAATAACTTGACATGGCTTCAACAAAAGACAATGTAATCACTTTTCCTTGACAATTCACTCCCCCCCCTTTATGCAATATAAGGAGATGGAAAGAAGACACACAGTTCTCAGGAATGCAATCAAATATAATTCAGTTCCCCCCCTGCAAGCTTAGAGGAAAACAGGTATGAGTTTTACCACAGGCAAGATACTTTGATGTGGTTGCAAGTAAGTGAAAAATATGCTAAAAAGGCTTTTAATTCCCCATAGGGGGTTCAGGGTGGGTGATATCTAGTTTATATTAGTTTAGGCTCACTTTAGCAATGCTCTATGAGTACTAGCAGGTTAAAACAAATGTTAGCAAAGGAAAGCAAGGAGCTGCTGATTTTTACATGTGGCTGAAATTGTGCAGAATGTCAAATCGCGGCAAATTTAATCGCGTGCGTCGGGCGTAATTACGGAGGCCCGGTTCTAGGTTCGTTGGAAAGCCTAGATTCTAAGCTTTAAAATGACAGTTAAATTTTGTTCCTAGGACAAACGGTTCCAGAGATACGGACAATTTTGTGAAGGTATTTTTTTTCGGATTTGAAATTTAAAAGTTCAAAATGGCAGATGACAGTTTTCAGCTTTAAAAAGGACAGAATGACACACACGATTCCTATGAGGTAGTTCTAAATAGGTTAAAATAGTTTGGATTAGATTATTTTAAACTAAGAGATTGGTTTTGGCACAGTGCTAGCTGGGTACTCATACTATAATTTAGACAGGAATGTGGCCTCGTCACGGATCTGGTCCACAGGTTGAACGGGACTTCTGGAGGTTCTGCTCACAGCGTCTGGTCTCTGGTTCTCTCTGGTTCCGGATACAGCACTGCTTTCTGGATACTGCTACAGGCTCTTGCAAAAGTTCTTGGCAAAGAATTCAAACAGCTCGCCCGGCTGTTGAATAGTTTGGTTGGTTTTGAGGCCTGCCGAAGAGGATTCAGCTTGTGGATTCAGGCCTCTCTGCTACAAATTCTGGAGTTAATTTCTGGTCTCTGGAGATTGATGGATTTGAAGTCTGGATCTCTGGATGTGAAGTCTGAAGTCTCCCGGCAAAGCGTCCCGCAAGAAAGTGGAAAGTGAATGTCCCTACCTGTCCTGCACTGTCTGCTTTTATGTGTTTTATGTGTGCGTGGCATAACTGAGCCTGCCCCTCTCTACTTGTCATTGGCCCAATTCTCCCCTCTCCCATGATTGGGGGAAGGAAATGGATTGTCATTATGATGAGGGCTGTTTATGGGTCAGAGGATCCTCCCCTGGTCAATTTGCCCACAAATCTATATTTGATTCAAATACATATTTCCCAGATTCACAAGTGGTTGACATTACATGTACATATTACAGATGAATTAAGACAGGTCTCTGTTCAAGCCCCATGTTCCTGCGAGCTGGGATTCAGAAATGACAACATTTTGCGCTTTTTGGTCGGTTTACCAATATCGGCCATTTACCAAAAAATTACACAAATGTGCGCAAGTCGTATGGACATTAATTGATGAAGTGTCAGATTTTTAACATGCAGAAATTTGGAGTAAGACCCTATTTTCTGCTAGCAACCCCCCAGAATACACCACAGGGTCCTAACACCTCTTAAAACGTGCACAGAAAAATCACAAGAATAATGATATTACTTATATAATTCTGACAAGTCCGTACTAGGAATTATCCATCTTTTTTTAAAATTATGCTCTGGCCCAAAGGGGTGTGGTTTCCCCCAAGCACATGGTGGAGTTTCTGGTTTGTCCACTTCCCCCAAGCTCAGCTTGATAGCAGAGGCACTGCCCCTCCTATTTCCTTCCAAGAGCAAGCCATTTTACGACCCCCCTAATTTAACAATTGCCTGAGCCAAAGAAGGCCCATTGTTCAGTTCCCTGCAGTCCCCAGGTGCCACTCCCCTTTCAATCAACAGGGCCATGTGATCTCCTTTTGGCAGGGGCAGCAGGAGGCAGCCAGGCCTGGGAATGCAGTTGTGCAAGTCTCAACTCCTGTCGGGGGTAGCTGGTGGTCAGAGTTCAATATCTTTAAGCCAAGCTTCAGCTAAATGTCCTGTTTGTTCCCAGTTTAAATCAAACTTACATTTTTTACACATGCAGCTAGAATGCTGATTCTAAGTTCAAAACCATGACATTTAACAGTTGCAAACTATGTGACACTCAAAAGTAGGTCACTCATTTAATTTAAACATTTCAATTTTAGTGGTTTTAAATCCAATTTCAATTAAGCTGCTGACATCCACAGCTCAGCCAGTTTTGTTATAAACATTGTTTTGGGCTCTTCATCTTTCTAGATTTAGTATGCACGCAAGAATTCATTCTGCCACATGTCTGCTGGTGTTCAGTGAGATTTTTGGATATCTCGCAATGTTTGAAATGGGCATTTTGAGCTTGCATTCAGAGAAACAAAGGGTGATTTTTAAAGTGATTTTTAGCTAACAGGCACTGCTGTTTTTCTCTTTGGCACCCCATTTCACCCATGGCTCTTTTGACCCAGCACGCTCGCATTGGTGGGTGGCAGGCCAGCCGATTATTTTGGTGTGCGCACAACTGCGCAGTTCTCCTGGACTCTGGGATGGAATGATGGGAAGCGACAGCTCATCCCCACATCTACCTACTCTATTGGTTCAACATGGGTCAAAACACTTGACAACCCCCCCGCCCGACTGCGCTTTGATTGAGTCGAGGGGAAGTCGGGTGCAAAGGATGTTTTGAGCCCTGAGCTGGTATGTCCACATTATCTTCTTCCAATTCTGTAGATGGCACAGTTCAGCATCTTTTCCTCCACCCAGTTTGATCGATCGGTTCTCCTCTCTGGTCCTGATGGGAATATCGGGCGGTACCCCGGGCCCCTCGGATCTTTGCTCCCGGTCCCCGGTCGTCCTCCTTGGCCAGTCTCCAGGTTTTCTTTCTCCTAGGACGACAAAGCAAAAGCGGCAATACCTATTCATAGACATTTTTCCACCACTATTGATATAGTGGGGCGACATATACATTTTATAAATCACGAGAATAGATCATAGCATTCTTATTTTGAAAAACAAAATATCATCATGAAACATTTTTTTTTCCAATCATAATATTTTAGAGACTATATGTGGGATATTTTAGGATGGGAACTGAATTAATCTAGAGCGGTCCCCTCTGGTATTGCAGAGGACTCCTCCAGTTGCTGCAGAGTGTGCCTGGGATGGCAACACTTTAGCTGTTTTATATGGACCCACTTGTCTTCCCCTTCCGCCAGACTACCTTTGGGGATGCGGATCTTATAGGTTACAGGGGAGATTTTGTCTATAATTTCAAACGGTCCCTTCCATGTAGGCAAACATTTTCGCTGTTTGGCCTGGTTCCTTTGGAAATTGTATAGATAGACCCGGTCTCCCACAGTATATTCCTTCCTGGTGGTCTTCAGGTCGTAGTGGGTTTTCATGCTATCAACTGATCTTTCTAGATTCCGCTGAGCATAGGCAAAAGCATGCTGAAGGTGTTTCCCCCGTCATTGTTCTGGAGCACCAGGTCCAGAGTTTGGGGCATTCTGCGGTGGCATGCTCATCTGAGGGTTCTGTTGAGCCCTCAGTATGTGACCCAGATCCCGTGCCATATTTTGGACCTGGCGCTCAAGTTGTGAAACCCGCTCAGGCTGATAAGGGGCTCTATTTTCTCCCCTGGGCTGATCCCGGGAAGGGCAGCTATCCCTTCTCTGGTAGTACCCCTGGTTGGGAAGATTTTGGTACCCCTCCCCCCTTGGCCTCCCCTCTCCTGGATTAGGTTGTCTGGGCTCAGGGAATTGGGGAAAGAAGGATGGATGGTTTTCGGGCTGGAAATTGGGTGGATACCTGGGGAAAAAGTTCTGCCCAGGATTTGGTGAATTTCTGCCCTCCTGGGTTATGAGGGAAGTTCCCTGGGTTAGGTGCTTGGCTGGATCCCCCCTTGGGCTGGAGGAGTCCACACATAACCCAGGAATGGTCGGTTTCCCTTGTAGCGGGGACTTACATAGTCAGGGGAGCGGGGGACCCCATTTGTGGGACTACCTCCTCGACTCCCTGTCTGTGACTGGCCCGAGGGCCTTCTGGGCTGTGAATTATTTGGTGCAGGCAGGTTTTTAGGCCCCCCCATCTCCAAATCTAAAACGGGGGCAACCTTTACCTCTGCCACCTTGGCAGCAGCAGGGGTGCTGTTGGTTTTGGGGTTTTTCGGCGCATTATTTTTATTTTCGATGGGCTTCTGCACCTCATAGATCCGGGTAGCCTGTTCAATGACCCAGTCTAAAGATATTTTCTCATGAAAATCTCTCACGAGCTGGGTCATTATGTATTTGGGTAAGGCATGGAAAAACGTATTGATAAATTCTCTGCTATCCGTGCGCACCCTTCTGGTGGTCTGCGCAAAAGCACGCTTTAATTCTTGCACAAACTCTTGTGGGGCCTGATCCTCCCCACACTGCAAATTGCAGGCTGCCTTGCGAGCCTCTTGAGGATTTCTGTGAACAGAAAAATGTTTCAAGATGGCCGCCTTATAGGTGGACCATCTTAAATGATTTTGGTCCTCCAGTGCCGCAAAGAAACTGGAGTATTCTGGGGAGAATGTCCATTTGACGTACTGGATGCAGCTACTGCTGTCCTTCAAATGGAAAGTCTCCATCATTTGCTCATAGAGCTCCAAGTGTTCCCAAACGGAATACTTGGCGTTCTTAGTATAAGGAGTGATGACACTCCTGATTGCCTTTATTTGTTTCAATGGGTCCTTAAGCAAGGCCCTTTTTGCCTTATTGGCCTTTTTGCTTCGGGTAACCCTGGTCCATTCATCCTCTGACTCAGAAGCACTGCTCCCAGAGGTGCCCGTCTGATCTTCCAGGTTTTCCAGGATTCTGCGAGCCTGGGAATGGCTGGCAGAATGTGGGGACCTGGTCTCCTGTGTCCTGTAATGCTCTGATGAGTCTTCAGACCCCTCCTTGCTGCCAGGATTTGATGGGTACCCCCCCACTGACCTAACTGGGCAGAGGTTTTCAGGATGCCCTTAATGGGCCTACTCTCCTGGGGTTCCCCACTAAATTGCACTGTGCTTGGGTGCCCATACCCGGATGCCCGCCCATCCATTCCTGGGAGGTACTGGCCTATGAGCCCCATACTTCTAGCTGGATAGTAATCTGCCATCCCCGTGGCCCTGGGCTCATGTGCGCGAGGGGACATGGGGGTGGCAGAGTCCAGGGACTGGGAGAGATGAAGGCCTCTGGTACTAGGGCTCCTGAGGTTACGCTCAGGCGTTTCCCTTTCCCAGCGAACCTCGTCTCTATCCGCCCCTGCTTCCTGTTGCAATGCAAGAGCCTGCGCTTTCAGTTCCTCAATTAAGGCCTTACTAGACTCTATCAGTCTCTCCTGCATCGCTACCTGTTGCTGGAGCCTATCATTGTGCTGACAGAGAGCCTCATTTTCTCTCTGTGCCTCCTGTTTGGTCCTGGAGTACTGGGCCAGTCTCTGCTGCAGGAGGGTTACCTCCTCAGTCCCATCCCTACTGGCCTGCTCCTTTCTTGCCAGAGCCTCCTCCACCTTCCTGGTGTGATCTAGCAAGCCCTGATCCTCTTTTTGAAGGTCACCCAGCCCCTGGAGGGCCAGGTGATTTTCTTCCATTTTCCATTTTAAGTGGCAGACTTTCTGGCCTAAAGTATCCCTTTCCTGGCTAAGAGTCTGCATCTGTGCCGCCAGGTCGTCCCTTTGCCTTTGGAAGGCACCAGCTTTCTAGCGCCCCTGATCAACTCTGTCTGGGTATCCAGGTCTTTCAGAATCAATGTATTGCTTTCCTCTTTCTCTCTGTCTAATCGAATTTGCAGGGTGGCTACCTGCTCTGTGCATGCCCTGTTGAAGTCCAGTTGTTGCTCCAGCTTTTTCTGGCTCTGCAGAAGGGAGTCCAAACCTTCTTGGTACTCTTTCTGCAAGGCCAGAAATCTGGTGTCCTGTTCAGCCTTTTCCTGTTGCAGCCTATCCATATCCTCCTTTATTTTAGTGATGTACTGTCTGCTGCCATTATCTGACTCCTGGCTCCCGTGCAGCCTCTGCTCAGAAGAGACCAGGTCAGATTGGGCCTTTTCTAACGCCACCTGTTGCCTACTTGCCAGATCTTGGCCTTCCGCACATTTGTCCTGCATGGCTCCCATATATAGATACAAATATGCCGCTATCCTAACCATCTTGTCGTGTTCATCTTTAACTTTAGGAGCCATGTATAATTCACTCAGGGCCACATGTAATGGACCCTGATCTCTACATGTATCTGACCCTGTTTCACTGACCTGTTGCGCGATTGCCTGCAACCAGACCGTTTGGTCCTGAGGAGTCCACTCACCTCTCACAAATAGCTTATGTAAGAAGTGCTCTCTGGCTATTTTCACATCTACTAAGGTCGTCATTCTGGAATTTGAGTTCCTTCCTGAATTACAGAAGTTTGTATTTTATTTTGCAAAACAGACCGTTTCCTTAGAGCGTTCCTTTGAGTGGTGCTGATCTAACCGGATATGTGTATCTGGTCAGTTGGCACACTGTATTAATCTGCACAAGTGGTAACTCTAACTCAGAATATCCCTGCTCCGAGCCCCCACTTCTGTAAGCGATATTCAATCAACACTACAGCGTTGGTGAGGGCTACCATCATGCCCAGACTGGACTACTGCAATGCACTCTTGGGCAGCGCCAGTAAAAACTGCTTTTGCAAACTGCAGACCTTATAGAATGATGCAGTTCGCATCATCAAGAGTGTGCAAAGAAGAGAACATATTTCGACCCACAACAAAGAACTTCATTGCTTGTCTGTTGCAGCTAGAAGTTGTTTCAAAATAAATATTCAGACACATAAATGTCTTTGTGGGTCTGCTCCAGTGGTCGAAGTGGGTGGGAGTGGTTGGAAACGTTGCTCCTCTACTTTTTTGTATTACGGTTTACTGTTCCTATACTTTTATTTGAAAAAGAAACCGTTCCGGAATGGTTTCGGTTTAAAATAAAAGTGTAGGACAAAGTTGAAACTTGCACTTTCAGGGCACTGCTCTGAACATTCCCTTAAACAGCAGGTACATGTGTTTGGGTGCCTGTACTGTGCGTGGGAGCAGGAGGGGTGATGGGGTTTGTGGGGAGCAGGGTCAGGCCAGCAAGGAACAACGTTCCACTACTTATTTTCATACTCTTGACCACTGGTCTGCTCCCTCCTATCTCAGAGAGACCTTTGTGCAACACACTCCGGTAAGATCCACACGGTTATGCAGCACCATGTACTTAACCTGCCCTACAGCTAAACTTGTGAGGGGGAGTGGCTGCTCCTTTCCTGTTCAGGTCGTAATAGCTGGGAATAAACTCCAAGTTGTACTGCGTAAAGAAGAGACTCTGTTCGGCTTTCGAAAACGTCTTAAAACCACTTTGTTTAGTTGAAAGGTCCGCTTGCTCATTTGTCCCGTTATGATGTGTTATACGTTACGTGTTATACATAATGTTTACATGCACCCTGACGCCTGCGGGCTACGGAACATAAGAAATAAATAAATACGTTAGAAGCAAAATGACTGGAAGAAACTTCACAAGAGTGATGGTCCCTTGAGGAGATATAACTCTTGCAACCATGATGGGAATAAAACATGTCCTTAATGGAATAAACAATCAGTTGCAGTATAAATGAATGACGTCATTTTCCTTAACTATAATTATGATTTACAAAAATGGGTGTAGAATTGGTTAAGAAAAGGGCTCCATGAAACAATCCTTTCCTAAAATGCATTTGCTTCATCCCGCAGTTCTCGAGATACTGGGCTTGTAATCACTGTGCAAAGTTGCACAGGGCTTTTGGGGGCCACAAAAACTTCAAATGGTTTGTAGATAATCTGACAGGAAGTGCACTCTCTCCAGGTCACAGGACCGCACCAGCAGGATGCAGTGTTGCCTTCTTGCTCCGTGGCATTGATTCAGCATGCTCAGTCTTGGGGAACCCTTTGGAATTAGCCCCCCCACCCCCTTGTTGGCTCCAGATCTACTACAGAGCTGCTCATCCGTGCATGGTGTTCTTAAGGCACCTGGGTCATGGGTTGGAAAGAGTAAATGAGGGAGGCCAGTGCGATGGGCCTTTGCGGGATTCTGCTCTTCAGCACCGCCGTCACAACTTTGGCTTCCTGGTGGGAGGGGCCTCACTGTCTATCTGCATCTGTCACCAAGGTCAGTTACAGGATTTCCATCTGCTATCAAGCAGCACTGACCTGACAAGTTACTTTCAGTCTTGTAAATCGAAGAGTGCGAGCGGGTGAACAGCCCTCCTTTTTCGTACTGGGGTTGGAATGGTAGATTGGGTGACCCTTCCCATATGCCACGCAGAGGGCAAAATGTGAGATTGGGGCCCCTCCTACTGGGAGGGCCTCCTATTTGATTCAGTTGAATTCTACCCACTCACGGTTTACAAACGTTGCGGCTCTTTAGAAGGCTTGGACATTTTAGCCAATCCATACCATGGAATCTTCTGCATGTCTTCATTGTCCAGAAAGCCCTGAATACCAGCCAATCATTTGATCGGAAATCTTGGGCTATCCAATTGGCTGAAATGCAGAGTATTCTAGTCAATCACAGACCATTTCTGCATATAGAAAACCAAGGTACCTGGGGATTGGGCAAGCCAGCAGGTTGATCACACGTCAATCACGTCCTTTACCCTTAATGGCAATCACATAGGTGGGCAAATATATACATAAGACACACCTATCACATTGTAATAAATAGGGGGTTGCATTACAAGAGGACTTGGGGCCAAATTAGAGAAAATGTACTAAGACGTGCTGGCTTTCAATGTTGCTGGTTCCCAAAGAGAGGTCTTTCCCCTCGCAAGCGGCATGCAGGACGAATGCTTAAGTGCAACATAGGCAGGCCTGTGCATCCTATCTAGGATGCTGCCATTAAAAGCTTTAAACTGGTAACTACAAAGTTCCATTATAGGACAGAACACCAGTGTGCACGACTGGCCTGTGGGAAGAGGGCACTTCCGGAACAGCTTGGCAAGAGGGCAACCAGTTACCAGCCGTGCACGCCAAGTACAGCCGGCTGCTGCAGTCATCAAACACAGACCTAAGCGGTACAGTCAGCCTGCATCCAATCAGATCCCTGTTTACATTCATCCTATAAAAGCCCCAGAGTCTGGAACCAGTGGAGGTGAGGGATTACAGTAACACCTTGGGAGAGTTATATCAGCGTTGTCAATTAATTGCAAGGCTGAGCCATTTCAACCCAGTGCTCTTTTTCACCACTTCAGCACAGATGACATTACAGGACGCAGAAGGCAATACATATGGAATTTCATGACTTTGAATCTAAGAGCAGAACCGTCATTCTGCAGTTTCAGGAAAGATTTGAAAACTTGGCTCTTTGCACAAGAGCGCCAATAAAGCCGCAGTCACCTTATGCTTAAATTGTATCTATATGCAATGATTAATGTCTTACTACCTGTAACAACGCCAAAGTACTGAATTGCTCCTTTCAGTCTTGTAATAACTTTGTAAACCTCATGTAAATACACCCAGATGCCCTGGGGTTAGGTGCGCTACATAAGTGAACAAATAAATAAATAAACACATTCTTCTTCTCTTTCTATTGGGATTTGAAGGATCATTACTTGTTGTGAGCTATTTCTCCACCGAACCACCAAACCCATATCTGTGTTGTGCAGTAGTGGTGACCCCAGCACAGCCCCATTTCTTGCAGACACTCCTCAAAACACCAGCAGACAAGGAAGATAAGTAGTGAATGAGTGCTGTAAAACTGGACTGTAATCTACAGTCTCAGCGCCTTGAGAAAGCACTTAAAGTTGCGAAACACGAATCTACTTTTTTCACAAATGTATTGAAGTTAATGACGAGAATTCTGAGCAATTTTAAAGTTACTTTAAAAAAAATGGAAACACCTATACCATGTGTTGAAACATGGTTATGCTAAGGCAATGTCTGGAAAAAGTCTCATGTGAAATAGGTTTTTATATAGCGGTGAGTATGTTAAGTGTCAAGGGATATGTATTTGCTTCTATTCAATTAACAGAACGCGCAGTATAATGTCTTCAACTTGCACGCTGATACTGATGATATGATATAATAGGTCATTTATAATGCGCCTGTACACAAGTGTTTCTAGGCGTGACAAGACAAGGACGGTGGGACAGAGGAGGGCAAAGCAACGATCTCACTAGGCCTTGTGTCACTCAGATCATGCAAGTACCGGGGAGGGAGGTGAAAAAGTCCCCGGGGCGGATGGGTGGGGGAGAGTGCAAGTAGCTTGTAAGTTCTTCGGTAGGCGGGTCATAAATGCAGAGAGTCAGGGGACTGTAGGGTTGCTGATACAGTCCCTTAAGTGGTTGGGAGGCCAGGAGGCAGTGCAAGGGCAATTGGTTGTGCAGGAGACTGGTCATATAAGTTCAGTGGGTTGCCAGATAACCAGAGTGCATAGCAGACAGGGACATCAGCACGGGAGCGGGAGAGAGAAAGTGGAAGCCAAAAGGAAGGTCTTGAATTGCTTCTGGAACCGGAGGCGGATCTGTTCAACTTTGAGAGAGGCAGGGCGGCTGTTCCAGACGGAGTCCCTAGCTGAAGAGAGAGATCTGTCCCCCACTCTCTGCCTGGAGAAGCATCTGACCCCTAGAGAGTTGGAGGTGGATGAGCAGAGGATTCGAGAAGTAAGATGCTTAGGAAGAGAACGTTGGATGTAGTGTGGTCCCTGGCCCTAGAAAGCCTAGTGGACAATGCAGAGGGATTTGAACTTGATCCTTTCAGCCAGTGGGAGCCAGTGAAGAGATTTCGGGGCTGGAGACATACAATCCCTGGGCTTTAGGCTAAGGACAAGTCTCGCAGTCCTGTTCTGGATAAGTTGTAAAGGGCGAAGAGAATGCTGCAGTAGTCCAGCCTAGAGAGGACCAGGGCTATGGAGACAGTGAGCTTCTGGGGGAAAGTGAGAAAAGGAGGAATACCTCTGAGGAGGTGCAGCTGATAGTGTGACTTATTAGAGAAGTCATAGATGTAGGGAGAGAAGGAGCGAATGGAATCGAAGATGACCCCAAGGTTCTTAGCCTCATAGGAAGAAGCAGGTAGAGGACCCAGGGTGGGCGGTCAGAGTGAGAGAGGGAAGGCGGGAGCAGGAGTCCCAATGAGGAGGATCTCAGTCTTACTTGCATCAAGGTAGAGATCGTTGGTGGCACACCATTGCTGAATTGCGGCCAATCTGGTATGAGAGGAGGAGCCGACGTAATGACGTAAAACCTCAGCGTGCAGTAGCCACGCCGCTGTTTCCTTTGAATTGAGGCTAGAAGAATGGTCTTAATCTGGGTGATGGTCCCCCCAGTCTTCACTGAGTTTATAACTATGGAGAAAAAAATGCAGTAGTTTTGAAAGATGTTTTAAATGCTGTTAGCACCCCCCTCCCCCCATACTCTCTGTCCTTTTGGAGGTTAACAGCATGGGACCTCCTGGCAGGGGATTGCTGTTGGTTTAGCCTAGCAACCACCTCCTGGATAATAATATAGAAGGTATTCCCTCAAGAACAAAAAATACAAAAATAACGAGGCTGAAAACGCTGAGTTTTTTTGTCCGAATTTTACAAACGCAATAGTTAGGGGGTTGCGTAAGGGAATACATTAAGGTAGGGTGAAGGTGCTGGGGGGGGGGGGTCTTGCATGGGTGGTGTCCCCTGCATTTAAAATAAAAAAAGTGCAAAAAAAAAGACATTTTTGACAATTCGAATAAAAGAAACTCAGCATTTTCGGCCTCGTTATTTTGAATTCGGTATTTCAACGAAGAACTCTAATGGGAGCAACGCTAGGGCCTGACAGGGACCTTATTAAATCTCAGCGGGGCAGTTCTGTATATTATATTAAGAGGGCAGGCACGTGATTTTCATATGGATGATATCTTTCTGTGACAACATAGACCAGCAACAAATAAGGGCATGGAAGGCAACCCAGAGCAACGCAAAGGGGCTCAGAAGGGTTCGCGTGGGCACACTGGCCAAAGCTTCACCTTTGTAGTCAAAGAAGACTACTTTCTGCCTTCTGCAGTAGTCACATCGGCCACAACCATTGGGACTTCTCTCAGGGTTAAAGCAATTCTATTGAAAACGTGCTCTTTGCCGAGGTCCTAATTCAGAAGTCAACTGCAGAATCAGGCCTTTAATGCTGTACTCTGCATTATGCAGATGCGTTGGAAAAAGAAAAAAAAAACAACAGTAATAAAGTTGATTTGTCCTCTCTGTATATTATTCCATTATGCGTTTTTTAGGTGTAGTTTATTCGGCGCAGGCACGGCTGACAAAACTAGGCCGCCGGTGCCTTAATGCTCACTAGAGTGGACATGTAGTAACAGTGGATTTCTCTCTGAAGTGAGGAATGCGGGGGGAGAGGCAGTCAATGGACCTTAACTTCTCCGCTATGTCCCAGTAATTACATGCTCACTATCATAAACGATTCCATTTGCTTGTACACCAAAACAAGGGAAAATGAAGGACCAGACCAACCTAGGAAAACTGTGTTTCTTGTCTTGGCTCCAGTCTCTGCTGAGGGAGCAGCTTTTTTTTTTTTTCAACGCCACTATTTAATCCCCTTACAAAAAATACATGTGTGTGCCTTTTTGTCAATTTCGGCCATTTGTTTAAATAACACCCTGGCTGTGGATGAGGTCTGTCTGATTGGCAGCACACATCCGGCTATCAGATGGGCGGGTTGCAAAGGCACATTCACGTGGGCTGCAAAGCAGGCTGCAGAAGGTGCCAAACTCCTGTGTCACCTGCCGCCCGCTTCTGGAGCAGCGTCAATGGCGGAGCAAGGCTTCCTTGACAAGGTGGGCCTACACTGTATACTTGCTGACATAAAGCAGGCGCCGCCCCATGGAGATATATATCTTTTAATGTCTACTGCATACTTTAAACTAAAAACACACAATTCAACTAAATGTTCTGTGAGTTGTATCACTATCCTTAAAAGAGATACACAAATTGAAACTGTGTGATAACGACATAGGCTTGTAGTCATTGCTTGTCAGGGCCATGCAGCTTGTTGTTTGTGCTTTTGATTTTGTTTGATATAACAGATTTGAAGTTCCACTACAACACATTCTGTTTAAGCAGACATTCTTGAAATTAACCGTAAATGCTTGGGAGTTTTGAACTCGGATGGGCCTATTGTGGTGCTAATCTCTAAAACAGTCCCCCTCCTTAGAAAGCCGCGACACTGGCAATTGTCACGCCAGTATCCCATTCACCAGTCAGCGTAGTTTCTCCTTAGAAGTCTGAGGCCTCCATGAGGTCTGATTGTTGTTTTAGGAGTATCCAGCATCCAGCATGGCACGAGTGAGAGAGGAACTATGTAAAATGTCCTCATTGAAATTGGAATCGGGCTCTCCCACCGCCTAATGAGCCACCCCTTGCGTTCCCAAGCTCTACTCTGACAACACTTCCACTTTCAAAAGGTTACCTAGCACAAGGAGTGAACTGTATGGCATCACAATGATGACCAGTATTTTCACAACAGCTTAAATAATACATAATAGCATTAGCCAACTAAATGGTATTGATGTTATCGACTGCAATTCAGGGTGTCGAGTGACTGAATTAAATGCCTTCTATTACTATTTGGAGGTCAGAACGATATTCTCTATTGAAATAACAATCCTGTAAACACAGAAATTCAAAAAATGTATCAGTCACGTTCTCAATGGAAATATGCTGGTTAAAAGGACAGCGCTTATGGCAAACATTATATTTTCTATTTTATTAAGCGCCTTAAACCAATATATATATACAGAAAACAATCAAGGATATTGGAGTAGATGAGACTTCCAGGAACCACAGAATAAGCGTGAGACAGACATAGAACGGAGAGAGTACAGAAGAGCATTCCAGTGAAGAGGGGCCAGAAGCTCAAAACAACGAAAACGAGATTGAGCATAAGGAGAGCGAGGGGCGACCAATAAAAACGGAGGAGAATAACGAAGAGCGCGAGAATGAGTATAGAAGGGATATGCAAGTTGTAAGATAGCTAGGAGCAAGACCATAACAGGGTTTGAAAACAAGACAAAGAACTTTTAATTTTATTTGAGTATGAAAAGGTAGCCATCCGAGAGTTGCAAGTGAAGAAGAAATAGTGTGCCGGTAAGAGAGGAGCCGCAAGAGATGGATTGAAGAATTGAATACTGATAGAGTCCCGATAAGAGAGGAGACACAAGAGACGGATAGAAGAGACATCCAAGACTTAATTGCAGTTAAACGGGCAGAAAGAGTATGGTGAATTTCAGGAGAAAAAGAAGAAAAGGAAAGAAACAGTTGGGTATCATCAGTATAGAAATGGTGAGATAACCCAAACGAGGAAATGACAACATCAAGATAAGAAATATACAGAGAGAACAGAAAAGGGTCCAAAAGGGACCCTCTGGGCATGCCGTGGGCAAGCAGGAAGGATTTGGAAGACTTGCCAGGCCAAGAAACTTCTATGCGATATATAAGAGTGAAAGCAAGATAGGACAGACATTCAGGTTCATTACAGGTATAGGTCCAGAGAGAGAAATGAGCACTAGGAGCTGGTGTTTGCCGCGCCTTACTCAATATATTCTGTCAGATCTTGTTGCGTTTGCGGCCGGTTGGGAGAAACCATAGGTCCCGGGTACTTGGTGCCCAAAGTGTAGGTTCATGCAGTTTGGTTGGTGTTTCTACTCATATGGCGCTGGTGCATTTAATTATATGCATTCACTTCATTCACTCTGTTGAGCGTAGTAGATATGCTCCACACAATTTTGCTTTATGTCTTATTTGTGTTTTATTGAAATTGTGTTAATCTTCAGAAAGTGCAGACACCTCTTACGACCATAAACAGGTCTTTATCAAGGCTACCATAGTTAACAGGTTCATGAGATATCCCAACCCACTCTCCTCACTGCAATAAATCCATGTGATTAGTCACAGCCACCTGGCAATTCCCCCCCCCCCAGCTTTGGGTCGGTTACTAAGCAATTAGACATTATGCTGACTCCATTTACCCACACCCCCTTCCAAGGTGCCATCACTACGACTACTCCATTTCAACCAGTATCATTCTTCCAACGCAGATGCACCTAACCAGAGAGGACAACTTGAGCCTATTGCTACACGCCTCCTGAAATCCCTTACAACAAAATGGACCACAGTACAAGGCTACAAGCCTCCTGCTAATCTCTTAAACCAAAACATCACTAATCCAGGTGAGCGTACCCACCCGCCACCATATTCACACACAACCTTTTATCTACAGCCATCTTGCTCTCAACCTAGCTAACACAATCTCCTTTACCTCTTCCTTCCCTTGTGCTTCACTCTCTCCTTTCATGAACAAAACTGTCAATGTATGAATCTACGTTTTTTTCTTTTTGTTACCCTACACAATGTTGATGAATGTGTGTTATATTTCTGAACCCATCATTATTGTAATGACAACGGTTCTGTTATATCATGTGGAAACCTATGTCCTAAATATGCTAACTGGGCCAACCCCCCAAATTGTACTTAAAATTACACTCATGATAATGAAAAATACTGCAATTTCTTCTAATGCACTGATCACACTGCACATGTCACAACAATGTTGTGTACACTAAACACATGATAACTCATGTAAGCAATATTCAATCAACACTACAGCTAAGTCAATGCCTAGTATGGGATGCTGAGGAAAACCCTTATTGATGTATTTTTATATCCAGTTCAGTACTCTGGATGACAACCCTTGTATAACACCCCCCCTCTTAGAATCCCCCTGACCCCACTGAGCCAAGAAGTAGGTTTGTTTTGCAAATTAAAAGGTTTATTTGAAAATTTAAACAATATATATATCACACTTCTATAAATAAATTGATAATGGATATTACACTTGTGAATATGAGCAGTAATCAGCAAGAGGTAACTATGAATAGGAACAGAAGAACAAGGTGGGAAAGAATGCTTTATATGGTTCAAGGAAACGCAAGGTGGAATAAAATGCAGTACAGAAATAACTTGTTATGATTTTAGCAAAAGGCAATATGATCACTTTTTCTTTTGACAATTCACTCCCCCCCTATGCAATACCAGAAATGGAAGGAGAACACACAGTCTTCAAGAATCCCAACAAATCACACTTTATAATGCAATACACAGTTCCAGTTCTCCCAGCAAGCTTAGGGAAAACAGGGATGAGTTTTAAACACAGGCAAATTACTTTAATGTGGTTTGCAAGGAAGTGAAAAGGTGCTAAAATTGCTTTTAATTCTCTCTAGAGGTTCAGGGTAGGTGATGGCTACTTTATATTAGTTCAGGCTCACTTTAATTTGGGTGGAAGCTGAGTCCTTGTTCCTCTGGTGATGCTTTTCACTCTCCTTCTTCTCTTGAGCTCTTGTAAAAATCTTGTTTGATTATATACAAGTAAATAAAAAAAAATAAAAAAAATATTAGTTCAGGCTCACTTTAACAATACTCTATGAATGATTAGCAGATTGCAAACGAATTTTAGCAAAGAGAAGCAAAAAGCTGCTGATTTCTACAGATGAAGAAATCGGGCCAAATCGCAGATCGCGGTAAATTTCGCGAGTGCGTGTCTCGCGATTACGGGAAAAGTATAGGGAATAGGAAGTCGTTCTAGGTTTCGTTCCTAGCCCAAACGGTTCCAGAGATACGGACGATTAAATAAAGGTAGTTTTTCGGATTTAAAGTAAACTCAAAATGACAGGTGAAAGCTTGCAGCTGCAGAATTGACAGGTGACAGTTGTGCAGCTTTAAAAATGACAGATGACACGATTTCTAGGAGGCAGTTCTACTTTGGTTAAAATAGTTTGGATTAGATTATTTTAATTAAGAGATTGGTTCTGCACAGTTCTGCTAGGTACTCACAATATAAATTTGAACTAGGCCTCGTCACGGATCTGGTCAACACGTCCGGCTGCGGTTCTGTCTGCTCGGCGGGTCAATCAGGCACCGGTTCTGCTCACACCGATCTGGGTCAGCTCTGCTCTGCTGGTCTAGCCACTCTGGATTCTGGATGTAACACTGCTTTCTGGGTAGTGCTACAGGTTCTTGCAAAAATTATCGGCAAAACTTCAAACAGCTCGCCCGGCTGTTGAATAGTTTGGTTAGTTTTGAGGATTCAGCTGGTGGATTCAGGCCTCTCTTCTACAAATTCTGGAGTTAATTTCTGCTACAGGTTCTGGAGATTGATGGATTTGAAGTCTGGATCTCTGGATGTGAAGTCGTCGGTCAGCATGCTCCGCAGCAAATGGAATTGAATGTCTCTACCTGTACCAGCAGTCTCTTTTTATGTGTTTTGAAAATGGGTGTGTGCCTGGGCCTAGCTAAGCCTGCCCCTCTCTACTTGTCATTGGCCCAATTCTCCCCTCTCCCATGATTGGGGGAAGGAAATGGATTGTCATCATGATGAGGTCTGTTTATGGGTCAGAGGATCCTCCCCTGGTCAGTTTGCCCACAAATCTATATTTATTCAAATACATCTTTCCCAGATACACAATTTGTTGAAATTACATGTACTCATTATATATTCCTTATGGTCCATGCTTGTCCGCCTCTGATCTTCCTGGGGGCTTGCATTAAAAAATGACAACATTTTGCGCTTTTTAACTGGTTTGCAATATCAGGCATTTACCCAAAATTACACACATGTGCACAAGGAGTATGGACATTAATTGATGAAGTGTCAGATTTTTAACATGCAGACATTTGGAGTAAGATCCTATTTTCCGCTAGCAACCCCCCAGAATACACCACAGGGTCCTAATGCCTCTTAAAAAGTGCACTGAAAAATCACAAGAATAATGCTATTACTTATATAATTCTGACAAGTCCGTACTATGAATTATCCATCTTTTTTTAAAATTATGCCCTGGTCAAAAAGGGGTGTGGCTTCCCACATCACATGGTGGAATAACTGGTTTATCCACTTCCCCCAAGCCAGCTTGTTCACAGAGGCACAGCTGCCCCCCAGTTTCCCCCAAGAGGAAGCTATTTTACGACGCCCCGAATATAACATTTGCCTGAGTCAAGGAAGTTGCATTGTTCGGTCCCTTCCAGTTCCCAGGTGCTCCACCCTTAATCTAATCAGAGAGGTGTCAACTCCTTTTGGCAAGGGGCAGCAGGAAGCAGCTAGGCCTGAGAAGAGTGGCTGTTGATCCAGTTTCAACTCCTGTTGGTGGTAGTTGTCAGGCAGAATTCAGTTTCATTAAGCCAGGTTTCAGCTAAATGTCACTTTTTGTTCCCAGTTTTCTACATTCAGATCAAACTGACAATTTTTACCTATACATTAAATAATTACTTCCTTCAAGTCATTTCAGAATATAGTTTTACATTGTATCCACCTCTTAGCAAGTCTTTCCTTGGTCTGGTTTTGTTGAATTTGTTCAGTTTTACCCAAAAGTCCGGTGGTTTTAAAACGCTGGCTTTCTGATAGTGGTGAGTACTGGTATTAAGAAAATAAATTCCCCACAGTTCTGAGTTGCTTTTTGGCAATCAGCATTGCCATTCCCAATGGTTTCAGGCTACTGTGTGTGTAGCCCAATGGTGGTTTTAGGCAGTGCCCTCCTGTGCTCACAACATAGGCAAAAATGGGTGGCAGCCTATTCTTCATGTTTTCCCTGTGCACTCTCTGGGGAGTTCTGGCCATCATGATGTTTTCCATGCCAGTACTGCACAGTTTTATGGTAGGGCTTGGATGCATGGGTAAAAACATCCCACACTCATGAACCTGTTAACTATGGTAGCCTTGATAAAGACCTGTTTATGGTCGAGACACGTTTCTGCACTTTCTGAAGATTAACACAATTTCAATAAAACACAAATAAGACATAAAGCAAAATTGTGTGGAGCATATCTACTACGCTCAACAGAGTGAATTAAGTGAATGCATATAATTAAATGCACCAACGCCATATGAGTAGAAACACCAACCAAACCTCATTACAGGTATGCCAGTCTGGAAACATCTGTGCTGGTAAGCCTACCGTCACCATTGTTTCCGAACCGGCATACTACAGGTCTGCCTGCTGAAGCTGCCATGCCTGACAGATCTGACCCTGCCAGGCACAGCAGCCATGGCTGGCAGACCATCACGGAAGCACCGGCACCGCTAGCAACGATGCCGGTGCTTCTGTGGTCCCCCCTCCCATAGAGGCCTATTGGACTCTATGGGAATGGGGACTTAAAATGTACTGGCGCCTGACTTTCCGGGATGCCAGGGCAGTGGTCGAAGTGTACGAAAAGAAGTAGTGGAACTATGTGGGTAGGACAAAGACTGATATGCAAATGGATATTTCCCATCTGTGAAAGGTACAGTGAGCAAAAAGCGTGTGCTGCAAACTCTCTTCTCAGAACAGGTTATCATGCCATGTTCTTTCTGGGGAGGAGCGCCTGCTACCTTTTTTTAAATGTTCCCTGCTGGCCTGCTCCTGCTCCCCACAAACCCCATCGCCACACCCCCTCCGAAACACAATCCAAACCCCCAAACAAACACACCTGCTCTTTATGGGAATGTTCAGTGCAGTGCACTGAAGTGTAAGCTTCAACTTCTTCCTTTACTTTTATTTTAAAACGAAACCATTCCAGAATGGATTCTTTTTAAAATAAAAGTATAGGAACGGTGAAACTTAAAAATAAAAGGTATAAGAGCACCGCTCCCGACCGCTCCCGCCCACTTCGACCTCTGCGCCAGGGTTGTAATCTCCCGGTGACACCAGGAAGTCAGGCTCTGGTAAATATTTACGGGTCTAGCGACAACCCGCCGTAAGCACCGGCACTGTTTCTGCCGGACCCGTAATGAGCCTCACTGTATGCTTTCGACACATACAATCCATTCAAAGGTTTATTTTCATTGTTCTGTGAATAAGTTAACTGATGTTTAAACCAGATCTCAAATATTTTTAATTTGAACAAAACACCCTTGTTGAAAGGTGAACGATGGGCTTGAAAAACAATGTTCAACTTTGGTATGTATGTATTTTCCTGATTCAATACCCCAACCCCTAAAACCAAAATATGTTCGACCAAGAAAGAAAACAGAGGCAGTAATTCGTCCAGACACGCGCCATTGTTTTTAAAGCCTCCCAGACATTCTGGGGTCACTTGAAGTTAGGGTGGGCGACCTGCAGTGTCATCCGGGTGGGAACTGAGCTATTCCACAGAACTGGTGGGCTAGTAAGAACAGGTTGTAATAACCAGTAGAACAGAAGTCCACATAAAATGCACAACATTAAGGGAAAGTCAGTCCAAAATGTGGTCACACAATTGACAAGAAACGAAATAATCTAATCCTGTTCTGCTAAAGAGAGTCATTATTTGCAAAGTTCCAATATTTACAGCCTGCCAGATGTGGGTGAAGGAGAAACATATTTCAGTTACCAAGACAAGAGCTCGGTTTCTGATTGCACATTCCTTCCCGACCGACCACTGAAAACGGATGGAAATGCATGATGACATTTCCAAAGGATTTCAGTACAACCTTAGATTTGGAGGAGTCCCTGGATATACGATATGTCCTTAATAACCGGCCTGTACACAGGCTCATCTGTGCCTGATTGTGTTTTGAGGCAGCAGCTTGGCTGACAGAGGCTTTATTTCCAAGCGAAAGGATGAATCTTGTCTTTGAAGAAACAGACTTGCAGCTGGTGACCTTAAACTTGCATTCCATAGAGATGAAATGCAGACATAATAATGCCATATGTGTTTAAATGTAGATATTGTAAATGTGATGTTGCCAATAGTTAGGAATGCTGGTTTTCAACCAAAAGTGTGTTTTTGACCTGCACAACGATGTTTTTCAGAATGTGTTAGCTTTATAGCGATTCATCAATATGTTAATATATTGAAACATTTTAATAAATTAATTTTTGTTTTTTCTAGCCATATGTCAGAAAACCGGGCACTTTGAAACACACACTTGTAATTGCTCAAATTGTGAAGTGTTTCCTGAATGTGAGAAATCCTCTTATCCCCAAATATGTCACACCCTGCCACCAAATCAGAAGTTAGGGTGGTATTTATCGTCTTGGCACATTCTGAGGGGCACAAGGAGCCGCCATATTTAGCAAAGCCTTTGCTACCCAGAAGAAAGAGAAGGAGTGGCAAAAAGCAGCTGATCTGGATGGCATGTCAACTGGCATGAAGTAAAAGAAGCACCATCTCCTAATATAAGTGACCATCCGCATTTAAAGCCATGTGCCTGGATTTTGCAGTCGCTGGGTCCATGCTCAGTGGCCTTTGACATCACACCTTTTCATTCTGTTGTGGCGCGCAGTGATCATTCCCTAGTTCCTGCTCAGCCGGTGCCTGGCACCTCATTCCCAGCTCAGCCTCACTGCGGCAGCCTTCTTTGCCCCGACCTTGTTCCTCCCACCCCTATTTTCTGGTGTTAACTGCTCTTGAAAGAAATATATATTGTCGGGGGGGAATTCTCCCGGGGTCGGCTGGGCCGTCCGCGGACCTCCGGGCAGGGAGGCCCCAACTCCTCCCGTATATATCCCAAAAAATGAGTATGAGACACACGCAAGAAGCAAGGTGATTCTGCTGTTTATCAAACAAAACGGCAGGGATGGGTCAAGGATCGTACGCGTCCGTTCTGACACTCTCTCTTCAATCGTGGGGCTCGCAGGCCCTTTTTACCTTAGTATGACACGCTACTTGCGTCACCTGGGAAAGTTAGCAAAAAACCCTATCGCCACTCTGGATTGGTTCCTCGAGTGGTAGGGTTAGTATAGCATACGTATAGAGAGCGTTATTAGTGGTTGAGGGTCAGTCAGGTGGTATACTTGGGTTGTCCCTTCAATTTGATACATGAAAATTGTTACATGAAGACCCCTGAGGATTGGCTAATGTTAATGGCGTCAGTGATAAGAGCCCCATGTTCTGATTGGTCCACTCGTGAGCCCCCCAGTCTGGGACCATCGCTGTTCCCAGCTCGCGGTGCACCTGTCATTTGCAACAATGTATCACTATAGGTATGTGCAGACAATGTGAGGATTTATTCATATGCTGGAAGGCAGACTACTCCCACCGCCGCAGATGTCCATTGAGTCGCTTAATTGTATCTGCCTGTGTCTTGAAACGTGGGATCCAGGCGCCTCCCTCCTCCTGGGCCTGGCACCCTGTCAGGTTCGGCTTGGTCACGTGAGGTGAGACCGTGGTTGAGGCAGAATTCTGCACAATTAATATTGCATTTTCCACTGTGTGCCTGGCTTAATTTGCAGGTGTGACCTTGGCGTCGGCTTGCGGCATGCGAGTTTGCAACATTGTGCCCTTGACTGTCTGCTCTCGCCGGGCTCATTCTGCAGGGTCAGCAACTGTACTCTTGCTCATTCAATGTTCATGGAAGCTCTTGCTTGCTGCATACTTGGGCCTGGTGCATAGGTGGAAACGTTTGATACACAGCGCTTTAGGTTATGGTATCATATTGCTTTATCCCCAGTATCATGTCTTCGTTATATCTCTCATTGTAATGCATGGGTTTAGGAGAAGCGTGAGCAAGCATTTTAGATGAGTTCATTGTGCGTCTTGCGTTTCTGCATTTTGAAAAGCCTATGTGAAAAAATAATAAAGATGCGCGTCAGTGGGTGTGTCCGTCACCTACGTCATAGCACTGAATATGTTCTTCGTGTGGATTGGTGTGGGAGTGTCCAGTGTGCATGTTTGCACGGGTGTGCTGACCGTTGGCTAGGTCGTCATGGCATCTCTAACGATGTGTTGATTTAGTGTTGGATGGTTCAGTCGAGTTCATCCATGCCGCAGGTGTCGGCATGGGCAGGGCAGGCTGGTGGGCAGGCGGGTGGGCACATCCGTATGTTCCTGTACCAGGGTATTTGGTCATCTGGTAGATGGGCAAACTCCTCTCGTGGCGGGTGCCTGGGCCGTGATCCTCTAGGCCAGGGGTGTGAGGGGATTGGTGGGAGCCTTTTGTTTCATTCTCCCACTTCAGTCCCCCCTCTGGTCGACTTGTCGACCACAAACATATCCTTTTCCTTATCTCCTCTCACTCTCCATATTTTAGTTACTCCTCCCAAATGTCCATAGTGGTTGACATGGTCTTCAAATGACCAATACATATATACACAGGTTCCTCCAGGTGTGCAGTATACCCATTTCCCTATGTAGCTCCTTGGGTTTCTTGGGTTTTCGAGCTTCACAGATGGTGGGTCCAGGTGGTTGGTGATGATCTGGTTGCTCAATTTCTCTCTCTCTTTTATTATTGTGCCTGTGTGTTGGCCATCATCTGCCGGCATCAAGGGGTACATACCAACCATTTCGATCATTTCGTCTGTGGTGCGTGCCTTCCGGGCCTTCCAAAATCTTATTATGATCAGTGCAGCTCCAGCCAAAATTATGCATCCAACTATAATCTTCAGTCCGTCCGACAGCCAGGATGGCATCCATGACCATAATAGCGAAAACCAGCTGTCATCCTTTTTCACACCTTTACTTTCATCCATCATTTTGGAGTGCATCTGGGCTGTTGTGATACTGCTTCTGTCAGTGTACCATTGTCAGCATTGTTAGCAGGGATGAAAGTGCAGCATGATTGTCCTATCTTTGCGCAAACTCCTCCTTCCATTGCTGTGAGGAGATCCAGTACATATCGGTTCTGTAGTGCTACCATCCTCACTGCTCGCAGTTCCTCTTTTATTGCATTGAATCCATTTACTGTAGAATTAATTGTCATCATTAGTTCCCATCTAGTTATCTGGAGCCATTTTGCGTTTGCGTAAGCCTGTAGTCCCGGATGTATTATTGAGGAGAAGAACATTGCTGCTCTGCTGAATAGTCTGTGTTCTGGTGGGATTGAAGTGAGTGCTGTTTCCGACCTTCCCCATAGGTAATTTCCTGTCAGAGGTTCTCCTTGTCTTTTCTTTCTATTCAGGACAGTGTTGTTGCCGTTGTTTTGGTTCTCTGGCCCCTTCTGAGGTTGTACATATCTCTTCTTCCTCTTGTTTGTAACCTTGCTCCAGCATACCTCACTAACCACTTCACACCACACTCCGCCTTGAGACCTCTTAGAGCAGCCCAAACTAACACCTTGACCATACCGAGATTTAAACTCCTCAACTCGGGTGGAGCTAGCTTCCCGGTACAAGCATCCAAACTATGGAACACCATCCCCCCACATCTATGCGCAGAACCGTCATTCAACCGGTTCAAACATAGCACGAAATGTTGGCTCCATAACACGGACTCCTGACAGCTTAACTTCTGCGCATGCACTTGTTTATTATGCCAGCACCTACCTGTAACTATTTTGGAACCTGGCCGACTGTATTGTTTTGATTGCATACTGTATTGTTTTGATTGCATACCTATGTAACTGTATCCTTCCTGTAACTGTAACGTAACTCTGTTTAACCCTGTAACCAGCTCTACCTTACGCGCCCATATGCCCCAGGGCCTGGCTGCGCTTTATAAATAAACTAAATACAAATAAACTAAATACAAATCCATTTTAGGGAAGTTCGCCACGTTCACATGTTTCTGGGGCACCACTAGTGATGGTACATTAACGTGTACCATTGTGCATATACCATTCCACAGAGGGGGCAGTGTGTGGTATGCCTTGTCTCTGCAGGCCCAGTAATGGTCCATTAATACTGCTGTTCCTGCTCCCCCTCAGGTAACTCCATCACGCTTGCACAGTTGGTGTTGTATCCCACGTCCACTTCTCCTCTATGTTGGTAGCATATCTTAGGTGCAGACAGCGGCAGTATGCTTATTGGGTCTTCATCCTTCTCTATCCACGTTAGCATGGGTACGTACTTGACCCAAGTCGTCCAACACCTGTCGTTGTGTTCAGCAATAGTTCTAGTATCCTCTCTCGTTACCATGTTGCTGCCAACCACTCCTATGTCCCATTTGTTGTCCAGGTACACCTTCCCTGTTATTATTATCAGTGGTCTTTCCCAACATCCTTGTTTACCAGGAACTTCAGTGGCGTACCAATCACATGGTAGGTATTGTAGTGTTACTTTCTTTGTTTCTCCTTTTTCAGGGCCACTTGTCATGTATCTGAATGCTTCAGCATGCAAACTTGTCTTGTGGTAACTCAAATAAGTCTTGAGGAAGTTGTTTTCGTATGGATATGTGTCTTGCGTTTTCCATACCAGGTGCACCGTCGTCCCTTGAAATCTCCCTTTCGTTTGGAACAGTGCCAAGTATACTATACAACGTGCTGTCTTTTCATCTATTTCCGTGGCAACGAAGGTTCGAGAAGCGCTCATGGCGTATGGGATCAATGAGCAAACGTAGCAGCTGTCTTCTGTTGTCTGCTTACCTATTTGGGTCATGTGTTGGTACCACATGTTTTTCGAGACGTGAGCTGAATCTTGTATGTAGTTGTCAATACCTTTATTATCTGAGTATGTGCTGCGATTAACTCTATTTCCCTTGTGTGGAATTTTGCTAGTACCACCTGATGTAACACCTGTTGCAACCATGGGTGGGGGTATATTAGGTTTGGGTACAGCCAAAATATTGATAGCATAACTTTTCTGCCATACAGAGGCAGCCAAGAACCCGGTGATCATCAAAATCCCTATCATCTTTATTACAGAGGCTAGTCTCACCAGCATTTTGCTCTTACCTTGCTGCAGTCCGGCAGCTAATTCTTGCGATGTTAAAGTTGCCCACCTGAAAATTCTCAATATGCTTGTTATTAGTGTTAGTTGTTGTTTTGAAGCTCTCCCTATCAAGTAGTCGTTCAGTGCCCAGGCGAAGAGCTGTTCCCACGCCAATCTAAGCGATCTATCTCTTAGGACAGGCAAGTATTGGTGAAGATGGGGCATTGATTGTTCTATGGCCAAGAGAAAGGCTGTGTAGTAGACACGTACCCTCCTTCTTTTCAGGTACCTTGGCCTTTTTATGTGATAGACAAATTGGTGTGATAGCTCTTCAGGGTAGTTATCGTCTGAGGGTAGCATCTACTCCTGGGCAATGAACTTTGTTAGTTATCTGTTTTCTTAGCAGTACAATAATACGCAGTACCTGCATGTGCGAGAAAGAAAAAAGAGAACATTCAAGTGTTTACATGTGTATATGTGCAAGATAATGTCCTTCAGTCGGGTGATGACTGCAGTGGGTAGGAGGTCGATAGGCAGGGGGTTTAGAGCTCAACTGGCGGAAGTCTCTTTACTCTTTGATCGTGTGACCATGGGGTGGGCGGTATGGGAATTACCCTTCTCTATTTCAGTAGTTGTCTCTGGGGAATCTGGGGGGTGGTAGGGTATGGAGACACTTAGGTCATCAGCTGTGGTAGAAGTCTCTTCCTCCGTGGGTGACGCTGTTGCTGTTCTTCCAATGGCCCTGTCGGTGACGCTAGGGTGGGACCGGAGTTTGCAGATCTTTACGTCGTGTAGGTGATTCCAAGCACGTTTGTCCTGTAACTTTACTGCTCTCGTGGATACTTCCTCTACCAGGTGGGGGCCAGTGAAGCGTGGGCTGTTCCACTTTCTGTTGAAATTGCGGAGTAGTACGTGGTCACCTTTAGCAATTTTGCACAGTTTTCCCTTTTCCAATTCTTTATCCGCGTCTTCTTGTTGATCACTCTTAGACCCGCCCCACGTGCGCTCGAGCTGTTGAGACACAAACACTACACTAGTAATCAAAGAAGACACGTATTGGTACATTTCATCACCAAGAACAGTTGCAGTGTTTTCATAATCTGCGAATGCTCTTGATGTTGGCGTTAGAGGAAGGCGCATTTGACGTCCGGTCACCACCTCGTGAGGGGTGAGGTAGTGATCGGAGCCTGGTCTATTCCTTAGCTCAAATAGGACTAGCAGAAGGCAATACAACCAACTCTTCTTTGTTGTTTGCTGTATCTTTGCAATTGTCTCCTTCAGTAGGCCATTCAGGCGTTCACATTCACCGTTGGCCTGCGGGTGATATGCACATGCAAATTTATGCTTGATGTTCAGTAAGGATGTGATGTGCTGGAACATTTCATTAGCGAAATGCGGGCCATTATCTGACCCCAGTACCTCGCACACTCCCCACCTGGGGAAAACCTCCCTCACTAGAAATTTAGCTGCTCTGAATGCATCTGGGTGTGAGCAGGGTCCTGCCTCAATCCACCTGGAGAATGGGCATACTACTACAATCATATACCTATTTCCTTGACATACGTTGATCATATCAACGTAGTCAATATGGATGTGCAGGAAGGGTCCCTCTGGCCGGGGTATAGTACCTTTTATCACCTTCAGCGTGTGACTGGCCGTGAACTGTTGACATGTGAGACAATTGCTGATAAAATTTGTCACATGGGAATTTAACTCGGGACAGAACCAATCTTCCCTAATTCGTGCTGCAATAACTTCCTTGCCTGTGTGGGCTGGGTGGTGGAGTTGGCTCAGGGCGGTGTTCAATAGTGCCAATGGCATTACCATCTTTCCAGTGTTACCCTGGCGCCATAGTGCGTCATTTGGTGACATTGTACATCCTCTTTTTACCCATATTTCTTTTTCTGCCATTGGTGCAGCCGCTTGTAGCTCCATTATCTGTGTGGCTGGGAGATGGGTGTACCCTTCTCTTATCAACATCTCCTTAGCTATCCCCCTCCCTCTCCCTCTCTCTAACTCTTGGGGGTTCCATATCTCACCAAAATATGCAGCATACTTCGCATGTGCGTCTGCTGCTGCATTCCCTTTTGAGATATGATCTTCTCCAATAGTGTGTGCAGTACATTTGACCAAAGCTAATTCTTGGGGGTCATTTATTACTTCAATTAGTTCAGCTAACAAGAGAGCATGTTGTACTGGGGTGCCGTCAGCTCTCCTAAACCCTCTTCTCCTCCATTTGGACAATCCTGAGTGGACAGTAGACGTGACATATGCGCTGTCAGAATATATAGTCACTCTTTTGTCAAAGCTTTCCTTCAATGCCAAGATCAGTGCAACCAATTCAGCTGGTTGAGCACAGTAATGCTGTGGTAATTGTACGCATTTCATCGCCACACACACCGGTTCCTCTGTCATTTTTACCACTGCTGCCCCAGTTCTCCTTATCCCATCACTTTGGTCTATTGTTGATGACCCATCAATGAACAAGAGCTCCCTCCATCTAGTGCGTTCTCTTCAACTTTTCTAGTACATGAGTACATTTCGGTAGTCTGCGTACAATCGTGTGCATAGTCTCCTTCCTCAATTACTTCTGCTATAAACCTTGCAGGGTTAACCGTGCTGCATCTAACAATTGATAGTTCTGGTCTAGATAAGATGATCTCATAACCTGACGCCCTCTGCGTGGTAAGTGTGGACTTAGGCTTGTTCAATATTGCAAATAGTGCATGTTCCACAAATAGTGTGGTTGGGCACCCCATTGTTATTGATGATGCTTTCTCTACCGCAAAGGCAGCTGCAGCGAGACCTTGTTCGCAAGGGAAATGACCTAACATCACAGGATCCAAGTGGCCGCTGTAAAACGCTACTGGTTTGTAACCCATGCTTGTTTTTTGAGCCAACACTGCTTTCATTACTGCTGAGTCGCAATGTGAAAATATAAAGAATTGTCGTTCATAATCTGGGGTGGCCAGTACCGGAGCAGTTGATATCGCATCTTTCAGTTCATCAAAGGCCTCTTTCATTTCCATTGTCCACCCCAACTTTTCTCCCCTTTGTTAGCTTCTTTTAACGCCTCAAGTAGGGGTCCTATGTATGAGCTGTAATCAAATACCCAAGCTCTACAGTAGTTGCACAGTCCCAGGAACTGCTGCAGTTCCCTCACTGTTTGGGGCAGCGGCGTTTTTGAAATGGCCTGTGCTCTTTGTGGTGCAATTTTTCTTCCGTATTGGGATATGAGCTGACCAATGTGAAGTACCTGTTCCTGACAGTACTGTAACTTTTCCTTGTCTACCTTGTAACCCTTTTAAGCCAATATTGTCAGCATCTTCAATGAGTCCTCTATGCATCTTCTTTCGTTTGTGCTGCAAATTATTATGTCATCAACATACTGCAACACTGTGCTTTCCACTTCAATGTTACCCAAGTCCATCTGTATTACTCTGTTGAAGATTGAGGGTGACTCGCAGTACCCTTGTGGCAATCTGGTGTGTTTCCATTTTGTGTTTCTGTACGTGAAGCTTGTCAGATCTTGTGAGTCTGGGTGCAGAGGTATTGAGAAAAAGGCATTTTTGAGGTCTATCACTGTAAATCGTGATGCCTCTGCTGGAATGCCGCACAATATTGTGGCCGGGTTTGCTGCTATGGGGTATTCTGCTTCCACTATATTGTTCAAGGGCCTGAGGTCCTGTATGAAGCGCCAAGACCCCCTTTAGCTTTGCGCACTGGGTATACAGCTGTGTTACATGGTGATTCTGATGGTACCAATATGCCATTATTTATAAGGGCCGTTATTGTTTCATATATGCCCTCATCTGCCTCTTTTGATAGTGGGTACTGCTTCACTCTGGGGAGTATTGCACCTTTTTTCAATTTTATTCTTACTCCCCCTATACTTTTTATGCACCCCACGTCATAGGGACTAGTAGTCCATAATGATGTTGGTACCTTTGCCATATCCTCCTCAAAGAAGGGAACTGGGGTGGATGTGGGTGCTTCAAGTGCCATTGCAATTTTCTGTACCACTTGTTTGTACGTCACTCTTAGCCATATTTCTACACTCATCATAAACACCATTTCACCTTCTTCCTTTTCTTCTGAGAAGAGCTCCTCATCTGACACATGGGTGAGTCTACATCCCTCTGCTAGTGCTATCACTGCCCTCCATGCTCTTCCTTCTCTGTCTTGGGCATGTACTGCGATGTAATCAGCAGTTGCTATAATGCTCTCTATGTTCACTGAAATCACCTTTCCTTCTGGTTCATTGGCTGGTGTTTCTGGTCTAAACAAATAGGCTGCTGGCCTCCTCCAGATCTTTCCTTCTATTCCTGGCATCCATGCAAATGCCATGTCTGTCCCGTACTGGAACAGTTCACCATCTACTGGCTCAGCCCTAAGCACTGTCTGTCCACAGTATGCTTGCATAATTTGTCGTGCAGTGAGCATGTTAATTCCTGGAGTGGAGCAAATTATGCCGTCCTCCGTAAAGGAGATCGTCATATTCAACCTGCTCATTATGTCTCTCCCCAGTATATTTACTGGTGAGGCCCTAGAATATAAAAGCGGGACTGACATGTCATAATCCCCTATTGATAAGGGAATGTTATCAGTAAAGGGAACCAACCGCCTAGCTCCAGAGAATCCTTGGGTGTTCATGGCTTCACCTGACATCTTAAATTTACCTTCCCTTATGCAAGACCGGGTCGCCCCGGTGTCAACAAGGAATGATCATTTTTTGTCACCTATCGTTACCTCTATGCGTGGTTCCTCCGCACTATTAGGTGTTACCGACAGGATGGGACACACCAAGGCCGTCTGTGGGCTGTCCTATTGAGGGTATAATGATTGAACACTTCCTGTGTAAGGGTTGTGTCCCAGGACCGTCACCCTTCCCAGTTGTGTTTGCTGTAGTTGTGTATTGGTAGAGGTTATGTTATGGTCTTGGATTTGGGCAGGTTGCTGTACTTGCTGCACTTGGGGTTGTTGTGTTATCGCTACCTGTTGTTGTGGCAGTGAATATGTCTGTGGCTGTTGTTGTGTTACTAGTTGTTGCTGCCCATTTCCCTGTTGCAATGCCTGCTGTTGCTGGATGCCCTGCTGTTCCTGTGTGGGCCCTTGTTGTCCCTGTTCACCCCATGGTGGTGTGCCTGGTCTCACTCTACACGTGCGTGACATGTGCCCTACTAATCCACAAATCCAACACACCGGTGGTTCCCTGTTCTGCCATGGAAAGCTTCCTGGGTTGTCCTGGTATACTGGTTGCCCGGTGGGGTAGAAATTTCTAAATCCTCCCCCCTGCTGTTGTGTGTTATATCCGTATCCTCTCCCCCTCATCATTCCTCCCCTTCCCCTGTTGTAATTATAATACCCAGCTCCTGGCGTTGAGTATCCTCCTCCCATGTTAGTCGTGTATGGTTGGAGTGGCGGCAGCTGTTGTGTTACAGTCTGTGATGATTGTATTTGGGAGGGATCTTGTGCAGCCACTACTTGTGTGGGGCTTTGAGTCATTGTTGCAGGTGTAGTTATTAGTGCACCTTCCATCGTGTATTTAGTACGTTTTTTCTGTACTAATTTAGCCTCTTCCGTTTTTCTATCCTCTTCCTTTTGTTTCATTTTTTCTTGCCATGTCCTACAATGATGCACTATCGTCAGTTGTATTTCTGGCCATGCTTTTGCTTCCATCCCCACTACTTTCTTCAGTTGTTTCTGAACTGCTTCTGGGAGCCCTTGTACTAGTATATGATAGAATATTGCTGGTGTCTTGTCCCATTGTTCTCTAGTTTCCATACGCCACTTCTCTTGAATTTCCTGGATATAATCAACAGGATCTTCGTTCTCACGCATCTTGCGTGAGGTAATTGCTCCTATGTCTGATGTGTCTGGGTACTGTACCCTCAGCGCCAGCCATAATGCATGTCTGCAGTTTGCGAATGGTGCCCCATCGTGTGATGTGTTTGTTATTTTGACCCCGGGGAAGCCTGCTCTCTTCCAGATGTCATCTGCTGCATCCCCTAATATTGATATTAGAAGGCCCTTTACATCCCCCACTGCCAATTTCTGTCCTGCGGTGTGTTTTTCCATTTCATATATCCATTTTCCCGCACCTCCACTTAATGATGGGAGCCTGCACTTTATATTTTCCTTGTCTGCATGCTTCCAGGGGACGTATTGTGGTCTAACCCCTCCCCTCTCCAGAAGTGGCATTCGGTTGTGTCCTGGTTGGCCCTTTGTGTCCCACACAATCAAATCCGTACACCCCTCCTCTTCTTCCCTGTCTTCTACATCGTCAATGGGGTCCATATTTCCCTGCTCGTAACTGTTTCTCCTCCATCTCTTCCCTTTCTTTTATCATTTCCTTTATTTAATGTGGGCGTGTGTATTCGTTCTCCCTGCCTGCGTCCAGGGAGGTCTCTAAGCCTGCCTGCATAGGGTGTCAGTTCATGTGGGAAGGGCGCGAGTTTAGATGGGCATGTTGCACGTAATGAGCGTGAGGTAGTGGAGCATGTGGGACGGGATGGTGAGGGTGTGGCTGCACGTGTCTGCCTTTCCGCTATTCCTTGCTCTTCCTCCTCACTTCCCTCCAGTTCTTCCTTTCTCCTGCAGATCCATGGTGATTCTCCATTTGTCCGGGTGATGTATAATTTATCTAAGCTTTCCCTTTCACTGTCTCTCCCTTCCTTCTCCATCCCTTCTCCTTCCTCACTGCAAAAGTCCTCCATTAATGGCAACCCCCAATCTGTCTTTTTCCCCCTAATCGTTACTGTTTTTAAGTCTATTAGATCCGTTCCTCCCTTGTCTTCTTTGCCAATTGCTCCCCTTTGTGCTGATGTTGTTGCTACTTCTGTGTCTCTGTATACATAGCTCCTTACTTCACTCCCCCTCTCCTATCTTCTCTTTCCCCTTCTTTTTTCTCCGCTATTTCTCTACCAATTTCCTCTCTTTTTTTTTTCAATTCCTCCATTACTTCAATACTCATCTTTTCCATTATCCTTTCTACTTCTTTCTTCCTTTCCCATCTCGCTCTTTCCCGCTCTAATATACCCTCTATCATCCTCCCTTCTTCGTATTTCCTTGTCGTTTCTGAAAGTAATCTCCTTCTCCATATTTCCATTTCCTTTTCTTTCTCTTTTTCCTCCCTTTTCTTGTCACGCAGTGCTGCTCTGGATACCCTTTCTGCTACTGCCTTCACCCTTTCTGCTTCTCTCTTTTTCTCTTCAGTTCGTTCCCTCATTTTGTCCAACTCATTCTTGCTTTCTTTCCTTTCCCGTGCTCTCTCTCTTTCCTCTCTCTCGAGCTGCTTGATCAGTGCATTCTGCTCATCCCTTAATTCTGCTAATCGTTCTTCCAAAATCTCTTCCTTCTGTCGTAACAGCTCTTCCCCCTTTCTTTTCCCCTCTTCCCCTTTCCTTTCACTCTTCCTGGTGTTGTCCTCGTCCATTCTCCTTACTACCTCCTCCTCTTCTTCTGTTAATGAACCTCGTAATTTTAATAATACCTGCGCAGCTACCCACTCATCCTGTCCTATTCCTGCGATCTGCTCTTCGCCAATCCCCCCTTCCCCTGCGGGCATTTTCGTGCGAGCTGATCCCGTTGTGCTACTCTGCTCCCTTCCTGTGTGGCTACCTGTGGCTGTATATGGTGGCGGGCTGTATGCCGGGTTCGAGTACCCCTCAGCCGCCCTTAATTGAACCATGTCTCGTAGTTCTGTTAAAAGATATAACCCCCCTTCCTCCTTTTTCACTACCTTCGCTAGGGGTATATCGTCGCTCTGTTCCTTTTTTATTTCCTTTTCGTTTATGTTGTTACTCTTCTCTCCTCCCTCTTCTCCGTTCCCCGTGTTCTGTGTGCCTTCACTCTCCTTTTCCCCATTCTCTCCTTCCTCCTTAATCTTCTCCTCTTCCGTTGTTTCCCCCATAATGAACATTCTGTTTGGTCCTGGTCGGGACCCTTGGAACATCCTCCATAAGTTAAACACCTCCACGTGGTGCATCAACTTCTTCCCCTTGTATGTGTTATGCAGATGGGTTAATAGTGAATGTTGGGTATATGGATCGAAACTGCCATTAGGCGGCCATGGTGTTGTCATTTTGTTGTCCGTCCCCTGTGTCCATTCTATGCTATACTTGATCAGTTTCTCCCTATGGGGTGACAGTGTTTTGCATATGTGCTGTAGCGGGGTAGTGAGGGTGTTCCCCCACCCTCCCGATCCTGCCCCGTATGACATAGTAGCGCTTCACTTGTTATCCTTCCCCTATTTGGTAGCGGTTATCTTACTAACAGTGTACACTATACAGCCTTAGATCTTTACCTGGTCCCGTAAGTTTGGGGACTTGCGATAGTCCGCTAAGGAAAATTAGTAAAATATAGCATTTGCATTAGTATATTCTTTTCTTTCTTTTCTTCCTTTACCGAACACCTTTACGGACCCCTGCGGCCGAGGTGCACATAGCCCCCTGCGGCTGCGTGCCCCTTGTGACGTTCTTATACAGCCGTCCCACTTTCTCTTACTCCTCCTCCCCTTTCTTCACTTGCCGTGGCCGGCGTTCTCCGTGCGCAGCCACGTCCCCCTTTTCACCTTCCCCCCGATCAACTCGTTACGGTTTACCTCCGTTTCCACTCCCTTACCATAATTCTCTTTCCCACCACTCTCAGAAAGAAAGATGCCTTGTGTTCGAGATATCCTATGAAAGCCCTACTGGTGACGTCACCGATCTCTTCAAACTACTGGTAAGTTCTTCATATGTTTTTAAAAGTTCAAAATACGCTTGCAATCTACCCCCGTTAATCCCACAGCTGTCTTCCTGTCACGCCTGGAACAAGGTAATCAAAAATATAATCGGACTGCGCACACTGCGTCGCCTCGCGTGTGATACGCCCCTCGACAGGAGAGCTTAACCAGCCAATTATCTTCCGTATTAGGCAACCAGCTAGCTACCGCCTACAGGGAAACGTCATCTATCTATTGAGTTTCCTGCTCGATCAATAGGGATCCTCATCTACTCATTGATCAATAATTACCAAATCGTAGGAAACCGCACACACACACACACCCTCACACGTGGTCGCGACCTAGGCCAATCAGTGTCTACGAGCGGCCGCACGTGATGTTTTCATGCTCCGCCCCCTTCTCTTCCGTAACATAGCGGACTGCTCTCGCACTTGTCCAGCTACCATTCATTGCACCGTCAACACTAATTTATCAAACCTTCGTCGCGCACCTGTGTAACACCTCCCGCCTCCCGTATTCAATTCCTCCCCCCTCCCTCACAATTTCACAATGCTTGTTGTGCGTGGCATACTCACCAAGTTCTCATGATGCGGGGCCGCTCGACTGCGTGCACCCCTCCAAGAGGCTCGCCACCTCCCCTCGTCTGGACCACGTCTGGACACTCGCCAACCGCGGGCGGGATACTTCTCAACCGGCTCCCGAAGGCCAATATCCGGATTGCGCTGTCCAGTCTTCTCGCAGTTCCGTGATGGTCCTGTAGTCCTCAAAAGGGGGCAGCGGCAGAGGGGGCCGCGCCATCGGGCCTCCTCGCAACGGGAGTACTCGGAAAAATAAAATAAAAGCAGACCTCAAACAGATCTCAGCAGTGCCTCCAACTTGTCGGGGGGGAATTCTCCCGGGGTCGGCTGGGCCGTCCGCGGACCTCCGGGCAGGGAGGCCCCAACTCCTCCCGTATATCCCAAAAAATGAGTATGAGACACACGCAAGAAGCAAGGTGATTCTGCTGTTTATTAAACAAAACTACAGGGATGGGTCAAGGATCGTACGCGTCCGTCCTGACACTCTCTCTTCAATCGTGGGGCTCGCAGGCCCTTTTTACCTTAGTATGACGCGCTACTTGCGTCACCTGGGAAAGTTAGCAAAAAAACCTATCGCCACTCTGGATTGGTTCCTCGAGTGGTAGGGTTAGTATAGCATACATATAGAGAGCGTTATTAGTGGTTGAGGGTCAGTCAGGTGGTATACTTGGGTTGTCCCTTCAATTTGATACATGAAAATTGTTACATGAAGACCCCTGGGGATTGGCTAATGTTAATGGCGTCAGTGATAAGAGCCCCATGTTCTGATTGGTTCACTCGCGAGCCCCCCAGTCTGGGACCATCGCTGTTCCCAGCTCGCGGTGCACCTGTCATTTGCAACAATGTATCACTATGGGTATGTGCAGACAATGTGAGGATTTATTCATATGCTGGAAGGCAGACTACTCCCACCGCCGCAGATGTCCATTGAGTCGCTTAATTGTATCTGCCTGTGTCTTGAAACGTGGGATCCAGGCGCCTCCCTCCTCCTGGGCCTGGCACCCTGTCAGGTTCGGCTTGGTCACGTGAGGTGAGACTGTGGTTGAGGCAGAATTCTGCACAATTAATATTGCATTTTCCACTGTGTGCCTGGCTTAATTTGCAGGTGTGACCTTGGCGTCGGCTTGCGGCATGCGAGTTTGCAACATTGTGCCCTTGACTGTCTGCTCTCGCCGGGCTCATTCTGCAGGGTCAGCAACTGTACTCTTGCTCATTCAATGTTCATGGAAGCTCTTGCTTGCGGCCTACTTGGGCCTGGTGCATAGGTGGAAACGTTTGATACACAGCGCTTTAGGTTATGGTATCATATTGCTTTATCCCCAGTATCATGTCTTCGTTATATCTCTCATTGTAATGCATGGGTTTAGGAGAAGCGTGAGCAAGCATTTTAGATGAGTTCATTGTGCGTCTTGCGTTTTTGAAAAGCCTATGTGAAAAAATAATAAAGATGCGTGTCAGTGGGTGTGTCCGTCACCTACGTCATAGCACTGAATATGTTCTTCGTGTGGATTGGTGTGGGAGTGTCCAGTGTGCATGTTTGCACGGGTGTGCTGACCGTTGGCTAGGTCGTCATGGCATCTCTAACGATGTGTTGATTTAGTGTTGGATGGTTCAGTCGAGTTCATCCATGCCGCAGGTGTCGGCATGGGCAGGGCAGGCTGGTGGGCAGGCGGGTGGGCACATCCGTATGTTCCTGTACCAGGGTATTTGGTTGTCTGGTAGATGGGCAAACTCCTCTCGTGGCGAGTGCCTGGGCCGTGATCCTCTAGGCCAGGGGTGTGAGGGGATTGGTGGGAGCCTTTTGTTCCATTCTCCCACTTCAATATATAAATGCTACCTCACCCTGATCATGACCCTCACACCAGTAGTATGTTTTACACATGTGTGGGGTCTCTTTATTAAGGAGTTCAAGTTTGCTTGACGAAACCACCACTCCACTACCACCCCACGCCCCCAGCCACTCCCCATCACTCCACAGCATTACCCAACCCGATCACCCCATCCAACCCCTCTATATCGCCTTATACAGCCCACCCCATCCCATCACCTTCCGCATCCTCCCCATCCCATCCTCCACACCATCCCATCATTCCATCCCACCCCCCACACTGACACATCACCCCAGCATATAACCCCACTCCATCACACCACCTCAGCCTATTACATCCCAACACCCCACAGCACCACATGCCATCACCTAAAAGCACCACATGCTAACACCCTGCCCCATCACCCCACTATAACCCATCCATCACTGCAGCCCGTCACACCACCCCATCCCATTACCCCATTCATCAATCCATCCCACGTAATCCCATCACCCCACAACACCCCATAAACCCACTCCATCACCCCAACCCACCCCATCAAATCACTGCATCCTAGCACCCTACTCCACCACCCCATCACCAAACCCTATCGCCCTATCCCGCCACCCCATCATCTCACCCTATTAAACGTCACCCCACACTATGCCTGCACCCAATCCCATTGCCTCTCCCCACCCCATCACTCAACCCCATCCCATCACCCTGCTCCATTCCACCATTCCATGGCCCCATCGTACGCCACCCTAATCTATGAACCCACCCCAACATCCCGTCCCATCACGCCACCGCTGACCCCACAAAATGACCCCATTGTCTCAGCACACTCAATCACCTCCCCACACCATTTCCGCTCCTTTTATCCCACCACATCACCCCACTCGATCCTATCACCACACTCCATCAACCTACTCCATCCCACACCCCATTCCATTCCACACCCCATCCTATTCCCTATTCCATCCCACACTCAATCCCACCACCCTAACCTATCCCATCACCCCATTCCATCTTATCAACATCCCCATCGCAAATCGTGATCCCATGCCCTATTTCATCCCCACACTCCATAACCTCACCCACCCAATCGCCCCATTCCATCAACCAACACATCCCCCCAAACAATCATACTACTCCATACATCCCCATACACATCACTCAACCCCATTCCACCCTCCACTCCATCCCCACATCCCATAATCCCACCTCATCCAATCACCCAGTGCATCACCCCACACTTTCACCCTACCATATCACTCTCCACATCCCACCACCTCACTCCATCCCATCATGTCATTGCATCATCCCACTCCACAATCCTACCTCACCCCACCCTCCCAACCCATCATCCAACCCCCCCGCGCTGCCCTATTCCACCCACCCCAATCTGACTTCTCTACCACATCCCCACCCGATTCTCCCACCCCATCCCTAACCCCATCACATCCTCCTATCCCATCATATGCAAGATCTCTGATAAAAATGGCAATTCTAGAGACTGGTACAGCGTGCAAAGCGGGAAAAGCACATACCACTCTTCTCACCCAACATCACTTTTTCAAGCACAGACCTGTTTCATAAATAATTGCTGAACGAGAGACCCCAAATCATGTTGGATAACTCCTGGTGTGTGTAGCACATGGCATGTTGCATTCCTGGGAATATTATAGAAGCAGAACTACATGCAGCAGGATGCACCATGAAGTAAGTTCGGGCGTGCTTTGCCACACCTTAGATGGCCCATCATTAGAGCGCGGAAAACTATGCTAAGCGTTGCACTATGTCCAGACTTAAACCCACCGCAGAAGTATGATAGCCATCGGTCTCTAGCCATTATTTAACACATACACGTATTTTAAGACTACACATAATGTGCACAACAGTTGCAAAGCTGTAGATAAAGATGGTAAAAGCACTTTAACCAATACCTAGTTAGAGCCTCCTGCTTGGCTCTGAACTGGCACTACCCACATGCGTCCATTGGTGGCTCAAACACAATGCTTTCAGAACGGACAATGTCATGCGACATGCGTTCGATTACCCGGTTGGGCCGACTCGCCCTTTAATTCTCCCGTGGTTAATACATTCACAAGTGTGTAGTAGGGGTGACACTGATTATTACAGTCCATAGAAACTGGTATAAATTGCATTATAAATCATTCAAATAATTATTGTGATTATGATTGTTTGTTTTTAGTGGTCGTGCCTGCTGCAGAGACTGCCAATGTTCTCCTGTATAGCTGAGTGTTCTTACTATGGATGTGAAGAAGATGGGGCGCTGCTGAGCAGCCTGCAAAATGGCCGCCTTTGTTGTTCCTCCGCGACAGGCGCACCCGCACGACTCATCGCAGCACCACACACGGGTTAGCTGTCCACTACTGAACTGCCTGAGCTAGGAAAGCGAAGGCCCAACACGATCCGGTGAAAACTGGAGATCTCCAAGTACAATGCTTCCAGAGATATTGCAACTGCAACAACTCCGTGGCGGCCTGCACCAGGGCGGAACTGGCGTTTGCGAAGCCGGGCGAACAGATGAAATGCTCTGCTGTGAAGCTGAAAGGTGACAGCCTGCGCTCTGCTCGAACACACCAGACCAGCAGAGTGGGGATTGCTCTGTCCTGAAGAGTGGTGGCAAGCACATCCGAGACCGAGGCCGGGCCGGCAACACGACACAGCCCCAGGGACAGCCCAAGCCACACTGCTCGGTGGCTGACACGCTGCCATGCACGACTAGGAGCAACATGCTCTGAGTGAGGCACTAGACCTATGAGGCCATACGGAATGGCAGACTGCGATCCCGCAAGCACCGAGAGAGGTACCCCACAGGAGGTGACACAGCAGATCCCAAGTGATGCTCAGCCTAAGGAAGGTGAGGAGAGGCGCCCGGTAGCCTACGCCACTGCAACAACAGCCTATGAATCCTGAGGGGTGTTGTGTGTTCCCCTCAGGGTGCACGACTGACGCCGGGTTCCAGCTGGCAGTCATATCCCTGCAACCTACAAAACCCTAGGGAATGGCGATTCAGCACGGGGAGGCGCTTGTGGGATGTTCTTACCCATGCATCCGAGCCCTACCTCAAAAACTGTACAGTACTGACATAGAAAACATCATGATGGCCAGAGCTTCCAAGAAAATGCACAGGGAAATGCATGAAGAATAAGCTGCCACTCATTTTTGCCGATGTTATGGGCACAGAAGGGCACTGCCTAAAACCACCATTGGCTACCCACACAGTAGTCTGAAACCATTGGGAATGGCAATGCTGATTGCCAAAAGCAACCTAGAATAGTGGGGAACTCATTTTCTTAAATCCCAAAAATGGTTGCATTACCAGTACTCACCACTATCAGAAAGCCGGCGTTTTAAAACAACACCAGATTTTTTTTTCTTTTTTGTGTAAAACTGAATAAATGAACCCAAAGCAGGCCAAAGAAAGACTTACTGAGAGGTGGATACAATGTAAAGTTATATTCTGAAGTGACCTGAAGGTTTATAACAAGACTGGCTGAGCTGTGGATTTCAGCAGTTTAAGTAAATTAGGACTGAAAGACACTAAAAATCTAAATGTTTAAAAGAAATGAGTTACCTACTTTTGAGTGTCACATAGGTTGCAATTGTTTAAATGTCATAGTTTTAAACTTAGAATCAGAATTCTAGCTGCATATGTAAAAATGGTTAGTTTTATTTGAATGCAGAAAACTGGGTAACTAAAAGTGACATTAGCTGGGGCCTGGCTTAATGAAACTGAATTCTGCCCACCAGCTACCCCCGACAGGAGTTGAGACTTGCACAACAGCTGTGTTCCCAGGCCTACCTGCCTTTTGCTGCTCCCACCAAAAGGGATATGACACTTCTCTGATTGAATTACCTGGGCTCTGCAGGAAATTGAACAAAGCCCTGTCCTGACCCAGGCAAATGTTTTATTATGGGGGCCGTAAAATGGCTTCCTCTTGAACAATGGGCCTTCCAGGGCCCAGGCAGATGGTTTATTGCAGGGGTAATAAAAATGGCTTGCTCTTGGCAGAAACTGGGAGGGGGAGAAACTGGAGACAGAGGCTGAGCTTGAAGAAAGTGGAAAGACTGGTTTCTGTACCATGTGAACTGAAAAGACACACCCCTGTAGCCAGAATATGGTTTTAGAAAAAGATGAATAACTCATAGTACGGACTTGTCATAATTATTTAAATGATACCATAATTCTTGTGATTTTTCTGCCCACATTTTAAGAGGTTTTTAGAACCGGTGGCATGATCTGGGGGCAAACTAGCAGTTAAGAGGGTATTACTTAAAATGTATGCATGTTAAAAGTCTGATACTTCATCAATTAATGCCTGCATGCCTTGCACACATTTGGGTAAATTTGAGTAAGAATCTGATATTGGTAACCTGACCAAAAAGTGAAATATGTTGCCATTTCTGAGTGCAAGCTCCCAGGAAGAGCAGATTTGGACAGGGTATACCTCCTGTGATATGTGATGGGTGCATGTAATTTTAAACAAATGTGTACCTGTGCAAATATGTCTTTTGGGTCAAAATATAGATTGTGTGTAATTTGACAGGGGTGGGTTCTCTGTACCATAAACAGACCTCATCATGATGACACTTCATTTCATTCCCCCAATCAAGGGGAAAAGGATGAAGTGGCCAATGACAAGTGGAGACGGGTAGGGCCTAGGAAGCTAGCCTTTCCACCCATTTTCAAAACACATAAAAGCAGACAGTCAGGACAGATAGGGACATTCAATTCCATTTGCTGCAACGCGCTCTGCCGGACCATACCACATCCAGAGATCCAGACTTCAAATCCATCAATCTCCAGAATCCAGAGAGGCTAGAGAGAGAGCAGAGCTGACCCAGACCGCTGTTAGCAGAACCAGAGAGCTGACCCAGACCACTGTTAGCAGAACCAGAGAGCTGACCCAGATCACTGTGAAGTGCCGAGACCAGACCAGAGTCCAGTCTAAAACCTGACCAGATCTGTGGCGAGGCCTAATTCAAAAACATATTGTGAGTACCTAGCAGAACTGTGCAGAACCAATCTCTTAGTTAAAATAATATAATTCAATCTATTTTAATCTAACTAGAAGTTGTCACCTTTCATTTGCAAAGCTGTAACCTGTCGCTTTGAACTTTTAACATTTCAAATCCGAAAAACTACCTTTATTTAATCGTTCTTAACTCCGTAACCGTTTGGGCTAGGAACTTGCAGTAACTTTCCTCTGAAAGCTTAGAATATTAGCTTTTCAACGAACCTAGAACCGCATTCCTATTCCATACACTTTTTCCGCAATCGCGAAAAACGCACTCGCGAATTTTGCCGCGATTTGCAAATTTCTCCACGTGTGAAAACCGCAGCTTCATTGCTTTCCTTGCTAAAAAATTCGTTTGCCTCTTAAGAACCATCCCTGAATCATTGCTAGAGTGAGCCTGGACTAATATTAACTAGATACCACTCACCCTGAACCTCTAGAGGGATATAAAAGCATTTAAGCATATTTTTCACTTCATTGCCAGCACATATAAAAGCATTTTAGCACATTTTCCAATATAGTGCTATCACACATAAAAGCATTTTGGGGCTGTGTTTCAAACTTCTGTAGTCTAAGCTTGCTGGGGTGAACTGAATTACATTTGATTGCATTTCTGAGAACTGTGTGCTTTCCTTCCATTTCCTTGCATTGCATAAAGGGGGGAGGGGATTGCCAGAGAAAAGTGATTACATTGTTTTGTTGAAATCATATTGAGTATTTTCTGTATTGCATTTTCATTCAACATTACATCCATCTGAACTTATATAAAGCATTCTCTACCACCTTATTCTTCTGTTCCTATTCACAAGTGTGCTGGTGCCAGACTATCCATTATTGATTAATGCTCATATTAAGTGTCATATTCAATTATTAAATTATTATAAAGTGTGATATATATATCTATTGTTTAAATTATCAAATAAACCTTTTAACTTGCAAAACAGAACTACTTCTTGGCTCAGTGGGGTCAGGGGGATTCCAAGAGAGGGGTGTTATATAGGGGTAGTCATCCAGAACGCATGAACTGGACATAAAGATATATCAATAAGGGTTTCCATTCAGTATCCCAGACTAGGCATTGACTTAGCTGTAGTGTTGAATTGAATCCTCTTACAAATTGGGGGCTCGAGCGGGACGTTTGGGTTAGATCTATCACTTGTGCAGATTAATACAGTGTGCCAGCTGACCAGATACACATATCCGGTCGGATCACCACGCTGTGTTACGCTGTAAAGCACTCCTCAAAGGAACGCTCTAAGGAAAAGGTCTGTTTTGCAAAAATAAAATACAAACTTCTGTCAGTCAGGAAGGAACTCAAATTCCAGAATTACGACCTTAGTAGACATGAAAATAGCCAGAGAGCACTTCTTACATAAGTTATTTGTGAGAGGTGAGTGGACTCACCAGGACCGCATGGTCTGGTTGCAGGCCATCACGCAACAGGTCACGGAAACAGGGTCAGATATATGGAGAGATCAGGGTCCCTTACATGTGGCCCTGAGTGAACTATACATGGCTCCTAAAGCTAAAGATGAACAAGACAAGATGGTTAGGATAGCGGCATACCTGTACCTATATATGGGAGACATGCAGGATAAATGTACTGAAAGCCAAGATCTGGCGAATAAGCGACAGATGGCGTTAGAGAAGGTCCAATCTGACCTGGTCTCTTCTGAGCAGAGGCTGCAGGGGAGCCAGGAGTCAGAAAATGAGAGTAGACAGCACATCATTAAAATAAAGAAGGATATGGACATCCTGCAACAGGAAAAGGCTGACCAGGATACCAGATTTCTGGCCTTGCAGAAGGAGTACCAAGAAGGTTTGGACTCCCTACTGCAGAGCCAGAAAAAGCTGGAGCAACAGTTAGACTTCAATAGGGCATGTGCTGAGCAGGTAGTCACCCTGCAAAGCCACCTAGATAGGGAGAAGGCAGAGAGCAATAAACTGATTTTGAAAGACCTGGATACCCAGGCAGAGTTTGACCAGGAGCGCCAGAAAGCTGGTGCCTTCCAAAGGCAAAGGGACGACCTGGCGGCACAGATGCAGGCTCTTAGTCAGGAAAGGGATACCTTAGGCCAGGAAGTCTGCCACTTAAAAAGTAAAATGGAAGAAAATCACCTGGCCCTCCAGGGACTGGGTGACCTCCAAAAAGAACACCAGAACTTGTTAGAGCACACCAGGAAGGTGGAGGATGCTCCTGCAAGAAAGGAGCAGGCCAATAGGGATACAGCTCAGGAGGTAACCCTCCTGCAGCAAAGACTGGCCCAGTACTCCAGGACCAATCAGGAAACGCAGAGAGAGAATGAGGCTCTCTGCCAGCACAATGATAGGCTCCAACAACAGGTAGCGAAGCAGGAGAGACTGATAGAGTCTAGTAAGGCCTTAACTGAGGAACTGAAGGCGCAGGCTCTTGCATTGCAACAGGGAGCAGGGGCGGATAGAGATGAGGTTCGCTGGGAAAGAGAAACTCCTGAGCATAACCCCAGGAGCCCTAGTACCAGAGGCCTTTATCTCTCTCAGTCCCTGGACTCTGCCACCCCCATGTCCCCTGGCGCACATGAGCACAGGGCCACAGGGATGGCAGATTACTATCCAGCCAGAAGCATGGGGCTCATAGGCCAGTACCACCCAGGAATGGAGGGGCGGGCATCCGGGTATGGGCACCCAAGCACAGTGCAATTTGATGGGGAACCCCAGGAGAGTAGGCCCATTAAGGGCATCCTGAAAACCCCTGCCCAGTTAGGTCAGTGGGTGGGGTACCCATCAAATCCTGGCAGCAAGGAGGGATCTGAAGACTCCTCTGAGCGGTACAGGACACAGGAGACCAGGTCCCCACATTCTGCCAGACATTCCCAGGCTCGCAGAATCCGGGAAAACCTGGAAGATCAGACAGGAACCTCTGGGAGCAGTGCCTCTGAGTCAGAGGACGAATGGACAAGGGTTACCCGAACCAAAAAGGCCAATAAGGCAAAAAGGGCCTTCATTAAGGACCCATTGAAACAGATTAAGGCAATCAGGAGTGTCATCACGCCTTATTATAAGAACGCCAAGTACTCTGTTTGGGAACACTTGGAGCTCTATGAGCAAATGATGGAGACTTTTCATTTGAAGGACAGCCAAAGCTGTATCCAATATGTAAAGTGGACATTCTCCCCAGAGTACTCCAGTTTCTTTGCAGGGCTGGAGGACCAAAATCATTCCAGGTGGTCCACCTATAGGGCGGCCATATTAAAACATTTTTCTGTTCACAGAAATCCCCAAGAGGCTCGCAAGGCAGCCTACAATTTGCAGTGTGGGGAGGATCAGGCCCCACAAGAGTTTGTGCAAGAACTGAAACGTGCCTTTGCGCAGACCACCAGAAGGGTGCGCACGGATAGCAGAGAATTTATTAATACGTTTTTCCATGCCTTGCCCAAATACATAATGACCCAGCTCGTGAGAGATTTTCATGCGAAAAGATCTTTAGAATGGGTCATTGAACAAGCCACCCGCATCTACGAGGTGCAGAAACCGGTGGAAAACAAAAACCAGCCCAAAAACCCCAAAACTAACAGCACCCCTGCTGCTGCCAAGGTGGCAGAGGTAAAGGTTGCCCCCGTTTTGGATTTGGAGATGGGGGGCCTAAAAACCTACCTGCACCTAATAATACTAGGCCCAGAAGGTCCTTGGGCCAGTCACAGACAGGGAGCCAGGGAGGCAGCCCCACAAATGGGGTCCCTCGCTCTCCTGATTATGTAAGCCCCCGTTACAAGGGAAACAGACCCATCCTGGGTTATGTGTGGACTCCTCCAGCCCAAGGGGGGGGATCCAGCCAAGCACCTAACCTAGAGAACTTCCCTCCCAACTTCTCACAGGCGGGCAGAAACTCACCAAACCCTGGGCAGAACTTTTTCCCCAGGTATCCACCCAACTTCCAACCCCAAAATCCTCCACCCTTCTTTCCCCAATTCCCTGAGCCCAGACAACTGAATCCGGGAGAGGGGAGGCCAAGGGTGGAGGGGTATCCAAATCTTCCCAACCATGGGTACTACCAAAGAAGGGATAGCTACCCTTCCCGGGATCAGCCCAGGGGAGAAAACAGGGCCCCGTATCAGCCTGAGCGGGTTTCCCAGTTAGAGCGGCAGGTTCAAAACATGGCGCGGGATCTGGGTCACATACTGAGGGCTCAGCAGAACCCTCAGATCGGCATGCCGGCGCAGAACACACCCAACTCTGGACCTGGTGCTCCAGAACAATGACGGGGGCAGCACCCCGATAACTCACCGGTTCCCAGGGAGGAGGAACAAGGGGAAGGGGGGTTTAAAGCCTTGGAGGAAGCTTCCTTCCTCACTTGTAAACAGCCCCTGGAAACCCAGGAACCGGAAACAAAATCTCTTGCCTCTGAAAGTCTGCCTCCTAAGGAGCAGAGGGGGGGTAGGAGAAACAAAAGACCCAAACAGACTCAGTTTAAAGAGGAGGTACAGATCTTCCAATTTGAGGGAGAGGGATCCTCAGAGGATCCTGGGAAAAGGATCTTCTCCTTCAGAGAGGAGGGAACTCCTCCCAAAGAAAAATGGGTCCCAAGGGATTCCAACCCAGACTGGGGAGATGTGGAGACTGAGCTACCGCCGCCCACCATCTCATCCCAGAACCAACAGCAAGAAAATCCCCTGGTTCAAACCCATCCTGATGACTGCCTCCCAAAAGGGGGGGGCGGCCCGGAACCGGAGCCAGGGGAACCCACAATGGCTCTGATCTCCAGTTGCCAATTTTTTATTTCAGATTCCCAAGGCTCTCCACAGAATTCTGCCCAAATCTCTTCGCTAGCGATGTCCAAAACCAGAAAGTTAGCCCACCAGTTGTACAAAAATGTGCATTATCTGTGCCCCCTTGAGGAGAAGGAGGGAAGATACTATGCCCCGGTACAAGTACAGGGGCAGGGTACGATTTCAGCGCTGGTGGACACGGGATCTCAAGCTACCCTTCTGTCCAGAAGGGCCTTTGATGAACTGAATGCAGGAAGGGGAGGGAATTACCAAATTCCTCTCACCTCACTTCCTGGACAACTCCAGAACTTTGACGGGAAGGAAATTCCCGTCGAGGGGACGGCAGACTTGGACATTAAAATTGGGCGACACAAGTTGAAACACCCGGTCATAGTTGTGACTCCAGAGGGCACCCCTTGTTTACTAGGGAATGACCTCCTGAGAAGGTTGTCACCCCTAATAGATTGCGTAAACAAGGTCCTCTGGACCCAGACTAGCCGACCAATAAAATTAAAACAGAGTGTCAACCATGTTAGTTTAAACGGCACCTGCCACATGGTTGAACAAAAATCTGACCAAGTAGAATTTCACTTCCAGAACAACCAAATTCCAGACGTGACAGTAATAGCAGTAGGACAACAGACTGGTGATGGGGGGTCCTCTCTATTTCTGAAAATCAACCTTCATTCCAGTTTAAGGTGGTATTCCACACTGGAAGGAAACACCCTGAAATTCTTTACTAATCCACAATCAGAAACTCCCACTCCTATAGTCCAGAAAGATGTGAAATCAGCTCAGAGCCTGGCTGATATTCAGCAAATTGGAGAGCAGTTGTTCATCCCTGTTCAGTTAAATGATGGGAAGGACTCTGTTCTCGCTCGAGTGTGTGTGAACAACGGTAAGAGCTTCATCAGCGAAGCCATGTTCCGCCAACTCCCAAAAGATCCAGCCATTCCCACATTCAAACTGATAGACAAATGGGAAATGGACCTGGAAGCACCTAATTCCAAACATCTCCTGCCAAGCAGGTGTATGCTCAAAATCTCCATTGGCAACAAGAGCATAGTCCACAATTGTTGGGTCGTGCGAGACGTCCCTGCCGCCTTTTACTTAGGCAGTGACATTCTCAATCGCTTTGCCATTAGTTTGGACCTAATAAACTTCAAAGCTTGGTCCCGATTAGCGGATAATCCCATGGGCTTTGATGATCCAGAAAAAGCATTTAGGTCAGCTCAATTGCTACCTTATGCAGTTGAAATTCAGATCAAAGAGGAAGTCACCATCCCAGAAAGGACCCGACAATTCTCCCTGGAAGTGAAAGTTAAAAGAGGACAATATTTGCAAAACCCTGATGCTTACATACATCTAAACGATTCTCTCCAACAGCAAGGGTTGGGGGTAAACCCAACACCATTAGTCAACATAGAACATGACACCATTCTAATAGAGGTGGATAACAGCGACTTAAAGAGTATTACTCTAGCCGCAGGCACCATTATTGGAATGGCGGTTGATGACCGAAATTTTTCCATCGATTTAGGTAATGAACTGTTAGGGCCAATCCCCAAGGACTGCTTTGACAGTGACAGTGATGACAATACAACACCAGACAGGATTTTTACCCGGCATGGGGGGAACTTCCTGGTGTACACTTCTTGCCCTTATGGTAAGGAAGATGTGACTTGTGACTTCAGGAGGGATGAGGTGATTTTCCAGGTCCATGAGGGCTGCCTTTCCCACCTGAAGCCTACAGTCCAAATCAGCACTCTGACCAGGGACTTCTCCACCCAGCTGGAGGAGGCCGCTGAAATACACAAACCAGAAGTCTTTCCAGGCTTCAGGCAGATGGTGGAAGAGAGAGTCAACCTAGCTGATGCCTGTGTGACTCCGGAACAAAAGCAAAAGTTGAAACAAGTTTTCTTGGATTTCCAAGATCTCTTTGCGGTAGACTCATATGACTGTGGTCGCACTGACATCCACACAACAACAATCCCCACGGACCCTGGCATGACTCCTGTGTTTGTTAAGCAATATCGCTTGCCTCTCGCATCAATGGAGTCCCTTACTGAAATAATTAAGAACCTTGAGTCCCGGGGAATAATCCGTCCAGTCCACAGCACCTTCAATAATCCGGTGCTGGGAATATTGAAGCCAAACGGCCAGTGGAGACTCTGTGCCGACCTCAGGGAGCTCAACAAACGGGTCCATACTTCCCGATGGCCTCTGCCCTACATTGACCAAGGGCTGGCCCAGATCCAGGGGTCACAGGTATTCACTGCAATAGACCTAACCAATGGATACTGGACCGTACCTGTCAGCAGGGAGGACCAATACAAACTGGCTTTTACCTTTGGGGGCCAGCAATACACATGGACCCGGACTCCCTTCGGATACCTCAACTCCGGCAATGAATTCAACATTTTCCTACATAAGGCCATGCCCGACCTGGGTGCGAGGGGTAACCTGGCTTATGTAGATGATGTCCTCATCAAAAGTTCATCTGTGGAGGAACATATAGCGGAGATCCGTTATGTTCTGACCCAGTTGAGGGCCGCCGGAGCAAAACTTTCCTTTCAGAAAGCACAGTGGTGTAGAACCCGTGTTAATTTCTTGGGGCATGAGATTACTCCTCAGGGTCTCTGTCCCCAGGAAAAGAAAGTGGAAGCACTTCAGAAACTGAAAGACCCCACAACTCTGCGGGAACTAAGGAGCCTCCTTGGACTGACTAATTACAGCAGAAAGTTCATTGAGGGTTACGCAGAGATCATTAGACCCCTGATTCATCTCCTGAAGGGGGGGGTCAAGTGGGAATGGGGTCCAGAACAAGCCAAGGCAGTAAAACAACTCAAAAGAAGCCTCTCACAAGCGCCTTGCCTAGCTTACCCTGTCAGAAACAAGGAGTTCTTCCTGGAGACGGGGTTCTCTAATACGTGCTTGACAGCAGTATTATACCAAAAGCATGACAAGGTCAATAAAGTAATCTCCTATGTGAGCAAAACTTTATCCTCTGTGGAGGAAAAATTCAACGATTGTGAGAAGGCACTCCTGGCAACGGTGTGGGCATTGAAGAATTACCGCCCGTTTAACCAGGGGGAACACATCATAGTGGAGACTCCACACCAGCCTCTGCAATATCTCCAAAGTGATAGAATCCGGGCCGGAAATGTGAGTAATTCCCGAATTACTTCCTGGATTCTGTCAATGCAAGGCTTTCCTGTGGAGGTCAGATATGGCCAAAACAAGAAGAGTCCCCTCGCGCAAGGTCTGGCTGACTTGCATGATTGTGCCAGAGAAAACTGTCTCGAGGACGAAAGTCTACAAATCAAGGACAACATGGAGGCATACCTTAATTCCCCACACAAAGTCTTTGAAGAAGACAAGTGTGAGGGAATGCCCACTGTATATGTGGATGGATGCTCTTACCATGTTGACAACAACGGGGAGAAAGAACTGGTGGCCGGCGTAGGGAATGCATGGGTGAATGAGTTCCCAGAATCCTCCGCTGTATACAAAATTGGTCCCCGAAGTAGTCAGGTGGCAGAATTGATGGCTGTGCATCAGGCCATCCTCACTGCTGTCCAACATCAACTCCGCGAACTGGTCATAATCACAGATTCGGTTAATTGGAAAACCAGAGGCATGTTATGTGCTAACAACAAACCCTTGAAACATGGGAAGTTGATCCAAACCATTGATGATCTGGTCACCTCGAATGAGATGACCATCTATTGGAAAAAGATCAAGGGTCATTCCAAAGTAGAGGGACCAGACAAAACTGGAAATGACTTAGCTGATCAGCTGGCCAAAACCGGGCCATCCAAGGGGATCTAATTGAGATTGAGTCCCTGTTGGGGGAAATCCAGGTCACTGCTATCACTAGCTCCCAGACAAATGCTCACAACGACCTTTCAATCGCACAATGGAGTAAGGAGACCCCTGATGCTGATTTGATTACCGCTCAGAAGGGGGATCCAATAATTGGTAAATTTTACCAGCACATTGAGGACCCTGAGAACTTTCCCCTGACGGATACCGATTACATTGGGAAAGAGGACCTAAGAGTGTTGATGAAATGTCCAAAAATGTTCGGAATCCAAGACGGTTTGTTGGTAAAGAAATCCAAAGCTGGCCACGATCAGTGGGTGGTTCCTACCTCATTCCGAAGCCTGATGTTAAGTCACGCCCATGATGCGGCCACCGCCGGTCATAGGGGGTTTCACACAACCTTGGAAATCTTAAGAGAGGTTGCATACTGGCCACACATGGGGCAGGACCTCGACCAATACTTGAAGGGGTGTCTTGTGTGTGCACAATTTCAGCCATTATCCCTCACGCACCGTGCGCCTCTCCAAAAGAGGGGGATGACACTGCCATGGTCAGATTTACAAATCGACTTCGTAGGCCCCGTGATTCGCTCTGCTAGGGGGAATAAGTACATGTTGACTGTGACATGCTTGTTTACCAAGTGGGTGGAATGTCTCCCAGCCCCAAATTGCAAGGCAGAAACTGCTGCTGCCCTGATGATTAACCACATCTTTTCCCGTTTTGGTCTACCTCAAAGGATTGAGTCAGACAGGGGTAGCCACTTCACCAGTGAAGTAATGACAAAGATGTGGGAGATACTGGGGGTCAAAAGGAAGTTGCATATTGCTTACCAGCCAGCTTCTTCTGGGGCAGTAGAGAGATATAACCGAACCATTGTGAGCATATTAAAGAGGTTTGTGGCAGATTCTGGGCCAAGTTGGGATATCCGATTACCTCTGGTCCTAATGTCCATCAGATCTACCCCTTCATCTGCAACCAAAATGTCACCATTTGAGTTGATGACTGGACGCAAGATGGTGCTTCCTCAGCATTTGCTCTACAGGACCCAAGAGCAGACACTGATAAATGCCTCCACAACTCATGAGTATGTGGAGAATTTAAGGAAACACCTTCAACATGCTTTTGCTTATGCTCAGCGGAATCTAGAAAGATCAGCTGATAGCATGAAGACCCACTATGACCTGAAGACTTCCAGGAAGGAATATCAGGTGGGGGACCGGGTCTATCTATACAATTTCCAAAGGAACCAGGCCAAACAGCGAAAATGTTTGCCTACATGGAAGGGACCCTTTGAGATTATAGACAAGATCTCCCCTGTGGCCTACAAGATCCTCATCCCCAAAGGCGGTTTGGCAGAGGGGGAAGACAAGTGGGTCCACATTAACCAGTTGAAGTGTTGCCATCCCAGGCACACTCTGCAACAACTGGAGGAATCCTCTGGAATCCTAGAGGGTACTGTCTCAGATTAATTCAGTTCTAACTTAAAATATCCTACATATTGCCTATCAAATTCTGAGTTTCTCAATGTGGGTGTTTTCGTTTTTGAATGCAAAAAGAAATGTGCATGTTCATACATATGTTTTGACTATAAATTTATATGCCACCCCACTATATCAATGGTGGGGGAAAAATGTCCATGAATAGGTATTGCCGCTCTTCCTTTGTCGTCCTAGGAGAAAGAAAACCGGGAGACGGGCCAAGGAGGACGATCCGGAGACCGGGAGCAGAGACTCAAGGGGCCCAGTGTACCGCCCAATATTCTCATCAGGACCGGCGAGGAGAACCGATCGATCCGACCGGATGGAGAAAAAGATGCTGAACTGTGCCATCTATTGGAAGAAGATGAGGAAACATCCCAGGTCTTGCGAGTTCCATCAGTGAAACAGAATGGCCATCGCAAGAGGGGGGCTTGTGGGATGTTCTTACCCATGCATCCGAGCCCTACCTCAAAAACTGTACAGTACTGACATGGAAAACATCATGATGGCCAGAGCTTCCCAGAAAATGCACAGGGAAATGCATGAAGAATAGGCTGCCACTCATTTTTGCCGATGTTATGGGCACAGAAGGGCACTGCCTAAAACCACCATTGGGCTACCCACACAGTAGTCTGAAACCATTGGGAATGGCAATGCTGATTGCCAAAAGCAACCTAGAATTGTGGGGAACTCATTTTCTTAAATCCCAAAAATGGTTGCATTACCAGTACTCACCACTATCAGAAAGCCGGCGTTTTAAAACAACACCAGATTTTTTTTTCTTTTTTGTGTAAAACTGAATAAATGAACCCAAAGCAGGCCAAAGAAAGACTTACTGAGATGTGGATACAATGTAAAGTTATATTCTGAAGTGACTTGAAGGTTTATAACAAGACTGGCTGAGCTGTGGATTTCAGCAGTTTAAGTAAATTTGGACTGAACGACACTAAAAATCTAAATGTTTAAAAGAAATGAGGGACCTACTTTTGAGTGTCACATAGGTTGCAGTTGTTTAAATGTCATAGTTTTAAACTTAGAATCAGAATTCTAGCTGCATATGTAATAATGGTTAGTTTTATTTGAATGCAGAAAACTGGGTAACTAAAAGTGACATTAGCTGGGGCCTGGCTTAACGAAACTGAATTCTGCCCACCAGCTACCCCCGACAGGAGTTGAGACTTGCACAACAGCTGTGTTCCCAGGCCTACCTGCCTTTTGCTGCTCCCACCAAAAGGGATATGACACTTCTCTGATTGAATTACCTGGGCTCTGCAGGAAATTGAACAAAGCCCTGTCCTGACCCAGGCAAATGTTTTATTATGGGGGCTGTAAAAATGGCTTCCTCTTGAACAATGGGCCTTCCAGGGCCCAGGCAGATGGTTTATTGCAGGGGTAATAAAAATGGCTTCCTCTTGGCAGAAACTGGGAGGGGGAGAAACTGGAGACAGAGGCTGAGCTTGAAGAAAGTGGAAAGACTGGTTTCTGTACCATGTGACCTGAAAAGACACACCCCTGTAACCAGAATATGGTTTTAGAAAAAGATGAATAACTCATAGTACGGACTTGTCATAATTATTTAAATGATACCATAATTCTTGTGATTTTTCTGCCCACATTTTAAGAGGTTTTTAGAACCGGTGGCATGATCTGGGGGCAAACTAGCAGTTAAGAGGGTATTACTTAAAATGTATGCATGTTAAAAGTCTGATACTTCATCAATTAATGCCTGCATGCCTTGCACACATTTGGGTAAATTTGAGTAAGAATCTGATATTGGTAACCTGACCAAAAAGTGAAATATGTTGCCATTTCTGAATGCAAGCTCCCAGGAAGAGCAGATTTGGACAGGGTATACCTCCTGTGATATGTGATGGGTGCATGTAATTTTAAACAAATGTGTACCTGTGCAAATATGTCTTTTGGGTCAAAATATAGATTGTGTGTAATTTGACAGGGGTGGGTTCTCTGTACCATAAACAGACCTCATCATGATGACACTTCATTTCATTCCCCCAATCAAGGGGAAAAGGATGAAGTGGCCAATGACAAGTGGAGACGGGTAGGGCCTAGGAAGCTAGCCTTTCCACCCATTTTCAAAACACATAAAAGCAGACAGTCAGGACAGATAGGGACATTCAATTCCATTTGCTGCAACGCGCTCTGCCGGACCATACCACATCCAGAGATCCAGACTTCAAATCCATCAATCTCCAGAATCCAGAGAGGCTAGAGAGAGAGCAGAGCTGACCCAGACCGCTGTTAGCAGAACCAGAGAGCTGACCCAGACCACTGTTAGCAGAACCAGAGAGCTGACCCAGATCACTGTGAAGTGCCGAGACCAGACCAGAGTCCAGTCTAAAACCTGACCAGATCTGTGGCGAGGCCTAATTCAAAAACATATTGTGAGTACCTAGCAGAACTGTGCAGAACCAATCTCTTAGTTAAAATAATATAATTCAATCTATTTTAATCTAACTAGAAGTTGTCACCTGTCATTTGCAAAGCTGTAACCTGTCGCTTTGAACTTTTAACATTTCAAATCCGAAAAACTACCTTTATTTAATCGTTCTTAACTCCGTAACCGTTTGGGCTAGGAACTTGCAGTAACTTTCCTCTGAAAGCTTAGAATCTTAGCTTTTCAACGAACCTAGAACCGCATTCCTATTCCATACACTTTTTCCGCAATCGCGTCATATTCAATTATTAAATTATTATAAAGTGTGATATATATATCTATTGTTTAAATTATCAAATAAACCTTTTAACTTGCAAAACAGAACTACTTCTTGGCTCAGTGGGGTCAGGGGGATTCCAAGAGAGGGGTGTTATATAGGGGTAGTCATCCAGAACGCATGAACTGGACATAAAGATATATCAATAATGGTTTCCATTCAGTATCCCAGACTAGGCATTGACTTAGCTGTAGTGTTGAATTGAATCCTCTTACAGCACCAAGAGGCAGTCTGGCGGAGTTAAGAACATTGGTGGGTGAGACATTACCCTGAGGTAGCATAAGGGGCTAGAGAAAGGGAATGGTACCAGGGCACTGAGCAGAAAGCCATGTACCAACCTGGAGCTGCCACAAATGGGGGATAAGACACTAGAGCGGGAAAGCTGGGAGACATGAGCACGGCGACACTGGCCATGCAAAATCATGTGCATTATCTGTGCCCACAACAGATAGAGGAGTAAAGCTGCTAGAATCCTCAATTTAAGCAAGAAACTGAGTACTTAGGCCCCTACATACGCCGGTGACTATTGACCCTCACAACGGCAAAAGGAGGGGGAGGCCAGCGAAAACAAAGTGATCTAGAGGCATTTGCTCGCTATAGAAGTGAAACGAGGAATGAGCCAACTGCCGATCTAATAGAGACATTGGGTCCGAGTGAGCTGACCCCCCTGAACCTTCAGCATATAATGGAGAGTATGCAAGCAGGGTTTGCCTCTATCAATGATAAACTAGATGGTATAATATCCAACATACTCAGCTGGTAAGTTAGAGGGTTGGGGAACTACTCTAAGGCCAGGAGAATAGCAGCTCACTTAAACAGGCAGAGAGCGCATGTTATGTTCCTGCAGGAGACGCATGCACAAGGAGGAACAAACATTGGGTTTGCCAAGATGTGGGACACAAACAGTTTTGAAACCCATTCCTCAACACAATCAAGGGGAGTCCTCACCCTGATACATAAATCCATTAAGTTCTCGCTAAATTCGTTTGTATGTGGACCCTGAGGGCCAATATGTACTAGTGCACTGTAAAGTGATGAACATTTGGGTGGTGTTGGCCAACTCGCATGGCCCCAATCCTGATCAAAGTACCCACTTGCATCGGGGGGAGACACGAATACCATATTGAACCTTCAGCTCGTTACAGCAGGTAGAGCACCAACACTGCTAACAAAAGCGACACACTCGCCCTCATTCGAGGTATGGAGGTAGTCATGGCGCTATTTGCGCCATGACTCCCTCCCATACCGGTACCGACTCCGACCTGGTTCAATGGGGACTTACCGGTCCCGCAAAGGCCGGACTACACCGGTAAGTCCCCATTGAAAAATCCATTCCCATTCCCATTTGAGCCCCCATAGGGTTCAATGGGAATGGGGAAGTAGCTAATAACAGTACCGCAATTTGCAGTACTGTTATTAGCTCTGAAGTCCCTTAACGGGTCCCGTCCATAATGCCTGGTCAGATCAGGCGTTAAAGGAGGGACACGCCAAGGGACCTCGGAATAGGGCGCAAAGGCTTTGCTGGCACCGGTGTCCTTACCAGTACCGGTAATCCCTTTGCACCCAACTCGTAATGAGGCCCACTGTATTCTAAACCAGATGGACCGACTGGAATGGTGTGGTGCCTGGAGGACTCTACATCCTCAAGCGTGCAACTACTCAAACTAATACACACCACATGACATGTCCTCAAAGATAGTCTTAGTTTTGATATCCAAATGAGCACTGGGGGAAGACTCTGAGCGTCAACATAGTCCCCTGCACCTACTCTGACCTCTTGCCCATAGTACTATCGGTAGAATGGGGGTTAAAACATTGGACTGACCAGAATGGAGGATTAAATCAGAAGCACTCTGTGACTTAGTCTTCAGAACATGTATCAAAGATGATATTCAGATGTTTTTCCAGACTAATGACAATGGCACGGTATTGCGAAGCATACTCTGGCAAGCGGTCACGGTTTGTATTAGAGGAATGGCCATGAATGACCATCCAGGGAGATAAAGAGCTAAGTGAGAGCAAGCTGAGGGACTTGGAAAGTAAATATGCAAATACACCAAATCGTGCCACTCTTGTGGACCTACAGTTAAACCGAGAGCAGTTTCAGGAGCATGCTAACAGAGAAGTAAAACACTTCGCAACGCCAACTGCAGCTAGGAACTATGGCGAGGGCGAGCGCCCTGGCAGGTTGTTATCAATGCTGATACAGAAGGAACATGGCCCAAAGCAGATAGCGGGCATATTTGATGACCAGAAGATCCTTAAGCACGCTGACCATGACATTAACAACGCATTCCTAAAATATTATGAATCCTTGTACTGAATTAGGGAAACTAAAAGGATAGAAGACATACATGCCTGATATATGATATTCCAATATTGTAGCTATCTGGGGCCGCTAGAGTTCAAATAAATACCCCATTAACTTCTGAAGAGTTGCTGCGAGTGACAAAAGAACTCCCAAGGCACAAAGCCCCAGGCCCAGATGGGCTCATAGCAGAGTTTTATATGCAATATGGAGCTATCATAGCCATTCACCTGTTGAATGTCTGGAAGGAATCCCTACAAACTGGACAAATCCCGGACACACTTTTTGAAACTACTATTATAGCAATTCTCAAACCTGGTAAACCTAGTGAAGACTGTGGATCGTATCGTCCACTGTTGCTAATACATATTGACACTACAATATATGCAAAAGTATTAGCCAATAGGCTACTACCCCTGTAACCTTTCCTGATTCATCACGACCAGGCAGGGTTTACGTCCACGTTCCTGAATATCAGACGCTTATTCACTACTATGGCCCAGATTTCACCTATGAAAATGGCAGTAACACTGGATGCGCAGCAGGCCTTTGATATGGTGCCCTGGAATTATTTGTCTGCTGTGTTAGTGCGAGTTGGGGAAAAAATAGTACGATAGATTAAACTGCTATATTCAGATCTGGTTGCCAACATTTGAGTCAATGGGGTACTGTATTGATTGTTTAAGCTGAGCAGGTGTACATGGAAGGGCTGCTCCAATAACCTATTTTGTTTGAGCTGGTGATCAAACCAATGGCATACCTGATCAGAGACCAGCATAAAAGATGCAGAATTCGAAAAAGGGATCAGCCTGGGATCATCTTGCTCTATGCGGATGATGTCCTGTTCTACATTAGGGACCCGCAGGTAAATCTTAACCCGATCATGAAGGAAATCAGCAGTTTCAGAGAGTTCTCTGGGTTTACAGTGAACTACACCAAATCCGAAGTGGTCTCCAGATAAGATCAAGTACCTAGGTGTAGTGATCTCCATGGGCAAGGACACACTACTTGCTGACATCTATAGAGCACATGAAATATATTTGGGCAAGAAGTGGAATAAAAGCTCTATCGTACCATTGTCTCTTGCAGGTCGATTGGCATTGATCAAAATTATAATATTGCCTAAACTGTTATATCTGTTTGCAAATGTACCACTATGACCAGGCAATAGATTATTCAAGGGACTTCAAAATAATATGGCCCAGTTCCTGTGGCACGCCAGGGCTGTTAGGAAAAATGGGAAGACATGGCCCAACCAACCACGCCCTAATCTGGAAATATTTTGGTTATCAGCCCAGGTGCAATTTGCGACCTATTTGTATGGGGATGAGGGAGCCCTAACATATGCTAAATTGGAAAAAGTGGTGGCAGAGAACTTAGACATGAAAACTCTAGTATTGAACACCCAATATAAAGATGACTGTCAGTTCGACCCAGTGCAGACCATGTTGACCACCCTTACTACAAATGCCTGCCGCACTGGAACTACCTTGGCTTGTCTCCCCACCTGGGACGCTGCACTCGGTGCAAATTAGAAAATAGTTAGGTTATCATAGTTGGTGGGATCTTTTTCTGAACGGTCAGTTCCTAACATTGCATACTTGGAGGAAGTGCCATCGGGGCACACCCACAGAAATACTGCAGCTATACAGGCTGAGGGCCGCAGTGTCAAGACAGTGGGAGTGCTACCCAATAGAGCCCCAGGAAAATGCGCTGCTAGGCTATATATCCAACTTGTATGGATGTCGAAGAGTACTAGCCTGTCTATATAATTTGATAATGGATAAAACACCAATAGCAGAAACCAAGGCTAAAGCCAAATGGGAAGAACTACTGGAAATTGAAATCCCTTAGGGGTTGTGGGGAAAACTGTGTTTACTTACTAAGACTGTTCCAATGAATATGAGGTTTACATTCATTCAGTTTCAGATTTTGAATATGTTACATTACACTACGAGTAGGCTGTAAAGAATCTACCTTCACCAAGATGGCTGCTGTCTGACATGCAGACAAAACAATGGTGGATATATGCACATTCTGTGGAGCTATCCTAGGCTCATGTATTTCTGGGATCTGGTGTACTCAACCCTGTCCAAAGTGGTGGACAGGCAACTGGAAAAGTCGCACATGAGCTGCCTCTTCGGAATGTGGGACGGGATCCAAGAAAAACATATGAGATTCTTCTTAAATATGGGGTGTGTACTAGCCAAGAACTGGAAGCACCAGAACTCTCCGAATGAGCGAGAGTAGACACAACCAATATCGTCAAGACCAAGGGACATCTGTTATAGATTTTGTATTTTCTTGTCCAATGATCAAGCCACTGTGTAATTGCTATTAATTACAACAATAGTCAATGTACTGTGCTGGGAGTTGTAGACCTAATTCAAGAGAGGGTATGTGTGAGAGAATATGTAATTCAATATCCTGTCATGTATAACTAAATCTGCCAAGTGTAAATAAGTTTAAAAAATATAGATGTTCCACTCATCTTGTCACTTGTCTAGTGCTTATTTTGTGGGGGCTGGTGGGGTTTTCCCGCCACTTATTTCTGAATCCCGGCACTCATTTCTTATCATAGCTTAATTATGTTGTGGTGTTTTGGTAACATTATTTTAACTGTCAGTCAGTCATAGTAATATAAAAACAACAGTGTGCACTGACCTGAGTCTCTTCATCCAGGGCTTGAATATTGTTATTCATGAACTTGATGACCCAGGTTGGCAAGGCAAAGCTATTTATCCATTTTCATGAATAACAATGAGTGAAAAGGTGTCAATGTTGGGCACTCATGCTGGCCATGCCCGCACACTGCTCCAATCAACCTGCTTGATATTGCTGAAAATGTTCTACTGTAATTACCAGCAAAGTGGGTTGAACAACAGAACAGTGTCCGGGCAACAGCCTCAACACAGGAGCAAGGTCAGTGAAAAGGCCAATATTGGAGGAGTGCTTAGCATGAGTGCCAACCCATGGAAGATGATCTTGCTGTAGTGTTTGACAGGCAGATGCATCAGTTCAGTAATGATTTTGCCTGCATTTCTCCAATAATTTACCATAGAAGGAAAGCATGTTGGCTCTTATTTTCTATTGATAGATTGTTAAATTGTTCCACTTGCCACTGATAGGATTGGAGCAAAATATTAACAATAATTTGTTTTAAAGAAACACTTAAATATTTATTTTAGTTCAGGACACAATGGGCCTCATTACGAGTCTGCCGGTAGCCGCGCCGGAAAAACCAGCAGGCTGCCGCCGGAACCGCAATATGATTCCGCCTCTGTGATTGCCGGAATCACCAGGACATTACAACCCTGGTGACCAGGTAATTCGGGAGGCAGACTTCTATAAATCCTCATTCCCATGGAGTCCCATAGGACTCCATGGGGATGGGGACAATGGAAACACTGATTCCGTCTATGACGGAGCCAGTGTTTTGTAAGCGATATTCAATCAACACTACAGCCAAGTCAATGCCTAGTCTGGGATGCTGAGGAAAACCCTTATTAATGTATTTTTATGTCTAGTTCAGTACTCTGGATGACCACCCTTGTATAACACCCCCCTCTTAGAATCCCCCTGACCCCACTGAGCCAAGGTTTGTTTTTTGCAAATTAAAAGGTTTATTTGAGAATTTAAACAATATATATATATCAAACTTTATGATAAATTAATATCTGATAGTACACTTAGACATATGATGTTGATCAACAATGGGTAATCTGGCACTAGCACACTTCTTTACAATCAATGAGGAGTTAGTATAGGATGGATAAAGTAACAAAAATAATTTTATGATTTCAAGGGAAAAGCAATGAGGAATAAAATGCAGTACAGAAATACTTGATATGATTTTAGCAAAAGATAAGATAATCACTTTTTCTCTGGCAATTCACCCCCCTCCCCTATACAATGTAAGAAATGGAAGGAGATGGAAAGAGGAGCACACAGTTCTCAGGAATGCAATCAAATACAATACGAAATTCAGTTCCCCCCCAGCAAGCTTAGAGGAAACAGGTAGGAGTTTGAAACACAGGCACAAAATGCTTTTTAAATGTGATGGCAATGGATGGGAAAATGTGCCAATGATTTTAATTCCCTCTAGAGATTCAGGGTGAGTGGGAGATGCGTGTTGGTATTAGTTCAGGCTCACTTTAGCAATGCTCTATGAGTTATTACCAAGTTGCAAACGGATTTTAACAAAGGAAAGAATGGAGCTGCTATTTTGACAAGTGGAGAAATTGATCCAAAATCGCAAATCGCGGTAAATTTGCGAGTGCGTGAATCGTGATTGCGGCAAAAGTATAAGGAGTAGCAAGTCGATTCTAGGCTTGTTGGGAAGCTTAGATCCTAAGCTCTCAGAGGAAATCTCGTTCCTAGCCCAAACGGTTCCAGAGATACGGACGATTAAATAAAGGTAGTTTTTCGGGTTTAAAGTAAAACTCAAAATGACAGGTGACAGCTTGCAGCTTCAGAATTGACAGGTGACAGTTGTGCAGCTTTAAAATGACAGATGACACGATTTCTAGGAGGCAGTTCTACTTAGGTTAAAATAGTTTGGATTCGATTATTTTAACTACGAGATTGGTTCTGCACAGTTCTGCTAGGTACTCACAATATAAATTTGAAATAGGCCTCGCCACAGATCTGGTCAGGTTTTGGACTGGACTCCGGTTCTGGTTTCGGCACTTCACAGTGATCTGGGTCAGCTCTCTGGTTCTGCTCACAGCGGTCTGGGTCAGCTCTGCTCTGCTGGTCTAGCCTCTCTGGATTCAGCGGCCTCTGGTTCTGGATACTGCTCTGCTTTCCGGTCCGGATCAAGTGGATTCTGGATGTAACACTGCTTTCTGGGTACTGGCAAGAGTTCTTGGCAAAAGAATTCAGACAGCTCGCCCGGCTGTGGAATAGTTTGCAAATGATTTTGAGGCATGCTGACAAATACTTTTGCTTGCAGTGGGCCTTCTTGGTTCAAAGTTCTGTAGTCTCTGTTTAGCTTGGAAGTGTAAGTGTTGGATCTCTGGATGTGAAGTCGTCGGTCAGCATGCTCCGCAGCAAATGAAATTGAATGTCTCTACCTGTCCCAGCAGTCTCTTTTTATGTGTTTTGAAAATGGGTGTGTGCCTGGGCATAGCTAAGCCTGCCCCTCTCTGCTTGTCATTGTCCCAATTCTCCCCTCTCCCATGATTGGGGGAAGGAAATGGATTGTCATCATGATGAGGTCTGTTTATGGGTCAGAGGATCCTCCCCTGGTCAGTTTGCCCACAAATCTATATTTGATTCAAGTACATCTTTCCCAGATATACAATGTGTTGAAATTACATGTGCACATTATATATTCCTTATGGTCCATGCTTGTCCGCCTCTGATCTTCCTGTTGGCTTGCATTCAAAAATGACAACATTTTGCGCTTTTTAACTGGTTTTGCAATATCGGACATTTACCCAAAATTACACACATGTGCGCAAGAAGTATGGACATTAATTGATGAAGTGTCAGATTTTTAACATGCAGACATTTGGAGTGAGACCCTATTTTCCGCTAGCAACCCCCCAGAATACACCACAGGGTCCTAACGCCTCTCAAAATGTTCACAGAAAAATCACAAAAATAATGATATTACTTATATAATTCTGACAAGTCTGCACTATGAGTTATCTATCTTTTTAAAATTATGCCCTGGTCAAAAAGGGGTGTGGCTTCCCACATAACAGGGTGGAATAACTGGTTTATCCACTTCCCCCAAGCTCAGCTGCTAGCAGAGGCACTGCCCCTCCCAGTTTCCCCTAAGAGGAAGCCACTTTACGACGCCCCCAATATAACATTTGCCTGAGTCAAGGGAGTTGCATTGTTCTGTTCCTTCCAGTTCCCAGGTGCTCCACCCCTAATCTAATCAGAGAGGTGACAACTCCTTTTGGCAAGGGGCAGCAGGATGCAGCTAGGCCTGGGAAGAGTGGCTGAACAGGTTTCTCCTGTCGGGGGTAGTTGTCAGGCAGAATCCAGTTTCACTAAACCAGGTTTCAGCTAAATGTCACTTTTTGTTCCCAGTTTTCTACATTTAAATCAAACTGACAATTTGTACCTATACATTAAATAATTACTTCCTTCAAGTCATTTCAGAATATGGTTTTACATTCTTCCACCTCTTAGCAAGTCTTTCCTTGGTCTGGTTTTGTTTCATTTGTGCAGTTTTACACAAAAGTCTGGTGGTTTTAAAACGCCGGCTTTCTGATAGTGGTGAGTACTGCTAATGCAACCATTTTTGGGATTAAGAAAATGAATTCCCCACAGTTCTGAGTTGCTTTTTTTTTGCAATCAGCATTGCCATTCCCAATGGTTTCAGGCTACTGTGTGTGTAGCCCAATGGTGGTTTTAGGCAGTGCCCTCCTGTGCTCACAACATAGGCAAAAATGGGTGGCAGCCTATTCTTCATGTTTTCCCTGTGCACTCTCTGGGGAGTTCTGGCCATCATGATGTTTTCCATGCCAGTACTGCACAGTTTTATGGTAGGGCTTGTATGCATGGGTAAAAACATTCCACAGTTTCCATTTCCACCTGCAGGCAAGTGGCCTTACTCCCTCCAGGTCAGACCTGGCGGGAGTGACACCGCCTGCCTGCAGAACTCGGAATCAACTGGTCCGGAAACAACAGTGGTAGCGGATTTACTGCCACTGTTGTTTCCGGACCGGCAGGGTCATAATGAGGCCCAATATGTTATTTCTATTGGTATCTGTAATTCACATTATGCATCCATTACCCCCAAAGAACCAGTGGTATTTGCAGCCTTAACACCAATTATGTTGGTACTGTCTGGAGCAGGCATGGGTGGTGTCAGCGAGCTGGGTACTGCATGCCCAGATGTGTCACTAACATGCAAGAAGAAATTTGCGCCCTGGAACTTATTTTCTCACAAATTAAGTACTGCACATGTCTATTGTAGAATGAAGCTCTAGCATCCTGCAAACAGAGAAGGGAAATACTGCCAAACAAGATGTGTCTTTGATCAAGTGCTAAGGGTCTTTTTCCAACCACGAAGGCACAGAAATAGTTTCAACCATTCACGTTTGTCTAAAAGTAAACACAGCTTCAGGCAGAGAACCTGGGCTGTGGGGATCGCATCATTTATTTCACTCCAATGCTGTCTTGCTGTTCCCTGTAACATTGTTTTGTGCCTTATAAGTATGTTAATTGCTTTTCACACTGTGGCGCTCATATTAAATGAGCCGCACCAGAAGTAAAAAGCCATGGCTCATTTTCATTGATTTGTAGGTTGGAGGGTAGGGGCTGGGGCAGAAAGTAACCTACGTTTACACCTCCCACTTCCTCTAAGCCATACAAATACTCCAGCATTTGCGCCGGAATAGATTTTCATGGAGGCGCAAATGCTGGGGATTCCTGTGGAGTCTGCCAGCTTTATGCACCAGCCTAAAGCAGATGGACTTGATAGGAATTGTCACGGTTTATTGGATGGTCACTGTCAACTCAGGGAGTCCCCCCGCCCCCAATGAAGGTGTCTCTCAACAACGTGCTTAGCAGATTCAAAATTGTTTAGGCCTCCAACCTGTATAACATCATTCAGCAGATACCCTCCGTATCAACAATAAGCTAGAAACCAGGCCGGTGTATAGAAATAATAGCGTATACTTATTTAAATGTCCACAATGAATAATAACTCACAACAACATCAGCCACCAAATCCGTGGCCCAACACAAAATTCATAATTGCAAATTACTTGCATCAATCGATTGACATGTATTTCTTAATAGACTTTCAGTTACCAGAACAAACACAGGTTGAATTTGAAATCAAAACACACAGGATTTCCACATTAATAGCTAGGAAATTTTAAAAACACACAGTGATTGCTTGGGTTATCACAATGCTCTTCTCTCCCAGCAACACCCGCAACCCCAGGCATCAGTTATACACAACCTCTTAGTTTGAAGGCAAGGTACAGGGAGTGTTAATATAATGGGAATTTTGTTTGGGCTTTTTATTTGAAAGGCAAGGTTTGGGAAATGAACTCAATGGGAAAATCGTTTGGAGAACACACATTGACATGATATGTAGGGTTTGGCGAATTTGGAATGAATGGGAAATTCGTTTGGGACATTAAGTTTTCACAGGGAATGCAGGGTGTTAGGACTACTTTACCCATTACCCAATTACATTAAAGACTAGAGTCATTTACGGTGCACTGGGAAAATCTTTGTCAATTTCGAATTTTGACAAAACATCACCCGTGGTAGCTGACCCTATGGGAATCAATTAAATGATATTTTTCATTAAATACACTGAGGGTATTACACTTTTACCCCGTTCCTACTAAGGGAAGAGAACCCACTAATGAAAAGGAATGGATTAAAACAGACAGCTTCCCCTCACACTTCGGGTTAAACGGATATGGTGTTTTTGTCTTAATTAAGGATATATTTAGGCAAATATGGCCAGGGTCTACACAGTTTTGCCCGCCATCCACTATGGAAAGGGATTAAGGCAGCTAGCTCCCCACATAATTGATAGCTTTGGGATACATCTACTAACACGGGCGATCTCTGTTCTTAGCTCAGGAGATCAGCCAGATTTTGGATACACTTTCAGGAATAGGTAGGCAGCTCACACCTTAGGTCTCTATTACAGCAAGGTCCCTCCATCCGGATTTTAAGCCTCTCTCTCAGATAGGGCTGCCAGCTTCCAGGCTAAAGTCCATGGCAAGTGTCTCAGGGTCTCCTGTCTATGTGTTCTCTTGGGTGTCACCCTTCCTTTTTGTCAGCTCTCTGTTGTTGTCAGTCTCCTCCTCGTGTTGCCCTTCTGTCCCTCTTTGGAGTGAAAACTGATTTTATATTGTGCTGATGACGCTCACATATTATGAATATTCTCACACTATGGATTGGATATCTCTCTTTCTCCCCCTCCCACTAATATGCCCACTGCTAGCTGATAGGGCAAGGAGTTTAGAGGTCTGGATTATGGATGATAAAGAGAGGAGAGAAATGCATAATTTTAAATGACACTTTTTTTTCTCCATGTTTGATTTTCCCCGAACGTCCCATCATGGCAACTATATTCTCCTTTCAGATAACTGCATAAACATATACATTTTGGAATTCTACATATTATGGTGAATCGAGGAATACTAATTTGATTTTGGCATGACCTTCCTTGGAGAAGCTATTATTTTTGGTGGTTTGTTGCTGAGCTGAAATAATTACAAATATGACACTTCCCAATCCAAACATTAATTTTGCATTCTATCAGTTCACCAATTTTCGAGTTTCTCTGAATTATGAGAATGCCAGGATCACATTTTTTCTTCCTTACTCAAATTCTATACATCACATACAATTAAGAGATACATGGAACTGATGGGCTTTTTGTGATCATTAATGTAAATCCTGAATGAGCTCATTAGGGCGCACGATTCTCTTTTTATTAAGGAAAAGGAGTCCAATGATAATCAAATGACAATGCATAAAATGGAGAGTCGTAGTTTCATATTCCAAGCAAATCCACCCAGTCTGTTTTCCTCAGAAACATGTGATCTGCAGATTTGCTTATCAGTAATGTCTGTTTCTAACACAGCCTTTGAAGATCCATTAGCATTCTCTGAGAGGCATTTTATTGGGCTATGGCAGTGCAAGAGGTCAGTTATGTTGGCTGTTTTATCTGACCCTTCCACAATTCCGATCTAACCCTTTGTATTTCTTTTATATTTCATCCTGAAAGCAAGAGTTTCTTGTTGGGCCCAGCCCAAAGGCCTTGAGGTCAAAGTTTCAGAGGCACATACCTTTCAGTTCAGTGGGGAAAACAAGCTACATACATAATTCTAAGAGAATAGCCTTTTAAATTGAAAAGATGTGTTTACACGTGACATTTTGTAGAGCATCTGGGCCTGTTATCCAGGAATTAAATATTTCTTTAATACAATAATTAAAAAGATAGGAGTCTCAATTTCATTATTATTCACACATATGCCACCGTTAACATAGGAAACTAGTGACCACTTATACAGCAAGTATTCCTCTCCTTTTAAATTATGTCATTTTGAATGTTGAAAAGTGTTTTATTTTTTGACGAGTACTTGGCTTCACTTTAGATTTCTGGATCACAGCCATGTGCTGCATTTAAGTCCATGTCACATGCTGCTATCTCTCTCTTTAAGTGAAATTGTAGCTTTTCATATTTTATGAAAACAGCATTTTCAGCCACACAGGTGTTTTGCAATATATGGGGCAGATCCTGCAGTTTTCAGTTCTCAGGCACGTTTTCCTCCACTTGAGTGCCTGTCCATTTTGATAATGTGGAGATAGGCCCATTTTTGTTCCTTCACTAGGCCTTATGTCGGACATCAATGTTTGAACTGGCCTGAATATTCCAATGGGTTTCAACATCAGCCAGCTTCATTCTCACAATAGGGCCTAGCATGGCCTCTCAGTCTCTGTCACTCAGTGGATGAATTTACATGATATGATATGATAAGTCATTTATAGTGCACCTGTACACAAGTGTTTCTAGGTGCACAGAATCCATTGTAAATTGTACATACATGGTAGACAGCATTTACTCAATTTGTAGAGTTGAGTGCACAAGGGTGGCGTGCAAGCATGTATGCCAACGGCCACCCTTTTAATCTGCCCTTTTGCACTCTGCTGTGCAAATGAGGAAAATTTGGCGGCTTCAACCTTGTATGTTCAAGTGTACAGGTAACGGAGCGCCACCATTAAATTCCAGGAAAAACTGGCAAATTAGACACTTTCTTTTCCATGCATGAAATGTGGTGGGGCGGGCGTGTGGAAAATCTGCCTATGCCACTGTGCAGCAGCACTGCTTTAGAATAGTCATTTTTCGAGTTATGGAAATGGAAACATTTCTTTGGGAGGTTGCTAGCTGATGTGATGGGAGGTGCAAAGAGTGGTAATATGGTACTAGATAGGCAGCTGGTGGACTGCCATCAAGGCAACATTTTAAAATGTAGTATTTGACTCCTTAATTTTGGAAGATGGGAATAAATAAAAAAAAAGTAATTCTCAGTGCGGACTGGAGTATTTTTAGGTATGTAAAAATTACATTTTAATTGTAAGGATCATTGATAGTTGGCCTATAGCACATACTTGTTTTGTGCCCAGAAATTAGTATTCATTCTAAGCTTTTTTTTGTAAGCTATATAGCTCCTCTTCAGATGAGTTACTAGAACAGCAGAGACCCTCTGTGTGGCATGCACCGTAGACACCTCTGCGCCAAACATATCACATAACACAGAGCAAGCAGCACAACACAGCAGACCCCGGCTTGTCTATTACCCTCTGCTGTTTTTAATGTTCCTATTCATGGGAGCACAGTAGACATTTATGCCACTTCTTTGGGGGGCTGGTGGTCAGAATGACACACATTAAGATCTCAGTAGGTACCCACCACATGGATTGTGTGGTGTGTGCCTGTAGCTCACCTTGGCGCCTCTTTGCTGTACTTCTTCTCTGCTGGTAGATGAAGACGCGTTGCTACTGCCTGTTTTGTATCTATTTGGAAAGGGGCCATTTTAGGACATACGACCCTTGGCCAGTGATTGTGTTCATTTGCTCGCAGCTGACGTTTCCCTGGCACAGCAGTACTGCATTTGACTTGTGTTAACCTATTTCTTTGTAGCGGGTTGGCTCACATGTACGCCTGCAACGATGGGAGCACATATATTTTTTGTCATCAAATTATTGAAATAAGGCATGATTAAACATATGGCTACAACAAATTCTTTGTGCTTGGGCGTGACCATGCAATCAGGGAAGTATTTATATTGTATTTCTTGAAAATATGTAAGCAAGCAAAGTCACAGAGCTCACGCACCAGCCTCTGAAAAAAGCATTGGCAAAGCCAATAGATCTAAATGTAATGGGTGTTTTTTGAAAACCTACATGGGACAAAAAAAGGCCTCCCCTCCACATTTGACAAAGTCTATTGGAACTGCAATCTGGCATTGGATTTGCCATTGAACATATTTCCCAATAGTTTCACTCCATAATGTCTGCCAGATTATCAAGCTCATTTGAGTTTTCATTTCTCTGACCAGGACCTATAATACGGTTTCACATGCTTTAATCGTGGCAGATTTAGCTGCAGCTATTTTCATGGTGGTGTTTGCAACGCGGCCCTTTTTGATGATTATTGTTTAAGGTGGGGGGGCTTCATGAATCCCATCCAACCCACCCCGACAACGTCACCCACCACCCCTAAAACCCTTACAAAAACACACAGCATATATATATATATGTTTTAGAATGCCAAAAATGGCCAGGGTATACACACCACAGTGAAAATGGCTGCAGTGGAAACTGACGCGATTAATACACAGTAACCACCTAACACATGGTCTAAGAATCAGCCAGGTGTATTCGCATATCCATATTGCTTGCTGGATTAAATACAGCTGCTTTCACAGGGAAAATCACGCCATACTTTCACAGAGAGTGGACTGAAAAAGGTTGAGTTGGGAGAGGTAAGTAGATGTGCAGTTGTTTGCAAAAAGAATATGGTCACCTAACATTGACGTTTTCCAGAAATTCTGCTCATATCACAGTTACCCCCGCAGCTTTATAAAAGGTCCATGGAAACGCTTCCACTATAGTGCAAACATCAAACAAGACATTGAAACGTAAACGTGCACATAATGTTCCACAACAATATAATGAATTCACTATAACGTACTGTTAGTTACCACAACTCAAAGTTGTCACATACAATCATGCACACTAATTAGAAACATTATACAGAGCTAAGACACATTGTGGATGCATGAGCCTACCATTCCAAGATGGCACACTGCATTTGTTAAGATGCAGTGGTCAAATGAAAGACACACTCCATCATGGAGTATCTGATTGTTATAAATCGGGATTCTCAGTATTACATTATAACGATACTACCATGCAACACAAAATAGGAACGAAACATACCAGGGAGCTTAGAAACAAAAGAATCTCCTTAAGCAACATTTTACAACTCTCTTACCAACTTGTGCAATTCCACTAGTTCTTGTAAAATGATGCCCACTAAAACAGAAATGCCACCATGAGGCACTCTTTCTGCATCACAGAAACACCGATTGCCACCAGTACCACCCTACATATTACATACATATCTCAGGCACAAAGCTAACGTTCCCACTAGCCAGACATGACAAGGAGGTGAACCAACCGTTACCAACCACATTTAACATTACTGTAGTATGTCCCCACAGGGAACCCATTTATTGTGTGTGCTTTATATTTTATGCTTTAAATTTCCAGCGTTGCTCTACTACAGTAGCTTTCTCTGCCTGTCTTCAGATGTCTCAGGAGTGGCGGTGCTAAAAGCTCTAAATACATAGGCTGTCTGTAAAGTATGCTAAACCATAGCACCTTACAGAGACACTTTTTTCTCCAAATGTTTGCCCTATCGCGCCTTGAAACACTTGTGTATAGGCGCGTTATAAATGCCTTATCATATCATATCAAATCTACATTCACTCATCCCACTTCTCACATCTACACATCGTAGTTAGGAGACTACTCGTGCCTTTTAAATTTCAAATACTGTTTTAATGTATTTCAAGGAATCCTACCTAATTTACATCAACAACATATATCAAACAACATGTACATCTCTTGCGCAATTCACAATGGTAAAATAAATAAACCAAAAATAGAAGACAATGTGTAAAATTAGTATAATTCACAACAGAACCAATCACTTTTGCTACAAATGCTTCAATTGTGGTGTTAGTAATACAGTACCATATTATCACCAAAACATGGTATCAATTTTGAGGCACAGTATGTCAACTCTGCAACACAAACTATAGTGGTCAGGATCGTTTTCATCTTTTAGTTGATATTTCAAAAACTGGAACCACATCCAGGTAAAAGGTTTCTCAGGCTCTATTTTTCATCTATGACATACTGTGCTTCCACCTGTGTGTTTCGGCCTTTACATGCAAGAAAGACGCGTTCACCGCCGAGCGTTCCTCATTTTTTTCCTTTTAGGCCTTCATCAGGATAGATATTAATAGATAGCCCCAAACCAACAGAAGTGTTCTTTTCAGAACGCAAAACTTCCATACAATCATTTCCAGCTTTCATAACCTTTTTCAATTGTCAGCTCTTGGGACTTTTGCAATTATATCCCTTTTTCACAGCATTCTATGCTATTTGGCAAATTGAAAGTATTGTCTTTACTCTTCTCCCATCCTCTTTAGATGGCAGGCCTCCAGTCTTGGCCTGGGTCTTCCTATATGTCCTTCTCGCCTCTCATCCTCTTAATATCTGAACTCTTCACTGTATGTGCTCCTCTCTGGGTCCTTCTGATCCCCAGCTTGATTCCTTAGTTTTTCGGACCGCTTCTCCTAGCGAACCGCCTCCTGTGTTGTGACATCCACGCTCTGGTTGTAAGGTATGCTGAAATACATTGGTAGTGCAATGGTTGGACATGAAAAGTTGAGCATGGTAAGATGACCCAATACCGCCTATTCTCTGTGGGTAAGGAAAACTTGCTTTGCTGCTGCCTGTGCTGTGCATGTTCACTGTGAATGATGGAGGGTCACCCTACTTCTTCCTTGTTGTACCAGTTCTGTGTGAGTACGGGGAGGTTTCGTTGCTGCTGTCTGTTCTGTACCAGTGAGTGAAGCTTGCACCGCTGCTGCTTCTATGATACTGCTGTATTTCTTTTGCTCATTTTCACTCAACTCTAGAGTAGCTTCACTTCCTTTCTAAGGCAAGCAAGTAGGGATATGAACCCTCCTCATGAATTGTCTGCTAAATCTAACTAGACTTACTAGGATAAAATAGCAGAACCCACCGAATGTACAGCAGCTACCTCTATCCAGAGATGGGGATGGGCAGGGAGATCTGATTCAATACCTGTTATGGGTGTGATGCATGGGTTTATCACCTTTGCTGTTTTCAATTCGAGTCGGCTTTGCTGTATTTGGTGGGTTCTATCCTTCTCTTCCTTGGCAATACCATCTTCTTTCTTGCGTCTCTCGAGTTGTAGGCACACACCTTACAGCTCTTTGGCCTCTTATGTTCAGGCAACTGTCATTTGTGTAGCTCTACCTCCTGTTGATTGCGTCTCAGGGTTTCACACCCAGCCAATGCAACCCCTCGGCCCCCTTTTGGAAGTTACTGCTGCTGATTCTATGATACTGCTGTATTTCATTTGCTTATTTTCACTCAACTCCAGAATAGCTTCACTTCCTTTCTAAAGCAAGCATGTAGGTATGTAAACCCTCCTCATTCATCCTATGCCAAATCTAACTGGGCTAACTATGATAAAATAGCAGATCCTACCACACGCATAGCAAGGAGCTCTTTCGGTAGATGGGGATGGGTAGTAAGATTTGATTCATTACGTGTTATGGGTGTGATGCATGGGTTTACCACCTTTTGCTGTTTCCAATTCGATTTGGTATTGCTCTATTTGGTTGGCTCTACCCTTCTCTTCTGTTCAGGCAACTGTGATTTTTGCAGCTCTACTTCCTGTTGATTACTTCTCAGGGTTTCACACCTAGCCGATGTAACCCCCTTCTGGAAGTTACTGGAAGTGTGTTAGATCATGGTAAATAAGGTGAACCTGTATGCTGCCTGCTGAAACCTGAATATGAATGTGGGTCCGTTTTTACATGCAAGTACAAATCCAGACTTTTCCACATGGTCATCTGCTTGCAATTTCAAAATGTACTAATTTTGCCCAGCAACAGCCAACCAGATTAGAAGGTGGGAGAACTTGTGAGTTTCAGAAGCTGGGTGAGGTGATGCAGTTGTGGGGCTGGAACTCTCTGATGATAAGAGCTATAACAGAGAAGATGCAGGTGCTGTAGGAGAGAAGGGGGGAGATTTCCTGGAAGATTGTAGTAGAGGTAAGAGGCCCATATTGACCCTGTGCCAGGCCTCTGCAAAACCTGAGCGCAGGAAAAACAGACAAAAAGGCCAGTTTCACCCGAGTCTTTGTAGGGATTAGTGAACTCCATATGGTCCAGGAATTAACAGCTGGAAAGATAACTTGGGAAAAAACAATCACTCTGTGCATGCTTGCTTGCTCTAGATCAATGCACTTGTTCCCCCTTCCTGAGGACTGAATGTGACATAACATTCTCTTGCCTGTCCACATAAGTTCCCATGGTGACAGCATAGTGAAGATGTGTTTTAACTCTTCTTTCAAGACCATGTCTGTCAGATTTGTAATGGGATCTCTGTGGTTGGGACTTGTACTGTGTAATCAGGGAACTCTCCATTAATTCATGCAGTATTCTCATTAACACTTCTTGCGGTAAATACTGCATGATTAGGAATTTAATGCAAGTGATTTCCATACATGTGTTTCTCCATCGGTTATCCCACATAGCACTGTAGTACTGTAGTGGTGGGCGCCACTACATGCCCAGGGGTTACAAATATACATTTTTCATGTTTCCATATATGACATTTACATTTTCAGAGATACTGCAGGTAGTATTTTATGAGAATCATTTTTTTCCCCAATGGTGGATGGAAAAGGTCTAATACTGCATGCAGTGATCCAATGATAAACTCAGAGTGGCAAAAAATGAGTTCCCAAGCGCATTGCCCAACAATAGCTAGATGAGTTAAGCGCTCACTCCAGATGTCTGTGTATGGTCTTCATAAAACATATTTGGCTCCAGGGATGGGGGGTCTATTCAGCCCTTTGAATTTGGTACATTGCAGTCAAACATTCTATGACAGTAGATAATAACAGCTTTTAGTACACCACATGAAAGTAGGATAAATATGAGAATACAAAAACACCAATCTGAATAACCTATATGTTTAATTCTTTTAGGATGTCTGTGCTGTTAGAACTAAGCATGTGAACAGCCTCCCTTGCTCTGAGACCTGGCGCAATAAAACAATACAGAGAAAAGGAAATGTTACAGCCCAATAGTCTTTGGATTGCAATGACTTGACTGATATCGCATCCATTCTGTCTTCACATCTAAATCATGAGACTGTCCAAATCAAAATATAGCTCCCACATAGGGTCTTTACAGAATCTTCTATCGGTTATCCCACATGACACGGTAGTGGTGGGAGCCACTACATCACCAGGGGTTACAAATGTACTGTTTTCATGTTTCCCATATATGACATATACATTTTCTGATTTACAATTGTTTGTAGCATTTTCAATGCTACAAACATTTTATTGTTAAAGTCAGTGTTGTGAAAAATGAAATGAGCACCAAGCCCAGTCTGCACTTTGTACGAGCCAAGTCTTGAAAGTGATCACAACCCTGTTATCCTTGTAGAAATATGCATGTGAAGATAAGGGACTGTAGGGGCTTAACACTGCACACATTTTCTATGAATTCAATTAATTCTCTGTTGTAATTTCTGTTCTGAAAACATCTAATTTATGACTAGATGTGCAAGATATCACAGTAGACAATAGTGCATAGGCCTGAAAACTGCAGCTCTCCAGATGTTTTAGACTACCACACTCATAATCCCGTTCAATTGAATATGCTTTCTTGCACTGATTGCAGCTGTAGTCCAAAACATCTGGAGAGCCAAAGGTTGCAGACCTCTGCAGTAGTGTGTTATGACTACACTATGGTCTGGATGATTCTATGTCGGCATGAGCCAAGGATCCTATTAAATTGTCCATAATTTTACAAAAATAATGTGCATTCAAGTGCACAAATACTGTCAGTTTTAAGTTGTGCTGCTCAATACACAAATGCATTGGGTTTTAAGGAGGAAATGAAATCTCACTTGGTGCTCAATTTAAATGGGAGAAACAGGGCATTTTGATTTAACCCTGCTCTTGTATTTTTGTCAGATTAGCATTCCCCTTGAATCCCAGCCCTCTATTCCCCAGATTGACCCTGGACAGTCTATAGGGACATTTTGGATTTCTATTTGGGGTTTGTAACTTACATTTTAAGAGTGTAATCTCATTTTTAGAACACAGGTTAGACTATTAATCTTGAGCTGCTGTCTCAGAAAGGTCCCTTTTGAGCTTGCTGTCTGGCACCCAGTTTCCAGTATGGGCTGATCACCTTTCTCTGGAAGAAATTCATTCTTAAGCCTTCCTAGGATAGTCATTCAAATGGTTTCAGCTTCACTGCCCCAGCCACTTCCTTCTAGTTGTATACAGAAATATTCTTCCCTGTTCATCTCCCAATATATTCCTATCTATCTGTGAGCCCAAAAAATCAAACATTGTTTTGCGCCTCCCCAGATCTTGGGACTGATGTGTGGCTTCCACCAGTGCCATGACTGCAAAGGTGGGAGGGAATTTCACTTCCAATATTATGGAGAGACATTTCATTTTATTGCAGTAACACTGGAAGCTAATGTGCGACTTAAATAAAATAAGGATCATTATACTCTGTAGATTGGAAGGAACCATTCAAAATGTGAAAATGCCACTGTGCGTTTTGTACTTCTAGAGATATTTATTTTTCCTTTTTATTTACACTGCGCCCAAGGTGATTTTATATATGTCACAAGATATCACTTTTATTGACATAATAAAGTTTGTAGGACCTTCCTTTATAAAGATATGCTTTTTCAAGTGATTACATTTTAGGGTTAAACACCACATAAAACTTTCCTATCCATTTTATAAATGACAAAATGCTGACTTTGGCCAATATGGGTCACTGTTCATACATCCCATATACATTCTCCTCCCTAATGTGAATACATGTCAATGTTAGTTTGTTGGGCTGTTCTCATGAGCTTAGCTACATGGATTGTGTGAGGAACCTGAAATAATGCATGTGACAGTACTCTTTGAAACTATGCAGAGCCAGCCATGTGGCAGTGCGTTTTACGGAGGGCCTGACTTGGAACTAGTTTGAATATAATGAATAGTATAGTTCTGTATGGCCTCTGTCTTGTGATTCCGCTTGGACTGTAGGTGAATTTAGGTCAGCTCAATAGTAGAGAAATGACTACAAATCTGTCCATTGTACACCAGTGTGAAGCAATGCAATCATTTTACATGTCTCAGTTTAATAAAATAGAGTCTTTTTCAGAGTGAAGAGAAGTGCAGCCAAAATATAATGATTGAAAATAAATGACTGGTTTGCAATACACAAGTGGATTTTTCTTCTGTACTAGGGATTCAGATACATAACACTTGTGATAAATTGCCCCCAGAGGTTTTAAAGCTCTGATTATATGTCCATATCCTCGCTGTATTTGGTAAACACACTCTTTTTACATGTGTCACATTTCTCTGTATGTCCTTAACAATGACAAACTGTATGGAAAAGGGCCTTTAAAAATGGCTGCAGTCTGTACAAGTTTCTTTTTCTTCATTTAAGAAATGTTCTTGGCCGTGTGCACATTTATTAGCACCTCTCATTTACAGATGCACCCTTTTCATCATGGCAGAGTCAGACATCTCCTACACAAAACAAAATATTTTGGTGCAATGCCTCTTTCAATCTACAGACAGACTTCATGTTCTCAGTTTACTTTAAGAAAACTATCTGCTCTGTTTTTTCTCCCACAACCTTGAGCTGAAGGTTGGCTGAGTGAGGGAAAATATTAACACTGCCCTCTTCCGCAACACTGATATTGGTCAAATCAGTCATTAGATAAACTCCTTTCATCCATGTACATGCCCCTTTTGCCCTCTCTAGAGAACATATTTTATCACAATCACTAGGTGGCTTTAATACTGTAGCAACGTACAGGGCTTTACTGAATGCTACAAGTACTTTTTGTCAATACCACATATTTAAAGAAATTGCCCAGTCCAGGAACTCTTGGTTCAACAAAAAATCCCAAGCAAAACATAGCCTTTATCTAACGCTAAAATCGACCAATGAGAGGAACCGTGTAATAAATATGATGCTTGGATCGGATAACAAGGGGCTGATTGCTGGGAAGAAAAGGGAATTGAGATTTGAATTTGGTAGGCTCTTCAATGGGCCTTTAAAACTAGGAATAAGCAGGTCTTTTGGCCGATTGTTTTGGCAGGCCCAAATAATGTTGATTGAGCTCTGAGATCACGAGGACCATTACACAGGCTATATGATTCGATCAGTTTAGCTGTTTTTATTAAAAGAAGTTACCCTTCTGTGTGTCTGTTAACTCTTCACCATTAGTATGTTTTGGCTCTGAAATAGAGCCAGCACTTATTGCTTATAAAAATAGGGAAGCCCCCAGGGATAGATAAACTCTTGATTGATTTGTTCAAGGTGGAACCCAAGGTCAGGATCCGTTCTTTAGACACGTTTGTTTTTTTAATACATTTAATATCACAAATGGCCCCTTACTACTTGGAGAGGAGCGGAAAGTGTCTTTATTTTGAAAAAAAACTTGAGACAGCCTAACCAGGACACTATTTTCTGCACTCCAAGGTCTTTGGGAACATTCTTCCATAGGTTGGAGAGTTGGGCGACTGAGAATCCAATAACTACAAGGCAGGCTTTGAAGGGGGTATGGGCACAGTAGAACAGGCATTTCACCTTAATTTGCTGTTTGTAAAGTTTTTTGTCCACAATAAGAAAGTCCTCTATATATAGTTTTCAATAACCTAAAGACAGCTTTTGATAGCAACTGAAGATAATTTCTACTAACACCTGTGAATGAACCTTCAGCCCCTCACCCCGCCTTCGGCTATGACCAACCTTTAAAAAGATAACTGCTGTTATAAGGTGGAAACAAGAAGGAGAGGTCACTCATTGATTCTCATTCGAAATGGGGATACGCTAGGGTTTTCGGCCCCACTGGTGTTTTTATTGTGTATAAATCAATTGTCCATCAGGCTTACAGAGCCTCGAAAAGATGTATTAATGCTACAAGGACAATCTCTCTGGCATGCCCTTGATTGTTTGTTTGTTTATTTTATTTATATAGCGCTCCGGACCCGGGAGTAAAAGGGTGCTTAAACTAGACCTGTAAAGATTAAGTTAGAGCTGGGTAGGATGCTTATTTATCAAGTGGTGTCCTTTGAATAGCTAGGAGTTAGATTCAGCGGAAATTCTGCCTGGGTGCCCAAGATTCTAAGAATTTAACTTTGTTTTAAAAGACCCGTTTTTGTTATTCTCTCCTTCGCCAAACAAAGTCACACTATTTTGGCAACCTTTGAGATTTATAAGGCCCAGGTAAGATCTGCCAAATTGTATGGTGCTGAAATTGGAGCCAGACCTTCGTCTCCTGCTTGAAAATTGTGGAAAATGCTTTGTTGAAACAGCTATTATCAGTTCTGACTAGTTCCCTGAACTTCCTATCAGATTTAGAGGTGGGGTTGAGGGCAATTTATTTATTTAATTTTTAATTTAACTGTTTTTTTTGTAACACGCCTAATACCATACCTGAGTTTGGTTTCCAAGCACGGATACAGAATTCAAACCTCTCTTGCTCTGCGTGGTCTCGCTTCCAAGACCAGCGCAATGCCCCTGTGCTATCCTCCGTTCATGCGAGGGATGCCTCAGACCAGGGGTGTATTGGCTCAGATTGAGAAGCTCCTTGGAGATTTCATCTGACAATCAGGCCTTATGGGATGCAATTAATTCTGCATGTGGCTTATAATGAACATGGGACAGGCACATTATATAGACCTTAGGGACTCTAAATCTCGGTCATTTGCTGTATTATGTCAGTGGTTGTTCAAATATCCTGTTGCCAGAGTCAACTCATTGTATGGAGATTGGGCAAGCTGTAAATTATTAGGCCCAGTGATCTCCTCGTACAGCATTGAGAGCTTTGACATTGAGGCCAAAAAAACGTCCTGGGGTGAACCTTACCTGGATATCTTTGAACCAATTCTGAGAAAGATGTCTCATGTGAAATTCCGGTTAAACATCCTCCCATATGCCGATTTCACATGGAAATGGGCTAATGGTCATTTTGGTAAATGCCCCTGCTGTGTGTTTGTCAGAGAGAGAAGTGTGCACTTTTTATTGTTCTGTTGGTTTTATGAGCCTTTGACCCGAGCATAAACTGTACTTAACTATGTTGTTCAAGACTACAATTCTTTCATCACAGATATATTTGTCAAATATATAGAAAAGTGTTCAGTCTTATGTTCCCGAAATGCTCTTTGATGTTATGCAAAGCAGACTGTAACCCTCATTTGTGTCATTTGTTTCCTTCCCCTTTCTCATTGGGGTAGCTCAAACGAGTACAACAGGTGTGTAGCAGATTGTTCATTTCAAATTTATAAGCACTATTAGAAAATAATTGACATGGTTAGTCTCAGTGTTAATAATGTGATTTGCTCAGTAGGGCACGTGTAACATTCTTGATATGACTAAAAAATATACTGGAAGTGAATGAATAGTGTACAATTTTAAACAATCCATTTTACAGTATTAGGGGGTGAGTGTGGGAGGGTTGGGCAGGTCTCCCCCGGCATTTTTTGCTGTAAAATGTGGTAAAAGAAAATTTGAACAAATGTACTTTGAGCAAATCACAGCGGGAAACATCAAAGATCTGTACTTCAGAGATTGAATTAGTGCCTGAAGGAAGCAAGTCTCCCTGTCTGCCACCAATCTAAATTGGTCTCGCTTATTCCTGGCAGGGGCAGCTCAGCCTTAGTTTTAGTTTGGGTCTTTCTAATGTCGACACCTCTCTCCTTATAGTCTTTATTATCCCTGCTTCAGAACTCAACCATATTCCTCTTATATAGGCATTAAAGGTTTCCCACTCTGTGGCCCCATACTTGGTTGAGCCCGTATTCGTGCCAAAGAAAGTGGAGATAGCAGAGTTAAGATTGGCTCCAAACGCAATGACTAATAGGGATGGTGTCTTGAGCCTCCACAAGGTGAGTCTTTGGAGAATTATTGAATTTAAGAGTCCGCTTAATGGGGAAGTGATCAGATAGAGTCCTAGGTAACAATGAGCAACTTTATTTGTCATGGATCAAGGAATAAAAGCTTCAGTGTATTCCAAAAATCAATAACACAGAGGCGGGGCATAGCCTTGTAGATTTCCTGCACAGCAAGTGTTGGCCCTCTGGGTTTGCCATTAGATCTATCTTTACTTGTATCTAAAATCCTATTAAAGTTCCCCGCCAACACATATCTTAAACATTTGTCAGTCAGTCTAAGAAAACGGGGTACGTACATGTAGATCAGTGCAGTTTTTACATTGAACGCTGCACACTAAGGATGACGTAGCAGCCCTCTTGGTCCTCCTCGCTGGAGTCTATCCTAAATGGGGGGGTCCTGTGGATTAATATAAGGACTCTGTGTGAATTGGATGAATAAGAGGTGTAAAACCTGGATGGTCCCCAATTCTTCGCAAAGGGTATGGCTCCTGTTCCTGCAAAGTGTGATTCTTGTATAAATATTTTCTTGGTCCTCTGGCGCTGACAGTAGGCCTACACTTTCCTAGCTTTTACCCTATTATTGAGTGCTCGGACATTCCAGCTAATTGATATGATAAGTTATTTATAACACGATTAATACCCAGAGGTTTCTAAGCGCGGACCCGAGGATCGAACCTGTGGTGATCCGTGTCGTCTTGCTACCAAGGCGAGCACGTTGCCGTGAGCTATCCTCCCGAGACTGTACAGGTATCACCCATGGCATCTTGACAATGTCACTGCATGAACTCCATTTTGTCATAGTAATAAAATCAATAGTATAATGTTACCTCCTTTAACGTGTTGTCTCCTGCGTACCTGCGTCACACAACACCGCTGCCTAGTCCTGCGAGAGCTTTTGAATATAAATAAATAAACTCTCAATGGGCTGATGACTATATGACAAAATACAGATAATATATGACGGCCAATCCTGAGTGATTGTCCTGGCAGCTGTCTGCCCACATACAGAGTGAATGTAACTAATGAGGTCTGCCAACATCCAGAGTGAACTTTCTGACGGCTGCTTGCAAACATAGAGTGTCAATGTGCTGACAGCTATCTGCCACCATCCAGAATCAATATATACGAACGGCCATCTGCTATCTCACTAAGTGAATGTGCTGAAGCCTGTCTGCCAATATAGAGAGTGAATGTGCTGACGGCTATCTGCCACCATCCAGAATCAATATATACGAACGGCCATCTGCTATCTCACTAAGTGAATGTGCTGAAGCCTGTCTGCCAATATAGAGAGTGAATGTGCTTACGACTATCTGCCACCATCCAGAATCAATATATACGAACGGCCATCTGCTATCTCACTAAGTGAATGTGCTGAAGCCTGTCTGCCAATATAGAGAGTGAATGTGCTTACGACTATCTGCCACCATCCAGAATCAATATATACGAACGGCCATCTGCTATCTCACTAAGTGAATGTGCTGAAACCTGTCTGCCAATATAGAGAGTGAATATGCTTACGACTATCTGCCACCATCCAGAATCAATATATACGAACGGCCATCTGCTATCTCACTAAGTGAATGTGCTGAAGCCTGTCTGCCAATATAGAGAGTGAATGTGCTGACGGCTATCTGCCAACATGCATTGGCAATGTGTTGACGGGTAGCTACCAAGATCCAGACCCAATGGGCCGACGACAGCAAGCATCTTCTGCTTGCTTTCTCTTCGCGCTCTTGATTGGCTGCTTGAAACAACCTCAGCCCTGTTAATTAAAGTGAATTAGTGGCTACTTGAGAAACATTTCATGCCAGAGGAGGCTGAGTGGAAGAGGTGGATGTGCACAAAGGATGCCAGTGTCTTCCTGCGACCTGGTAGAGTGGCCGCTATGGTACTTTGTGCTGTTTAATCACTGCCTGAACTCGAGGGAATCCATGCAAAATGCTTTGTCCCTTAACTCCTCTGTAAACTCTCTGGGCCTGCGGCCACCTTACTGCCTGCAGCTAATTATAATTTTGAAGGCACACTTGAAATGAAGGACTAATAAGTTCCTTTGAAAAAAAAAAGTCCGGAATTCTAAAGATATGATTTCTTGAAAACAAGCGATGTTCATAATAGGCTGTGAGTCACATTTTAAGAGCCTTTCAACACAAATAAGAAAAAAGCCTGGCGAACATGTTTCTCTCTCTTTCTGAAGAATATGTCACTTCCTGTTACTTTGCTAAACCTTTCCACGCACATTTTTGTGATGGCCGATTTTTCACACCGAGATTTTGGACCGGTAAATAAATAGCCACGATCAATCCTGCTCCACCTGCACAAGACCTTGTTATGTCACGTGCGAATGACCACTGTGTAGAATGATTGAACCCAGGCCTGCAGCTTTCATGTGCATTTGGATCTAGGCTTAACGTGACTATTTTCCAAACGGCCCCTCACTTTTTGTCCGGGCACAACAGCACTCAACATTTGCAAAGTCAGGTTCCTTGCCTGCATGTTTCGGTATTTATGTTACACCTACTCTCTGCTCCAGAATGATAGGATATGATATGGCATTTGTAACGCGCCTATACAGTGTTTCAAGGCGCGACAAGGCAAGGGAGCGGGAACAGAGGGAAGACAAAGACAGCAATCCTACTAGGCCAGGAGACATTGAGATCGCGCAAGTGCAGGGGTGGGTAGAAGGGGAAAAGTGCAGGGAGAGAGGGGAGGGGGCAGTGCAGTCCGTAGGATGACAGTAAATAAATAAGACAAAATTGCAGCCAGCTAGTGGCAAGTGCAAGGGTAAGTGCAGCCATCAGGTGTCAGGTGCTCGTAGGGGCTGTAGGGATACAGAAACAGTCCCCGAGTGCAAGGGCTGCCAGGGGGGCAGTGCAGGTGTGCAACTGGCGGGGTGGAGGGACCTGGGCCTGAGATCAGAGGTTAGCCAGGTAAACCAGTGCAATTTCAGATTCAGTCAGGAGATCAGCAGGGGAGAGGAGGAGAGAAATCAGAAGCAAAGAGGAAGGTCTTGAGGTGCTTCCGGAACCAGAGATGGTTCTCCTCAGGTTTCATAGAGGCAAGGAGGCTGTTCCAGAGGGAGGCCCCAGCAGAAGAAAGAGATCTACCACCAGCTCACTGCTTGGAGAAGCGACTAACCCTGAGGGAGTTGGAGGTGAAGTGCTCAAGCAGAAAGATATTTCGGAAGAGAGAATTAACGGTATTGAGGTCCCAGGCCCAAGAAGGCCTTGTGGACAATGCAGATGGTTTTAAACTTAATCCTTACCACAACTGGGAGCCAGTGCAGAGATTTCAGTCCTGGAGAGATACGATCCCTGGGCTTGAGTCCAAGGACAAGTCTGGAGACAGTGAGCTTCTGGGGGAAGGAGAGGAAAGGAAGCATACCTCTAAAGAGATGTAGCTGGTAGTGTGACTTCTTAGAGACATCAGAGATGTGAGGAAAGAAGGAAAGTGTGGAGTTGAAGATGACACGGAGGTTTACAGCCTCACAGGTGGGAGCAGGAAGAGGGCCAAGAGAGGCCGGCCAGAGAGTGACAGGAAAGGAGGGAGCAGGTGTGCCGATGAGGAGAATCTCTGTCTTACTGACATTAAGGCAGAGATCATTGGCGGCACACCACTCCTGGATGGAGGATAGACAGTCAGAAATGAGAGAAGGAGAAGAGGTGGCTGAAAATGGAAATTGAATGAGGGGAGATCAACCTCCAAAAATGTGTGGGCTAATCCGCACACATTTTCAAATGCTCGCTGCACAACAACCACATAGTCCAGTATGCTCTGGGGACACAGCCTACAGGCGCAATCCTCCCTGTAAAATGTATTTGACAGGTGACAATGTGGGGTGCACGAAAACATCCAGAGGAGAAGGGCAACACCTTCCTCCGGCTATGGGCAGCCTAATTAAAATATCAAAGGCTCCATGGATCTGCCCTGCTCTAATTGTCTAAGTTCTGTGCGGTGGCGGCGCATACTGATGAGAGTTAATTGAAGCAGGCCTGTGAATAGGCCTGGTCACAGAACTTAAACAATGGGCAGAAAAACTAACACCTCTTTGATCTGCAATGTGTCACATTGAAGCTAGCTCCCATCCCTCTGTATGAAGGACAGTGAATGGCATGTTTGGATCCACTATTTACCGTAGGCAACCCCTGCAGAGCGGACCACTTTCAGAGGGACGAAGTATGTGATTTGAGAGAGACAGACATCTGCTCTCACCACAAACTTCAAGAGAGACCTGTGCTTTGATCAAGAGCAACAGAGGGCTCAGTTAACCAGAGAGACACTTTGATCTACAACAGACAGGAATACGAGTGGGACTTAGGAGTATATGTTGTCACCTCTTAACTTTCCTGTTGCAAAGCACTATGGTCCTGTTCTTACGCATAAAAGAAGCTTGTTGGTGGGCACCCTGGATTGGTTCCTTAAGGTAGGCTTAGCCTGCAGCAATCACTGGGGACCATTCAGATTTAAATGAGGGCCTCACTTAGCAGACCATCTGAAGGCTTCACCAGAAGGTACAGTCTAGCTCACAGCTTCCACCAGTGAAGGAATTCTAGGATTTCCAAGAGGGAAGGAAGATCCCTCCCCTAAACATCTCTGAGGGAACTGAGGGAGATACCAGACTCAGTGGACCCGTCCAGCAGCTCCAGAACCGGTACCCAGACAGCAAACAGTGTGCCTTGCTAGGTTCTGCCAGCAAACATCATTGGTAGGAAGTGCCAGAGAGTCTCTGAACAAAGGACAAGGCCATTGCCTACAAACACTCTCCACAGCTTTGGGCCGTCTGCCTTGAAAGGACTCCACCAGCCCTGCGAAGAAGCTAGCATCATCCAGTGTCCATCCTTTAAGGACATTTTCGATAAAGTCAAGCCCTCGAACCGCGACCGACTGCACCACTGACTGCAGTCACGCTGCAGTCACTAAAGCCATCCGAGATGTCTCGACCAGTGTACCAGATCCGTCAACGAGCACAGAGACAATGATTCTTGACCCTGAGCCACCATGTAGGCCAGCCTGCAGCCTTCCATACAGCCACCCTGGCCGATCTGCCTGCTGCCTGATACCTGCAGATGTCTCCCACCTTGAACTCTGTCGCAGGAGCTGCAAAGCGTCCTGGAACCGACTTGATGCTGTCAAGCATCAAGAAAATCTCAAGCACCAGGTACATTGTGGTTCTGTCCCCATGGTCCTTCTCTGAAGGGCGCTAGTGACAGTTTCGACCCCTTGCTACCATGGTGCTGAAACCAAATAACCTTGAACAGTTTAGACTGATTGCTTTACCAACTACCCTCCTGTCAGTATCCAGAGTGCATCCCTTTCCTTTGTGAAACTGTCCACCCTCTGTTTTCCTTTACAGTGTGGATTGTATTTAGTAGTGTGCTAGAACTGTCTGTTGTAATAATAATAAAGTCGATATTTGTATACAACCTTGACTGGACAGTCCCTTTTATCATTGGGTAATAATTGTATTTTCGCTGTGTTGTAACTTACCAACGATCCATGACCTTGCGGCCATAAGCCTACTGTTCCGTCCACATTACCAAAACCGATATTCATCCCTGGACCACTGGTGTCCCGGAAGTTGATTCCCTGACCCCTAATTTATGCATGAGTATATTATTTGTGATTCACACAAGTCGAAAGTATAATTACCACCTGCAAAATCCACCTACATCTGCTGACTTTGGTGGGAGGGGATGGTGAGGGAAGCTACATCAGAGTGAATACTCGTATTCAGTGATAGAAGTGTACCAAAAAAGTAGTGGAACTGTGACTGCGGCAGGCGGGGCAGAGTAGGTAGGAAGGTAGCAGTGTGCAACACATTTTTTAAGGGTTGCAGTCATGCTAGTTGACAGCCAATTGAGTTGAAACAGATTTCAGTTTAGCTGTAACTGATATCCAGTGGTAAAGTGGAGAAGTGTGATTTAACTTCACAAAGAACAGTTCCGGAATGATGAAAACGGTTGCAAAAAGTAGTGGAGCTGTTAACAGTAAAAAATAAAAGTAGTGGAATACCACTCCTGACCATTCCCGCTCACTTCGATCACTGCTCGCAATACATAGTAGACGAACACACACAGACACAGTAGAAACTAGTTGGGCTTTTACAGACATTTTGCAAGAGGTTTTACACACCCATCAGCACACTAGACACACCTGAATGGGATAGGCTTAAGTGGCGCAGAAGTGTGTAAAATGTCCCAAATATTCTAACCTTAAAAATGCATAGAGTGTGCAACGCATACACCATGCACATGTGCAGTTAGACAATCAGGTATAGCATTTGTCTCCCAACTATGTAATATGCAAAGGATTTAGCAAATTAAAACAAAAATACAACTAACTTTATTTCAGTATAAAACCATACAAGTATAACGCTTAACAAAGATAACATCCCATTGTTACTAATCAACAAAGTACAAACCAAAAGCATAATCAGAACAAAAGATATGGATACATTAAAATGGTAATCATAAAACATAGAGCAATAAAAACATCATTCTATAAAATTATTAAGAGATTTAGGAGTTTTCTCCCTGAGCCACCATGCTTTACCAAGGTAGTCCTAAACGGAGAATATAAGGTCGTTAGCAGTGGCCAATTTATGTATTTCCTCAGCTACCAGCTGTGATGTTACGCCCTATTTACGCGGCATGGTTTTACATTTCATCCATGGATATCTGCAAATAGAGGGCACTAGAAGAGAAAATGCTGAACCGTTTGGATTTTCCCAGGGCAAAATGGGTTGCAATCAGAAGTGGCTCTGTCCCACTGGGCCCTGACCGAAGCAATTGCTAGAATACCCAACCGGAACTTAATAAATAAGGCTCTCTGTGTGAGACATGAAATGGAACGCAGATAGCCTTCCAACATATATGTTTGCTTAATTAGCAAGTAAGTATAGCCAGTTGACAAATAGAGGCACTTACTAATAAGAAGTTTCTAATAGTAAAGTCTCGAAGGGCGTCCAGGAATTTACCGGGTTTGTGCAATAGTGTGCCAGGTACAATGCACCCAGCAACCCTTTACGTATTTGAACCAGGGGATAGTTAGAAAGTTTGTATAAATTCAAATGTATTTCAGAGCAATTCTGTACTTAGAAACGCTTTCCCTGTCCAAATGTGTACCCAGAATAGTAATGGTTTCACACCCACCTGGTCTTGTATGGGCTTGAGTTAAAGTTCAAGATACAAAGGGACATTAGAGGTACTTTTTGGCAGCCAAGGCAAACTTTTAAGAAATGTATTTTCTCTTGTTGTCATAGATTTAACAATGCAGTGGCCCCGAATCGCGGCTCCTTATGTAGCAACTGCAATTGCCTTCACCCTATAGATTTCGAGTGCAGGAATGAGAAGTTTATTTCCAAATGCTTTTGAAAATTGCAGTATTCCATTGCATTTTCTATCTAGGGAAGCATTTGCTTTCCCCAAGTGTCTGGCCCATTTCCTGTCTTCCGAGATCCAAATTCTCAGCTAGTCAAAATATGAGATGGTCTTCAATAGCAGTTCCTCCAAGTATGAGATTAACATGTGTTTGTGGCCCCTGTGGTTTACTTGACATCACTTTGGTTCTATCTTTATTAATTTTAAAGCTGTGCTGTTTGCAAACATTAATAAACTTCTAAGGCCCCCCTGTAGGTCACTGGCTTCTCACTTCACAACTAAAACTCAGGACATCCTGTCCTCGCTCTCCTCTTCCTCTGCCTCACCCAGCCCCACTCTGGCCGCCTCTCTCTGCCCCCTCCTCCTTTCTCTTCTTTCTCTCCAACAACACCTGATGATGGTTCTAGACAAGTCCGATCCCTTGTGCACCCGCTCCTTAAAAAGTCTACTGCCTATCCTACCTCTCCGGCAAACTATCACCCGATTTCTATCACTCCTTTCCTGGGCAAACTCCTGTAAAAGCTGGCCATCTACCAGCTTATTCTCCACAATTAATCTGTTGGTTGTCTCCATGACCATCAGTCTGGCTAAAGAGCAGCCAGAGGAATGGAAACTGCTCTCCTCAACACCCATGAAGATCTGCTCTCTAATTTTGATTGCAGCCTTCCTTCTGTCCTAATCCTCCTTGACCTTTCCTCTGCTTTTCACATGGTCAATCATGCCATCCTGACCAGTCAACTCCATGAGAACCTGGGCATCAGGAATCTTGCACTGGAGTGGTTGATCTCCTTACTCCTGGATCCACCACCACTCTCTCCACATGTGGTGTCCCCCAGGACTCCAGCTTCTCACCCTAGCTCTTCAATGTCTACTTGGTCTTTTTGGCACAACTGATCTCTATGTTACCCTCTAACAGTGTTATAAAAATGACACTCAGTTCTCTTTCAGGCTCCCCTCAGCCTCCTCTCCTCTCTGGCTCATTCCTAATGGTCTAAACGCGATTAATGATTGGTGCGCCTCTAACAATCTCTGCCTTAATGCCAGTAAGATGGCGATCCTTCTCATTGGGACTCCTGCTCCCGCTTTCCCTCTCTCATTCTGGTCGCCCTCCTTGGGCCCTCATCCTTTGCCTTCCTGTGAGGCAAATAACCTTGGAGTCATCTTCAACTCCACTCTCTCCTTCTCTCCTCACCTCACAAATCTTGCCAAGAAGATCCATTACCAGCTGCACCTTCTCAGAAGCCTTCTTCCTTTTCTCACTTTCCTCCAGAAGCTCACTGTCTCCAGAGCCTTGTTTCTCTGTATGCTGGACTACTGCAACAGCCTCTTTCTCAATCTGCCTTCCTCTACTCTTCGCTCTCTGCAACTATTCCGGAACAGGACTGCAAGACTTACCCTTGTCCTCAAGTCCAGGGACTGTATCTCTCCAGCCCTGAAATCTCTCCACAGGCTCCCAGTGGCTGCAAGGATCACATTCAAGACCCTCTGCATCATCCGCAAGGCCTTCTGGGGATGGGGCCCGCACTACATCTAACTCTCAATCCCAAAATACCTGACTTCTTGAGCCCTTCGCTCAGCTACCTCAAACTCTCTGAGGCTCATACGCTTCGCTAGGCAGAGAGTGGGTGATAGATCTCTCTCCTCTACAGGTGCCTCCCTCTGGAGTAGCCTCCCTGCCCCTCTCAAACTCCAGCTGGACCACCTGAAGTTACAGAAGCAGCTCAATACCTTCCTTGTCTACTCTGCTTTCTCTCTCCCTCTCCCCTGCTTATCTACCTGTCTAATATGCTTGGCTACCCTCTGACTCTCACTAGGTACCAGGCTCCTCCATGAACAGCCTCCCCTGCACTGCCTCTGGGCCTACCATGTGCTATGGGCTGTAACTGTAACCCTACAATCCCCATCCTCCTTGCACTTACCCAGAACAGCGCTGCCCTGGTTGCACTTACTCCGAGCAATGCTGCCCTGATTGCATTTACCTCATCCCTCTCCATAGAACTTCCCCCTCCTTCCATCCCCCTACACTTTGTGTTGCTGCACTTGCCCGATCTGAATGACACAGGGCCTAGTAAGATTGTTTGTCTTGTCCTCCTTCTTTCAGTCCTCTCTCGTCGTGTCTAGAAAGACTAGTGTACAGGTGTGTTATACATGACATACCATATCATATCATAAGTGAGCTTCAATAGCCCTGACGCGGTTCTGAAAAGACGAACCACATAATCAGCGAACATTAAGATGGCAATCTTCTTAACTCCAATCCGGGGGTGTCAGAATTATTTACCTGCTGTCCTGGTATCACTCTGTCAGAAAATAGGTTGAATAGGGCCGGGGCTAGGTTCCAACCCTACTCTACACGTTTCTCAACTTAAGTAAGCGATAAGGGACCTTATCACCTTATCTCTTAAGAAAGGGATAAGGGACCTTCTTATTGATCGGTGTTAGGCAAAGTTTGATTGCAGTACCCTCTGGGACCACTACACACAACTAGGACTACAGTTGTAAGTAAAACCAACCTTTGGTATAAGTCTGTACCACACAGTTTCTGGTAGCGAGCTGAGCAGCCAGGCTTATCTCAAGAGGGAATGTGAGCTTGTAAGGGTGTTACACAAAGATCTGCAATAGCAAGTATTCAGATAGACACTTATACTCAAGGTTTCTTGGTAAAACAATTATTAATTTATTACATAATCATTTAAAAAGCATTCACTAAAGGAGGCAACCAATATCGCACAAAAAATATACTACAATACTGATTACTAAGCAGTTGAGCTCCTTTGAAGTTGGAGCAATATAGCATTGAAGTAGGAGCAAAAAGGCATAAGTTGATAAAAACGAATCTTACAGTTACTTTAAAACAGTGCAAATAGTTAGAGTTCACCAGAGGAGTTGATTAAATGCAATAGATAGGCCAAAGTCAATGGACTAGTGGCTTGTATAAGTAAAAACGGTTCAGGTAAGTTCTCTCGGTCGGGTTTCACAGTACCTTTTATTGAAGAAAAAGATGCAGCTGAAGACTTCTGTTCCTTGCAGTTCCTGCAGATATCGCTGTTCCTGGCCCTCAGTCATGGGGACAAGAGGGAAGACATCGGCTGGACTCCTGCACTGCACGGGGACGGATCACAAAGCTGGCAAATTGGCAAATCTTCGATTCCGGTTGCTGTTCTTCAAGCACACAAGCTTGTGTCCTTCTCCCTGGTTAATCCTAACCAGCTCCGAGAATGGTATCCAGGTGGCTTACGAGTTGATTGGTCCCACCAACTCAAAGGAAGAAGTTTTCCTTGAAGGGGCTTCTCTGTTGAGGGGAACTTGGTGATTCGGACCTGCAGCAGGGCTCCACCGGGCAAACCAACGGTCTTCGGTTCCATCTCGTCTTCGGTTCTTTCGTTCTGATGGTCAACTAAGCCTTTCAGTCCAAGAGACTTGCCTTTTAAACAGTTTTCTCCCATTCATTCCAGCCTATCTGCCACTCACCCAGCAGGGTGACTGTCCTTAACGGACAGTCAGCCAGCCAATCACGCCAGAGTGCATTTGGGTCTCCTAGGAGAATAAGCACAGGGAGTTTTGGGCACTTCCCTTACTTCCTGACCAGCCAAGACACTCGGCCGCCGGAGGCGATCTTCAGTCCTGAAGCTTGCCAAAGGCGTAGGAACAAAGGGACCAAACCTAGTTTGGTGCGCACAGACAAACTCTAGAAGGACCTTTCCAAAAAGAAATGGCGAAAAAAGAAGACTGGAACCTGTTTAAACAAAGGGGGCTCAGGCGCCATCTTGAAAAATATGGCTCCCGGGGTTTTATAGCTACCGGTGTTCGCAGTTGGAAAAATCATGGTAGTTTGTTGTAAAACCACTGCCACTAGCCATTTCGATAGGAAAGGGTAGCATTTGACTGCTACATGCGTTTATAGACATAGGGGATACTAGGTAACCCCTCCAGATCTCTATTGTAAGATAGTGTTTGCTGAGTCTAGGAATTTAAAAATACTAGTAAAGTCAATTTAACATTATATTCTCTGGGAAACAGTAGTTTATCCCAGAGAAGGTATTTAAACCTTGGGACAGCCGAGAAAGGCTTCCCTGTGTCACTGCACTGAGGGTGCTGTGTAACAAACATGAAAAGATGATACCTATGGAGTTGTCTTAAAACACCATAATCAAAGAACACAAGAGTAAAACACACATCAAAATACATGAGAGTTGGAAAAAAGGCTCAAATTCTCTCCAAAAAAATCTGCAAAATCCAGCAAAGTTGCTGGGGGTCTCTAAGGTGAAGGGAATTAGCACATTTTGGAGAATTCTTCCTAACAATTGGAGCATGCCAGAGGTCACACCTTGAAATGCTATCAAAAGCTGCGTTAAGATCTATAAAGGCTACACACGATTACAGTCATATGTGTTATGCATGTCTAGGTGCAAAATGTAACAGTCATAGGTGTGCATTCATCATCTAGTAAAGTGTACACCAGTAAGTGCACCTTTTGGGAATCGACTGTAAATTGTTTACGACTAAGCATGTTTTCCTGCGTGTATGGAAATAATCAATTTGTTAATTGAAGTCCTTTTTTCCCTTTTGATGCCAATCAGCTAAATCTTGCCATGTGCTCATGGCCTGATGAGTCAGAGCCTAGCACAATCCAAATATTTTCAAAGCCGCTGGATGATGTCCAGTACAGTGTGATCTTTCTCCCCAGTGATGCCAAACTATAGCAACAACACCCAATATGGCAGCCAAGAGACCAAATTATAACCCTGAGTGCAGCGAGGGCCTTAATTATGTGTCCTGGCACTGTTAACACCCAATCCGTGGTGGCTGGCAGGGACACGGAGCACTAGCAGCCACAGCTGCTGAAGTAATCAGCAAAGTGTGGAGAAGATGGCGGGGCAGAGAAGCAGCCATCAGTTTGCTTGGAACGTGGGCTGAAATCTTGGGATTCAGCCTGATATCTGAGCAACCTGTTTGGTTGGCTCCCCTGCCTAGGTGCTAATATACTATATACAAGTGAGCTAGGGAATGTGAAATACATCATGCTGAGGTGAAACCTCTGAGGCTTCTCTGGTGGGCAGTGGTTTTTCCAAAGGAAACACTTGTGGGTTCTCGAGAGATACTTGCTGCTTTTAGCGATACATGGAGGTGATAAAATTGGTCGAACCGGCCTCTGGCGATAAATGTCACTAAAGTGGATCACAGGGAGTTCACTCTCTGACTATTACTATAATTCAGTACTGCACTATCATATCTCAGTGTTGATGAAGGATACATGACAATGTCACCCGTACCAGTAAATAACTTAATCCCAGCCGAGAATCGGGGGAATCTTGGCCGGGTTAACCCCCGGCGAGGGCTAATCAGACTGCTTCTTTCATTCTGATTGCGCCCTCACCGGGCACTAAAATAAAATGAATAATAAATAATTAATAATATATCACAGAATTTTCATCCAGATAGTCCTAACAGGTAACTGTACAAAATTTGGTGCAGATTGGTGGAACGGTGTGGAATTGTATGAGGAACAAACAAACAAACATATTCTGTTGTTTATAGAGAGATAGGTAGGTAGATAAATGGATAGATAGATAGATAGATAGATAGATAGATAGATAGATAGATAGATAGATAGATAGATCGATCAGAGCAACATATTTTAAGACAGCTAAAATGCTTTTCACACAATCTGCATTCTTTCCATGTTTTCAGAATTAAAATAGGCATAGACCTTAACAAATGATATGGTAACTTGCTGCTACACAAAATGGTTCCACTGAGCACTTGTGTTATATATTATATATAAATATATTATAATTATATATTATATATATTCTACAATTATATATGACAATATATAAATATTATTATATTTATATAATTGTTCTTTTATAACACGCTTAATGCCGGGGACCAGTTTCTAAGCACAAGCCTGTGTTTCAACCTGTGTTGCTATGCGTTATCTTGCTTCCACCACAAACGTGTTTCCCCTGAGCTAATACTACCCAACAATATTAGGGTGGGGTGTCTTAAAAACATTCTTAAATAAACTTCAAAATAATTGTGCACATGCAGATTCATGACATGTATTTTCTTAAATTGCACATAATATCATGGTAGAGCTTTGAAAAGGCTTTATTTGTAAAGTATTGTGGGTATGCAAATATGGCAAGGAGTGTTTTACTTCTAAAATCCCTCACTTTTTACAGATCCTGTCAAATAGTATTGGAGACTTGCACTGGAGCAGCAAGGACATCAATTCACCAAAATTCCAGGATAATGGAAGTGACAACAAACACCCGATGACACCACAGGAAGATATATCATATGACCTTTGACCCTGATGAAATAACATCACATGCCACTTAGCCCTGATTCTATCACTTAAAGGGACAGACTATTGTAAAAAACGTACATGAGTTTACAGTTCAGAAAATACGAAACCGGTACTAAAACAAACATAATTCTTCTTTAGAAACCAAACACATTTTAACTATGGTGCTTCCTTGATATGTCATAAAGGGGGTCATGTTATGATAGGGGAAAATCCAGTAAAACCAATTTAGGTGGGGGTAAAACCTGCCATGAACCACTACAGTCGTATCCAATAATTTCCTGCCATCTTATACCATTCATATCTGCACATCTCAGGTGCTACCATAATACAGTATGCACATTGTAGCCTCTATTTGAGGCTACTGCCATCTTATGTCTGTTTTAGCCTAGGTACAGTCATATTGTTAAAATTTCAATGCATTCAGTTTCTTTGATCATATGCCAAGTGCATCCTTAAATATCCAGGAATGCCAACAAATGACAACTAATGCCTCATACACCTGGTATGGTCAACATATGTAATTGCTGCCATCATATGGGAAGCTCAGTCTCAGGTGCCACAGTAATGACATTCACAGCATTGTGTGCATGGTATAAGATGCATCTGCGCAGCCTCCCATGTGATTGATTCCATCATGTGCCAAGCTTAGCCTCAAATGATCCACTGTCACCTCATCGTTTCTAACATGAATGGTATCTTTAGCATGGGTGATAAAGTCCCAAGAAATGACAATGAATGCTGCATGTAAATGCTATATCACTGCATAAAATGTGCTGCCTCATGTCTAGTTGCTTCCGTCCTATGCCAGCAAAGTGCCACTTAGTTCCCCATATGCATGGCATCTTTACCATCAGGGGTCTGCAGCCTATGGCTAATCAGATGTGTTGGCCTGTGCCCGCAAGGATCCCTCTCACGTCACTATGCTGCATAAGGCTACTAGGAGATGTAGTCCAAAACATCATGAGAGGCGAAGGTGGCAATAACAAAGTTTTTCCCTACATATATATGCATAGTATTTGACATTTTGTTTGATAAAAGAGTTAAGGTTAAACCAATAAAAATGTTAAGTTTACAAATCTCAGAAATAATAAAGTTAAGGTAACAACATAATACCTTTATTAATACATTTAAAAGAAATATATTAAAATCAAATATCTTGGCAGAGGTCTATGTGGTACAAGTGTGTGTCTTGTACGATTTTGTGTTGTAAGAGTATGTGTCATAAGATTGTGTGTTGCATGTGTTGAAGGAGCGTGTGTTGAAGGAGCGTGTGTCATAGGAGTGTGTGTGGTAGGAGGACATGTAGAAGTAATATAAGTGTGTGCTGTATGAGCATGTGCTCTATGATGGTGCATATTAAGGGCCTGATTCTCAGAAGCATTTTATAATGGTGCAATCCCATTGGAAAATGCTTTGTGAATAAGAGTTTGGATTAATAGTGTTCATACACAAAATGTTAATGCCACACATGTGCATGTAGGGTTTTTAAAATAAAATGTATCTCCACTGTGCTCATGCATTGTATGCCTCCTAGCCATATAAAAGCTCACATTAAAGTCAACATTAGCTTTAATGTGCATTTTTAATATGTATGAGAGGACGTATATGAGTGTAAAAGTCATGCACTTTGCGTACGTGATTTCAGCACATGTTGTTGGCGCATGTGTGGTAGAAATATGTTTTATAGGAGTATGGGACTCATTACGAGAATGGAGGTAGCCGGTCCCGTACCGGCCCCCTTCATTCCGGGAGTGCCAGCCTTATAATGAGGCCCAATGTGTCATAGAACCATGTTTTGTTGGAGAGTATGCAGTAGGAGCGCATGTTGTAAGAGCATGTGTCATAAGAGTATGTCGTAAAAGTGTGTTTTGTAATAGTGTACATTTTAAAAGTGTGTGTCATAAGTGTGTGTGGTTGGAGCATGTCTCATAAGAGCCCATGTTGCACGTACACATGTAATGTGTAGTTGGCATGAGTGTAAAATATATACTACAAACAAATAGCTGGGGCAGCTATGGGAGTGACTTTTGCACCCACTCTGGCTAACCTCTATGTCGCCTCTTTTGAAGAGAAGTATATCTACTCGGGAAACAACCCCTACCTGAAGAACATCCTTAGTTGGCAGAGGTACATAGACGACATCCTTATGTTTTTTGAGGGAGATGAGAATACCTTAGCCGATTTCATCAAATGGGTAAATGGACTAGATCCATCTTTGAAATTCGCCCATGAGGCAAGTAAAACTGAGGCCACTTTTCTGGACCTAAAATCAAAAGAACAGGATATACATTTGAAACCACTGTATTTCGAAAAGCCACAGACAGGAATTCCCTGCTGGAGATCTCTAGTTTCCATCAAAGAACTCTCAGAGAGAATTTACCATTCGGCCAATTCCTCCGATTTAGGAGGAACTGTACCACCCTAACGGAATACGATACACAGGCGAGAACACTGACATCCAACTTGAGAAAAAGGAATTACCCCAACAGAATTATAAAACAGGCATGCAAAAGGGCACGGAACATACCAAGAGAGATCACCCTGACTCAACATGAGAAAAAGGATAGAGGAGCTGATACTATCACAGCAGTTTTCAGTCACTCACCGGTGATTAACCTCCTAAAAAAAGAAATCCACAAATCTTGGCACTTACTTAACATAGATCACAATGATCTACCAGTCCCACTCTTTGCCATCAAAAGGAGAAAAAAACTTAGGGACAGCCTAGTACACACATACCGAGAAATGAAACCACCAGAGAAAAACACCCTCTGGAATACATCGAGAACCCAGGGACATGCTCCCTGTGGAAACTGTTCAGTATGCCAATTCACCAAACGCACAACCACTATAGATATTGGGTGGAAATGCCCATGGGAACAGAGGACCTTTACTAATTGTAACACCTCGAACGTTGTGTTTCTAATCCAATGTCCATGCAATTTGAGGTACATTGGTATGACAACCAGAACAATAAAGACTCGAATCTGTGAACACAGGTCAAACATCAGAACGAAACGGTGTACTGCTCCTCTGGTTGAGCACTATATGACACAGGGGCACTCAGAAAATGAGATTGCATGGGCAATCTTAGAAAAAGTCACAGTACCTAAAAGAGGAGACAACATAAAGGCATTGTTACTAAAACGGGAACAAATGTGGATTTTTAGACTCCAAAGCCATAAGAATGGAGTCAAGGAAGAAATCTGCTGGCAAGCATTGGCGTTGCAGTAAATACCACCGTATTGGCAGATGATGGAAGTTGGACTTTATCCACTTAGCATGAGCCTTCACTGTATATCCACAATAAACACTATAGGGGTACCATATGGAATTCTTCCGGTAGTATAACTCATTTTAAGGCCACACTAACAGATCACATCTGTTCCAGGCTTGACAACATCGTGCCCACTGGTTCAGTGAGTCTGTCCACCTCATAATCCCCACTCCCCGTCAGAATCCCGGTACCACGGAAGACCCCGGAATTAACATCTCTTGAAAACGCACCGGTAGATAGTAACACTCCTAGCAATATTTCCACATGTAGGCATTGGGAAGTAGGACTACAAAAACACAATAACTAATATATAAAAAGTAAATAGAACATTCATGTTCATATTTGCTACTCGAATTGCTGCCGATTTGTACAGCATCATAGGAATGAAGGCAATGTTTATACATTGGGATTTTCAGAGCTCGCTCTATTTTTATGAATATACGAGCGACCTACAAATCCCATTTATTGTGGGAGTTCCTGTAGTTTACTGTTACACACGACCGCGCACACGTGATCATATGAGCGGAGATCTACATGAACCAACGTAGATAGAACTACAATTACCGATATACATAAAGAATTCTGGTAGTTCTTTTCCGCACGCGCATTTACACACGTGAGTTACGTGTAGGTAACGAATATAAACATTCCCATCCAAGATGGCTAACGAGACCGTCGTCAATCTGGATGCGTAACTCCGGAGAGAGATAACAAGCATTGAAGGTAAGAGCAACTTGAGTCTACTCTCTCTAGGTGACTTCATTGGTAGAGACGCGGACATGTTGCCCACTAGGTATTACATTACCGGGTTCACTTGAGAACAGCACATTTGCCACATAAGATTGACTTAGCTATGGAGCAGCATAGCCACAGGAATAATAACATGGGGGCCATACATAGCAAACTTAGAACTATGTATGTTTATCCCCTTTTTTTGTGACAGTAATCCATAGGCATTCAAAGCAGACTCCCTATGGTTTTTAATCCACAGCCAAACTTTAATTAACACACAAAGAGGACTGGACATGACACAGTATCCAGGACCCGGAACAGACATTCCCTGAGCCATCCAGGAAAGATTCCAACTCTACAGGTACTATACCACTATGTAAAACATGCGTTTAACCCAACTCATGTTTAATGGCCAATCGAGTTGATGCACCATACCTTACCTTAGAATAATAATTTGTTCTAGGTGACACACGCAGGAAGTCACCCCATGTTATGGTTCAACTGGCAAGACCACTTCATCGAATAGAGAGCTCAAAAGCAACCATAGGTAACACCTTGCTCCTCTATTATGCAGAGATACTGTGATCTAATACTATAGCAGAACATTCCCCTAAAACCCTTTTTTTCTTCCCCCCCATGTCCTTCTTCTTTTTAACCCTACAGAGATTGGGACACAAGTTGGCATGCCCGCGAGCAACCCGCAGTATCTCTCTTAACCTCCAAGATGTGGAGACCACTGAAGAAATCAAATTGCTACTGAAAGTGCATAATTCTCCATTCTGAAGAAGGCGGCTAGTCACTAGCACCGCTGAAACCGGTTGACACATTGAAGAAGTTGTAGTGCTGATGACCACAACTCCGAGACCCTTTACACATTTGAGGAAAGAACCCGAATAAGTTACACATCATTTTAACTCTATCAAACAGCAATAATTTACTGATTGATTGAATATTTTTTTAATTTCAGTTTTCTGTTTTGGGCCATCTGGTCAAAACAGTCTTTTTAATGATAAGACACACAACCTGGGGCCGTGACATTAAATATAAAACTGACCTCCATGAAGTGTGCACCTAATCACTTAGAGCGAGGAAAGTAGTGAGAGAGTAGAGGGCCAGGATCTCTACACCTCTTGTAGTCGGCACACCATCACCTACTAGGACTTCCCTGGCCAGCTAAAATTCTGGAAAAAGTTGTAACAGTCCAGCTCCAGTATGTAGAAATGTTTACCTTGCTTGATCCCTACCAGTCTGTGTTTCGACCAGGATTTGGTACAGAAACAGCTCTGATCTCAGTCTGGGATGAACTTCTTTGTGATTTAGATGAGGGTGAGATGGTGCTGCGGTAATTTTTTAAAATTATTATTTATTTATTTAAAGTGATGTTATGGTTATACATTAGACAACCTTTGATCACATATTTGAACTTCACGTAAGTGAAAAAAGTCAAAAGAAAAAAGTAAAAGTAAAAGTAAAATGGATACAGAAGACGCAGCATTGCATAAATAGCATACAAGCTAAAACAGATTCCTCTAATTTGATCTTGCAAGATGACTCTTTATGATGATTAACAGTTTGATAAATGCTAAGGTTATAGGTGTCTTTTCATTGGCTAATTGCATTTTCCACCACATGTCCTTTGGTCTGTATCCATACTTTTAGATGACATCACACATTATCACTAATCTCTGATTCTCGAAAGCTAGACCGTCCATTATCAGGTGTCGTACGTTTTCAACAGATTTTTCCTCATTGAATAGACGGCATGTCTGTGGCCCCGCTTGTATATTTTTGGACCAGGCAGTTTCTTTAGTTTGGATCAAGTTTAATTTGAAGCGTAGAAACTAATCTCGGAAAAACCAATGAGGGAATATTTTCAAATAGTTCGGGATTGAATGTGGTTTTTGACTGATTTGCCATAGTTTACCATATCCCTTGTACCTACGTCTTTGCTCTTCGGTTTTAAACCAATCCAGTGAGTAAAGTTTCCTTTTGATCTTATCAGGATTATTCATTAGAGTGTCATTAGTTTCCTGTAAGGAATGTATGATGGTTAGACACTTTTCTTCCCATTCATTCAATATTGGCTCTGATCGAGTTACTAGTGCCTCTTTTAGGTATAAGAAGCCTCCTTTTGGCTGATCATCTTTGCATTTTCTGTAAAAAGCAAGCATTTTCCATTCCACAATTACTGCCAAAGAACTCAGACTTCAATAGATTTACAATCAATATGTTAAGAGCAGTCCCGATTCCACAAACAAATTGTGCTTGCCATATGTCTATGTGATTAGATTTTATTGCCCAATGGTGTAATGCTTTAAGAATCAAAGTGCCAAAAATCTTACCGGGGGCATCAAGTAATGCTATAGGACGGTAATTTATTGGTTCCGCCCGATCGCTCTTTTTATGAATAGGGACTATAATGGATTTCTTCCAAGATGATGGAATTTGATTGACATTGACGATGTAGTTAAACAAGATTGAAAGAAAATTCACCCATTCAGCAGTATCTGTTTTCAACATTGTGTTGCTAAGGCCGTCTGGACCACCGGCTCGCGAGGTTGATAACTTATTGATGATTTCCATGATGGTTTCACTGGACGTGTCTATTAGATACCATTTTTCCACTGGTTTTGGCACTAGGGATAAATGTTCATGTTTATCCAAAAAGGATGGATTAGTAATGCTAGACTTGCAAATGTCATTCAATACCATAGACCATAGCATTCTGCTTGAATGCCTGAGGTATGTCGGAAAGGTTTCTAAAGGTGCTATTAAGTGCATGATGGCAGGGGGTGCACTCAGGTGATTTCTGTCGGATTCCCTTCCTCAGGGTTCTAGGGTACCCCATGGGTCTTCCCTTTATCCCCTGCTGTTCAACTAATATATGCAACCTTTAATGGACTTCCTGAGGAACCAGAAATGGGTTTCCAATCCTATGCAGATGACACCGAGATCTTTTTGAAGCTGGGTAACTTCAGCGACTACTTTACAGTTGGACGGTGCCTAAAAAATGTCTGAAATTTGCTGGCTCTGAATTGGCTTCAACTTAATCCCAGAAAAACTGATGTGGCCTTGTTTGGGCCTAAACATCTTCTGCTAGACAATGAGAAGCACCCACCCCCTACATGGTTTGTGGGTTCCAGTTTGAATTTTGCATCAAAAATAAAAAATGTAGTCTATATCTGGCAGGACAATGTATGATGTGAGAAACATGTAGGAATGAAACTCCAATCAGTGTTTTACTCCCTGTGCCTACTAAGACTAGTTCCACCATATATTCCACCTGTATACCATGCCGATGTAGCTGGCACTGGTTAATTCCCAGTCGGACTATGACAATAGCTTGTTAGCCGGGATCCCTTGCAAATACCTGAACCGGCGACAAAAGGCACAGAACACAGCTGTGAGGTTAATATAGAAAATTCCTAACCCATCTTTCACTACTGCCTTATATTGCTCTCTTCACTGGTTGCCGGTTGGAGACAGAATCAAGTTTCAAATACTTTGCTTGATTTACAAATGTTTGAACAATCTGGCCTGTCGTTTCTGGCTGAAAAACTGATGTGATACCAACCACCCAGAACATTGCGCTCTGCTGATAAACTCTTGTTGGTGGTCCCACCGTCCTGCTTTATTTATAGGGGAGACCGACGTTTTGCAATGCATGGTCCCAGCCTATGGAACAGTCTCCCCTGGGAGCTAAAAACAAAGGACACCCTTATCAAATTCCATAAGTCACTGAAAACATTCCTTTTAAAATAGATCTCCAAGATTGGTGCTGCTGCAACTTATATCTATGATTAATACCCAGGGGCGCATTTTTTATTTGGATTATCTGCGCCTAGATGTGGTTACTTCCGCTCAGTCTTTCTGCACTTTATAAATGCCTCAAATCAAATCAAACTCAAACAAATATTATAAACATACAATCAAGCAAAGTACTACAACATTCAAGCAACAATATTCAGCCAACATGATCACAACCACACAGAACATATGCACTCAACCCCACTGCGTACACAGTACAAACATACACTCAACAAAGAAATACATAATTCAAGTAACAATATGCAGCCAACATTAACATGACCACACTGAACAGACACACTCACTCCCAATGTGTTCACATTACAAGCAAACACTTAAGCAAGGAACTACATGATTCAAGCAAGAACATGCAGCCAACATAATCGTGACCACACACAATATACACACTCACCCCCACTGCATACACATTACAAGCATACACTCAAGCAACACACACTCAAACAAACATTACAAACAAACACTTAAGCAAAGAACTACATAATTTAAGCAACAATTTGCTGCAAGCATTATCATAGCCACACAGAACATATGCAGCGCCACCCCTACTGCGTACACATTAAAGAGATTCACTCAACAAGGAAATACATAACTCAAGCAACAATATGCAACAATATGCAGCCAACATTTTTATAACCACTCATACCATGCACACTCACCTCCACTCCATACACATTCCAAACATACACTCAACCAATAAACTACATAATTCAAGCAAAAATATACAGCCATCATCATGACCGCACTTAACATACACACTCACTCCCACTGAGAACACATTACAAACATACACTCAAACCAGGAAGTACATATTTCATGCAACAATATGCGAACAAAATTATCATTACCGCACATAACATACACACTAACCCTGACTGCTTAAACATTACAAACATACACTGAAGCAACATATACTCAAGCAAACATTACAAACGTACACTCAAGCAAACATTATGCAGCAATAATTCTGATAACCACGCAGAGCATACAAACACACCCCTACTGCAAGCACATTACAAACATACACTCCACAAGGAAAAACATAATTTAAGCAACAATATGCAGACAATATTATAATTACAACACACAGCATACACACTTGCCCCATTATAAGAACTACACACAACATCCACACTCACCCCATTAGCATGGCCACGCACAACATACACACTCACCCCATCATTATTACCACCCAAAACATACACTCTCACCCCTCAACATAAACACTCACCCCATTATCATAACCACACACAGCATAAGCACTCACCCTCCACTGTGTACTGGGACGAATCCTGAGGCATCATCACTATTTCAAATGGGGGAGCCCCTCGACCCCCATGAGGCCAGGGTGGTGAGGTCTCTACTCGATAATCCTCCTGGGGGTGGTGCTCAGTGGGAGGATCTCATGGGGGGGAGGACCCCATTGTGAGCAGTGACCACATAGGGAGAACACAGTATCCTTTTGACCCTCCCACCTTCCCCAAAATCCTTCTCTTACCCCTCCACCAAGTGCCACAATGTACTATTGTGATACCTCTCAAATGGACGCCATAGGAGAGTAAGACACTCACATGGCATCCAATGGCAGTACTGGGATGAGGAAGAGGATGCAAGTAATGAAGATTATTAACAGGAACGAAGGCATACGCTCTAGCATTTGTGACAACGTGAATGGTCAGAGGGAAGAGAAGGATAGGGTGTTCGCTCTCCGCTTGGTGTGGACCGAGTACTTTGCAAGATCAATATAGACTCACAGAATAGAGAAGCCAACAGTGCGCAGGAGGAACGCACACCCGCACAGAAACAACAACGCAGGTGGTGGACCAGAGAAGAGGAAACGTTCCTGCCAGGTACCAGTGTTTCCGTGCTGATAGCAAATCAGCATCAAACTGCAGGAGAGACACACGAGGGACAGCGGAAGGTCCCGCTGAACCTGAGCGCCACTACAACTTTCAGGAGACCCACAAACAACAGGAGAGACACAGCCAAGGTCCTACAGTTACATGTGTGGCTTATCTAAAGTTGGGTAGACACAGAGAGCATATGGGGCATGAAGCTCAGTGAAGGAAGATGCTTAAAGGGCAGATAAACCTAGTGCAGAGGATCTGGGACCCAACAAGGGGGTAATATGAACTTTGTCAACATAAGGGACACTCACAGACCTTGGCAGGAGAATAAACCAAGGCTGTGGACTGAAACAAGATTAAAGAAAGATGCCATTGTAGCCCACCAAGTGACGGTGGTCTGGGAAGCCCACCAGAAAGGCATACCTCAACCTATTACATGGGGAATAACAAACTTAGAAACAAGTGACATTCACAGACCCTGGGAGGAGAGCAAACCAAGGTGTTGGAATAAAGAAACATTGGATAAAATAAACACTGTGTGTGAACACATGAAGGGTGTCTGGGACTCAGGTTGGGGAAGTGCTCACCAAACTATATTCAAGAGGAACTCAATGTTTATGTGTGCCAGTAACACTAAGAGGACTTGCCAGGAGAGTAAACCCAGGCTGGGGGACGAAGCTGAAAACAGAGAGACAAAACCCGTAACATTGCTTACCCCACTTGGCAAGAGTGTGCTCCAAGAGGAGGGCAACAGGGAATAGAATCTGGGACCCAGAGCAAGTGAGAGGAACTATCACAGCACATATTGGGAGGTAGAATCAGGCTATTTTACCTTGCTACAGGACCTGGGAGTTGGGTCAGCTCACAAAGAACAAACATGTGTAACACTGGAAAGGCTCTGGGGAAAGGGAATCATCCCCAAAGCCTTTTGAAACCTTTGTTTGCTTCCCTACACCGTTTTTGAACATATACAGAAACCCACTTTCTGTAACACTGAAAACGCTCTGAGGAAAGGGAATCAACCCCCAAACCTTGTGGAACTTTTGTTTGCTTTTCTACACCGTTTCTGAACTTTCATTTGGAACTGAAAAGCTGGGCTGCAGGGCTGTAGCCAAAAGACATTTCCCGTTTCACCTTATATTAAGTTTAGTTTGTGAGGGACAGGTTAGGATTTGGTCACAGGATGGCGAACTTTACTTTTGACATTCGGACACTTAGCTTAGTTTTGTTGAGACAGGAGGCAGGAAAGCCTTTCATGATGGTAGGAATATCAAGGGTTTCCTACAACCCCAATTGTTATTGTGAATACAAGTGCTTGCTAATCATCATGCCACCTATGTGTCCGTCTCTTACTCCTAGACCCTTGCCTAGGTGTGAGTAGTGGGATTGAACGTCATTCACACAAATCAGGGAACCCAAACATTCACAAAACTCACTCTCAACTTATGCCTCTGCCCCAACTGTGGCTACCCAAGAGCCCACTGGCTTTGGCCATTGTAGTAGCCAGAAATTGACCAAAGAGCCAGGCGAAAGACAGCTAATCCCCACTGGCCTAGTTCTAACTCCACCCAATGGTACATACATCCAATTAACATCCAAATCTTAGTTAGCACAGAGGTATGGCTGAGATGTGTTAGCTGGAGCAGTGGACCCACACCACAGGGGCAACATCAAATTCTTAATGCAAAACAATGGGAAACTATTTTATGATATCAAGATAAGTGATAAGGTGGTCCAAGGTATCTTTGAGAGAGCGGTCTTCCCCAAAATAGAGGAACTCTGTGAACAAGGACAAATGGACAGTGGTACAAAAGGGTTTAGGGAGGCATATCTATTTAATTCTACCAGTAGCAGGGCACCCACACCGCAAGTTGATCAGGAGGAAATTTAGATCATCTCAAACCTTTCTTTTGCATGAAGGAATGATTGCGATCTTATCTGAGGCTTTCCTCCAGGTGATACCAGAAGTACAGGGATGAGGAAAAGAGGCTCTGTTTATTTTCACAAAGTGTGGGCTATTATACATGGTGAATGTTTCCAGTGAGGGGGTGGCACAGTCCCAAATAGTAGTGCCCCAGAGTCATCACAGGGTGGTTCCTGTGATTGCCCATACCTATCTCACTGCTGGACATCTTGGAACAGCTAAGACCCAGAATCTGTCGGGTGACAGATTCTATTGGCCAGGGATTTTTGCTGGTGCAGCATGCCCCTTATGCAAAATGACTGATTCACAAAAGTTTGCGCCAGTTCTCTTACGAACTTTACCCATTATAAATGTACCATTTTTGAGAATAAGGATAGACATAGGGGGTCCCTTGGAACCTTCGAAATTGGGAAATCTGTATATATTAGTCGTCATAGATTAGGACAATCGCTATCCTGAGGCTTTCCCTATGTGAAGCAATACCAACCAGAAAACACTGAAACATCTGATCCCTTTTTTGTCATTGGTTGGATTCCCCAATGAAATTCTCACCGACCAAGGCACGACGTATATGAGTAAGGTCATGGCTGGGGTGAAGTAAGCCCTTTAAATTACAACCCTCGGAGCATCTGCCTATCACCCACATACTGATGTTGAGCTATTTAACCAAACCCTCAAAAGAAATCTAAAGAAACTGGTTGAGGCTGATAAAAAGAAGTGGGACATGATGGTACCATGGGCCTTATTTGCTGTACGTTAAGCTCCCCAAAGTTCTCTGGGATTTTCACCCTTCAAACTGCGATATGAGAGCGATCCCTCAGACATGTTAGACATGCTTAGAGAGACTTGGGAGGAGAGAGTGCAAGCTGTTTTACCATTGTCTCAAACAGTGCAAAATATTAAAGAGCACATGGTAAGAGGCATAGTGAACTCAAATGATAAAAAGGCAGTCCCTCGTTCTTTCTCAGTAGGGCAAAAGATCCTTGTTTTACTTCCCACATTGTAAAATAAAATGTTATCCCATTGGTATGGTCTCTATGAAATCTTAAAACAGAACGGGCCATGTAACTATTGGGTTTCACAACCAAACAGGGAATAATAAATGCAGGTATACCACATCAACCTCCTTAAGGGGGTGAAACAAGACCCAGTGGAGTCAACATCTATGGTAATGGCTAGTTTGTTAACCGAGGAAGGTGACAGTTTAAATCTAGTCCCTAAATACCTCCCTGTCCAACAACAACATGATATTCAGGATCTCCTGATCTAATTTCCTGATGTGAGTTTTACATGACAAACTTAACTATAAGGGGGAACCCAACAGAACCACTACGGTGGTAGCCCTAACTTATTTCGGGGAATAGTATTCAAGTAAACAGAAGGTAGTTAGCACTTTACACATTGAATCACAAAATATATAATTTATTAAAAAGAAATATTCATCATTTAAAAAACGAAAAACATTGTAAAATAAAATGTTATCCCATTGGTATGGTCCCTATGAAATCTTGGAACAGACCGGACAAATGTCACAATATAATTGCCTGTTGTATAAACAGTGTTTTAGTATTTAACATGTTGAGAGACACCAGATAGCCACTGATGTTTTTCGTTTTTTAAATGATGAATATTTTTTGAATAAATGATATATTTTGTATAATGAAACAGTTTTGATTCAAATGTGTAATTACTGTGACTGTTGAGAAGTGTTTTTACATGAACCAGGGAGGGGAAAAGGTATAGTTCACCAAATTCGCACCCCCTAGGAAAGGTCATAAATCTAAAAATCTACCAGATTACGGATTACAGAGGTTTGAGGGGAAATATTTGTAAAGGAGGTGGAGAAGATGCTGGCTGAGGATATCATAGAAACATCTCAGAGTCCATGGTCCTCACCAATAGTCCTTGCGGCAAAGCCAGATCAGTTGTGGTAGTTTTGTATCGACTATCCTAAGGTAAATGCAATGTTCAAGTTGGTTACTTATATGATACCAATAACTGACGACCTCATACATCGACTGGCCATCGTCAAGTATATCTCCATAATTTAACTGACTAAGGGCTATTGACAGGTCCCTCTGAATACAGGGGATGAGGAGAAAAGAGCCTTCTCCATCAAAAGAGGATTGTTTCACTTTAAGGTTCTTCCCTTTGGGCTTCACAGAGCACCGGCTACCTTCCAAAGATTGATGGACCAAATCTAATTTCTGTGGGACGTATTTAGATAACAGTGTCATACATAGTGAAACATGGAATGAACATATGTCACATCTGTACCAGACAGTTAAACCCCTACGTAATGCCAGACTAATGTCAACCCAAAGAAGTGCCACCATGCCCAGTCAGCAATTAAGTACCTAGGCTTCTTTGAAGGCAAGAGCATGGTCCAGCCACAACTAAAGAAATTGAAGGCAGTTAGGGTGACCACTATACCAAAAACCAAGTGAAACTATAGGGCTTTTTTAGGTCTAGTAGGATATTATAGGAGGATCAATATCATGTGACTTCTTCCTTAAATGACAAGTTGAGAAATGCTGAGCCACAGAAGATCAAATGAGGCAGCAGCCAAAAGACATTTACCATTTCACCTTGCATTAGGTTTAGTTTGTGAGGCACTGGTGAAGATTTGGAGGCAGGACGGCAAATTTTACTTTGGATGTTCTGACAACGACTGTTACATTAGCTCATTTTTATTTTATGCAGGGAAACCCCTCGTATAGGTAGGGATAGCTAGAATTTACCCTAAGCACCCATTTGTATTGTGAATAAAAGTATTTGCCAATCAACATACCACCCTTGTATCCGTCTCTTACCCCTAGACCCTCACAGTACACATTACAAACATACACCAACAAAAAGGAAATACATCATTCAAGCAACAATATGCAGCCCACATTAACATGACCACACACATAAATATGCACTCAGCCCCACTGTGTACACATGACAGACATACATTCATGCAATGACAGTGGGAGTCAGTGGGCTTCCACTAGCTGTCTCTGCCCTAGCAATTTTAACAGAATATAGACAGTAGTTATTAATTTACATCAATGTATTCCTGGGTCTCAGTCCCTATACTTAATTCTCTGGCCCTGTGTGTGAATATCTCGTACTTTCGCAGTGTGGCATTCTGACAACCTTGTGATGAGGGCCAATGTCATGAAAGGGGTGATTTCCCCAGCCATGCATTGTGATGTACATGCTGGTAGTTTGAAAAGTGAATCTTTAGTTGGTTTAGGGGGTCTTCATCAATTTTAAAATCACGTCCTCAGAAATTGTTTTAAAATCGAACAGGTGTACCAGTTGCTGGTATACTGGTGTAACTCATCATCAGTCTCAATGGCAAATAGCATTTTTTGATTTAAAATAATCGACCTCTTTAGGATGATCTTCACTTGAATACCTTTAATTATATTAGTTAAAAACAAGTTAAAACAAGCTGGAATGTATGTTGCTTGAGTGTTTGTAATGTATGTGAGGTGGGGGGAATGTATAGGGTGTGTGTGGTCATGCTAATGATAGCAGCATATTGTTGCTTGAATTATGTAGTTTTTTGCTTGAGTGTATGCAATTTGTACGGAGTGAGGGTGAATGTGAAAATTGCATGTGGTCTTGATAATGTTTGCTGCATATTGTTGCTTACATTATGTATTTCTGTGTTTCAGTGTATGCTCTAATGTATACTCAGTCGGGGCGAGGGTGTATGTTATTTGTGGTCATGATATTGTTGGCTGCATATTGTTGCTAGATGTAAGCATTTCCTTGCTTGAGTGTACGTTAGGATGTGTATGCAGTGTGGGTGGGTGTGTATGTTGTGTGTGTGTGTTGTGTGTTAATTCTGTAATTCTTGCTTGAGTGTATCTTGGACTGTGTACACAGTGTGTGTGGCTGTGTATGTTGTGTGCATGTGTGTTGTGTGTGAATTCGGTATTTCTTGCCTCAGTGTATGTTGCAATATGTACTCAGTGTGGGTGACTGCATATGTTGTGTGTGTGTGTGTGAATTCTGTATTATCTGTCTTGAGTGCATGTTGAACTGTGTACGCAGTGTTGGTGGTTGCGTATGTTGTGTTTGTGGGTTGTGCGTGAATTCTGTATTTTGTGCCTCAGTGTATGTTGGACTGGGCACACAGTGTGGGTGGGTGCATTAGTTGTGCATGCGTATGTGTGTTGTGTATGAATTATGTATTTCTTGTCTCACAATGTGTTGGACTGTGTGTGCAGTGTGGATGGGTAGGTATGTTGTGTGTGTGTGTTGTTTCATATGCATTCATTCTACACAGCAGCATAATTAGATATATTTCAAAGGTTATTATCTCAAAAAGTCGATTTTGAAACTTTTACTTAAGTGCACCAATTCCAGATACAATCTAGGTGCATGTAAAATATTATGAACAACGAAGCAGAGAATTTGGAGATATTTGGGTCACAAAAATGTTTGTATTCCTATGGAAACTTCCGTATTAAAAACTGTTCAAAACGTGATTAAAGTAAACATGTTTTAAACTATGAAACCATTAGTGTAGAAATCAGAAATTCTGCATCCGCAGGCAGCTGACACAAAATGTTTCTCTGGACTATTTTCAGATTTTCTCATGTAAGTCTTTGGACGTTTTGGAAATTATTAAGAAAAAGTATTTTTCTGAAATGCAGTATAGATTTTTTTATAACCCTAACTAAAGACATTGGGCCTCATTACGAGTCTGGCAGTAACCGAGGCGGTAAAACCACCTGGTTACCGCCGGACTCGTATTACCATTCCGCCTCTGTGATTCCCGGAATTACCGGGGCATTACAACCCCGGTTTTCCGGGAATCACGGAGGCGGAATGGTGTAAATCCCCATTGGGGAAATGGGGATCATGGAAACACCAGCAGCATCTCGTAATGCTGCCGGTGTTTCCTCGTCCGCCTGCATGCGGGAGGTGTTAAACCCGCCAGGTCAGACCTGGCGGGAACATCACCTCCCGCCTGCAGGGGTCGGACTCAGGCGGTCCGGAAACAACAGTGGCGGCGGGTTTACCGCCACCGTTATTTCCGGACCGCCTGGGTCGTAATGAGGCCGATTATATATATATATAACATTACATATATATATAACAAACCTTGCAAAAACAGTATATGGCCCGCTTCTTAGGCAAGTTTTGTGAGGTTTCGTGCAGGGAGGGCAAAGTTATAGTGGGGTTCCAAAAACATTTATTTTTCCATAGACTGAATGGGCAAAAACTTTGCGCACAGCTACAGCCCAAACGGCTGAACGAATTTTAACAAAATTTGCGGCAGGAGTATGGGCTTGGTTCCGAAAGCGTGCTTTTGTGTGTTTGGTGGAAATCCGACCAGTACTTTTGTTGCAAAGAACTGAAATGCTTGTCTAAACAAATTAGTGATATCTGGCTCCACTCCGCGGACCCATTTCCCTGTTCGCTCCGTGGACAAATGTCTCATTGGCTTGCAGTACGCCATAATGGCGGCGAACATTGGACGCGGCCAGTGGTTGACTGGAGGGAACCGTGCTGTGCATCAAAGTTTTTGGGAAAGCCACCATGGTGTATCGGAGGAGATTGCGATGCCTTAAGGGACTGACAAACATACTTTACGCCATGTGGTGGTGGGAAGAACGGATGGAAAGGGTGGGGGAGTGAGAAGTGGTTCATCAGAGATATGTGATTATTACATGGACGATGACGGTGGTGTGCCTGCAGTATCCGTGTGTACTGCAAAAATGTGCTGGTCCCTGCACAGGTGAATGGCAGCCGTCGTTACGGCACGATTGCATGTGCCACAACCTCTTACCATGGTGAATGGTGGAAGCTCAATTGCACAAGGGCAGTGCATTGCAAAACATACATTACACCATGTGGGGGTGGGAAGAAGGGATGTGAAGGGTAGGGGAGTGAGAAGTGGTTGATATGAGATATGTCAATAGGTGGAAGAAGATGTTGGTGTGCCTGCAGTATCCGTGCGTACAGCGGCAATTTGTGGGTGTCTGCACAGACGACTACCATGTATGCTGAATGTAGGCAGCCTTCGTTATGGCAAGATAGCTGGTGTGGCGTGGTGACCTCTTACCGTGGTGACTAGTGGGAGCTGAATTGCAGAAGGGGAGCGCATTGTACATGAAATAAACATTGTAAAACACTGTGTTCTATGGTGTGTTGCGTGTGGTAAGGCGGTAGCCCCTTCGATGCACGGATGGAGGCCTTGTACCAACAACTATGTGCCATGGTTGCAATTAGGTTTCACATTGTTGCCTTCTGTGTGTGGTTCGTCAGCATTGCATTTATTGTTGATTGCATGGGTGTGGTGATTGTTAGCATATCCTAAAGTGTTTATTCAATGGCTGCAGCTAATGGGGTGAACAGTTCTGCAGTGTGTGCACTGGGCACTGGGGGCGGTGTTGGAATATCGTTAGTAAAGAAGAGGGTAGGGTTGAAGTGCATCTTGTATGTGCTTGGATACTGCAGCGTGTGAACTGGGTGCAAAATTGAAATAGTGTGTGCATAGAAGTGTATAGGGATGAACTGCATATTTCATAGGTTTGGGTAGTGTCCATTGCGCGCAGCGCTGACTACTGTACTGCACTATGAAGTATTGGTTTTGTGCACTGAAAAAAGTCCTGGGAGCAGGGCCACTGTTGAGAAAAAAAAATTGGTATATTTTGGCAGTAACACCACACTATGTGAATGAAAGTGGGTAGGGGTGCCGGAGGCTGTGTTATGTTTGTAGATTCTGCTTACTGTTTCATGTTTCCATACATAGCTGTATTACGGTGCAGAGGTTGGCTTGCAGTGCCGGTGGCTGTGGTACGTGTGTGGAGTGTAGTACTTGGTCACATGTTGCCATGCATGGCTACATTACATTGTGTTGGGTGTGGGAAAGGCCTAGACCATTGGGTGCATGGCCTACGGACACCGCACCTGCCCAGCCTATCCACAATGACAATGGAGGTATCCGTACGACGCCAGTATGACTGGCATGTCTGCATCTTGTGCACCACCTGTAATTACATGTGGTATTGGACGTTTGTTTGTTGCAAAAGTACACTCATGTGTATCTGTTCCTGTGTGTCCTGGTAACACTGCCACTGTGCAGCATATGTGAACTGACTGTAATTAGTTTGAGCCGCCCACCCACCTCCTACGGGTAGCTATACACATAAACATCCTGCCTGCTATAACCTTTAAACACACAGCATGTCTCAAAGTGGTCGACGAACGTGTGTCGCACTATTAATCAGTACAGAAGTGGCAACAGTGTGCATAGGACACCGATGCACATGCGCAAAACATAGTCTGCCCAAAACGCGTCCTGCGGACATCCGTCCCAAGGGAGAACAGTGGCAACATCACCATTCAACCTCAACCACGCTGCACATGGTCCCTTATTTCAGGGACGCGATCCGGATGCTTGGACAGCAGAAAAAAAACCATTGCACATGTATTTATGTTTTTGAACAATGTAGGCCTGTTTTCCGGGTGCAAGTTCTCCACAGCAGCCCTACAAAAGGCCACACCCCAAAGCTGCTCCACAATCTGTTTATAGCTTTTCAGAACAGAGTAGTAGGCCACATGTTGGACCGAATCTACTGTGCTACATTGCCTTTGCAAGTAATGGCAACCATATCAGCCCAGCTCACTACACACAGTAATGGAGAAAAGTATTAAACAACCCTTCCTGTGAACCACACCATCAGTAGCGATAGTCCCCACTGTCCCATTTCTACGGGTAGCATGCTGAAAACGGTAGTATGTGGCATGTCCGTTTCCCCAATAAAGCAGAAACATTCCTCCTTCACTTTCCCCTTTCTTGTTCCCCTTTCTTGTTCCCAGCACACTGTCATTGGGTAGTGTTAAATATGTCCACACACATCCACCAATCACATTGAAGAGCTCTCCATGTAACAATAGCAGTTCTGTAAAATGTCCTCTGCATACACATCAGACCCAGAAATGTTATAGTGCAATCCCTCAGCCTCTACAATCCCATTTCCATGGCTGCCATCCTAAAAATCCCTGGAAGTGGTTTTTGTGCTGCGTGCGGCTATAGGGGAATAAATTGCAACCCGGGTTGGGGAGTTCGTTTGTAGTGGCGGCTCTGAAAAGAGCCTTTTTTCGAGAGAAACCCCTTTGCTCGGTTTTTATTTGATTTTTAGTTTTCTAGTCTTCACATTGTTACAGTAAACTGTTCAACGCATCCTGTAGATGGGCAAACCCAACAGCATTACAAATGGGCGACATAAAAATGCAATTTGCATGGAAAAACTCTACATTTCCACAACTCATTGCAGAAGAACATTCCGACCAGCGAACAAAAAATTAGACACGCTTCTGTTGTAAAGACACCTTCCAACCTCTGGCTGGGAACAACATACATTAGCATTGTCCCATACTCTTTTTGGGGTTATGGATGAGAAAAGCACCTGGGCAGTTGGAAAAAGCTTCTTCACTACATTCAGCAAACTCTTCAGTCGACAGAACAAACCTAAACAAGCCACGTAACCCAAATGCATGCCGCTGTAGTGCATGACGACAACATCAATGGTAGCAAAAGTTGCCAGGTCTCTGCAAAGTGCAGGCATATCGGAGAAACAGCGGTCATGGACAGCGCACCACAATTTCTCCATTCCTTCCAAACTGAAATTGCCATCAAAGTGTCTTTCATGGGCATACTTGTGCAGATCTATCACAAAGGCGTCACCCAAAGTCAACACAATGTGTTTCTCCATGCCTGCCAGCCTCACTACGCAGAGTAATGTAAAACAGTATGACCGCCCCTTCCTGTGAACCACACCCTCAGTACCTGATTGGATAATCCCCACAGTCCCATTTCCATTGGCCAGCATGGTGAGAAGCGCAGAATGCGGCACATGCACTTCCCAAAGTACCACAAGGCCTGTGGCCCAGTAAAGCAGGAGCAGTGCTTCTTCCCTTTCCACTATTTTTTGTCCATCACTACCTCATTGGGTAGTGTTAAATAGTCACACACGCATCCATCAATGCCATCCAAGATGGTAGCATCTAACGCTGTCAGTTCTGTACAACACTTCATATGTACCGTTACACATTCAGCCTGCAAGTGTTGTGTCATTCGAAAGCATGTCCAGTAGAAAGTTCAGTAAAAGAATGCAAGATTGTGCATCCACATTCATCCACATGAGCACCCATCACCAAAAAATAGAGGTATGAATACTTTTTCTGCAGTATGTTTACAACTCGTTTATAAGTGCCTCTGCGTGTGGTATCTGCCACTGAGCGTCCATTACATTCTTAAAAAAGCATACTGTTTTTTCTCCCATCCCCTACCATCAAGTGGCACTTCAATGGTATATGCTTGCATTGTTTTCATTTACCCCTATCATCCATTGTAATTTCGAAACAGAAACTCTCTTCTTTCCTTCCGACATTGCTATGCATTTTGTCCCTGCTAACCCATCTCCGGCATGAATCATAAAAATATGGCACCAAAACCAGCACTGCATGTCTCTTACCAACCTAAAGCAAGTTCCCAAAAGGTCACTGTCTGCACGGCTGTGGTTCTCTCTAGGCTGGACTATTGCAACAGTCTCTTTTTAATTCTGCCTGCTTCTACTCTCCGCCCTCTGCAACTCATCCAGAAGAGGACTGCGCAACTTGTACTTGGCCTCAAACCCAGGGATCTTATCTCTCCTTGACTGAAATGTCTGCACTAGCTCCCAGTGGCTGCGAGGAATAAGGTGAAAACCTTCTGCATTATGCACAAAGCCTTCTGGGCACTGGGACCTCCATACCTTCAGCTCTCACTTCCTAAATATCTCCCTGCTCGAGCTCTTCCCTCATCCACCTCCAACTCCATCAGGGCCATTCGCTTCTGCAAGCAACTAGTTGGTGGTAGATCTCTTTCTTTGGCTGGGATCTCCCTTTGCAACAGGCTCCCTGCCTCCAAGAAACGTGAGGAGAACCATCATTGGTTCTCGAAGCACCTCAAAGCCTTTCTCTTTGCTTCTGCTTTTTCTCCTCCTCTCCCCTGCTGACTTCCTGGCTGAAACTGATTCTGCACTGGTTACCTGGCCACTCTCTGATGTCGGGGCCAGGCCACCTCCCACTGCCAGTTGCACCCCTGCACTTCCTTTCTGGCAAACCCCACAGTTGGTGACTGTTTTCTGTATCCCTAACAGTTCCACCACCACCTGATGTCTGCACTTATCCTTGCACTTGCCACCATCGGCCCTTATTTTCACTTATTGTCATTTGTTCTTCTTCCCATGTACTGCACTTTCCCCTCCCGTTATCCATGCACTTGAGCGATCTGTGTGACACCTGGCCTAGTAGGTTTGCTGTCTCTGTCTCCCCTCAGTTCCCCCTCCCTTGCCTCGTCGCGCCTTGAAAAACCTGTGTATAGGCGCATTATAAATGCAATATCATACAATTTTACATCATATCATATTATACACACATTGCATTAATAACATCAGAATTCCTGCCACTTACCATGTACACTTAACAAATGTTTTGTTTCCTGCAGTACCCCATTTACTACAAACTTTAAAAAATGTATCGCACAAAACCAGCACTGAATGCATGTTAGCAACTTCAAACAAGTACATACAGTGCATGCATGCAAACAGGATGCCTGCCCCTTATCTTGCACACTTCCACCATAGCTTTCTGCACTTCTCTGTACAAAGAGACGTTCTGCCTCAGTTTTTGCGTACACACCACAATCAGAAAACGTACGGAGCAATGCCTTAGCCTCGACAGTCCCATTTCCAGGGCGGCCATCCTGAAAGTGGCCAGATGTGGATTGTGTAATCCTGAAACTATTGCAGAATCTGCAGAGTTTCCGTGCTAGGAAGAGGGTGGGGGGAGTGTGAAACAGGGTAGGGGATTGGGTCTTTACTGGTCCCTCTGAAAATACTTTATTTTATTTATATTTTGTGGGTTTTTGTACATGCTTGCAAACAACATTTTTTGTTTTTTCTCATTGTTTGAGTTTCTGTTTGCTTCTCTTCCTTCAATTCTTACCGAATTATGGTCAATGCTTCTTGCACAGTGTAACAAAAAAATCGTATTGCCTATGGTGTTCAAAGAAATTCCATTTGCATGGAAGCGATGTATATTTTGCAACTTCATGCTCTCATACTGGGTGGAGAACATCCCATCAGTGGTCATAAATGCAGACATGCTTCTGTTCATAAGACACCTTCTGAGCTCTGTCTGGGAAGAAATTACACTGGCATGGTCCCATATTCCTCTTGGTGGAATGGTTGAGAAAACGACCTTGGCAGTTGGAAAAATCTGCATCACTGCATTCATCAACTTCTTCAGGTGATGGATCAAACTTCCACACAACATGTAACCCAAATGTAGACCTCCATAATGCACCACGACAATTTGAACAGTAGCCACAGAGGCCACCTATATGCAAAGGCAAACCATCCCGCCAAGCCTGTATGCATAGAGACTGGCCCACAAAGTGTCCACTTCTTCCAACCTGAAATTAGCAGCAACACCTCTTTGCATGCCATACCTGTGCAGATCTTGTACAAAGGTATCACCCATGATCAGCACTGTGCATATCTCCATCTCTACCAACCTCATTACACAGAGTGTTGGAAAAAGTAGTACCGCTTCTTCCTGTGACACCTGATTCCATAATCCCCACACTTCCATTCGCATGCCCACCATGCCCAGCATGTCCAGAATGGCAGGATGTGGCACGTGTGCTTTAGCAGCTACAGCGAGGGCTATGCCCCAGTAAAGCAGGACCATTCCTTCTCCCCTCTCCACTGTCGTTTTCCAGCACTCCCTCATTGAGTACTGTGAAATATTCATGCACAGATGCAGCAATCACATCCAAGACCTCTGCATCCAACACTATCATTTCTGTACAGCACTCCATATTTACAGTTGAACACTCTGAGTACATGTAGCGTGTGCTCCCAAAGCACCTCCAGTACAAAGGTCTGGAAAAGAGTCCACGATTTCAGCATCCAAAATCATGCAGAGCGGCACCCATCACACCTTTAACCATGCACACAAATGTCTACTGCTTTCCCACACCTAGCACAACATAATGGAGCTATGCATGCATACCTGTGGGCAGAAACCGCAATCCACAAACGTAACATAGCCAGCGGCACTTCTACCCAACCCCAGCACCATAACACAGATGCATGGAAACATATAACAGCAGATTCCACAAACATACCACTGCCAATCCCCCAATGTCATCAATGAAATGTGTGATGTCATGTTTGATGTCATGGGTGTTAGTCTTAGCAGTGCACAGTGGTGGAGCAAGTTATGGTTGCTTAGGTTACCATAACTGCCGAATTTCTGTTTTTCTTTTGGTTTTACTTGTAACCATAATACGGATAGGTTGTTATTAGTGCACAGTAAGTGTAATGTTCCTTTCAAGTACTTTTTGCACTGAATTAGGGCAACTAAAGCATATTGTCCCTTTAACAACTTTTTTTGTCAGTGAATTTCATAGCTTTTTAGTAGTGCAACTTACCCATAACATCCCTTTAACAGTGTTTTTGCAAGTGAATATAAGATGTAAGAAATAGATATATATTACACGGCCTGTGGTAGCGGGCGTGTAGTTATGGTTAAGTTGCTCAACCCATAGGTAGAGCACTTTTTGGGTGGCTTATAACTTAGCTTCCTGTTGCGAATGGTCACCAAAACTTTGCAGAGAAAGTATATGGGCCGCTGTGAGTGTTTTTGGGTAGTTTGGTGAGTCTTCATCCAGGGGGTGAAAGTTATAGGGGTGGTCTCAATGTTTTTTTCCACAGACTGAATGGACAAAAACTTTGTTCACGCGTACAGGTCAAACCGTTGGACGGATTGTCATGATTTTTGTGGCAGGAGCGGCACCTTGGTCCCGAAAGCGTGCTTTTGTACATTTTGTGATAATCAGTCCTGTACTTTTTAAAAAATTAGGTGAAATGTACGTCTCAAATAATTAGTGATATCTGGCTCCGCCAGCCCATTTCCCTGTTTGCTCTGTGGTCACAAGTCTGATTGGGTGGAGTGTGGCGTGATGTCGGCAGACATAGGATGCAGCCGGTGGTTGGCTGGGGGAAGCCTGATGTGCGTCATCATTTTTGGTAGCGCTGCCATGTTGTATCCGAGGATAGTGCAGGGCCGAAATGGGCTGAAATACATGCTTTGCGGCATCTGGTGGTGGGATGAGGGGATGGAAAGGGTGGGGGAGTGAGAAGTGAATCATCTGGCATATTTCATTAGGTGGAAGAAGACAGTGGTGTGACAACGGTATCAATGCGTACTGTACCAATTTGCAGGTACGTCCTTAAAGAGTGCCTTGTGTGGTGAATACGGGTAGCCTTCATTACGGCTGCATAGGTCCTGAGGTGACCTCTTTCTGTTGCTACTACTGGGAGATTCAATTGCACATGGCGAGTGCATAGTACATGTCATGAGCATTTTTACATAGGGTGTAGTGTGCTATGTTGTGTGTGGTAAGCTTAGTGCCTTGGATGCATGGCGGCAGGCCTTGGATGTATGGCTGCAGGCCTTGCACTGAAAAGTATGTCCATTGGTTGCAAGTACATTTCACATTGTTGCCTTGGGTGTGTGGTTTGTCAGCATTGTACACATTGTTGCTTGTATGGGTGTGGTGATTGTTACCACAATCTCCAGTTGTGGGTGTATGGCTGGAGAGGGTGGAGTGAACAGTCCCATAACAATGCCAATCACAGGAAAATACAAAACATACAAACACAACTTGGAAAGACGTTGAAATGTTAAAAATGTATCATTCTGAATGGTAACTTAACACCAAATTGTTGGCAGATGCTGTGTGATGGTGTTACACTCTGCCACTTGCTTTCATTGGTGATTCACCTAAGGGTTGTCCCGGTAAGAGTGCAGGACCGAATCAAGGACCTGACAGGTCAGTGGATTGGTTTGAGTCCAATCAAAGTAATTGCCTACCAGTACACTGTATAGGCAGACTAATTAATGTGTTGCATGCTTTCTCCTGTAGCCTACCTTAGAGTCACATACATTACTTGCCACTATAAAAAGCTGTAGCATATGTCACTGAAATGTGTGGGCAGTAGGACTACTTCAAAAGCAGTAGCCTACTGCCTAAAGCTGTAGGGTTGGCAAGTATGCAGCACAGTACTCCAAGTGCTGCCTTCTTCCTAAACCCCTGTAACTGTTTGCAGGATTGTGTGCAGCATTTTTGTCCAGCCCTATTATTTGTAAACACAACTGGTGTGAGTCGTTTCAATAAATGCTTTAAACACGTAGTGCCATTTACAATACACCATTGCTTGGTGCCGATGTGAATGAATCTGGATGCACAAATCTTTGATAGTTTCACAAAACTGTGAACTGGGATCATCCTAGACTTTCAGTCTGAATGTCTAACACCATATATGGAGTGTTGTACAGAGCTGATAGTGTTACATGGAAAGTTCTTCAATGTGATTGGTGGATGCGTGTGTGACAATTAAACAGTAACCAATGAGGGAATGCTGCAAAGAAGCTAGTGGAAAGGGAAGAAGGACTTCTTCTGCTTTACTGTGCCGCAGCCCTTGCGGTACTTGGGGAAGTGCAGGTGCCACATTCTGCCCTTCCCAGCATGCTGGGCAATGGTAATGGGACTGGGGGTATTATCCAATCAGGTACTGAGGGTGTGGTTCACAGGAAGGGGTCGTAATACTGTTTTTTATTACTCTGCGTAATGAGGTTGGCTTACATGGAGAGACGCACCGTGCTGATATTGGGTGATGCCTTTGTGCTAGATCTGCACAGGTATGCCCAGGAATGAGACTTTGATGGCGATTTCGGTTTGGAAGGAGTGAAGGCATTGTGGTGCACTGCCCATGTCTGCAGTTTCGGTGTTGTGCTTGTACTTTGCAGAGAAGTGGCCCATTTCGCTACTGTTCATGTTGTCATTGTGCACTATGGTGGCATGCATTTGGGTTATGTTCCATCAGCTGACGAGGTTGATGAATGCAGTAAAGAGGCTTTTTCCCACTGCCCAGGTGCTTTTACATCCATACCACCAAGAAGAGAATGGGACTATATTAATGTATGTTGTTCCCAGCCAGAGGTTAAAAGGTGTCTCATAAACAGAAGCATGTGTAATTTTTTGTCTGCTGGTGGGATTTTCTTCTGTAACAATGACATCATTAATTCTCGAAATGCTGAGTTTTTCCATGCAAATGGTATTTCTTTGTCGACCATTGGTGGTGTTATTTTGTTTGCTCATCTACAGCATGCGTTGAAATGTTTACTGTAAGAATGTGAGGAGGATAAGAAATCACAAAGCCCTATAAAAACTGAAAGAAAGGTGTTTCTCTAAAAGCACCAAAAAAAAAGGCTCTTTTCAGAGCCACCACTAAAGACGAAATCCCCTACACTGGTTGAAATGTATTCATCCATGCCCGCCTACAGCACGAAAGCCACATCCAGGGCTTTTGAGGATGGCGGGTATGGAAATGGGACTGTGGAGGCTAAGGGATTGCACAATAACGTTTCTGGGTGTGGTGTCTACACAGAGGAGTGTTGTACAGAACTGATAGTGTTACATGGAGAGGTCTCCAATCTGATTGGTGGATACGTGTGTGACTATTGAACAGTACCCAATGAGGGCATGCTGGAAAGAAGATACTGGAAAGGGAAGACAAACTGTTCCTGCTTTACTGGAGCGCAGCCCTCATGGTACTTGGGGAAGCACACGTGCCACATACTATCATTTTCAGCATGCTGCCCATGGGAATGGGACTGTGAGGATTATCGGTACTGCGGGTGTGGTTCACAGGAAGGGGCGTTAATACTTTTTTTCCATTACTGTGCATAGTGAGCCGGGTTGACATGGTTGCCATTAGTTGCAAAGGTAATGTAGTATAGCAGAATTAGTCCAAAATCAATTACAGCTCAAAGCAATGTGGCCCGGTACTCTGTTCTGAAAAGCTACGAACAGAATGCGAAGCAGCTTTGGGGTGTGGCCTTTTGTAGAGCTGCTGTGGAGCCCTTGCAATCGGAATAGAGGCCTACATTGTGCAAACAAATACATACATGTGCAATGGTACTTTGTGGGATGTTTGTTAGAGTGTATTTATACAATAACAGTCCGTAGAATGCAGGATACTGTACTTTTCCACTGTGCGAGGGACCAAATCTTGCCTGCGGAATAAGGGCCCATGCGCAACATGGGTGCAGTCGCATGTTGATGTTGCAAATGTTCTCAATTGGGACGGCTGTCAGCTGGACGTGTTTTGGGCAGAATACTTTCTGCGCATGTGCATAGGTGTCCTATGGACACAGTTGGGATATCTGGACTGATTAATAGGGTGACACACGTGCACCGACCACTTTTGGGACAAGCTGGGTGTTTGTAGGGTATAGCAGGTGGGATGTTTGTGTGTACAGCTACCTGTAGGACGTGGGTGGGTTCCTCGTCACAAGTTTCTTTGCATATGCTGGACAGGGGTGGTGTTACCAAGAGACAGAGGAGAGAGATGCATGCGCATACTTGTGCAACGGACAAACATCCGCTGCCACAACTAATTATAGGTGGTTCACAAGATGTGGACATGTGGTTCGTACTGGCGTCGTACGGATGTCTCCTTTGTTATTGCGCATAGGCCAGGCACTTGCAGTATCCATTGGAAACATCCCTTTTGCTTAATTGTGGTCATTCCCACCAGTACTGTCCGCCGCTGAGTCATAACACGATTTTACAAACAAAGGAAAAGCCACATATACACTCAGCAACAATTTACATATCACCCTTTCTTTCCATACATTCATACATACTATTGGGAAAGGAAAGTGGTAGCAGAAGTTAATACATATAGTGGGGAATTGGGGATTTGTACAGGTTGGTTGTGAGGGGAGGAAGGGATTGAGGTATCATCTTAACGTCTCTGATCACACAGAACTTGAGGGGATGGTGGCCTGTGAAATGGGGAAGAGGTACACGTGCAGGTCGGGCAGTGGTATTTTATTTTGTCCATAATATGTCCTTGTACGTAATCTTTTAAGGTGGCAACATTGGTCACCAATTCCTCCATTTTGGCTTCCATGCTTTTCAGTTTCTATTTACAGAGTTTCTCACTTTTCCTGTGCCCGTATGCTGTTGTGGAAGGGGCGCTGCTTGTGCTTCATTTCTTTCCTTTCCAATATGTTATCTTAAAGAAAAAAACTCTGTTAGGTGTACATGAAGGATTAGATATTAAATGTTTTACGTTTCACGCTGCAGTGCGTACCAATGGGGTTCCTATCATAAGTTATTTCTTCATGAGGCAAATTCTCTTCCAGCCACTCTATGGTGCTTGCCATTGCTGCATGCAAAAAGACACGTTATGCTTATGTACCATTGTATACTGCACCAATTGTGCAATTATCAGGCAAAGTTTAGTGTGCTAACTACGTTGAAGTGACATTCTGGTCTCACTACTTTCCAGTCCTTACTCTGGCCGTTTGTTCTTCGTTCCTATGTAAAGCAGCAGTGCGGTAAGATTGTTGAAGGCAGACGTCACTTCTTTTGTTGGTGTATTCCGTTATGTTTGTACTCCCTATGCCTTTGTTCTGTTTGTTTGTTAAGTACAGAGTTTCCAGACCGACTCTTTTTTCATGTGCAATTCACGTACATGGTGCTGGTTACATATTTTCCTTGTTTTTGCTGAATGGTACCACTATGTAAGAGCACCCCTGCCTTTTTCAGCACGTTGGATGCCACCCGATATCCGCAAACAAATGCACAGTCCGCGGTTACTGTGCCCATCGGCATGGAGCCATCCATTTAGAATGTTGTATGGTACATCTCTACAAACAAAGGGTATCCTTGGTATCCTGGAAAAAACCTATGAAATTCAGTGATTTGAATATGATACAGTCCTCTATGGCAAGCCAATATAAGTCTCTCCTGTCGCCTGTTATGTGTTCTCTCTTGGTTTTGCCAGTTATAGTTCTTATTGCATTGTTTTGAATTACTTGGCACTGTTTTATGTAGTTTCTGTTTGCGCCAAGTAGCAGGGAGTTTCCATAATCAAGCTCGGAGAGGATGGTGGCACTGGCGATTGTTGTGCTGTTTTGTTGGCTTAGCAGGTGTCTGATGCTTCTCAGGAGTTTTTGGTCGTATTGGCAATTTCTTTTAAGGTAGGTGACTTGGGCCTCGGAACCCAGTGAGGCCTGCAAGTAAATGCCTAGTGTCTTTACTTTTTCTGAGACTTTGATTGACGTCTCTTTGATTTTAAATGAGGAATAAGCAGAGTTAAGTTTATTCCTGGCATAAAATGAGCCAAAGATCACTAGCTCAGTATTGAAGCCATTTAATGCACATCCAATTTGCCTTCATCCATATTTCAATGGAATTATATATAGATGTTAGCTTGTCGCTGTCTTGATTGTAGTTTCTGCCAAGATCTAAAACCAAAAACGTATCATCAGCGAAATTGGTGAAAAATACACCTAGGTGGGTCAGCAGGGTACATTAGCAGCGCAAATACAGGTTAAAGAGCAGAGGAGAGAAGCTAGCGCCCTGTGGAATGCCACAATCCACTGGCCCAGTTGATGAGGCGTGCTCACCCCAGAGGATCTTGGAGCATCTGTTTGGGAGAAAGGACAACACCCAGTTGATAGCCTCCTGGGAGCAGTCACCCGATAGGTCCAGGGCCTCTCAGAGCTTCCGATGATCCAGCAAGTCGAAAGCTGCCGAAAGGTCCAGGAGGATCAGTAGTACTGCCTTACCCCTATTTAGGATGCCTAGCATCTCCGACTGAAGATCAATTAACACAGACTCTGTGCTGTGGGCTTTTATAAATCCTGACTGTTGTAGGTGGAGGAGGTTGTTATTGTCTACGTAATTCTGGAGTTGATCTGGTGCGATCTTGCTTAGTATTTTTGAAAGAAAATCACAGTTTGTGATTGGCCTACGGTTTGAGAGGTCTTGTTGGTTTAGTTCTGGCTTTTTTGTCAGGGGTGTAACAGAAACTGGTTTGATAGCTGCAGGGACTGTGTGGTCCCTAAAAGAAGCATTTACCATTCTTCTAGGAATGCAGTGAATACTTCTGCATTGTCCAGTATTATTTTGGGTGGTATTACATTTTCTGTGCAAGAAGTGCAATTAATGATTGAGAGTGTTTTCCTCATGTCGTGCATGGATATTGGGGTGAACTGGAATTTTGGACCTTGTGGTTTGAGAATGTCTTCTTTTATTTTGGAAAGCTGTTTGAACCATTTCACAGTCTTCCTCTGTGGGTTGGAACGGTGGGGAGAGGGTTTTTGGTTTATCGATGGCTTTCAATATTTGAAAGAGTTTCCCTGTGGAGTTTGCAGCAGTAGCAATCTGTTCATTGTAGTGATCCTTTTTAAGTTCTGTAAGTTTTGTCCTGTACTTGGTGTCTATATTCTTCTAGTTCTTATTATTATTTTCGGCAGGGTCTTTTAACCATATTCTTTCTAGTTTTCCTTTCTCTTTTTTGAGTGTATTGGATTCTGCATTGAACCATTTTTGGTGGTTTGCTTGGGTCTAACTTGTTAGTTTTTATTGGAGAGTGACGATCAAGAAGTTCCTGAAAGCAGTTATTTTAGGTCAGCACTATTTTGTCACATGTGTCGTTGTCTGTTGTGGTGTTCATGACGTGATTTATTCCGTGCCATAGTATGGAAGTCATGATTTATTTTTAGGTTTCTGCCTTGTACATTCTTTGGGGCATTGTTTGTTTTTTCAATTTTTTGCTTTGATATGAGTCTGGATTCATTTTTGTAGTGGTCTGACCAGATACATGGGTGAGTTGTCATCACTGTCATGTCGACATTATTGGTGATTATCCAGTCTAGCTGGTTACCTGAGATAGAGGTGGGGTCATTGTTTATTACTGAGTAGGAGAGGTTTTGTAGGTCCTCCTCTAGATTGGTGGCTTCTTTGTCTTTTGTTTCCTCTCCACCTGTTAATATCTCCAAGGAGTATTGTCCCTGTGTTTGGGGCTTTAAGGTTGTTCAATATTAGTGTTAGTTCATTGTTGAAGTCTGAGACCAGCGAGAATGGCCTATAAATGACTATGATGTTGATGCAGGGGATCAGTTTGAGGAGTAGGATTTCACAACCTGTGCAATGTATGGGAGAGGGAAACAGCTTGAAGTTTTGTGTGGCGATTATTGCCACTCCACCTCCTTTATCTGTTTCTCAATTTTTAAAGTAGATAGTGTAGTCTGCTGGTACCGCAATGTCAATGGTAGGTCCGATTGGTTCTTGTAATCATTTCTCAATGAGGCAAATGATGTCTAAGTTGTGGTCCACAATGTAGTTGTGTATTTCCTGACCATGCTTGTTTAGAGATCTTGTATTTAGAAGTGTGAATTTTAATTGAGAGAAGTTTGTGGCGTTGATTTTGTTTACTGGCTTTGTTCTGCTCTCACTTAAAGATTGCGGTTATGAGTTCACTTGTTCCGTGTTACCGGTTTCAACGGAGGTAGCTGGTAGTAGTGGTTCTGCTACAGGTGTGGGGATGTTTTACGATAAGATTGGAATAATAAAGTAATTTCTAGCATTTATGTAAGCCTGGGCTAGCTGTTGGTTTTGTAAGACTTTTGTCTGGGCTAACAGGTGACAGATTTTGGAGTAACCCATACCTGAATAGGAGTTTAGGAGCTGCTTGGTGCAGGGAAGAGTTTTTCGCCAGACGCCTATGTCCGCCGGGACCGGGGTAGACCGTCTTCGACGCGGAAGTGCCGGCACTGAAGCACCTGACATTTCGCTACATGCAACATTGGGGTTTCTGGGAACTATAGTTCCCAAGTGGTTTGCTTTAGTGCAACATGCGTTCAAGCCTGAACAGGGTGATGGTCCTCATATGAAGCGCAATATAGGTTCTAAGTAAGTAGAATGACCTAAGAAAAGGCACGGGATGCTGGAGTTTAAATCTCCTCCAGCATGCACCAGTGCAAGTCCAAAAGTACCTGTCAATTAAATTTAGCAGTAATAGCATTGGAAAACGCAAAGTTTCACAATTCTATATTGCAATCTTATTCAAGTATGTTTCAAATTCGTACTGGTCTAACTAGTAGTACACTGGCTGTATTAGGAGAAAAGCTAACTAAAATATGGTGCGCTGTGTGTCAGAGTTTAACTACAAGCTGAAATTCAGCAGACTAACCTTGGGTAGCTGGTGGTTCCGGGGAGTTAAATGTCAGTCCGCCGGGACCGGCATAGATCTGCTTTGTCGGCCTGCTGTAAACACCATTGCCTTACGGCCTTCTCTGCAGTATAGAAACCTACTCATGTAGAAACATAGGCATTGTGTGCAGCATACACCATAGAGGAGCACTATTCGTAATCTTGCCGTGTAGGAGAGGAAAATTATATATGCTTTCGTAATAGAGTTTTGTGTACTGTGAAACAAATAATAAGTAGGTAATGAAGCCCCACTTACGACAAAACTATACTACTGCAGACAAAACATAAAGAGAGCACAACGCATAGAATATCAACATGTACAGGGAAAGTAAAGCAAGAAAACAAACAGCAGTATTATAAATTGTTCTTAACTAAGTGTTCTCCTTACCTTCATGGACAGAATTGATTGCTGTCTTTCAAGCTTACTTCTTCCCCTATGTATATGTTCCATATGATGTGAGTGAACCCTAAGGAAAGTATTGTAAGAACATATGACAAGGGAAAGGTCTACAAATATAATATCTTTTGAATTTTTAGTTCCTAACTGCCAGTGAAGAAAACTACCTGGCACAGATATGTCAATGAACAAAAAAAGAGGGTGACACACTTGTGATGTCATCAGTGATGTCATCAATGACATTGTGATGTTATCTTTGATGTCTTGGGTGTTAGCCCACCCTGTCATAAGGATAGTATTTCCATCCGTGCTGTGCGCAGGCAACTTGACACTGTTCTAAGGACACGCGTGTTGATAGCGAATATTAAAACTGAGGACATGCCATAGTTAAAATGTTTGTTTCTTTGGGTGAGCTCCTGACTTATACGTTGCCATGGGTGTGATATGCTGTGGTGCAGCATATCACAGCAATAGATACACCGGTAGTATCGGATATCGGTCAGGTGGTTGTGGGGAGGGCCTAGAGTCTTGGGTGCAAATTGAGTATATGCTGCAGTTAAAATGTTTGATTCTATGGGTGTTATAATGAGCTATAAGCCACCATGGTTGTGATATGCTGCAGTGGTTGTGGGTGCACCCAAGACCAAAGTTATAAGCACTGCAGTTATAAGGCACCATGGGTTTTATATAGTGCGGTGGTTGTGGGCAGGACATAGAGTTCTGGGTGCATGGCTGCAGGCTGTAGGCCATACACCCAAGATTCTAGGCCCTTCCCACAACCACTGCAGCATATCACATTCATACACCACACCCATACAATCAAATATCTATCTGGTAGGTGTGGGGAGGGCCTAGAGTCCTGGGTGCAAATTGAGTATATGCTGCAGTTACGATGTTTAATTCTATGGGTGTGCTAATGATTTATACCCCACAATGGGTGTGATATGATGTGGTGGTTGTGGCCAGGACCTAGAGTCTTGGGTGCATGGCCAAAGGCCATGCACCCAAGAACTAAGTTATACGCACTCAAGTTATAAGCCAACATGGGTTTCATATACTGCATGCCTATAGATTCAATTATCAATGGCCATACACCCAAGACTCTAGGCCCTGGCTACAACCACCGCAGCATATCACAGCTATAGATACACCCGTAGTATTGAACATGGATCAGGTGGTTGTGGGGAGGGCCTAGAGTCTTGGGTGCATGGCCAAATGCTTTTGTAAGCAGTGTTTCTTGTTCCATGATGGTATTATTGATATTTTCACATCCTCGTCCACTGCTATGGATGTTAATTGTGTTTGTTTGATTTTGTTTGTATGCTTCTTCATTAAAATATGGTTCTGTGGTCATTGTGTGACTCCATTCACCTCCACAAATATTTAAGAAGTTATTTTTGTTGACATTGCGTTTATTGAGAAGTTTCTTAGTTTTGTTAGTGGTTTCATCCTATTTAACACTAAAATAAATAACTTCCTTTTGAGAAGGATTGCACTGTCTATAAGAGCTTGTAGGATTCATTTTCTACGGTTGGTTTTAAGGGTTGAGGATGATTTCGCTCCTCTTCTAACTAGATTCTGAAGACTCTGTGGCAGAACTTTTTTGCTAAAATACTTTTTTTACTATGGGTTCTTGCTAGTATATAAGGATATATAGGAGCATTGTTAGCAGTAGTGGTAGCCGACTTCTTGTAAAGCATTTTCTGTTTCGTGCCACATTTTGATCGAGGAGGCAAAGTTTGTGTATTTGAAGCTTCCTTTGTTTCGCTAAATGACTGTATTTGGTGTTTTGTTTCAACATTTTGTACAAACTCTGCTAGAGATGGATGCTTACTTTGGACACTTTTATTTTCATTTGGTCTATTTTTGCGTTCCTTTCTACAGACTTTGTTTTTGGTAGGCATTCTTTGGGGGCTGTTGAAAAAAAAAGGTATGGGTTGGTCTGTTTTACAATGTATGTGTGCTGTGTGCATGCATGTTTGAGTTTGATTGGGAAGATGTTTGTGGATGTGAATTGGGCAGTTACAATGAGTTGGGAAGGCTATTTTTCTATTTGTATATTACTACACTGTGCTTGGGATGAGAGTAGAAAGTGAGCTAGTGGTGAGGTGAAGCATTAATAGTAAACGTAATGGTATACAATTAAAACAGCTATTTCTTTTGTAGTACTAACATTCTAAGGCTTGTGTATGTTATTTGTGTTCCAAAAACACAGGGATTTGTATGCCATTCTGCCTGTTAATCTTTGTTTAATAAATGGGTATGTGTGGGCAGAATGGTTCAGAAATCAATGTTTTTTTTGGTGCGCAAATTACATAAATAGCCCACACAGTCTCTTTGAGGAACAGTAAGAATATAAAGGTAGTACTGTACTTACTTTTTTTTGTGGAATGACCAGGTTTCTTCGGATATGTTGTTTGCAGTGTAGATGCTGTTGATTTTCAGGAGAGTGGTCTTCACTGCAATTGTAAAAGGAAGAAGTTAGTAATTTTGTGTGTTTAAAGCAGTGATGTTAATGTACACGTTCATTTTTCAGCCTTCGTGGGAGTATTCTCGTTTGATATCTCAACACAGTGTATGCGTACATTTCATTTCACTATGTACAGCCTTTATATGTTATTTGCAGTATGTTAGTTGAACCTGCTTCGCAAATGAGTACAATTTTCAGTTCATGAAATTCCTTTGGTTTTTTTCAGCTGTGTTGTACACAGCAGAGAGGTTTGGAAGTGGTAGGTCATTATAGTAGATGGGAAAAATTTGAATACTTTCATATTATAAGTAGGAATGTGAAAAATCAGGAGCACCTGAGAGGGAGATGTTGCCACAGCAATCAGGAACGTTTATTTCTCATATACGATTGCATTGGAAGTAGCATTAATTTAGGCGGAAGACAGTAAAAAGTTGTGACTTTTTTAATGGAAAATCGAGTTTCGCGCCTAAATCGGGAGGGTTGGTACGTATGTATAGGTTATGCGGCAGTAAGAAGTAGTGCAATTTTTCAATCAAAAATCGGAAGTCTCGCGCTTAAAATAACAGGTGTCTGTCAGGCATCTGCAAAAAAAACAAGAAAACTGCTCTTTTCAGAGCCCACCTTAAAGGGGAAAAGGGGAGCACTATTTAAATGTACAGTCGTCACGCTCAGATCCTCTACATGTCCGCGGACATGGCGGTAGTCTGCAGGCAGCGCATACTACTACGGGGATTCTGGGGTGGAGAGGCATGCAAATGAGAATGAGCGGAGCTAGGGATTGGTCAGTAAAGTTCAGTGGGTGTGTTGTGAACGGAGACACTTAGTGAGAACGTCTTTTTCCTTAGAGGAGAACAGACAGCTATGGCTGTGTATGCTCAAAAACAGATTATCTGGATTTTGGGAGACTCATGGATGCATTGGTTGAAGGTGCATGCAGAACGTTGCAGTATATCTGCAGATCTTGGTTTCCCTCATGTGGAAGTGCACTAGCATGGAGTGCGTGGAATGAAGTGGCTGGACTTGGTACCTCTCTGTGCTACTTTACAGACAGAGCGTCATCCTGATATAATTATGATTCATTGTGGAGGAAACAGTTTAGGGCATGTGTATGGAATTTCTGTGCAATTTGCAATGAAGGAATGAATTGAGAAGGTCATGGACATGTTTCCAAATTGCCACGTAATTCTTTCAGACAAAAAGAGATGTTGGCATGTCCTCTTTCCACAATGAAAATAAATATTATGTTTTGCAGCATATTCATTTTTCGCAGAGATGGAGTCCATCTTACATATGCTGGCAATCAGATTTTTCTTCAAAATGTACAAAATTCATTGTGACCTTTTTTGCCATTCTAGTCACCTATTTTGCATTACATGTTGAGGAATCCAAGTTTTTCAAACACACAAAACACCACCAAAAGGCTCTTTTCAGAGCCACCACTTACTCCTAAAGAAAAGTGCATTGGTTTTGCTACGGTTGCACCCTAAAATTTTGTCTGTCCTAGGACTGTCCGCGGACTTTTTGAAAAAATGCGTGGAGGCCTACACCGTTTACTTCATAGTTCCATTTTTAAACTGAGAAAGGCAGCTCTTTTATTTTTGTTGTTTAAATATATTTTTATTTTTTACACACGACACACTAGGAGAGGAGGGGAAAGGAGGGTAAGGAAGGGACACCAACCACAGGGATAAGAAAGGGCAGATGGAGAGAGAAAGATGTAGGGTGGGCCTTATTTAGGTAGGTAGCAGCTCTTCTGGTGCTCCGTGACCGTAGTCTCGAAAGCACTTTGAAGACTCTCCCCCCTGCAGAGTACTGCGTTGCAGTACATACACAATATTGTGACCTTCGAAAGGTATGGGTCAACAGCATCGCAAATGTCCTGTGAGGAAGCTGGAGGGATGGGCTCTCCCACAGGAGTGTCTCTTGTGGTGAGAGGATCGGACACTGAGGATGCTGCGGAGGAACTCAACCTACTACGCTCTTCACATGGTACCACCTTGCGAATGTCCACACCGTGGAACGAAGTTAGGTGTTGTTTCATGGTTATCGTACCAAAGCTGTACACACCAGGTCTCCCACGACTCAGCACCAAATTGCACTGTTTACAGGTGACCAGGTTGGCACGTACTTTTGGTACATTACCAACAACGGTAAACAACCGCCACACCCACGACTCCTGGTGAGTGCTGGTAGTAGGGAATTCCACCACCTCATTCTTTTCATTCTCTTCTTCCTCGCTCTCTACATCCGCACGCGTATTTCCCTCTGCAGGCCCTTGGGGAGGTGGTGACGGTGGAGGGTTTGGGGTGGTGCTGAGGCTGATGTAGCAACAGCAGCCATGGATGCCAATAGGGTTGGTGAGTTAATCTCTGCTAGAGCACTAAAGGCAGCAAAACTCAATCTACAATTGCCAGAGGTACAATGAAGATTAGCTCGGGGGTGTGGCCTTTTATAGGGGTGGAGGGGTGTGACTCGTGTCCATATTGATCACTCAAAAGCATTGAAAAAGTTCCAAACAATATGTGGAAAGCTAGGGCCATTGTATGGGACATGTGAAATGGTGACTTTGTATTGTAAAATAATTTGGCTTGTCTGCATAAGTTCTTTTGAAATGTTGCGGAAGCGGACAAAGTGCCCAAATTAGGACACACGCTCAGCGTGGGTGCGGTCACATGATGACGTTGTGAACACTTCCGCGAAGGACGTGGGTTCCCGCAGGACACCAAATGCACAGGAACGGTCGTGCACATGTGCGCGGGTGTTCTACAGACAGTGTTCGGGTCCTGAAACTAATTAAAAGTGCCCCACAAGTGAGACGGACAGTTACGGACAGGCGCAATGTTCGTACGATTTACGGGTGTGGTGCGCATGTGCGTAGATGTTCTGCTGACTGTACGGCCAGGTACAGTGTCCTTAGGACACCTCCATTTTGTTTGACTATGGACGTGCCAGATTAGAGGCACACAATTCCATTAAAGGTAACATAAACTTTTTTTTATTAAACACATATACAGCAATTAAGAGAGAGAGGGGGAAGCAGAAACTGAAACACATATAGGGGAATTAGGGTTTTCCACAGACTGGTTGAGAGGGGATGAAGGGATGGAAGTTTTGTCAAAACATTTATGTTGTTCTTCAGGGTTTGGGGATAGTTCATTGGGAAATGGAGAAGGGGGACAGGTACAGGTTAGACAATGGCATCTAATTTTTCCTTTGACGTGGTCCTCCACAAATTGCCTTAACGTATTAAAATTCTCTTTTACCATGTCCACTTTGTCTTCTATCCTTTGTAAGTGTCTTGCACTCTGTCTTTTGGTGAACTTTCTTCATTTTTTACCTGGTCTGTTAAAAATAAATATATATATGTTAAGTACCCATAAAGTACTGACTATTAATTTGCTTATGCAGAGAAGTGTGTACCATTGTTATCCCTATCTTCCGACATTACGCCATGCGGAAAATTCTCCTCCAGCCAGCCCAAAGTACTGCACATTTCTGTGTGAAAACAACAGAAATACATTCTTTGTTCTGCACCTCATACAAAAAGTATACAAACATACAAGAAAAATGAAGTTCACTTACTACTTTCTTGTAATTTATATTCGTTGTGTTGTGTTCGCCTACTGTCGCTCCTAGCTGTACAGTTTCTGTGAGGTAATTACGTTGGAGGAATATCTTTTTTTGTTATGGTATAATCCATTTCATTACATATGATATTTAAATGGATGGGTTATGTGTGAGACGTGTAGATTCCAATGGTTATTTATTACTACTTACATTGGGCCTCATTACATGGTAGGCGGTAGCCATGGCGCTATTAGCGCCATGGCTACCCCCTTACCGCATTCAGAGTCTGTGTTCCCGGAATGGGGATTTACCAGGTCATTCCGACCTTGGCGGGACCGGTAAGGCCCCATTCCGGGAACCATAGGGCTCAATGGGAATAGGGAAGGAGCTAATAACGGGCCCGCTATTAGCAGGCCCGTTATTAGCTCTGAAGTCCCTTAACGGGTCCCTTCCTTAACGCCTGGTAAAACCAGGCGTTAAGGAAGGGACCCGCTAAGGGACCTCGTATTAGGGCGGTAAGGGATTACCGGCACTGGTGCCCTTACCGGTGCCGGTAATCCCTTACTGCATACCGTGTAATGAGGCCCATTGTGTTTATGTGCTGCTTTTTAAACTTGTATAGTTTTTATATGGCATGATAGACCAATTGCAGATGACTCCCGACTGTTTGCGTAGTGTTGCTCTCGTCTGCGCCTGTCTGCGAACAGACGCTCAGTCCGTGCCCGTCAAATATCATTAGTGAAGGGGTTCAGTATGTTCTATGTTACAAAGCAAAAACAAAGAGGTGATAGCTGGAAGGTTTAGAATCAATCTTAACCACTGGCAATGCTCTGGGCAACCCTCCAGACCACCGTTCTTCACCTGCCAAGCCATTACAGAAGGGAAAGACCATATGCAAATCAGGCTTGGCCCCACCTCAAAAGGGGCAGTCCAGCCCGAACTGCTAGGCCACATCCCTTCTGCACGAGACCACAAGCATCCCCAAACATGTTTCGCCCTTGTTGGGGCTCATCAGTGAGGAGTAGCTTGGGTCTCTAGGCACAGCAGGCACGGGACCCACGTCTGGGCATACCCGTCCCACTCGGGGTGACAAAGCAAAAACAAAGAGGTGATAGCTGGAAGGTTTAGAATCAATCTTAACCACTGGCAATGCTCTGGGCAACCCTCCAGACCACCTTTTGGGGTGGGGTCAAGCCTGATTTGCATATGTTCTTTCCCCTTCTGTAATGGCTTGGCAGGCGAAGAACGATGGTCTGGAGGGTTGCCCCGAGCAATGCCAGTGGTTAAGATTCAGTCTAAACCTTCCAGCCATCACCTCTTTGTTTTTGCTTTGTCACCCCGAGTAGGACGGGTATGCCCAGACGTGGGTCCCGTGCCTGCTGGGCCTAGAGACCCAAGCTACTCCTCACTGATGAGCCCCAACAAGGGCGAAACATGTTTGGGGATGCTTGTGGTCTCGTGCAGAAGGGATGTGACCTAGCAGTTCAGACTGGACTGCCCCTTTTGGGGTGGGGTCAAGCCTGATTTGCATATGTTCTTTCCCCTTCTGTAATGTCTTGGCAGGCGAAGAACGATGGTCTGGAGGGTTGCCCCGAGCAATGCCAGTGGTTAAGATTCAGTCTAAACCTTCCAGCCATCACCTCTTTGTTTTTGCTTTGTCACCCCGAGTAGGACGGGTATGCCCAGACGTGGGTCCCGTGCCTGCTGGGCCTAGAGACCCAACAAGGGCGAAACATGTTTGGGGATGCTTGTGGTCTCGTGCAGAAGGGATGTGACCTAGCAGTTCGGACTGGACTGCCCCTTTTGGGGTGGGGTCAAGCCTGATTTGCATATGTTCTTTCCCCTTCTGTAATGGCTTGGCAGGCGAAGAACGATGGTCTGGAGGGTTGCCCCGAGCAATGCCAGTGGTTAAGATTCAGTCTAAACCTTCCAGCCATCACCTCTTTGTTTTTGCTTTGTCACCCCGAGTAGGACGGGTATGCCCAGACGTGGGTCCCGTGCCTGCTGGGCCTAGAGACCCAAGCTACTCCTCACTGATGAGCCCCAACAAGGGCGAAACATGTTTGGGGATGCTTGTGGTCTCGTGCAGAAGGGATGTGACCTAGCAGTTCGGACTGGACTGCCCCTTTTGGGGTGGGGTCAAGCCTGATTTGCATATGTTCTTTCCCCTTCTGTAATGGCTTGGCAGGCGAAGAACGATGGTCTGGAGGGTTGCCCCGAGCAATGCCAGTGGTTAAGATTCAGTCTAAACCTTCCAGCCATCACCTCTTTGTTTTTGCTTTGTTCTATGTTACATGCACACAAAGTAAGGGAATCCTAGTAAATATCTCCCAAATCCACATGAGGAAAGTGTACATTCAGTAAAAATAGTTTGTTAAAGGGATGTTATCCTTAAGTTGCGCTACTAAAACACTATAAAATTCAGTTAAAATACTTTGTCAAAGGGACGTTATGGTTAAGTTGCGCTACTAAAAACCCATGAAATTCACTAAAAAAACTTTGTTAACGGAACGTTATGGTTGAAAGTAAAACCTAAAAACCCTTGAAATTCGCCAGTTATGGTAAGCTAAGCAACCATAACTTGTGCCACCACTACCGTGCACTGCTAACACTAACACCCAGGACATCAAAAATGACATCACAAATATCATTGATGACATCACTGATGGCGTCACATGTGCATTTACATTTCATACAAGCGGTTGTGAATGTAAAGTTGGGAAAAAAGTATCAGGGATTATTGAGAGATGTGTAATAAACTACATACTTCATTATGCAATGTAGTGTTCTAAAGAACATTCCATTGCAGTATTCTTTCTAGTACAGGAACCTACTCATACAGAAATGTACGTATTGCCTGCAGCATACACCACAGAGGTGCTATATTTGTAATATTCCAAAGTTATATAAAGAAACGTTGAATGCTTCTGTATCAGACTTTTCCGTTCTGTGAAACATGTACTAAGTAGCTAATAATCCATCACTTACTACATATTTCTACTACTACACACAAAACATGAATAGACTACAATACATACAAATTTGGCCCTTATATATGGAGAGTAAAGTAAGGAAACAAGAGGCAGTATCATTAGCAATTGTGTATAATCTACATGATTGCATTGACGCCCAAAAAAGATTGCTGTTTCAGGGCTGCTTCTTCCCCTATAAATGTGATGCAATTAAATTATAAGGAAAGTAGTGTAAGAACATGTGAGAATAGCAATATCTACAAATGTAATACCTTGTGAAACTAACGTTTCTGACTGTCAGTAAATAAAACCACCTGGCCTAGATATGGCAGTGAACAATAAAGAAGGGGCTAGACATGTGATGTCATCAGTGATGTCATCAATGAGATTTGTGATGTCATCTTTTTTTAAAAATTATTTTATAACAACACTCCAAAACATTACAAATAATTAGGACTTCCATGTTTAAGTTTGACCACATAACATTACAGAATACACACTTCTGTCTTCTCCCTCCCACCCCATTAACTCGAGCCCCTGTATCCGTGTCATCAGCCTGTTCTTCATCAGGCGGGTCTATTGTCATTGTCTTTTCCGAATCATCATCACTGTAATCGGTCTGGGAGGGGCCCGCCATTGTAGCCACCAGTTGCCTCCATTCTATTAGGGGTCCCACCTCCTCCTCCCCTGCTGGCTGCATCGAACCAAGCAGCCGTTTCCGCCTATGCCCACTACCTGAGGTCAGCCCACCACAACTCTATCCTGGGCCTATGGGCTGCCTTCCAGCACATTGCAATCCTCCGTTTGGCCAGTTTGTAGGCCAGGTCCTTCATCTTACTGATGTGCTTCAGATTACGAGGTCTAGGAAAGCCCCCAAGCATGCATGCCCAAGCCGACTCCACCACCAGCATAATGCCTTTTCCTGCCAAGCGTATCGTCCCACCTGCGGGCAAGCCCAGAACATGTGTAACATCCCAGCTTCCTCCTCCCCGCACCTGGGGCATCTCTGAGTCAACTGGCCACCAAACCTGGCAATTTTACTGGGGGTCAGATATGCTCTATGTGTGACATATAGTTGGATCTGCTGGAGCCTCGCGTTCCGGGACACCTTCTTATGATACCTTTGGGCTCTATCCCATAGCCCATCCGACATGGGTTCTCCCACCTCTTCCTCCCAAACATGCCTCAGTTGGAGCAATTCCTTCCCCACCTTGGACCCCAGTAGCTCATATATGCGGGATATCTCATGCCCACCCTCCGAGATGTCATATATCGTCTCAATGGTGGCATCAGGTTGTTCTTCAAGCACTGCTGCCGGCCACTTTTCTCGCACTTGTTTAACGATTCTGGAGTAGGTAATATGTTGCCTTTAATGCACCCCGGTGTCCTCTATTAGCTTTTGGAATTCCAGTGCCTCCCCCTCCTGCCATATATCTCCCAGGGTAGCCAGGCCCATCGGTTCCCAGTATTTACAGACCCCTTTTATCAATTGGGGGTATTCTCTGCATAGCGCCACCAGCGGAACCTGCATAGAAAACTTAGCCAGGTATCCCACAATCTGCCATGCCCTGTGCTCACCTCCCAGCCAAGCACCAACAGCCTCGCCATCTCTAGTACCTTTGTTTTTGTTAACCACACTATCTCTCTAAGGAAGTAGGGAGCAGGGTCCATACACAACAGCCTTTCTTCAGACAGCCACCTGGCCACATATTGCAGTTGTCCCGCCAAATAATATAACTCAAAATTCGGCAGGTTTATACCTCCCCTGTCACACAAATTCTGTAATTTCCAGAGAGCCACCCTGCTCCTGGAGTTATGCCATATGAAGCCCCTGCACAGGCTGTGGAGACTGACAAAGAAGCGCCTAGGGATCTCATATGGGATAGTCACAAAAAAATGTAACAGTCTGGGCAGGACCGCCATCTTAATCAGAGCAGCTCTCCCCATCATGGCCAGGGGTAATCTGGATCAAAATCTCATGCTATTTTTAATGCTTTCAACTGCCTTTTCCGTGTTGTGTTTGTGTTCTTCTCCTGTCTTGTGGTATATGTCAATTCAAAGATATCGGAACGTCTCGGTTCCCCGGGGTATTGGCAATACTGGTAAGCTCCTTGGTAGGGCACGTCTATATCTCCCCAGGGGGAACATGCTAGATTTCCTGTGGTTTACCGCTTTGCCGGAGAGGGTAGCATATCGTTCCATCACCTCCAGGATGTATTGTATGTTCTCCTCTGGGAAGCGCAGATACAAGAGTATATCGTCAGCATATAATGAAATAAGATGCGAACCACTAGCAGTGTGGATCCCTATCTCCCCATATTGTTGTCTAAGACAGACTGCCAATGGTTCCAACGCTAGTATATACAACATGGGCGACCAGGGGCAGCCCTGTCTAGTGCCCCTGCTAAGTTGCCATTTATCTGAGATAGTGGGGCCCGTTTTAACCCTTGCAATTGGGGAGCTGTATAACATTTTGACCCACCTAAGATATCCCAGCCCCATTCCGTATTCTCTCAAAGTCGCTAACAGCCAGGGCCATCTTACTGAGACGAAAGCCTTAACCCGTCCATCAAGATGATCGCCAGTTCACCCGGGTCCTCCTCTGTCTGATCAATAATATTGTGCAGCCTTCTATGATTATCAGTTATATTACTGCCAGGGACGTATCCCGTTTGATCGGGGTGTATCAGTCTGCTGATGACTCGCTTAAGCCTGTTTGCTAGCACTGCCGTGAGGATTTTGCTGTCCTGGTTAAGCATCGATAGGGGTCTATATGACCTGCAGTCGGTGCTAGGCTTACCCGGCTTTAAAAGCGGGATGATCACCGCCTCCCATAGGGACTCTGGCAACCTGCCATGCTCAAATACCTCGTTAAGCATAGCCAGCAGTGGGGGAAGCAGCTCTTGTTTATAGGTTTTGTAGAATTCGCTTGGGAGCCCATCTGACCCCAGAGCTTTACATGTGGGCAGGTGCTGAATCACTATCTCTAGTTCTTCGGATGTGATTGGGACATCCAGGTCTGCCCGTTCTAAATCGTCTAAGGTGGGCAAGCCTGTGTCTTCTAGGGTTTCCTGGATTTCTTGGTCCTGTAAGAGGATTCAATTCAACACTACAGCTAAGTCAACGCCTAGTCTATAATACTGAATGAAAACCCTTATTGATATAACTTTATGTCCAGTTCATGCGTTCTGGATGACTACCCCTATATAACACCCCTCTCTTGGAATCCTCCTGACCCCACTGAGCCAAGAAGTAGTTCTGTTTTGCAAGTTAAAAGGTTTAATTGATAATTTAAACAATATATATATATATATATATATATCAGGCTTTATAATAAATTAATAATTGAATATCACACTTAATCTGATATGCTAAAGATTAACAACGGAGAATCTGGCACTAGCACACTTCTTTATAATCACTAAGGAGTTGACATGAAATGAATAAGATAGCAACAATACTTTTATGGTTTCCAATGGATGCAATGTGGAATGAAATGCAGTACAGAAAATAACTTGATAGGATTTCAGCAAAAGACAATGTAATCACTTTCTTCGACAATTCACCCCCCCCCCCTTTTATGCAATGCAAAGAAATGGAAGGAAAGCACACAATTCTCAGAAATGCAATTCAAATGTAATTCAGTTCACCCCAGCAAACTTGGACTACAAAAGTTGGAAACACAGGCCCAAATGCTTTTAAATGTGCTGGCAATGTAGAAAAAAATATGCTGAAAATGCTTTTAATTCCCCCTAGAGGTTCAGGGTGAGTGTTATCAAGTTAATATTAGTCCAGGCTCACACTAGCAATGATCTAGGATTAACTAGCAGGTTAAACGAATTTTTGGCAAATGGAAGGCAAGCAGCAGCAGATTTTTACATGTGGAGAAACTTGCAAATCGCGGCAAATTCGCGAGTGCGTTTTTCACGATTGCGGCAAAACTAAACTTCAGAGGAAAGTTACTGCAAGTCTCTAGCACAAACGGTCACGGAGATATGAGCGATTAAATAAAGGTCGTTTTTCAGATTTGAAATTTTAAAGTTCAAAAAGACAAGTGCAGCTTGCAACTAGAAAATGACAGTGACAGCTTTACAAATGACAGGTGACAGTTAGGAGGCAGTTCTACTTAGATTAAAATACCTTGGATTATATTATTTTAACTAAGAGATTGGTTCTGCACAGTTTTCTAGGTACTCACACTATATTCTTGAGTTAAATGGGCCTCGCCACGGATCTGGTCAGGTTTTGGACTGGACTCCGGTTCAGCTCTTTGGTTCTGCTAACATTGGCCTGGGTCAGCTCTCTCTGGTTCTGCTAACAGGTCAGCTCTACTCTGCTGGTCTGGTCTGGGTCTCTGAAGGTTGATGGAGGTAAAGTATGGATTTTCCAGCAGAGCTTCCAGCTGCAAATGGATTTGAAGGTCCCTATCTGTCCTGTCCCTCTGCTTTTATGTGTTTTTAAAATGGGTGTGTGTGAGCAGCATCACTAGCCAGCCCCTCTCCACTTATCATTGGCCAAGCTTTCATTTCTCCCCTGATTGGGGGAGCTAAGTTGTGTCAGAGTGATGACATTTTACAGCCTGCAGAAAGTCCACTGCTCCTGTCAACTTGCACACAAATCTAGATTTGAACCAAATACATATTTCATAGCTACACAGTGGTTTGAAATTACATGCACCCATCACATATCACAGGAGGTATACCCTGTTCAAACTCTGCTCTTCCTGGGGGCTTGCATTCAGAAATGGCAATATTTTGCACTTTTTAACTGGTTTGCAATATCGGACATTAACCCAAATTTACACACATGTGCGCAAGGAGTATGGACATTAGTTGATGAAGTGTCAGATTTTTCACATGCACACATTTTGAGTAATATCCTCTTTTCCGCTAAAACCCCCCTGAACATGCCACCGGTTCTAAAAACCTCTTAAAATGTGGGCAGAAAAATCACAAGAATTATGGTGTCATTTATAAAATTTTCACATGTCCGTACTATGAGTTATCCATCTTTTTCTAAAACCATATTCTGGCTATAGAGGTGTGTCTTTTCATGTCACTTGGTACAGAAACCAGTCTTTCCAGTTTCTGCCAAGCAAAGAGACCCTGCCCCTCCCAGCTTCTGCCAAGAGGAAGCTCCATTTACGACTCCCGCCAATAAAACATTTGCCTGAGTCAGGACAGGGCTTTGTTCAGAGCTCCTGTATTCTGTGGGGGCTCCCCTTAATTCAATTATCAGAGAGATGGCATATCCTTAGTGTGGCCAGCAAAAGGCAGATAGGCCTGGGAACACAGCTGTGACTCAAGTTTCACTCCTGATGGGGGGTAGTTGCCAGGCAAAATTGGAATCTCTTTAAGCCAGTTTTTAGCTACATGTCATTTCTGTTCCCCAGTTTAAGTCAAGACATTTTTTTACATATGCAGCTAGGATGCTGATTCTAAGTTTAAAACTATGACATTTAAACAATTGCAACCTATGTGACACTCAAAGTAGGTCACTCATTTCTTTTAAACATTTAGATTTGTAGTGTCTTTCAGTCCAAATTTACTTAAACTGCTGAAATCCACAGCTCAGCCAGTCTTGTTATAAACCTTCAAGTCACTTCAGAATATAACTTTACATTGGATCCACCTCTTAAAATGTCTTTCTTTGGCATGTTTTGGGTTCATTTATTCAGTTTTCTACAAAATCTGGTGGTTTTAAAACGCCGGCTTTTGGATAGTGGTGAGTACTGGTACTGCACCCCTTTTTGGGATTTAAGAAAATGAATTCCCAACAGTTATGGGTTTGCTTTTGGCAATCAGCATTGCCACTCCCAATGGTTTCAGACTACTATGTGGGTAGTCCAATGGTGGTTTTAGGCAGCGTCCTTCTGTGCCCATAACATCGGCAAAAATGAGTGGCAGCCTATTCTTCATGCATTTCCCTGTGCATTTTCTGGGAAGCTCTGGCCATCATGATGTTTTCCATGTCAATACTGCACAGTTTTGAGGTAGGGCTCGGATGCATGGGTAAATACATCCCACAAGCCCCCCTCTTGCGATGGCCATTCTATTTCACGAATGGGACTCGCAAGACCTGGGATGTTTCCTCATCTTCTTCCAATAGATGGCACAGTTCAGCATCTTTTCCTCCATCCGGTACTGATCGATCGGTTCTCCTCGCCGGTCCTGATGGGAATATTGGGCGGTACACCGGGCCCGTTGCGTCTCTGCTCCCGGTCTCCGGATTGTCCTCCTTGGCCCGTCTCCAGGTTTTCTTTCTCCTAGGACGACAAAGGAAGAGCGGCAATACCTATTCATAGACGTTTTTTTCCACCACTGTTGAGATAGTGGGGCAGCATATGCATTTCATCATAACGAAACATTACATTCTTATTTTGAAAAAAAAACAGTATAACTAAGATACAGTTTCATGCAAATCACAATATTTTAGAGACTAGATGTGGTATGTTTTATGGTTGGAACTGAATTAATCTGAGACAGTACCCGCTAGGATTCCAGAGGATTCCTCCAGTTGTTGCAGAGTGTGCCTGGGATGGCAACATTTCAACTGGTTAATGTGGACCCTCTTGACTTCCCCCGCTGCCAAAGGACCTTTGGGGATGTGGATTTTGTAGGCCACAGGGGAGATCTTGTCGATGATCTCAAAGGGTCCCTTCCACGTAGGCAAAAATTTCCGCTGTTTTGCCTGGTTTCTTTGGAAGTTGTATAGATAGACCCGGTCTCCCACCTGATATTCCTTCCTGGAAGTTTTCAGGTCATAATGGGTCTTCATGCTATCAGCCGATCTTTCTAGATTCCGCTGAGCATAAGCAAAAGCATGTTGAAGGTGTTTCCTTAAATTCTCCACATACTCATGAGTAGTGGAGGCATTTATCAGTGTCTGCTCTTGGGTCCTGTAGAGCAAATGCTGCGGAAGCACCATCTTGCGCCCAGTCATCAACTCAAATGGTGACATTTTGGTTGCAGATGAAGGGGTAGATCTGATGGCCATTAGGACCAGAGGTAATCGGATATCCCAACTTGGCCCAGAATCTGCCACAAACTTCTTTAATATGCTCACAATGGTTCGGTTATATCTCTCTACTGCCCCAGAAGAAGCTGGTCTATAAGCAATATGCAACTTCCTTTTGACCCCCAGTATCTCCCACATCTTTGTCATTACTTCACTGGTGAAGTGGCTACCTCTGTCTGACTCAATACTTTGAGGTAGACCAAAACGGGAAAAGATGTGGTTGATCATCAGGGCAGCTGCGGTTTCTGCCTTGCAATTTGGGGCTGGGAGACATTCCACCCACTTGGTAAACAAGCATGTCACAGTCAACATGTACTTATTCCCCCTAGCGGAGCGAATCACAGGGCCTACAAAGTCGATTTGTAAATCTGACCATGGCAGTGTCATCCCCCGCTTTTGGAGAGGCGCGCGGTGCGTGAGGGATGATGGCTGAAATTGTGCACACACAAGACACCCCTTCAAGTATTGGTCGAGGTCCTGCCCCATGTGTGGCCAGTATGCAACCTCTTTTAAGATTTCCAGTGTTGTGTGAAACCCCCTATGACCGGCGGTGGCCGCATCATGGGCGTGACTTAACATCAGGCTTCGGAATGAGGTAGGAACCACCCACTGATCGTGGCCAGCTTTGGATTTCCTTACCAACAAACCGTCTTGGATCCGGAACATTTTTGGACATTTCATCAACACTCTTAGGTCCTCTTTCCCAATGTAATCGGTATTCGTCAGGGGAAAGTTCTCAGGGTCCTCAAGGTGTTGGTAAAATTTACCAATTATTGGATCCCCTTTCTGAGCTGTAATCAAATCAGCATCAGGGGTCTCCTTACTCCATTGGGCAATTGAAAGGTCGTTGTGAGCATTTGTCTGGGACCTAGTGATAACAGTGACCTGGATTTCCCCCAACAGGGACTCAATCTCAATTAGATCCCCTTGGATGGCCCCGGTTTTGGCCAGCTGATCAGCTAAGTCGTTTCCAGTTTTGTCTGGTCCCTCTACTTTGGAATGACCCTTGATCTTTTTCCAATAGATGGTCATCTCATTCGAGGTGACCAGATCATCAATGTTTTGGATCAACTTCCCATGTTTCAAGGGTTTGTTGTTAGCACATGACATGCCTCTGGTTTTCCAATTAACCAGGTGCTCCACGAACCCGTTCCGTACATAATCCGAATCTGTGATTATGACCAGTTCGTGGAGTTGATGCTGGACAGCAGTGAGGATGGCCTGATGCACAGCCATCAATTCTGCCACCTGACTACTTTGGGGACCAATTTTGTATCCAGCGGAGGGTTCTGGGGACTCATTCACCCATGCATTCCCTACGCCGGCCACCAGTTCTTTCTCCCCGTTGTTGTCAACATGGTAAGAGCATCCATCCACATAGACAGTGGGCATTCCCTCACACTTGTCCTCTTTAAAGACTTTGGGCCTCATTACGACCCTGGCGGTAAGGGGTTAGCGCCATCGTTAGCTGCGCCGACCCCTTACCGCCAATCACGAGTTCCCTTTCCGCCATGGCGGATTTTACACCTGCTTCTAGCGGGTGTAAAAAACCATGGCGGTAAGGGACCTTGATGTTAATTACGCCACCGTAATTTACGGTGGCGTAATTAACGCCTTCCCCACTCCCATTATGCCCTATGGGGCAAAAATGGGAATGGGGAAGGGTAAATGGGGATTGGGGACTTACCGCCCCGCCGACCTCGGAATGGGGCGGTAAGTCCGCCAACCACCATGGCGTAAACGTAGTTTACGCCATGGTGGTAAAGTCACGGCCCAGGCGGTAACTTACCGCCTGGGTCGTAATGAGGCCCTTTGTGTGGGGAATTAAGGTATGCCTCCATGTTGTCCTTGATTTTTAGACTTTCGTCCTCGAGACAGTTTTCTCTGGCACAATCATGCAAGTCAGCCAGACCTTGCGCGAGTGGACTCTTCTTGTTTTGGCCATATCTGACCTCCACAGGAAAGCCTTGCATTGATAGAATCCAGGAAGTAATTCGGGAATTACTCACATTTCCGGCCCGGATTCTGTCACTTTGGAGATATTGCAGAGGCTGGTGTGGAGTCTCCACTATGATGTGTTTCCCCTGGATAAACGGGCGGTAATTCTTCAATGCCCACACCGTCGCCAGGAGTGCCTTCTCACAATCGTTGAATTTTTCCTCCACAGAGGATAAAGTTTTGCTCGCATAGGAGATTACTTTATTGACCTTGTCATGCTTTTGGTATAATACTGCCGTCAAGCACGTATTAGAGAACCCCGTCTCCAGGAAGAACTCCTTGTTTCTGACAGGGTAAGCTAGGCAAGGCGCTTGTGAGAGGCTTCTCTTGAGTTGTCTTACTGCCTCGGCTTGTTCTGGACCCCATTCCCACTTGACCCCCCCCTTCAGGAGATGAATCAGGGGTCTGGTGATCTCTGCGTAGCCCTCAATGAACTTTCTGCTGTAATTAGTCAGTCCAAGGAGGCTCCTTAGTTCCCGCAGAGTTGTGGGGTCTTTCAATTTCTGAAGTGCTTCCACTTTCTTTTCCTGGGGACAGAGACCCTGAGGAGTAATCTCATGCCCCAAGAAATTAACACGGGTTCTACACCACTGTGCTTTCTGAAAGGAAAGTTTTGCTCCGGCGGCCCTCAACTGGGTCAGAACATAACGGATCTCCGCTATGTGTTCCTCCAAAGATGAACTTTTGATGAGGACATCATCTACATAAGCCAGGTTACCCCTCGCACCCAGGTTGGGCATGGCCTTATGTAGGAAAATGTTGAATTCATTGCCGGAGTTGAGGTATCCGAAGGGAGTCCGGGTCCATGTGTACTGCTGGCCCCCAAAGGTAAAAGCCAGCTTGTATTGGTCCTCCCTACTGACAGGCACGGTCCAGTATCCATTGGTCAGGTCTATTGCAGTGAATACCTGTGACCCCTGGATCTGGGCCAGCCCTTGGTCAATGTAGGGCAGAGGCCATCGGGAAGTATGGACCCGTTTGTTGAGCTCCCTGAGGTCGGCGCAGAGTCTCCACTGGCCGTTTGGCTTCAATATTCCCAGCACCGGATTATTGAAGGTGCTGTGGACTGGACGGATTATTCCCCTGGACTCAAGGTTCTTAATTATTTCAGTAAGGGACTCCATGGATGCGAGAGGCAAGCGATATTGCTTCACAAACACAGGAGTCATGCCAGGGTCCGTGGGGATTGTTGTTGTGTGGATGTCGGTGCGACCACAGTCATATGAGTCTACCGCAAAGAGATCTTGGAAATCCAAGAAAACTTGTTTCAACTTTTGCTTTTGTTCCAGAGTCACACAGGCATCAGCTAGGTTGACTCTCTCTTCCACCATCTGCCTGAAGCCTGGAAAGACTTCTGGTTTGGCTATCTCCGCGGCCTCCTCCAGCTGGGTGGAGAAGTCCCTGGTCAGAGTGCTGATTTGGACTGGAGGCTTCAGGTGGGAAAGGCAGCCCTCATGGACTTGGAAAATCACCTCATCCCTCCTGAAGTCACAAGTCACATCTTCCTTACCATAAGGGCAAGAAGTGTACACCAGGAAGTTCCCCCCATGCCGGGTAAAAATCCTGTCTGGTGTTGTATTGTCATCACTGTCAAAAGCAGTCCTTGGGGATTGGCCCTAACAGTTCATTACCTAAATCTATGGAAAAATGTTGGTCATCAACCGCCATTCCAATAATGGTGCCTGCGGCTAGAGTAATACTCTTTAAGTCGCTGTTATCCACCTCTATTAGAATGGTGTCATGTTCTATGTTGACTAATGGAGTTGGGTTTACCCCCAACCCTTGCTGTTGGAGAGAAGCGTTTAGATGTATGTAAGCATCAGGGTTTTGCAAATATTGTCCTCTTTTAACTTTCACTTCCAGGGAGAATTGTCGGGTCCTTTCTAGGATGGTGACTTTCTCTTTAACCTGAATTTCAACTGCATAAGGTAGCAATTGAGCTGACCTAAATGCTTTTTCTGGATCATCAAAGCCCATGGGATTATCTGCTAATCGGGACCAAGCTTTGAAGTTTATTAGGTCCAAACTAATGGCAAAGCGATTGAGAATGTCACTGCCTAAGTAAAAGGCGGCAGGGGCGTCTCGCACGACCCAACAATTGTGGACTATGCTCTTGTTGCCAATGGAGATTTTGAGCATACACCTGCTTGGCAGGAGATGTTTGGAATTAGGTGCTTCCAGGTCCATTTCCCATTTGTCTATCAGTTTGAATGTGGGAATGGCTGGATCTTTTGGGAGTTGGCGGAACATGGCTTCGCTGATGAAGCTCTTACCGTTGTTCACACACACTCGAGCGAGAACAGAGTCCTTCCCATCATTTAACTGAACAGGGATGAACAACTGCTCTCCAATTTGCTGAATATCAGCCAGGCTCTGAGCTGATTTCACATCTTTCTGGACTATAGGAGTGGGAGTTTCTGATTGTGGATTAGTATAGAATCTCAGAGTGTTTCCCTCCAGCGTGGAGTACCACTTTAGACTGGAAGGAAGGTTGATTTTCAGAAATAGAGAGGACCCTCCATCACCAGTCTGTTGTCCTACTGCTATTACTGTCACGTCTGGAATTTGGCTATTCTGGAAGTGAAATTCTACTTGGTCAGATTTTTGTTCAACCATGTGGCAGGTGCCGTTTAAACTAACATGGTTGACACTCTGTTTTAATTTTATTGGTCGGCTAGTCTGGGTCCAGAGGACCTTGTTTACGCAATCTATTAGGGGTGACAACCTTCTCAGGAGGTCATTCCCTAGTAAACAAGGGGTGCCCTCTGGAGTCACAACTATGACCGGGTGTTTCAACTTGTGTCGCCCAATTTTAATGTCCAAGTCTGCCATCCCCTCGACGGGAATTTCCTTCCCGTCAAAGTTCTGTAGTTGTCCAGGAAGAGAGGTGAGAGGAATTTGGTGATTCCCTCCCCTTCCTGCATTCAGTTCGTCAAAGGCCCTTCTGGACAGAAGGGTAGCTTGAGATCCAGTGTCCACCAGTGCCAAAATTGTACCCTGCCCCTGTACTTGTACCGGGGCATAATATCTTCCCCCCTTCTCCTCAAGGGGGCACAGATAATGCACATTTTTGGACAACTGGTGGGCTAACTTTCTGGTTTTGGACATCGCTAGCGAAGAGATTTGGGCAGAATTCTGTGGAGAGCCTTGGGAATCTGAAAGAAAAAGTTGGCCACTGGAGATCAGAGCCATTGTGGGTTCCCCTGGCTCCGGTTCCGGGCCGCCCCCCCCTTTTTGGAGGCAGTCACCGGGATGGGTTTGAACCAGGGGATTTTCTTGCTGTTGGTTCTGGGATGAGATGGTGGGCGGCGGTAGCTCAGTCTCCCCATCTCCCCAGTCTGGATTTGCATCCCTAGGGACCCATTTTTCTTTGGGAGGAGTTCCCCCCTCTCTGAAGGAGAAGATCCTTTTCCCAGGATCCTCTGAGGATCCCTCTCCCTCAAATTGGAAGATCTGTACCTCCTCCTCAAACTGAGTCTGTTTGGGTCTTTTGTTTCTCCTACCCCCCCTCTGCTCCTTAGGAGGCAGACTTTCAGGGGCAAGAGATTTTGTTTCCGGTTCCTGGGTTTCCAGGGGCTGTTTACAAGCGAGGAAGGAAGCTTCCTCCAAGGCTTTACACCCCCCTTCCCCTTGTGCCTCCTCCCTGGGAACCGGTGAGTTATCGGGGTGCTGCCCCCGTCATTGTTCTGGAGTACCAGGTCCAGAGTTTGGTGCGTTTTGCGCCGGCATGCCGATCTGAGGGTTCTGCTGAGCCCTCAGTATGTGACCCAGATCCCGCGCCATGTTTTGAACCTGGCGCTCTAACTGGGAAACCCGCTCAGGCTGATACGGGGCCCTGTTTTCTCCCCTGGGCTGATCCCGGGAAGGGTAGCTATCCCTTCTTTGGTAGTACCCCTGGTTGGGAAGATTTGGGTACCCCTCCACCCTTGGCCTCCCCTCTCCCGGATTAGGTTGTCTGGGCTCAGGGAATTGGGGAAAGAAGGGTGGAGGATTTTGGGGCTGGAAATTGGGTGGATGCCTGGGGAAAAAGTCCTGCCCAGGGTTTGGAGAATTTCTGCCCTCCTGTGGGAAGTTGGGAGGGAAGTTCCCTGGGTTAGGTGCTTGGCTGGATCCCCCCCCTTGGGCTGGAGGAGTCCACACATAACCCAGGATGGGTCTGTTTCCCTTGTAACGGGGGCTTACATAATCAGGAGAGCGAGGGACCCCATTTGTGGGGCTGCCTCCCTGGCTCCCTGTCTGTGACTGGCCCGAGGACCTTCTGGGCCTAGCATTATTAGGTGCAGGTAGGTTTTTAGGCCCTCCCATCTCCAACTCTAAAACGGGGGTGACCTTTACCTCTGCCACCTTGGCAGCAGCAGGGGTGCTGTTGGCTTTGGGGTTTTTCTGGGCATTATTTTTGCTATCTACCGGTTTCTGCACCTCATAGATCCGGGTAGCCTGTTCAAGGACCCAGTCTAAAGATCTTTTCTCGTGAAAATCCCTCACGAGCTGGGTCATTATGTATTTGGGCAAGGCATGAAAAAATGTATTAATGAATTCTCTACTGTCTGTGCGCACCCTTCTGGTGGTCTGCGCAAAAGCACGTTTCAGTTCTTGCACAAATTCTTGTGGGGCCTGATCCTCCCCACATTGAAAATTGTAGGCTGCCTTGCGAGCCTCTTGAGGATTTCTATGAATGGAAAAATGTTTCAAGATGGCCGCCTTATAGGTGGACCATCTTAAATGATTTTGGTCCTCCAGCCCCGCAAAGAAACTGGAGTATTCCGGGGAGAAGGTCCACTTTACATATTGAATACAGCTTTGGCTGTCCTTCAAATGGAAAGTCTCCATCATTTGCTCAAACAACTCTAAGTGCTCCCAAACAGAATACTTAGCGTTCTTATGGTAAGGCGTGATGACGCTCCTGATCGCCTTAATCTGCTTTAAGGGGTCCTTAAGCAAGGCCCTTTTTGCCTTATTGGCCTTTTTGGTTCGGGTAACCCTTGTCCATTCATCCTCTGACTCAGAGGCACTGCTCCCAGAGGTTCCTGTCAGTTCTTCCAGGTTTTCCCGGATTCTGCGAGCCTGGGAATGGCTGGCAGAATGTGGGGACCTGGTCTCCTGTTTCCTGTGGTGCTCAGAGGAGTCCTCAGATCCCTCCTTGCTGCCAGGATTTGCTGGGTACCCCCCCCACTGACCTAACTGGGCAGAGGTTTTCAGGATGCCCTTAAGGGGCCTACTCTCCTGGGGTTCCCCACTGAACTGTACCGTACTTGGGTGCCCATACCCGGATGCCCACCCCTCCATTCCTGAGTGGTACTGGCCTATGAGCCCCATAATTTTAGCTGGATAGTAATCTGCCATCCCTGTGGCCCTGTGCTCATGTGCGCCAGGGGACATGGGGGTGGTAGAGTCCAGGGACTGGGAGAGATGAAGGCCCCTGGTGTTAGGGCTCCTGAGGTTATGGTCAGGAGTCTCTCTTTCCCAGCGGACCTCATCTCTATCCGCCCCTGCTCCCTGTTGCAATGCAAGAGCCTGCATTTGTGCTTTCAGTTCCTCAGTCAAGGCCTTACTAGACTCTATCAGTCTCTCCTGCATCGCTACCTGTTGTTGGAGCCTATCATTGTGTTGACAGAGGGCCTCATTTTCCCTCTGTGCTTCCTGGTTGGTCCTGGAGAACTGGGCCAGTCTTTGCTGCAGGAGGTTTACCTCCTGAGTCCCATCCCTACTGGCCTGCTCCTTTCTTGCCAGAGCATCTTCCACCCTTCTGGTGTGCTCTACCAAGTTCTGGTTTTCTTTTTGGAGGTCACCCAGCCCCTGGAGGGCCAGGTGATTTTCTTCAATTTCCTTTTTTAAGTGGCAGACTTCCTGGCCTAAAGTGTCTCTTTCCTGACTGAGAGCCTGCATCTGTGCTGCCAGGTCGTCCCTCTGTCGTTGAAAGGCACCAGCTTTTTGGCGCTCCTCATCAAACTCTGCCTGGGTATCCAGGTCTTTCAGAATCAGTTTATTGCTCTCCTCTTTCTCTCTATCTAGCTGGCTTTGCAGGGTGACTACCTGCTCCGCGCATGCCCTGTTGAAATTGATCTGTTGCTCCAACTTTTTCTGGTTCTGCAGTAAGGAGTCCAAACTGTCTTGGTGCTCCTTCTGCAGGGCCAGAAATCTGGTATCCTGGTCTGTCTTTTCCTGTTGTAGGATGCCCATATCCTCTTTTATTTTAATGATATATTGCCTACTATCATTTTCTGACTCCTGGCTCCTCTGCAGCCTCTGCTCAGAAGAGGCCAGATCAGATCGGGCTTTCTCTAATGCCATCTGTTGCCTATTTGCCAGATCTTGGCTTTCAGTGCATTTATCCTGCATGTCTCCCATATATAGGTACAGGTATGCTGCTATCCTGGCAATCTTATTGTGTTCATCTTTGGCTTTAGGAGCCATATATAGTTCACTCAGGGCCACATGTAATGGACCCTGATCTCTCCATAGGTCTGACCCTGTTTCAGTGACCTGTCGCGTGATGGCCTGCAACCAGGCATCCTGGCCCTGTTCAGTCCATTCACCTCTCACAAATAGTTTATGTAAGAGGTGCTCTCTGGCTATTTTCATGTCTACTAAGGTCGTCATTCTAGAGATTGGTTTCTGTCCTGACTTACAGAAGTTTGTATTTTATTTTTGCAAAACAGACCTTTTCCTAAGAGCGTTCCTATGAGGAGTGCTTTACAGCGTAACACAGCGTGGTGATCCGACCGGATATGTGTATCTGGTCAGCTGGCACGCTGTATTAATCTGCACAAATGGTAGATCTAACCCAAACGTCCGGCACGAGCCCCCAATTTGTAAGAGGATTCAATTCAACACTACAGCTAAATCAACGCCTAGTCTATAATACTGAATGAAAACCCTTATTGATATAACTTTATGTCCAGTTCATGCGTTCTGGATGACTACCCCTATATAACACCCCTCTCTTGGAATCCTCCTGACCCCACTGAGCCAAGAAGTAGTTCTGTTTTGCAAGTTAAAAGGTTTAATTGATAATTTAAACAATATATATATATATATATATCAGGCTTTATAATAAATTAATAATTGAATATCACACTTAATCTGATATGCTAAAGATTAACAACGGAGAATCTGGCACTAGCACACTTCTTTATAACCACTAAGGAGTTGACATGAAATGGATAAGATAGCAACAATACTTTTATGGTTTCCAATGGATGCAATGTGGAATGAAATGCAGTACAGAAAATAACTTGATAGGATTTCAGCAAAAGACAATGGGTCTCATTACGACCCTGGCGGAGTGGGTTTACGCCAGCGTTATTCGTGGCGGACCCGTCCGCCCTACTACGAATTCCCGTAGCGCCATGGAGCGTTTTCCGCCTGGTTTTTCCGGGCGGAGAAATCCATGGCGCTACGGGACCTTGTTGTTAATTACGCCACCGTATTTTACGGTGGCGTAATTAACGCCTTCCCCACTCCCATTATACCCTATGGGGCAAAAATGGGAATGGGGAAGGGTAAAATGGGGGATGGGGATTTACCGCCCCGCCAAGGTCGGAATGGGGCGGAGAATCCGCCAACCCTCATGGCGCTATCGGCAGCTTTCCGCCGTGCTCCATGGTGCATTTTGCACCGCGATTTCCGCCAGGGTCGTAATGAGGGCCAATGTAATCACTTTCTTGGACAATTCACCCCCCCCTTTTATGCAATGCAAAGAAATGGAAGAAAGGCACACAATTCTCAGAAATGCAATTCAAATGTAATTCAGTTCACCCCAGCAAGCTTGGACTACAAAAGTTGGAAACACAGGCCCAAATGCTTTTAAATGTGCTGGCAATGTAGAAAAAAATATGCTGAAAATGCTTTTAATTCCCCCTAGAGGTTCAGGGTGAGTGTTATCAAGTTAATATTAGTCCAGGCTCACACTAGCAATGATCTAGGATTAACTAGCAGGTTAAACGAATTTTTGGCAAATGGAAGGCAAGCAGCAGCATATTTTTACATGTGGAGAAACTTGCAAATCGCGGCAAATTCGCGAGTGCGTTTTTCACGATTGCGGCAAAACTATAGGGAGTAGGAATGCGATTCTCAGCTTTCAGAGGAAAGTTACTGCAAGTCTCTAGCACAAACGGTCACGGAGATATGAGCGATTAAATAAAGGTCGTTTTTCAGATTTGAAATTTTAAAGTTCAAAAAGACAAGTGCAGCTTGCAACTAGAAAATGACAAGTGACAGCTTTACAAATGACAGCTGACAGTTAGGAGGCAGTTCTACTTAGATTAAAATAGCTTGGATTATATTATTTTAACTAAGAGATTGGTTCTGCACAGTTTTCTAGGTACTCACACTATATTCTTGAGTTAAATGGGCCTCGCCACGGATCTGGTCAGGTTTTGGACTGGACTCCGGTTCAGCTCTTTGGTTCTGCTAACATTGGCCTGGGTCAGCTCTCTCTGGTTCTGCTAACAGGTCAGCTCTACTCTGCTGGTCTGGTCTGGGTCTCTGAAGGTTGATGGAGGTAAAGTATGGATTTTCCAGCAGAGCTTCCAGCTGCAAATGGATTTGAAGGTCCCTATCTGTCCTGTCCCTCTGCTTTTATGTGTTTTTAAAATGGGTGTGTGTGAGCAGCATCACTAGCCAGCCCCTCTCCACTTATCATTGGCCAAGCTTTCATTTCTCCCCTGATTGGGGGAGCTAAGTTGTGTCAGAGTGATGTCATTTTACAGCCTGCAGAAAGTCCACTCCTCCCGTCAACTTGCACACAAATCTAGATTTGAACCAAATACATATTTCATAGCTACACAGTGGTTTGAAATTACATGCACCCATCACATATCACAGGAGGTATACCCTGTTCAAACTCTGCTCTTCCTGGGGGCTTGCATTCAGAAATGGCAATATTTTGCACTTTTTAACTGGTTTGCAATATCGGACATTAACCCAAATTTACACACATGTGCGCAAGGAGTATGGACATTAGTTGATGAAGTGTCAGATTTTTCACATGCACACATTTTGAGTAATATCCTCTTTTCCGCTAAAACCCCCCTGAACATGCCACCGGTTCTAAAAACCTCTTAAAATGTGGGCAGAAAAATCACAAGAATTATGGTGTCATTTATAAAATTTTCACATGTCCGTACTATGAGTTATCCATCTTTTTCTAAAACCATATTCTGGCTATAGAGGTGTGTCTTTTCATGTCACATGGTACAGAAACCAGTCTTTCCAGTTTCTGCCAAGCTCAGAGACCCTGCCCCTCCCAGCTTCTGCCAAGAGGAAGCTCCATTTACGACTCCCGTCAATAAAACATTTGCCTGAGTCAGGACAGGGCTTTGTTCAGAGCTCCTGTATTCTGTGGGGGCTCCCCTTAATTCAATTATCAGAGAGATGGCATATCCTTAGTGTGGCCAGCAAAAGGCAGATAGGCCTGGGAACACAGCTGTGACTCAAGTTTCACTCCTGATGGGGGGTAGTTGCCAGGCAAAATTGGAATCTCTTTAAGCCAGTTTTTAGCTACATGTCATTTCTGTTCCCCAGTTTAAGTCAAGACATTTTTTTACATATGCAGCTAGGATGCTGATTCTAAGTTTAAAACTATGACATTTAAACAATTGCAACCTATGTGACACTCAAAGTAGGTCACTCATTTCTGTTAAACATTTAGATTTGTAGTGTCTTTCAGTCCAAATTTACTTAAACTGCTGAAATCCACAGCTCAGCCAGTCTTGTTATAAACCTTCAAGTCACTTCAGAATATAACTTTACATTGGATCCACCTCTTAAAATGTCTTTCTTTGGCATGTTTTGGGTTCATTTATTCAGTTTTCTACAAAATCTGGTGGTTTTAAAACGCCGGCTTTTGGATAGTGGTGAGTACTGGTACTGCACCCCTTTTTGGGATTCAAGAAAATGAATTCCCAACAGTTATGGGTTTGCTTTTGGCAATCAGCATTGCCACTCCCAATGGTTTCAGACTACTATGTGGGTAGTCCAATGGTGGTTTTAGGCAGCGTCCTTCTGTGCCCATAACATCGGCAAAAATGAGTGGCAGCCTATTCTTCATGCATTTCCCTGTGCATTTTCTGGGAAGCTCTGGCCATCATGATGTTTTGCATGTCAATACTGCACAGTTTTGAGGTAGGGCTCGGATGCATGGGTAAATACATCCCACAGTCCCTCTCTTCGCCTGGGTCTTCATAGAGACGTTTGTAATATCTGAGGAACTCTTCATTCACTCCATCTTGGGTATCCAGGATCTGGATTCCCTCCCCTCTAAATTCCCTGATCACCGGCTGTGATACTTCGCTCTTATATAGCCAGGCCATCAATCTGCCTGGCTTGTCTCCCCCCGCATGCTGCCTCTCCACATATTTCTTATAGCTTAATTTACATAATCTGTCCCAGTGATCACTGCTAGCTTGTTGTAACAGTCTCATCCTGACCCCATCTTCCCGAGAGGTGCCTCCCCTATGCATAAATCTTCCAACTCCCTCTCCATTTCCTGCAGCTCTAGTTCTATGCCCCCCTGGAGACCTCTGGATTTTGATATAGCTACACCCCGCACCACCACTTTAAATGCCTCCCATACAGTTCCCATAGATTGAACACTTCCGGTGTTAATCTCGAAGTACTCAGTGATCGCCTCCCTCAGATCCTCCTGGAATCCCGAGTCCTGCAGGGCCTCAGCTCTAAGTTTCCACATCAGAATCCGCGCTCTAGGGGGTTGGTGTCGCCACTCCAGGACCAGGGGGGAGTGGTCCGAAAGCACTCTGGCCTTATATTCCACGCCTCTCATCTCGCCTACCAACTCGGCAGCAGCAAACACATAGTCCAGCCTCGTGTGCAGGTCATGTGGTGCCGCATAGTGTGAGTACTGCCTGTCTGCTGGGTGCAACTGCCTCCAGGCATCTACAAGTTCAAAATCTCTCAGGAGGGCCTGTAGCACCTTTGCAGCCAGTGTGGGTTTGTCTAGTTTACCATCTGATCTGTCCATTTTAGGATTCAGTATACAATTAAAGTTTCTGCCCCATAGGATCGTGCCACCTAATAGGGGGCTGATTCTGCCATATAGGGTACGAAAGTAAGCCACTGTATCCTGGTTAGGGGCATATACGTTTATAATACTAACTTCCCTTTTTTCCAACATCCCCCGCACTCCTATCATTCTGCCTTCCGGGTCCTCCATAGGCTGAAGCAATTGAAATGGTACATGAGGTGCTACCCATGTGATAACTCCTCTTGCGTAGGCCGAGTATGTGGCTCCCGCAATGCTCCCCCTCCACTTTCTCTTGACCAGCTCCAATTTTTCCCTGGTAAGGTGGGTCTCCTGTAATAATGCTATGTCGATCCTCATCCTTCTCAGGTACATCATTACTTTATTACGCTTCAAGTAGCTATTGAGGCCCCTGACATTCCAGGTGACCACTCTAAGGCAACCCAACGCCATTGATACAATATCCCGCCTCCCCTCTCAGCCTCCCATCCAGCCTAATATGATTCTCAGTTTGGCTCATTCCCCGCCCTCTCCCAACAAACTCCCCCTATCCCCCTTTCCCAACAACAAACCCCAACACACCGCCCCTTCCCTCCCCAAACTGCACCCAGCCCCAACAAGTGCCCAGCTCCATCCCTGGATCTCAGGCGACCCTGCATTTGGACCTGCCTCGGAATGCCGAGGGCGGGAACCCGGCAGGGTGTCACCAGACAACCGGTGACCTAAGCTTATCCTTATGGGGGTATGAGGACTGGCTCTGCAAGGCTCTCGTGCTCTTATCAAAAGTCTCAGTGCTCACGGATCATACACACTTATATCTCTGACCATGCACGCCCACAGGCTACATCCTATACTATAATCAAGTCCCATTGTCTTAGGATGCGACACCCTTGGTGCCACAGACTCAGATTACTTATCTTCTCCTCCTCCTTCTCCCGTCTGGATGCCCGACTCCTGGGGGCAGCTCTGCGTGTCGAGCCACCCCATAGCGTCTTCCGGGGTTTTGAAACACAAGGTTCTGTTTTTGTGGAACACCTTCAGCTTTGCCAGGTAGAGCAGCATATACCTGTGGCCTGCTTCACGCAATGTTCTCTTCACAGTCCCAAAGTTCATACGACTACACTGTACCCGCAGGGTGTAATCTGGGTATGCGGTTATGTTTGCTGTCCCCCTTTGTATTGTTCCACCCTTCCGAAATGCTCAAGGAGTTTTTCTCAATCTCGGTAGTTCAGGATCTTGGCGATCACCGGCCTAGGGGGGGGGTTCCCAGCGGCGGCCTTCTCATCAGGGCCCTATGCGCCCTTTCCACCGCAAACCCCTGGGTCAACGCTCGTCCGGCTATCTCCTGCAGCAGCATAGATTCAATGAACTCCGTAGGGTTGGGTCCTTCAGCTCCCTCTGGCAAACCAACAATGCGGATGTTATTCCTCCGGGTGCGTCCCTCCACCTCCTCCGCCCTACTTTCCAGGTTACCCACACGCTGCACTAGGGCGTGAAGTTCCGATTTATGAGTTGCACAGTCCACTGTGTTCGGGGCCACCTCTTTTTCTAAGTTCTCTGTACGTTCTGCCAGCAACCTGACATCTTGCCGGAGAAGATTCACCTCCTCTTGCACTGCCCCAACTTTGAGCTCTAGTGCTGCTTTCAATTCAGTCATAGCCAGTCCCAGTTTGGTCTCCCAGGCCACTTTCATCGCAGCAAGGATCTCCTGGTTCCTGCCCATGGCGACTGAGCTCCCGATGGGGGTTTTGTTTTAATTCCTGGCTCCTTCCGCACCCGGTGATGTTCTGGCATATTCATCAAGCGTGGGTTGCTTGCCCTTTGTTCTTAGAGGTTTGTTGGACATTGTGTCATGCCAGGAAAATGAAGGCGAGCCCCACCACTTGTGGCTGCTAGCCCCAGCGGGGTTAGATTTCTATTGGCATCGGGGCCCAGACAAGCCACGCAAGGGTGTCCTAAAGCTACTTGTTTGCACCAGGAGTGGGTTGTGTCCTCCCACGTATTGATGTACGTTTATTTAGACCTCTCGCACCCTGAGCTCCAGCCCCAGTTGGTCCGGGCCTTCGGGTGTCCCTCCAGAGCCTGTGGGGCCCACCAGGCATTTTGCTGGCCCAGCACGCATCGTCCCAGGACCACAAGGATACTTGCCCAATGGTGGTCACGTTTCACGGACAAACTGTGTTGTAAGTACAAGCAAGCCCCCAGACCAGTCCTTGAAGCTGGCTTTGTCGTCCCATGTGGTAATACGGGCTATTCTGGGCCCCCAAAACTGGAGCCCTGTCCCAGCGGCTCTACTTGACAATCTGTTTCTCGTAAGGACATCACTGCTCCATGTCCAGCACACAACCAGTACTGATCTAAGCATGCCTGCAGGGCTAAACTTGTCTTTATGGGTTTGTTGCAGTTCCTGTTTTTAGGAGCGGGTCCCGGCTGTGAGCGCTCACCTCTGGTTTCAGGCGTTCATCCATCCTGACATCCCACTTCTATAGGCGTCCGCGTGCAAGGCAGCAAGTGTCCGTGCCCACACGCCTCGCTGAATCAGCCTTGCTACAGTTGTAGCTGCATCTGCCCGATTCCCTGCCAATTGCACACCTTCCAAAGTGTGCTCATTCCGGAGCCTTTGAATGGAGAAATGTGACTATCCGAGCAGGCCTGGCTTCTTCTTATTTTCACAGGTAGTGCCCTGCAGGAGGTAGTCTTCGGTCCGGTCCTGCCAGCACCCACTGGCACTGTGGGTCTGCTGATTTAATTACTGTGTGGCCAGGCCTGCTACAGGTCAGAGCAGGACCCCAAGCCCTCCTCACGTGTCCCGCTCCCTGCACCCAACCCGGCCCGGCTTCCTGCACCCAACCCGGCACCCGCGCACTCGCTTAGTCCGCCTGCTTACAAATGTAGCAGCGCCGCTCAATTTCCAGCTACACGGGCACCTTCTGATGTGCGCTCGTGCCGGAGGCCGCGAACTGAGACAATGTAACACTCCGAGCGGGCCCGGCCTCTTCCTTATTTTCACAGGGCACCCACTGCAGCTGGCGGTCTTCGCTCGGCTCCTGCCAGCACACGCCGGCGCTATGGGTCCTCCAATGCGATCTCTGACTCCATGCCCAGTCCTCTTGCCGGCCCGACTTTCCCTTTGTTCTGCAGCGATTCAAGCGGTGGCGATTTTCTTTTCATGTGTGCTGCGGGGGCCCGCACCTCATTCAGGGCTCCAGCTGTCTCCTTCGAGCCGGCGGTCCACGTCCGGTTTCATCAATGTGTGCTCCGCTGCTTCCCCTGCTTAGCCCTCTGCTCTGCGGGCCTGATGGTCCAGTATTATGGCACGAATTCACAGGATTAGAGTTGGATCGCCACGAGCTCCAGCAGGACACATCCTCCTACATGGCTACTTAGCCACGCCCCCCCGTGATGTCATCTTTGATGCCCTGGGTGTTAGTGTTAGCAGTACGCGGTGGTGGCGCGAGTTATGGTTGCTTAGCTTACCATAACTGGTGAATTTCAAGGGTTTTTCGGTTTTACTTTCAACCATAACGTTCCGTTAACAACGTTTTATTTTGTGAATTTCATAGGTTTTTAGTAGCACAATGTCGTAATGTGCACGGACTCGTGCAGGGGCACTCGTGGAATGTTATGATTGTTCGGAGAGAACATTCCACGGTGGCCGTTGGCTGGAGGAGGCTGGGTAGCAGGCTGCGGTGTCTCGTAAATAAATACTTATAATACACATACTTGTGTACGGTGAGATTATATCAGTGGCGACGAGGATTTTACGTGACCCCGTTCCACGTGTGTGCTGGCTGGCTGTTTGATCCTGCTGCCTGCCTGCCTGCACCGGCGAAGCCGCTGAGAACGCGGATTGAGGCTGGAATTCATCGGAGTTGCCTGCCGTCTACCCCTTTGTCGGTGCGGAGGTGGCCACAGGTGGGTTCCGCTGGTGGGCGTGTGGTTTCCCGCTGCGAGTGGCTGCCAGGAGCTCACCAGGGGCATCGCGAGTCGATTCTGGAGGCGGTTACTGGCCATCTTGTGAACCGAGGGGGAAGAAGCCGTGGCAGCAGGGCGACATCGTGGGCTGACTAGTCGCCATCAAGTATCGCTGTTTGGGGGTCCTGTTGGTGCCTCGGAGGAGGAGCAGTCATCAGGTTTGCATCCCTGCGTTGTGTTCAGCGTAATACACCGTATGTCAGCTGACAGCTCCGCCCCCGGCAGCGCATGTGCATCACGCTGTTCACCGCTGCCGCTTGACGGAGGAAGGAGGGGCTGCGGTGGCGCTGCGCGGTGTATCCTAGAATCAGCTGACTGCTGCGGTTCAGTTGTTCGCAGGAGGCCGGAGCCTCATACAAACGCTGTACACGGGCACCTGGAGCTTGAGTGGCCACAAGGCATTTTCTACGGGCCACCAGACGGAATATTGGTGGTAAGGTCGAGCATATAACTGCTGTGGAGCACTGGCAAGTGAAGTGCATACGGTTTGGGCTGTGATTGGGAAGTTGGAGTTTAAATCCCTGGATTGAATGTGACTCACCCGGTATCTATTGACGGTTGTACTGCAATTACGTGTGGGTGTACGTGCACAAGGTGACAGTGAGGGATCATCTCAAGGGAACAAGAAGTCTGGAGGGTCTCACAAGGGTGGGGAAAAGGTCTTGTTGGGGGTTTGAGGAACAAGGATTTTTGCCCAGCAATGTTACATACGGCTGCAAGACCTCCGCCTGCTTTTCTGCCAAATCCTGGGGAGCCTGTTGCTCCTTGGGAGCAGTGGGTGGATGCCTTCAAAGTATATTTGAGGGCTGCTGGTGGGGCAAAGTTCAATGATGATGAAAAGGAGGCTGCATTGCTGAATTGCATTGGTACTGAGGGGTTGAGAGTTTTTCGTCACCTGCCAGGGGAGAATGTAATGGTTCAAGGGGGAGGTGAGGGAGAAATGGTTATTAGTGCGTATGAGACAGCTTTAAAGAAGCTACAAATGCGTTTTGGTAAAAGAGTTAACGTGGTTTTAGAGCGGTATAAGTTTTTCTCTAGGGCGCAAGGCTCTACGGAAAGCATAGATACTTATGTTACGGCACTACGTGCACTCATGGCTACATGTGGGTTTCCTGGCAATGGCGAGGAACACATAAGGGATCAGGTTATGATGAAGACATCTAATCAGAAAATAAGAGAAAGGTTATGGATAGAGAGTGATCCTTCACCTGAGAAGGTGTTGGAGATTGCCAGAGCAATTGAAGCTTCTAAGACCAGTGTACAAATTGTTACTGAGAGGGATATGAATAGGGAGATGGTGCATGCTGTAGTAGCAAGGAACAAGAAAGTTTTGGATAGGGCTGGGGTGCAAGGGACTAGAGCACCTAAGAGTAAGGAGGGGTGCAAGAATTGTGGCTGGTCAAGTCATACGGCTGATTCTAAATCTTGTCCTGCGTGCAATGTTGAATGCAGGAAATGTAAGCGTTTGGGCCACTTTGCACGTATGTGTAAGGGGCAGATGGTTGCTAGTGTGGCTTCAGAAGACTCTACCATGGTATTAGAAGGGACATCAGCAGGTGGCTCTAATCAAAGCGTCATATTACATGTGGAGGGAAGAGGGCGGAAGGGTCCATGGGTGTCGGTATTGGTGGATCAGCACCCTGTGGATATGCTGGTGGATTCGGGGTCACCTTATACACTGGTGGCCCCGGATGTGTATCAAGAAGTGTTCGGTAAGGATATTTCTACTTTATTGGCTGCACACATCAAACCATGTGCATATGGCCAGAGTCCCATCGACCTACTGGGCTACAATTGGTCGAACTTTTCTTTCAAAGGGAGGCAAACCTTGGGTAAATTGTATGTGGCCTCAAAGGGCACAAATGTGTTGGGTTGGGATGAGCAGGCTGCACTTAAAATTCAGATTCACCCGGGTGAGAAGGAACCGGTTCTCGGTGTCATGGAGGGAGCTGGACAAAAGGATATAATGGTTACTCCTACGGTGCTCATGAGTGAATTTCCCGAGGTATTTTCAGACACTCTGGGTAGGCTCAGAGGTTTTACACATCGTATTGTTTTGAAGAAGGGTGCGGTTCCCAAAGTACATAAAGTGAGGGGAGTGCCAGTAGCGGCGAGGGAGGCATTCAAGGAGGAATTGGCTACATTGCAGTCAGCAGGGATAATTGAGCCCATTGAGTCCTCAGAGTGGTTGTTCCCCGTGGTTTTGGTTAAAAAGGGTGATGGGAGCATCAGAATGTGTGTAGACCTCCGGGAGCTGAATTCAAGCATATGGGTGGATCGGCACCCATTGCCGAATATTAATGAGTTGTTGTTGACATTAGGAGATGCCAAGTATTTTTCAACGTTTGATCTGTCAACAGCGTACCATCAAATTGACCTGCATGTTGACTCTAGACCACTTACTTCGTTTGTGACTCCGTTTGGAGCATACCGATTTTGTCGCATGCCATTTGGCCTTGCTTCGGCTTCGGCTGTCTTCCAAAGGTTGATGCAACAGATGTTTGGAGGGGTGGTGGGAGTCAGCTATTTTCAAGATGACATTCTGATCTGGGGCAGTATCAGGGAGGAACATGATGCTAGAGTGAGGAGGGTCATGCAGATTCTTAAGGACAAAGGTCTGACTGTAAAGCTAACCAAGTGTCAGGTAGGTGTGGAGGAGGTCACATATTTGGGACATATATTGAGTTCACGAGGTGTGAGTCCAAAAAGGGAGTTGGTGCAGGTGTTGAGGGATACACCAGCTCCGGTCAATAAGGATCAGCTAAGGGCCTTTTTGGGCCTTGCGGAGTACTATGTTAAGTTTATATCCAATTATGCGGAAAAAACAGTGGCCATGAGAGCGCTCATGAGGAAGTGTGTAAGATTTGCGTGGTCTCAGGAGTGTGCAGCGGAATTTGAGTTGGTTAAGAGGGATGTAGAAAATGCTCCTTGCCTGAAATCGTTTGACCCGAAAAATAAAACGGCCCTGACCGTCGATGCAAGTGAAGTGGGTTTGGGGGCAGTGTTGGAGCAGTGCATAAGTGGTGAATGGATGCCAGTGGCTTTTGCCTCGAGGACTTTGAGAGATGTGGAAACCAGATACTCGGTAATTGAGAGAGAGACTTTGGCGGTGTTATGGGCTTCAAAACACTTTAGGACGTTTTTGTGGGGCATACCTTATATTGTCAGAACGGATCATAAACCGTTGGTGCAAGTGTTCTCTACCAAGGGAGTTATGGCAGTATCCCCGAGGATTGCAAAATGGTCAGTACAACTACAGGATTACAATTTTTCATTGCAGTATTTTCCGGGGAAGTTTAATGTTGTGGCAGACTGTTTGTCCCGTTTGCCAATGGTGGAAGAGGGCAGTCAGACAGTTTTAATGAAAGAGGAAGACTGGCAGGAATGTCAGGTTGCTTGTGTGACATCTGCGGTGGAGAAATCGTTGTGGGATCAGGAGTCTGAGGCTGATCTTGAGTTAAGGTGGATTAAGGAAGGTCTAGTGAAAGGTTGGCACACGGTTAAGGACAGGCCAGAAGGGAAAGGTTATGCCCAAGTTTTACATCAATTGGCCGAGGGTCCATGGGGTGTGTCTAGGGGAAGTAGGTTGATACCTCCTGTGAGTTTGAGAGGGAGAATAGTCGAATTAGCACATGTTGGTCATTTGGGTCGATCTTTGACTAAGAGGAGACTCAGGGAGGAGTACTGGTGGCCGGCTATGGACAAGGATGTTGGACAGGTGGTGAAAGACAGTCAGGCATGCTCTGTTAGCGATAAAAGCAAGGTACTCTATCCACAACCTATACATCCTGTAGAGGTGCCAGAACAAGTGTGGTCGAAATTGGCTTTAGATATCATGGGTCCGTTTGAGTGTTTAGAGCCTGAGTGCAGATATATGTTGGTGTTGGTAGACTATACATCCAGGTGGATCGAGGTGGCGGCGTGTTCCTGCGTCACAACTGATTCGGTTATTGCTGTCTTGAGGAAAATTTTTGATCGCGAGGGATTACCTGCAACTTTAGTCACAGATAATGGGGTGCAGTTCACTTCCAGAGCGATGAGAGAGTTTTTGGAACAGCATGCTATTTCCCATGTTAGAACAGCTTTGTACAATCCTTCTGCCAATGGATTAGTGGAGAGGGCCAATGGTACTATTAAGTCAGCTATAGAGTTAGCTTTGGCTAATGGTTTGGATTGGCAGGAAGTGGTGACACAATATCTGGCTGCATATCGCAGAACGCCAGCCACAGTTACGGGTAGATCTCCATTTGAGCTTATGAGGGGTAGGAAAGCAGGTACAATGTTGAGAACCTTGGCTATGGGTGGTGGTGGGTCATGTGATATGGATTTGCAAGCTATTCATCGCAGCATTTTGGCGCGCCAGGAGGCCATGGGGTCTTCACAAAAGTTTAGAAAGGAGTTGAATGTTGAGCTTGGGGATGAGGTGTACATACGAAATCCCAGGATGGTTCAGAAAGGTTACAGCAAGTTTTTGCCCTCAAGGAGAGTTGTTAAGGTCGGAAAAGGCCATGTGCAATTGGAGGATGGTTCTGTTTGGAGTAAGAAAAGGGTGGTGGTGGATGGTTGCAAACGCGGGGAGAGGGCAGGTGTGGAGTCTGATCGGGAATGTCACGGTACTGGGCTGGATTATGATCCTGTGAGTTCACAAGTGATCAACCTTGAACAGGAAGAGGTTGTTCCACTTCCACGTCCTGTGGGTGCAGAAAGGAATGTGGAGGGTCAAAATGTTTCTGATCAACAACATCATGTGGGACAAGAAGGGGGTCGTCTGGCCAGGAGGTGTGGCCCCCCTATAAGGTTTAGAGATTATATTTGTTAAACATGAAATTGACATTGTATGGTGCAGTGCATCCTGGTGGTCAATATTTATTATCCATGAATGCAATTGGTATTAATGATAAGCTATATATGTATATATTTTATGTTCATGTTTCCATAGTTCAAAATGTGTGCGATGTATTTTTCACAGGTTATTAACAATTGTGTTATGTAAGGGAAGAGGATATGTCGTAATGTGCACGGGCTCGTGCAGGGGCACTCGTGGAATGTTATGATTGTTCGGAGAGAACATTCCAAGGTGGCCGTTGGCTGGAGGAGGCTGGGTAGCAGGCTGGTGGGGTCTCGTAAATAAATACTTATAATACACATACTTGTGTACGGTGAGATTATATCAAACAACTTAACCATAAAGTCCCTTTAACAATGTTTTTTTTACTGAATATATATATAGATATATTTTGTTCCAATGCATTAATTACACAGTCTGATTCAGCTGCAGACATCCCGATTTGAATAAGTTTCGCACATATCTCAAAGAAGTAATGAACACTTTTTAAAATAACAATATTTTAAAACTATGACATTATTCTGAGGCACTGCATGGATTTATTGATGGTAACACTTAGGCATTTATTATAATCCATTACTTATATAACACTTTATTTTTGTTTAATTGTATTTGGTTTATTTCAGACCTTACACAGAACATGCAAAATCATTTTAATTCATCATAATTCTAAAAATTATATCACATAACATGATTCATTTTCATAAAAGAAGAAAATCCTAAAAGGACAATTGATGAAAGCCCAACCATTACCGTTAACATCACTAAATTCATTACATATCAAAATCTTAACAACAAAAAACTAATTTCATTATATAACACATCAAAAGTCTTCAATCATCCTAGTTCTAAAATTATCAATTCATACATTTTCAAATAATGTCATTTTAGGTTACCGATTTAATTAGTAGTGAGATTGGTTGTCCGGATAGAATACGTTCCCAAAATGTCAATGTGTTTAAGAAGCGCTCCTCGTGAACATACTCAGAGAAAAAGAGATCTTATTTCTCATAATGAGCAACATTTGATAAAAGGTTGCTTCATAGTTTTTGCCGCTCAATGGCAGAACCTGCACATAGCAGTATTACTTTGTCATTGAATATGTAAGATCAATCTAGTATGTATTAAGTTTAATTTTATCCGTAAAAAGGTTTTCACATATCTCCCATCTGGACAGCGTATTAAATCCTTTGGGAGATGGTCTCTCTTTTTGTGCTCTGTACAGAAAGTTCTGAGTAGGACAAACGAGGGATGCTTCTCACATGTTTAAATTCAATCAGCTTCCAGGAGTTTCTTCTTTACTAGATACTTTCAACTTGCTTATTTATTCCAATTTAATTTAGGATCATTTTAATGTTGCTCATGAAGGAGTTTGTGTTAATGCCCAACTTTCCCAGATCTATAAATTAGGGTGTAAAAAGATTTTGGATTGGCTGCCTTTAGTTTCACAAATAGTCTCTCAAACAAGTCAGTGAAGTTAAATCCCAATTCGAAGTGCACAAATGAGATTGGGACGTAATTAAGCAGCCCCAAAACCCTCCCCCAAAGAATACCCTCCAGCTTTGAAAAATCATACGATTCTGCTACCAAGGTTATTTCGCTACCATATAATAAGATGGGTACTACCCTTTGATTGTAAAAAGCAATAAAAGGGTTGAAGAGTAAATCAGCAGTATTGTTTATATATGTAGGACTTGTGTGCCCTCAGCTGTGATCCTGATAATGGCAGTGTTATATTTGGTTTACAAATGACTGGAGGGAATACAAGAGGGTGTTGGTTAGATATTCTTATGAACGTTTCTTTTTAACTGCACAATTAATTAAACCACATATTGTGCCACGATAGCTCAGTGAGTGGATAGCTCAGTGCTTTAAAGGCTCATCTCTGGCATGTGACAGCAGGTCCTTTCTAAGTTTATATTTCAACAGGGCTGTATTAGCCCTTTCATCCTTCTGAGGTTGATAAATTAAGTACTATTATATTTTCTTTTACTTTTCTTACAGGCAGAATTGCTATTCATATAATTATGATATAATACCAACTATTTTACATGGATATGGGAACATCTAGGCCACAGTAACATCACAAAGCAGACTATTTTGGCACAGGATTTGTAGGCTTCAGCAACATAAAACAATCAAGTTAACGCTAAGCAAGAAGCTCTGTGTCTGAGACATTCGGTCGGCTTGGCCTATATAGATGAACACTAATCTCCAGCTGTACATTTGCAGATACAGCACATCAGAGAAAGCTAAACTGCACAGGCTCATTTCCAAAATTAAAGAGGGCTCTAAGAACCCTCTTTATTTTCGTGTGTGCACTTCCACTGCAATGCAGGGTTCACATAGGCAGTTCCAGAGGTCCCAGGAGAGTCCCCAGAGGTCCCAGGAGAGTTGCAGCATCAGCAACTGGTGAGCACCAAATGACACACATGGGAGCCAGAGAGGGGTAGAAGTAGAAGGGCACAGGAGAACACTCCTTCCGGCTCAAGAACAAACCTGCAACTTTCAAAAACAAAGTCAGATGTTTCGGCAGCACAGTTCAGTGAATGCAATGCATTGTTTGTTTGCTGAAGAATAGCTAACTCTAGTAACAGTCTAGAAAACTACACCACCACAGCTGCTGAGGGCTTTTCAATATAACCCAGTATTCTGTTTGTATTGCCTCTAGCATTTCCATGCATCTTGTTTAACTGATAACTGATAACAGTGAATTGCAAAATCTGGATGAGGATGCTTTTGAGTTTTTTTGTGATAGGTAGGGTGGGGCATCGTTGGAAAGGTATCTATGCGTGATGGTGTTTGAAAGAGAATCTGCTTACGACTAGGGAGCCACGGGGTGTTTCCCTTGCTGCTGCAATATGCTCAAGTTTGGGGATGTTCAGCACTGCTTTAAGTGCGTTATTCTGAATAACCTTCACCTTCCGAATGTTGCCAGTGTTGCCAGCGAAGAGGGCATTACAATAGTTAAGCCTTGATCCTATGGTATTGTAAGGCAGCTATCCAGGGGGAGGAAGGGTCTTGATGCATTGACTAATTTGGTCATGTAGGCGGCAGAGGAAGAAATGGCATTTACTTTCTATGGGCCTAGTGTGGCATTACCATCTTCACAATGGGTGAGACTGGTATCGAGATACCGTCAATGTTAAAGGAGGAGTATTGGGGATCAATCCTCTCGATCACCGAAGGGGACCCAGCAGAAGAATCTCTGGCTTATCCTCATTCAAGCATAAACGGTGTGTGGCCATCCATGTCTAGATGGCCATGTAGACAAAGTTTAGGGTGGAGGCGGCCTCAAGGTATTTGCCGGTGAAGGGGATTAGGATTTGTGTATCATTGGCATAATTTGTGTAGGATATGGTGATTGAATCTAGAAGTACAAATAGAGGTTTTGTGAATATGTTTTACAGAGTTGGGATACACAAGATCCTTGAGGTACACCACAAGTGAGGAGTGCAGGGGGGGGCACTGGTATTCTCTGCAAATACTTGAATGGCTCTATCTCCTCAGAATGAGGCAATTTAGGTTGTGGCTTCAGGGGAGAATGTAGCCAGAGAAGAAAGGTGGCAATCGAGGATTTTGTGGTCCACCAGGTCAAATACAGCTGATAAATCAAGAAGCAGCAACAGTGCAGGATTTTCTTCACCCCCTGATCTCATCAATTTTTAGGCTAAGCCATGCTGATTCAGTCCCATGGCCTGGGTGGAACCCCAACTGGCACTATCTCAGGATATGGTTGGCTTGCAGGTAGCGCTGGATTTGCAGATAAGCTGCTCTGTCCAGGATATTTAGTAAAAAAGGGACTGTAGTGATCGGACGGTAGTTAGTTGGAATAATAGGGTCTAGCAAGGGTTTTTCAATAAGAGGGAGAACACAGGCTTCCTTAAGGCTTGTGTGGGGACCATGCCTGTGGTGAAGGAGGCGTTGATAAAGGAGGCAATGGGGTGGGGGGTGCGAGGATCTCAGAGCAGTCTTTAATGAGGGCCGCAGGGCAAATGTCTCTTTTACATCGAGATGGTTTAAGACCTTTTAAAATAGATTTGACTTTATCTTCTGAGACATTGGTGAAGTGAAACATGGGAAGATCTTGAGGTCTGGAAGAAGTTGTGGCTGTTGTGGATGACTGCGTGGGTTTAAGCAGGGATTGCTTAATGTCAATTTTTCTGTGGAAGGTGTCAATGTTGGCGTGCATGGCGATCTGAATATTGGCGTACCAAGAATCATCTTTGGAGGTTGTGGCTAGGGGGTTAGCGCAGGTTTCCAGTTCCCTTACAATGGTGAAAATCTCATGAGTATTAACTTTTGCATTGGCAATACAGGCATTGTAGGTGTATGGCAGAGACGAAGGCTTTTTTGTAGTGTTTGGCAGCGACAGAGAACAGTAGTTTTATAGCTTCTGGTGGTGATTTCTTCCAGTTGGCTTCACCTAACAGTTTTTTTGAGTGGAGCTTTTGGAGTTCTGGGGTAAACCAAGAGTTTCTGTGTGCAGATGGTTTAAGTTTTCATGGCCTTAGCGGGGCAGTAGTGTCAATGGCTACAGTCAGTGTCTTGCACTAGAAATCTGCAAGTGTATTGGGGTCTATGGCAAAGGATGGTCCAGGTAAGAGTGCGTTGAGCAAGGTAGCAATATGTTCTTTGGTGAGGTTCCTTGTGCTACGGGATAGGGTAGGGGGCAGCAGGATAGCGATGAATGTAGAGTGACCAGTAGGCGAGATGGATAAGTGTACAATGTTGAGGTCAGACCATGGGCAGGGAATGTTGGTGTGGATTGCGACCTGGCAGTTGAGGTCTGCGATCCAGTCTAGGATGAGACCTTTGTTGTGAGAGGGGCAGCTAACACATTGTTGCCAAACTGAGCGACTTCCAGAGTGATGTGGATGTTAGATCAGCAGGGTCGTTATATCCTAAATTGAAGTCACCCAGCAGAATAGTTTTATGGGTAGACTTAATATTGGCACCCAAAGTGTGTAAGGGGTTCTCCTCAAAGGACAGCACTGGGCCTGGGGCGACAAATAGTGTAAAGGGTGATCGTATCTGAGTCCGAGGGGGTTAGTTTAACTGAAAGGATGTCACAGTTATCAAACAAAGTGGAGTTAGAAACTCTGATAGGGAGCGAGTCCCTTGCTATGAGTGCTACTCCTCTGCCCCTGGCATACAGTCTGTCACAGCAGAAGATAGTGAACCCAGAGGGGACGGCAATAGAGAGGGCAGGGCCAGATGCCGCATGTAACCATGTGTCTGTGGTTGTTAGGATGTCAATGTTTAGAGTGCTGATCAGATCATGGTTGTCAAGGGCATTTCACAGGAATGACCCTGGCATTGAGGAGTGAACATTGTAGTGGTTGGGAGGGTACATGTTTGTTCACATGGCAAGGTGTGGCCATGGTAATAGCAGCCTTACTTTGTGGCGCTTGGTTACGGTAAGGGTATCTAGTTATAGCATTCCCTGATGTGGGAATCTTGCTGTTCTTCTGAATGGTCGTGGACTTGGTTGGATTGTGGATTCTAGGCGCTGCCATCTGCTTTATTCTAGATCTAAGAGTGATGGCTATGCATTCACCCAAGCAAGTGTTTCTATTTGCAGTAGTTTGAGGGAGGGAAAAAGGCAAGGGATGCGCGATGCCCCAGGGACTGCCCAGCTGGAGGGAGCCAGGTCAGGCTCCACGTGAAGCTGGGGGTTGAACCCTGCACCCTGATGTAGAGCGACAATGTCGTAATGGCCAGTGATGGCCATGTCATCAGGAATAGAGGGGCCAAAGTATAGGGATCATTGATTCAGAGTGTTGGTTTGTGTTAAAATGAGTGACCATGTGTGGTGAAAAGGATATCCAGTGAAAATGTTGCCAACAAAGATGTAGTCAGTAAACAAATCCTGGTGAATATTCCTCTACAGTCAAATATTTGCCAAGCATAGAGTAATCAAAAAATGCAGCGAAAGTTGACAGCAATACAGTGCTGCTATGGTAAGTGTTAAGGTTAAGGAAGCTTTAGTGGGCTTGTTTTGGGCAACGCTGCAAGGGCAGCCGCAAGCAAGGCCGGATAACTGCTGCCCCATGGCAGCAGGCCCAGAAGAGGGGCAGCACCACCCCTACCTGGCACTGCATCCCTCTCTCCCCCTACAAACAGGAGACACACAGTCTCTGTTGCTGCAAGTGCAGGAAGGGTGAGGTGTGAATGAACACCTCACCCTTCCCCAATAACAAATGGGTGCTAAGCACCCAAGGGAAGCAAGGTCAGCCAGGCAGGGGAACAAAAAAGAGGAGCCCCCCCAGGGGCTCAGACAGTCGGGTACAAGCCGGCCTGAGGGCTGGCTCACAGCCCCCACAGTTACACTACAAAGACCCAGGGCCAGCTGTGGGTCCTATATAAGGAGCTCTCACTTTTTCTGTTCCGCAAACTCTCCCACCCTAGAAAAAGGGAGAAGACCAACGGAAGAATAACCTCAGGACCCAGGTTACCTCAGGACCCGGTGCCCAAAAGTAATATATGATTACTGATATGCAAATATTGTTTGTTTCCATAACCATATCTGTAATAAAGACGTACAGCCTTTTTATTACCAACAGTAGATCAAATGTTGTGGTGTAATAATTCATGGTGAGGGAGACGTTCGACCAGACACACACCCACACCCCAGCACAACTAAGGTAAGGATGCCTGCATATGAGTCCAGCAGTTATAGGGCTCGAATAGGGGTTAGGGTAAGGTGAGAGTAGGGTGTTTCAGTAAAGATTTTGGTTAGATTTAGCGTAAGGGTTAGGGTGGTTGTGGGAGGGCAGATGATGTTGCGGTTTGGTCAGTGGTTAGGGTAGATTAAGTGCCAGGCTAAGGGTTAGGGTAAGGGTTATGGTAAGGATAGGGTTATTAGAGTAATTGTTTCAGTAAGTGTTAAAGAACGGGATAGGGAGGTTGGTGAGGGACTGTGATGTTGGCATAGGATAGCGGTTAGGGTAGAGCTAGTGGTTATTGTAGAGAAAGCAGTAGGGTAGGTGCGGTTGGGTAGAATTGAAAAAAAAATGCTTTTGCGTGTCAAAGAGGGTCGTGTTAGGAAAGGGTTCGGGATAGAATAAGGGTTATAATCAGAGAATCAGAGTTATGGTGAGGGTTAGGAATGGAGTTAGGGTGATTGTGAAGGTTTTATTAGTGCTTTGGGCCTTTGTTAAGGCGGCAGCCTTGTACTTTAGAGTATTTTAAAAAAAGCTTTTTTGGTAACCTTTTTACTGTCAACATCTTCACGCTTTGCATTGAGCATTGAATGACTACTATTTTTAAAACTACTTTTTGCTGACTACTTTTTCAGGTGACTCCATTTTCTTGGGGACATTTTCACATAGACTGTGAAAAGGTGTTATTGACAAAGAAGACAAAGGAAAGCCACACACACACTGACGCCACACGCGCACAATCTCCAGCTCCCATATGTTGTGACAATGGCTTTTACCTGTTTAGCGTGAGTCGCCATTCAACCAGCTCGGAAGGATATGATTGGATCTCCCGAAACGCTGTTGTTCCTGAACTTTGCTTGGATTAGAATAACCATATGAGGTGCAGCGAAAGGCTGAATTATGGACGGTCGTAAAGTGCTCCTCTCCTTACCAGGCATTTCAATGAGTGGGCTAACACGCGTTCACAATAGCGGTGTCCTTCGCAATTAAACTATTACCGCGTGCAGGAAAACGTTGTTCAAGGTCCACCTGACGTTGTTATGAAGAGGAAGGATGTGGTCAGGCGAGGCTGCAAGGCAAAGCTTATACAACTCTATCTGATCTCAGTTCCTTGGTGCGCGCTCTATTTTATGCTAATTTAGCGCATGTGTGTTTGGCGGGACACACTGCATGCTGTTCAGGGGCCATATAGACCCGATTGGGTATGCCTTATCACGAGGCTCTGAGCTAAGCCTGTTCCTCTCTAATTTGGCATTTTATATAGTGCTACGAACCCCCAGGTATCTGAGCGCTGCTTATTATTACCCACAGTGTGTGGTCCTCATTTATCGACCTCGGAAGGATGGAAGGCTGAGTTTGGCCCCCTTGCCGGGATTCAAACCTGCGTTAGCAAGCTCTGCACGGATGTCATAGCGAGCGCTCTACTCCTCTGCCACTTGACCGGTTGCTAAACCACTGCCAATGAGTGCATGTGGAAAGGGGTTGGCGAAATGCTTGCCCTGTGGGCTGAATGTGCGGAATACTCTTGTGGATTGTACTCCACAGCCCACAACCCCACCCAGAAAGGTATCGCACTGTGTTCTGTATGTTTAACAACGGCTAGAGGATGTTTCCCTCTTGCAGTGGTCGAATCATTGGAGGTCATTACGACCCAGGCGTTAAGGGTTAAAGCCGTCGTTAACCCTTAACGCCTGATTCCAATTTAACGGCTGCTTTTAGCAGGCGTTAAAATCCATGGCGCTGAACCGCCTTGGTGCTAATTACGGCACCGTAATTTACGGTGCCGTAATTAGCGCCTTCCCCAATCCCATTATGCCGTATGGGGCAAAAATGGGAATGGGGAAGGGTAAATGGGAAATGGGGATTTACCGCCCCACTCACCTTGGAATGGGGCAGTAAATCCGCCATCCACCACTTACCGCCTGGGTCGTAATGACCTCCATTGACATGATTTAGCCAGTCTGATTGATCGAAGCACACAAAGTGATCATGTCACAGATTTTCTGTAGTTGGCTTGTCCGTTTGTGCCCTGAAAGACATGCTGTGGCAGGGTTGTTACACCCAACCCTGTAGGTAAAATCCTTACAGCATAATACATTTGAACAAGTTCATATTGTAGCTGAAAAGCATATATGGTAAAATGGTTCAAAGCATACATATCCACTTTAACTAGTAAAACATGTCGGTGGTAGCTGCAGAAACTCAGCACCACCCTCAGGGAGCGTCAGAATCAGGGTCAGGCAGAAAGTCTGACAGCCTCAGTAGTTGGTACATGGCAGTATGTCAGTGTTAAAAGGGGTGAGACCCGCATACCGCTGCCAGCACAACAGGAGTGTGAGAGTATTGCCTGGCACGAGAGGAGTATTTGGAGTAAAGCACCTGTCGATGAAACAATGTGAAACCCACCATATTTTAACTGACGAGAGAGGAACGCTTAGAGAAAAGTACTTCTCGGCGCCCATGTGGGAGGGACATATTGCAAGAGCATCAGAGTCATAGAATGCACGGAGAATTGGTGCAAAACGATGGAATATTCATGTAAGAAGAGCATCATTGCAATATAATATATTGAGCATTGATGCAAAGTGGAAGAATATTAATAGATACATTAATTCACTGAAAAAACCTTATTTAAGATGCAGTTAGGATGTGCAGATTTAAAGCAACAAAACCCTTGAAATTCAGCAGGTGTTGGAAGTCATGAACAGCTCAACTCTGCACGTTCCCCTTATTGTCTCCCATAATGCCATGTCCCAAATCTGCTGAATTTCAAGGATTTTGTTTAATTAAATCAGCGCAACTTAACTACAGTACGTTTTTTCAGTTCATTTCTAGGGTTTTGGCGTACCATTGTTTTTTACAGGTGTGGCCACAACCTCTGACTGTGTTCACTGTGCATGTTCCCACAATGTGTTTCTTTTGGACTCATTAGGTGGCCAGTATATGGCCTTTGTCCATGGCCAGTATACATGTCTTTCATGTCAACTAGCCAGGGCCTTTGGTCGTGCCCACTGTATATTTTAAAACACTATCGGACCACTAGTCGTAGCATTTCTGATGTCATCTTTGATGCCCTGGGTGTTATTCTTAGCAATGCATGGTGGTTGTGACATTTATGGTTGCTTAGCTTACCATACCTGGTGAATTTCTGTTATTTTTTGGCTTTACTTGTAACCATAATGTCCCTTTAGCAAAGTTTTTTCACTGAATATTATGTTTTTATTAGTGCAACTTAACCATTACGTCCCTTTAACAAGGTTTTTTCACAGAATTTCATAGGTTTTTACCAGTTCACGCTAATTTGCTACAATTCCTAATGTCATTCTCAACCCAATATACCAGCATGTTCATACAATCTAGAAAGTTTCAAGCAAACACTGTGCCATTCCCCACCTCATAGTAAGATTCTAAACACTTCTATCAACTTTCTACAACCTTTTACACCATTTTTTGTTCACCGACGTTCACAAACCTCTGCCATCACCGCAGACTTCCCGAACAGTGTCATGTCACCATTGTTTTTACTTTTATGTTTGTAACACCCCCTCAGTGCCTGCTTTCGAACAGTCACACCTCCATCCACCAGTCATTTCCAAAAACTCTACATATAATCCTATCAACATATTAAACTTCCACACAACAACTGCCACTTCACAATGTTCTATACATCTTTTGCATCTGCATTTCCCTTACTTATAAAAAAAAATGATACACAGTGCTGCTGTAAATGCACATATGCATTCTGCAGCAACGTAAGTGCATGAATGGAAGGGGGAGTAAGGATGTGCAAGTGCGATGGGAGCCCAGGACGGAAGCGCCGAGGGACCAAGGAGGAAGGCCACTGGCTAACTGCTGGGGCGGAGGAGTCCCAAGGGTGGAGTGCACAGCCGCCAGGCATTAGACCCACAAGGGCACCGCTGAAGGGGGTAAGTACTGGTGTCAACCACATTTAAAGCCTGGAACCTGTGAAGTATATGCAGGACTATGCCACCAGTCTCATTGGCATTGCTATGAATTAGCAGGGAAGGGATAGAAGGAAAGAAGAAGAGAGAAGCAGAGTTTTCAGAAGTTTCAGAAAATTAAGGAATTCTGGCTCAAGAGGGGCAGGAAAGCTGTTCCAAAGAGAGGCACTAGCCAAAGAGAGATCCCTGCCTCCCGGTCTCTGTTTGGAGAAGTGTTTGACAAGTGGAGAATTGGAGTTAGAGGAGTGGAAGGCTCTAGCAGTGGAGTATTTAGGGAGAGAAAGCTGGAGATAGCGTTGTCGCAGGCCGATGAAAGCCTTGTCGATGATACAGAGGATATTGATTTTCATCCTTTAGCCACCAGCAGCCTATGCAGAGATTTTAGGGCTGCAGGGATATGGTCCTTATGCTTGAGTCTAAGGATAAGTCTTGCCGCCCTATTCCGGATTAGCTAAAGGGGCGTGTAGAATAAAGGGGTAGGTTGATTAAGAAGACTGTTGCAGTAGTCAACCTAGATAGGACCACAGCTCTAGAGATGTTGAGCTTTTGGGAGAAGGTGAGGAAATGTAGAATACCTGTAAGGAGGTGAGGCTGAAAGTGGGCCTTCTTGACAAGGTGAAGGAGAGAGAAGGGTCAAATATCTCCCCAAGGTTTTTAGACTCACAGGATGGTGATGGTCGAGGGCCCAAAGAGGGCAGCCAGAGGGTAGGGGGGAGACTGGGCACAGGTGTTCCAATAAGAAGGATCTCCATTTTACTCTCATTGTGACAGGGATTGTTAGCTGCACACAGTGACTGGATTGCGGTTAGACAATCCGGGATGAAAAACATGGAGGAGAAAGTAGAAGAGTGAAGTTTCAATCTGTGTGTCAGCAGAATACACTTGAAATGAGAAGAGAAGAAGGAGATCAGGTGAGCCAGAGTGGCGAGATACATATTGAAGAGCCACAGTGATAGGATCCAACCCTAGAAGATACTGCAGGTAGACAATGAGGTGGTGGAGGAGAAACGGCCCAGTTGCGGCTGGGAAGGGTGGTTAGTGAGGGAAACAAGACTGCTAGTCCTGTGCTCAGTCTGTGATGCTGAAGGTATCATGTAGCTGTTTAATGAGGATAGAATTGTTGACTGCGTCAAAGGCGGAGCAAAGAACGAGAAGCGATATCCTAAATTGTACTATAATCATATATACCACATGTACTTCAATGATATAATTCCACCATATTACACGTATGGTATACTCACCCTAGAGTACCTATAATCACTATACACATATTACTATAGTGTGTAATCTGGCCACTGTCCACAACCATGACAACAAAATGAAACCATATAATAAAGTCATGCAATACACCTTCAAATAAAAAAACTCGCCATGAACCCCCTGCATCTGAAGTGATGTCCTTGGACACCAAAATTGACCGCAGACTCAGCGACACCTGCATGCCCTTTTTCCACCTTTAAAAACAACTCCATATCATCTTTATTTCCCTCCCCAACCCTTTCAAAACCCTCTTTCAACCACCAAATAACCCCAATTGGGTTTTCCAGACTTTTTTCTCACTGCGCTCTCCGTGGTCAATAGTGATGCCTGCGGGCTCAGCGCCACCTACAAACCCCTTTTTCACCTATAACAACAGCACCATGTCAACTTTATTCCACACCCCCATGCTTTCCAGTCCCTCTTTGGCCACCAAATAACCCCAAATGTTGATTCCAGACTTTTTCCCCACTGAGCTATCTGCGGACACTGGCGGCTGTCCGCAGTTTCAACATGGTGACCGTTCTGATAAATATGACACACCTCACACTTTTCAGCATCCAATCAGCGGGTGCATATGATGTCTGCAGACATCACACCACCCTCTGATTGGTCCAGACTTGTCTGCAGACCGGGCCCAGATATCACAAATTTTGTTTAGCTACCTTTTGGCCATTGTTTTAAAAACTACTAGACAGATGTACACCAAATTTACAAAAGTACACTTTTGGGACGAAGCCGCCACTCCTGGCATGAATTTGGTGACAATCCGTCCAGTGGCTAGGGCTGTAGGTGTGAGCACCATTTTTTTCAATTTTGTATATGGGGATTTCCAAACATTTTGGGACCCCCCCTTTAAATTTATCCCTTCAGACGAAACTGCAACAAACTTTGCAAAATCATTTTGAGGTGAGGGTATAGTTTTGCATTGTTTGGTGAGGATTCTTCAAACGGCACCGAAGTTATAAGCCACCCAAAAGTGCTCTTTCTATGGGTTGAGCAACTTAACCATAACTACAGGGCCACAACCGCAGGCTGAGTAATAAATGTATAATTATAAAGAGCGCCTTACAAAGGTATGCAACAATACAGTTACACAACGGAGCACTTTACAGAGGTATATAACTGGAAGTGAAGATGGGTGATGAGGCAATAGTTACCTAGGTTGTCGGGATCCAGAGTGGGTTTCTTTAGTAGAGGGAGGATTTGTCCTGTCTTTAGGGTCAATGTGAAGGTGTCTTGAGTTAGGGAGCTTTTGATGATCTCCAGGTCAGGAAGGAGAGCTTCTGCAGGGAGGGTCTTGAGGATGGATGCTGGCAGGATGCCGTCTGTATACAATGTGTCTTTGAGGGCAGTCAGGGTATCTACCAGGTCCTTTGTAGAGAGTGTCTTGAATGTCGTCCAGGGTGTTGAGATTTTGTGAGGAGGGACGTGAGGTGGGTCTGTGGATGTAGAGCTTGTGTCTATGTGCTGGCGAATCTTGTTGATTTTGTTGATGAAGAAGGTGTTGGACTTTTTGATGGAATGTGATATGGTAGGGTCTGGAAGTGGGTTGACACAGTGCTTGACCGATTTGAAGAGGGCTCTGCTTTTGTTGTTGGCTTATGCTATGGTGTTCTGATAATAAGAGGCCTTGGCTATGTTAATTAGTTGTCAGCGGGTTGCTCAGTGTTCCTTGAGACACACCAGGTCAGATGCCGTCCGCAAGTGGTTATAGGTTTTCTCTTGTTTACTGATGACTCCTTTGCTGAGGTTGCGGTCTTGCATGTACCACAGTGCTGACGGTTTTGGTTTGCAGGTGTGTTGTTTCAGAGGCACGTGTCGGGCGATGGAGGCTGAGAGGGTGGCGTTAAGTGCTTCCAATAGAGAGCCGCATTTCGGTTGGGTGTGTTCAGTCCATGTGAGATGGAGGTTTTGTTGGTATTCCATGAAGGCTTCTACCGGGAAGTTCTTGAAGGACCCGAAGGTTTGTCTGATGGGTCTCTGCTGGGAGTGCTTGACTGGGGTGGTGTGCAGAATGTTAAAAGGCATGGCCAGGTGGTCAAAGCAGTCAAGCGAAGAGGAGAGCTGTAGTGGAGGGAAGATGGTGCAATGATGATTATTTCAAGGATGTTACCTTTCTCGTGCGTTGGGTCTTTTGCGATCAGTGTGTGGCTAACAGTGTTGAAAAGACTGAGGTGAGCTTCCTTCATTGGTTAGGTGGCCTTGATGCCTGGGAGGTTGAAGTCCCATTGCAAGATGTTGTTGGCATCCGTGAGGGACAGGGTGGTGACCAGGTCGGTGAAGTCTCTGATGGTGGTATTGGATTTGAGTGGTCTGTATATGAGATGGAAGGTGACCGTGTATGTCGGTGAAGAGCGGGAAGTCACAGGAGAGGACTTTGAAGGAGCCAATGTTGTCAATGGCAAGTCTGGTGCAGAGCTACATGGTCTTGTGGATGACTGTGAGGCCTCTACCTGTCTTGTTCGTCTGCTCTCTGTGTTGGATGCTGTAGCCGTCGGGAACAAGGATGTCTAGGATGTGGGTGTCAGCAAGGTCTCTGTGATGAAGATGGCATCAAGGTCGTACGTAGTAATGAGGTTGACGATGTCTGTTGCATGGGTTATAGTTGACTGAATGCTGGCAAGCATCAACTTCCATGTTGTGAATGGTGAGGGGGTGCTAATAGGCTTGAGACTGATGTGGGTGAGGTTGCTGCATTGTGGAGTCCATGCCTTAGAGGAAGGGCTATGTCGTTAATGTTGGAATTGCCTAATGATGGTGGGAATAGCTTGTGGGGACAGAGGGAGAAAATGCATGTCACCGTGTGCCTACCTGTTGTCTGAACAGGGGTTCGGGCCCTAGATCCTCCCGATCCAAACAGGTGCAAACAAGAGTTGCTGTTTTCTTCGTCTGCCCTTCACTTTGTTGCCCAGGAGAGAGATGCCATTGATCTAACAGTAAAGAGGAGAAAGAAAAAGGCAGGGCTAAGAAGATGGGTGGGGCTTAGGCTATGAGACCTAGATCTACACGCACCTGCTCACCAACTGCAAAGGAAAAGAGGCTGGAGGACTGCTTAAGTAGGGAAAACCAGGGTCAAAACAGGAAGGCACTAACAGTTTAGCAGTGATTGACAGGTGGGCGGGTTTCATGCCATGTGACCTGGATCCACTTGCACCTGTTCTCAAACATATGATAATATATAGCTGTGTTGACAATCTACAAGGGTGCCACTTACGGTACATCCACCAGGGAATTTCTACCCTACCCAGGTGTACCAATAATACCATGGAGGGAATGGACGCAGTATTGGAGCAATTATTGGAATGCAGTACAACATAAAAGCCTCAATCCAGAGACAAATAAATCATTATTACTACATGATCTAGGATATGAAGGACAACATAAATATAGAGAGATACCCACTATTACAGAAGGCCAAGGTGGGGGAGACATGAACACATGCGGGAAGGCATTCAAACAACTAGACAATTACTACACCCTAAAAACATACATAGCCATCAATAGGTATCATTCTTACACTAGAAAACAAGAACAAAATGAACCCATAGAAGATTATGTCAGTGCCTCATGGAACATGGCTGTTTCATGGGATTTCAATGGTAAAATGGGAACAGATGAACTAATTCAATATCAAATATAATTCCTACCAGTAACCCAGTTACTCAGGAGAGACTATGGATGTGTGTGACTCCCTCATTAGAAGATGCTATAGACATAGCAAAGAAAGTGGAGCATACCCAATTGCGCTCGAGAACTATAAAAGAGGAGAAAAAGTCAGAGGTGACAGAATTTACTGGCACAAGTGAATCTGCTTGAGTAAAAGTGGTGTAGAAGTACAGGAAAGGAGCTAATGAGAAGACAACTTTGAAGGAAAGTTAAGGAAAATGAGAAAATAGAATATCTAATGTGACTATTGAATTTGAGAAGAACAAATGTTTTCGTTGGCGGTAAGTAGGTCATTAAGCTACATTGAACCAAAGATATTCAAATTGTGGTGTAAAAAGGGCGCTTCACAGCAATGTGTCGAAGGAAGAAGAGAGTGTCCCGTGTGCAGGAAGAAGAAGAAAGTAGCTCATTTGATGTACGAGTAGTGAGAATAATAAAGGCCACAAAGGCTTATTCAACTATGAAATTCCCTTGTTATGTGATAATCATTGACAACCATGCAATCAAGGCGATGGTGGACAGTTGCTCACCATATTCAATCATATCAGAAACGAAATGGAGAAGGTTACAAGGAGAATGATTAAAGGGAAGCCAAGGGAAGGCAGACATCAAGGACCATGGAAGTTTTCTAAGATTGTAGATGGACAAAATAGGAATGTTCCATTCAGAGGGGAATGGCAGTGGCAACCATACGCATGGTGAAAAAGGGCATGGAAGCACTACAGTGGCAAAACCATGCTGCTTTGGTAATCTATCTGGACCCAAATCATGAGGACCCTGTGATGATTGTGAAAGAGAATAGCACTGAAAAGGAAATCATGAGGCGGATGCAGGAGGGGTGCCCGTAGAACAAATAAATAAAGGAGGAACACAATGTTTTCAGAGAAGTGAGAGATCAGCTATCAATACAGAAAGGGTTGCTTCTAAGCGGACAAGTGTTGGTAGCTCCTTTGAGTGTCAGCGAAAGGTTCATCGTAAAAGCTCATAGGAGTCATCTGGGAATGACCGGTACATAGCGGCGGAAACTGAGAGAAAAATATTGGTTGTCTGAAATGTATGTGAATTACATGCAGGGGAACTATTATCAAGCTCCCCAATTACATGCAAGACAAACTGGGCAGAGGAAATCACCTGCACCAGAAAAACAGAAGATCCAGCCATAGGACAATGTTTTACTGCATTTATTGAAAATTCAATAACAGGGATTTAGTTGTTAATAATGCAACATTCACCACACTCGTTCCTCGGTCTTGTCGTCTAGTTTGGTTAATACATGATGTCACAACATGAAGTTACATCCTAGAAAACCTAACGTGGGTCAGGATTGGTTACTAAGGTAAACTATATATACACTGTTTTGGGAGTTACTGCAACAATTGAATACACCATTTCTGGTGGCTTTTCCTGAAACAATCTCTAAATGTTGCAAATAGAAAGGTTACAGGTTAGTGTGAGGTGATTGGACAATGCAACGAAGTGTGAGCTTAACGTGAAATGTGAATGGGGATTGGACAGAAAGCGTTTTCTCAGCCTTGGAGCTTTGGATAGTTACCAGGCCAAGTGCAACTATTCAAGGTGGTGAGAACGGCCCAGAAGGTGCTCCATGTTCTCAGCAAATTACCATCTCCGATCACCTAAGCCTTGTGTTGAGACAGAACATTCACCCTTGAACCTGCATTACTTCTGCATTGTCCTGCCTTCAGTTTGATAGGTAAAGCCACCTCAGTCTGGCTTGAATGAATAGTCACTGTTTTGTATGTTCAGATTACGTGTGTAGGGACCACAAATTGGATTTCACCTGCTTGCAATTATGAGGATTTTCAGTTTGTTTTCCCTGCAGGTTTGCTATCTCTTCTGCTAACTTGAAACCTTTCCTCTCTTGGTGTCCTTGGCAAGGTTGTGCAAGGTGACTGTACTGGAAGCCTCATCTGCATGCTTCAGCGGGATTAGCCAGTCAGCTTTTCTCTGTATCCTCGAGTCCTTTCTGCTTCTTCCATGCACTCCAATATACTTATGGCTTCAACCTTTATTTACATGGCCGCCCATGTTAGTTGCATTTAAGCGTCAGCAAGTAGTTAATATGTATTTGTGTGCATCTTGCGGTTTCCGCATGGCCATGGTGAACGTGTGTCAGTCCTCTAAATAAATATGTGAGTCATAAGCATGTTCTTCATGTCTGCCAGCAATAAATCTAAGCGTCTGTGTAACTTCATGCAGGGACATCTATATGCTTCATGTCTACTGCATCTATGTCATGGTGTCATTTCTGATGTCATCAGCATCCTTCGAGGTTATAGTCAGTCAAAATGTTCCATTGATTGCAGCTGTATCTCTTCAACACTGTCATCAGGATATGGTCCGAACGGTTGTCTGAGTGAGTAGCGTTTCTCACATCTGTGATACATCGATGATTGGGAGGAATGGCCCAGAATTGATGCACACCTCTCATTTCTCAGTCGCCAAGATGAGGGCGAGATGGGTGCAATGAGGGCCATGTTTAGTTGTCCCTCTTCAGATGTAATGGTGGAAAGGAAAGTATCGGAGTGTTGGCCATGCCAGAATTCTGATAAGGTAGGAGAGCACAGAGATCAAAATGAATGCCTATAGTGTCACCAGAAGGTGTGTGGCACAATTAGGGATAGACATATTAGGACTGTACCGTAACCTTGGGAATTGAGTGAACTTTTTGATAGTAATGGTGGACTATTTCTCCAAATGACTGGAAGTCAAGTTGGTGAAGCAGATGACTAGTAATGAAATCATATGTTTCGTGGAGTATGTGTTTAAACTAAAAGGCTATCCGTCTTAGATTAAGAGCGACAATGGACCTCAGTTTAAGGGTGATGAAATGGCTGAGTTTGGAAGGAAGAGAGGAATGAATTGGGAGTTTACATCTAATTACCAAACGCAAACCAATGGGCTTGTGGAGCAGTTTACCAGATTCATCATAGGTGCAATTGAGTGAGAAACAGTGAGCAACAGCATGAATGTAAGGGAGATATTGAAAATGTTGTTGTGGAACTCTAGAGTAGCACTCAAGGGAGTCACAGTGTGTTCACCATTTCAATGAATGCGGGGGATGGAAATCAACACTGGTCTCAATCCCAGCTGGGTGAATAAAATACTCCAAGAGAAGGAGTGAGAGATAATATACAAGAACATGAAATTCCCAGATTTTAAAGGACTAAATTAAGGAAAGACTGTTAAGAGCTCAGATTAAATATAAGGGGGATTATGATAAACGTTTGGGGATAGTAAAAATGTCAAAAGTGTTGATGGGCCTCCTTACGAGTCCAGCGGTAGCCGTGCCGGAAACACCGGCAGGCTGCCGCCGGGCCGGTATTGTCATTCCGCCTCCGTGATTGTCGGAATCACCGGGGCATTACAACCCCGGTGACCCAATAATTTCAGAGTCGGAATTCTGTAAATCCCCATTCCCAGGAGTCCAGTAGGACTCCATGGGGATGGGGACCATGGAAACACTGGTTCCATCTATGACAGAACTGGTGTTTCCATTTCCGCCTGCAGGCGGGTGGTGTTACATCTGCCAGGTCAGGGAAGGTTAGGTAAAGAAGGATGCATCAGGATGTGTATAGTGATGTTCATGATGATGTAGTGGGTTGTCAGGAGTTTTCCGTTGACTGTAGAGGGGCAGAGGTAGTGAGAGGAGGTATTCTTGACTGTAGAGGGGCAGAGGTAGTGAGAGGAGGTAGTCTTGACTGTAGAGGGGCAGAGGTAGTGAGAGGAGGTAGTCTTGACTGTAGAGGGGCAGAGGTAGTGAGAGGAGTTTTCCGTTGACTGTAGAGGGGCAGAGGTAGTGAGAGGAGTTTTCCGTTGACTGTAGAGGGGCAGAGGTAGTGAGAGGAGGTATTCTTGACTGTAGAGGGGCAGAGGTAGTGAGATGAGGTATTGTTGACTGTAGAGGGGCAGAGGTAGTGAGAGGAGGTATTCAAGAGAGAAATTTAAAAGAAGGATTGAGACCTAGACATATCAGAAGTCCTGTGAGATGTAGAGACGAGATAGGAGATGAGGTGATGTATACATTGTTAGAAAGCAAGAATGAGTGGTTTGTTGTTGTCCTTAAGGAAAGGTAAATAAGTTCACATATTACAAAGAATATTCTATTTCATAGTTTGGTCAATCATTACTTAATCACATCAATCATTGAAGTATACATGCTATTTGATTAGAGTTGTATCTATGTTATTATATTTGGTTATTGATCAGTTGTAAGAGGGAACGTGTGTAGTATCTGATGCCTGCGCAGAACATCAGGCATCCCACTGGAATATAGAAGCTTGATGGGGAGGAGGTTTGATGGGGACACAGATGGAGAGAGAGAAAGGAGTCGGATGGGTGAAGGTTGGCTATTGGAGAAGATTTGCCAACGTTTAATGTGTGCCAGTGACCTCTATTACCACAATTACCATCTAAGACACAACCATTTTCTTTGACCACTTGGTCTTGCTAATCACAGTGAACATGTTCTTAATACAGTGAAGTGCCCCTTTGCTGAACATATCCACCTGAGGTACTGCATTCAACCTATACACGCAATGGCATGTTTTGGGCAAATGATTGAGCACTACCTTGGTCTTTTTGATGCTGTGAGACCCAGGTCTGGGCCACCTGTAGAGTGAGTGCCTATTGCTTAATGGGACATGAAGCGTAAATGAACAATAAACTATTTCCTACTGCTCCGTGCTGCCTCTCTCTCAAAGTAATCTCAACCACATCAAGGCCTGGATACATTAAACATGCACCTGCTGCATTGACTAGAGCTGTAGGACTTGAGGAAAGCTCCTCCACCTGGACACAGTCACAGGTAGCATGCGCTCTTCTGAGGAAAGATTGATACATGCTTCCCTCAAGTTAAATAGATATGCTTTTTAACAAGGGTTCCCTTAAGGAATCAGTTTCTCCGGTGCCATCACGCCAACATGGGAATGTTATCAGAGATGGAGAAAGCGTTAGGAGGGGGCTCAACATCAGCAGTGCTATATATCACAGTAGTGTAATGCCAAAATGCCTCTCCTCCTAATTCTCTCTATTCGATATGCTGTATGCTTTAATGAGAGGTTCAGCGGCAGTGACTCAGGGCTTAAAGGGGTTTGCCGCCATTTTGAAGTCAAGCCGAAGATCCCTTGTCTTCATATGGCATCACTGTGGGTGCAGAAGTCCTTCTGGATGCTGCGGGTCTGGTGCTTGGTGGAGGAAGCCTACATGAGTGACTTTGGTTTCACTGGGTCACAAACAGGTGAATGGCTGCAATAACGTGTTTCCTGGATGCGGGGTGGCAGTACCTTGGCTTCACTCCAAGAGCCTCACTCTCCTTGACTCCACTCGGCTTCACTCCAAGAGCCTCACTCTCCTTGACTCCACTTGGCTTCACTCCAAGAGCCTCACTCTCCTTGATTCCACTCGCTTCACTCCAAGAGTGTCACTCTCCTTGACTCCACTCGGCTTCACTCCAAGAGCATCACTCTCCTTGACTCCACTCGGCTTCACTCCAAGAGCCTCACTCTCCTTGACTCCACTCGGCTTCACTCCAAGAGCCTCACTCTCCTTGACTCCACTCGGCTTCACTCCAAGAGCCTCACTCTCCTTGATTCCACTCGGCTTCACTCCAAGAGCGTCACTCTCCTTGACTCCACTCGGCTTCACTCCAAGAGCGTCACTCTCCTTGACTCCACTTGGCTTCACTCCAAGAGCCTCACTCTCCTTGATTCCACTCGGCTTCACTCCAAGAGCGTCACTCTCCTTGACTCCACTCGGCTTCACTCCAAGAGCCTCACTCTCCTTGACTCCACTCGGCTTCACTCCAAGAGCCTCACTCTCCTTGACTCCACTTGGCTTCACTCCAAGAGCATCACTCTCCTTGACTCCACTCGGCTTCACTCCAAGAGCATCACTCTCCTTGACTCCACTCTATGTCTGGCGCAGGAACAACCCATGAGGGGATCAAAGGAGTAAGGTGGAAGATTTACCTCCATCTTTTTGTTAGACCTAAATCTTCCACCTGCCGGCAGACACTGTGTTATGGCAATGCAGTAATGTGGCAGTAAATTGCAATAATGGAATTACCACTATGTTCTGCCACTTTAAATCACACTATCGTACTCTTAATACAGCCCAATGAAGGAGACCACTTCCATTTGCAACTCTGCAGAAAAGGCGCCCTTGCGCAATTTTTGGACATTACTACCATGTGGAAAAGTAAGGTTCAAGGTACAGGCAAAGTTGCCCCTACTCCTTACGTGTCTACTACATGTTAGGAAAAGTGTAACTTGCTCCCCGAATTAGCCTTTGTGGGTGTCATTTGCAAGGGATTCCTATGGAATCTGTCTTCTTTGGTGGTTCAATGGGAATCCATTGGTTTGGTGCCAGCTTGAAATGACATGCTGGCAGGAAAGCATGCAAATTTGGCAGCTGGAATGGGAAAAGCAGGTGGACGTGTTAAGTCCTCTGCACACCAAACATTAGAAAATCCCACCTTGGATAAAAGTGGTGGTAACATGTCGTCACGCTTGTACCACCATGCGATCTTTGGGACTCCAAGGACACATTTCTCTAGAAGCCCCAGCTCCTGTCAGATACGGGACTGAGTCCTAAGGGACCGTGTCCCTATTGTCTAGAGGTGGAGGTTTGCTAATGTGGGCAAAGTTATTGCCTCATCTGTGCTCCAACGTAAAGGAGGAAAGCAGAAGTATTCACCATAGGCCGCCCCTGGATTACAGGCAAATAAGACTGCTCTTTACTCCTCGTGCCTGACCTGCGCATGGTACGAATAGTGCTGTGCCCATTGAACACCATGTGAAACCCAGAGCTGAAGGTACCTTACTAGGACTGATCATTGTTTATTATATAGGTAATGCTTTCACCAGAGCACTGAACATAGAACATTTTTAAATACAATTCCTATCACCCAACGGAAGTTGGTACTAAATTATCAACCACAAAAGATGAACGGCCGATTTGATCCTGCCTGGATTCTAGCCTGCAACCAGATCTCACCAACGAGCACTGAACCTGCTGAGCTCTCTTACCAGCTATCGCAACACAATCTTCCGCTGAATTCAGAGCCCTGGGGTCAGATCTACAGTCCACTCCTGTCTTGGATATGGGCATTCACTATGGTATGGAATTACTAATGCCCTGCTCTTTTGGATGTAAAGGGTACACGATGCCTGGACCACCTCATTTCCTGCCTCATTTCCCGCCTCATTTCCGCCTCATTTCGTGACAGATGCACAAAGCCATACACCGGTAAGGCCTCACATACATTATCACCACCAAAGGAGTCACACACAGGTCCTTTCTAAAGAGCTATCTGCCCACTTGCTTAGGTAGTGACAGGCAATATTCAGCAGGAAAATGGCCGCCGATACTTGAATCTGATCTTATGAAATGGCGTCATATTTAGCAACAGTCAGTGGAGTGAGCATGAGAGTTCCCAAAGCAGCTTTAATAATCCTGAGAGCACAAGTGGAAAGAAGATGTGATAGCACCAAAGTATATATCTGAGTAGGAGCTGGACCGCGCAATAGGAAACTCATCCCTGGAGCAATCAGACAGTCTGATGAAGGCAGCCAAATGCATTGATTGCAATTGTGTGATAATGTGATTAGAAATAATTATAAACTAACACGTTTACGCCCACTTGCAAAGCCCTGGGCTATCATCTCCGAGATTAAACACTCAATTGGGGATGAAGATGGCTTGGGTGGAGATTTGATCAGTGCTTCTACATCAATTGGCTAATCATATAGAGAGGATCAACATTTTTTTGTCAATTACCTTAGACCCAGCTTACTGCCCCAAATAAAATAAACACAACAACTTGTTTTAGGGTCTGATCCACAATGAATTACATTTACTCACACAAACTCCACTTGCCCATTTTGCACCGAACCAGGTGCAAGCTCAGACCCACACACAGACACGCAGACACATTAAGACATACTGGGCCCGTTCATCGAAATGGGTGCAGAAATCCTGCTAGGGGCGCGTGCCGAAATGGACACTGCACAAGCCGGCACGCAGAATGAAAAATGCGCATCCGGCGTAGTCATGGAATTGTTGGCGCAAAGTAACTGTAGTCGCAAGCCGCGGCCAGAACTCTCCCGACACGCAAAGCATAAACAGTCAGATCAGCTACCTTTGCGCGTTCCCCTGGGCGCTAATACATGCACCCTTCAAACACTCTGTGGGGTCCCCTGCAAGCAGACCTGCATCTATGTGACCCTGTTCCCGTCACCCTGACACCTTATACATGAAAAATCTCCACTCGGTCTAAACTCAGAAAATCTGTGTGTGATCCCCGTAAACCATTCCTGCACCCCGCTACAATGCTTGCAAGCAACCCTATGTTACATCGGAACCCGGGTTGAGTACCGGCACCCCGAAATCTGACATGCAACCCCACCTCTGCACTGTCAATTCTACGCGCAAGTGTACTCACGCCTGTTTTCGGGTGGCAGATCGTATGAAGGATGTGCATGTCCATTTCCCGGCAGAGAGGTTGCGCGATCGAATCCATGAATACATATCATGCCACACAATTGTGGCATGCAAGGGACTGCCTGCAGACCGCCCCTCAGAACACCCACTTTTCTGCATGTTCTTCCCCATTTTTGGTGTTCTGCCCTGTTCCCAGCCCTCTGTGCAAGCCACACCCACGGCCTGCATGGAGTCTCGCGTAAGGACCTCGACGGCTCGCACAGACCTGCCGAGCCAGCTCGAACTCCACGAAAGTCCAGGAAAAGTACTGCACTTTAGATTCTATGAATCAACAAAGGTGGATTTGCACGCAGTTGAGCGCTCATGTACTCTATTTAATGCGCCAGTAATTCCATGAATGGGCGTTGATTCACAGCAAATAATATGTGATGAGTACATAATTTGCACCTCCTGCATCTTTAAGGAGCAAGACAACCCTGATTCATTGAAAACAAACAAATCCCCAAGAAAAGAAACAAAACTGATCTTGGAAAGGGGAAAAAGGGGAAAAAGTATGTGTGCAAATGTATTCTTGATAGTGGTGCTGTACAGTGGCAGGAGTGAAAGACTTTCAGGAAAACATGTTGAATTTGCTCCTGCAGATTTGCCCGGGTCCCAAATTTAAATGTGCCAGGTTTTTCTCAGGATTTCAATATATGTAGGAGTGTCCGCCTTTTGAATTTCTTTTCCACTGCCACTCATATTTTATATAAGCTACATATATACATTGCATGTCTATAGAGGCACACCCTCCTCCTGCCCATTTCCTTGCAGATTTGAGTGTGCACATTGTGTGCACTCGAGGCCCGCTCTACACACACAGATTATTTGAGACATGTGCGCAGTTTGCGCAAGTTTTGTCATTGGGCCAAATTGGGTTCAACACGTCCATCTTAGAACGGAAGGGGAATCCATGAGCCAATGTTAGGTAAAAAAGAGGAGCTCTCGAGGCATAATGAGATCTCCAGGGGGATCTTACTCCAGTGTAGACTCATTAACTATGGTGAAGTCAAACACCTTCTACAGAGGGTGAGAGGTTGAAACTGGAGACCAAGACCACTCTCCAGACTTCTCCACTAATGTTATGTTATGATGATTTATACCTCCCACCACTGCCATTTGTATGGTCTCTAGGTGCTCACGAAGAAAAGTGGGTGGGGTTGGTTAGGGAGGGAAGAGGTATAGGATAAAAGTTGTGCTCTTCTGTTGATGCTTGCAGAAGTAGGAGACACTGGCACCTGTGAGTGTCAGCATTCGGATCTGCTTTGTTGTGTACATTGGGCTTGTTGTGTCTGGTGCGGTAGTGTCACGTGTCTGGGTTGTTGGTTGTTTGCAACTGTTTGGTCTTGGGGTGTGGTTATTGGTGTGTGTGCAGTTTGTGTGTTTTTGTTTGTAGTTTTGGGCGTGTATATTACCAGAGGGGAATGCAGATATAGAAAAGAGGAGGGTGGGTGGTAAGTTGGTTTCTGTTTGTCTCTAGGTGTATGGTTGTTATATTGTTGGTTTTTCAATCCTTATTGTCCATGTTTGCTTTGGTCCCAGAGTTTGGCTTGTGGGGGGTGCCCGTTTTTATGCTTGCCCGGTTGAGTCTAATAGCCAGGTTTTCAGTTGTTTTCTGAAAGTTCGGTGGTCTTCTATCGTTCTTATTTCCTTCAGTATCGAGTTCTATAGTTTGGCTATCAAAACGAATAATGCAGTTTCTTCAATTGTCCTTTTCTCGTATCATTTCATTTCTATTTGGACGTCGTTGCTTCATTTTAGGATTGTTCCTGGTGTGTGGGGATTGATTTTAGCGTGGAGAAATTTGTCTCCTGGTCCGTGTAGTCATTTGTGGGTGATGCAGAGTTCATGTGTTTTTTTACTGGTAGCAAGTGTAGACCTCACAGGGCTGGTGTGATGTGGTCTCTTTTATTTAGTCGCAGGAGTAGTCTTGCTGCAGTATTTTGGTTGAATAATGCAGAAAGTGGGAGTGAATGTGGGTTGTGCTTCTGCGATATTTCATCCATACAGGTTGAGAGGGCTTCCTATGGCGCTTGAAAAATATAACATCTTCATTTGCTTTCATCTCCACCCTCTCGACTATTGACTGACCACTACGTTTCTCGTGTGTTTCCATTGTCTGCAATTGTATGCAGGTTTTCTACTTGATTTCATGTAGTGATCCATGGTCTCGACGCTTAAAAGATTACCATCAATTAAGCTAAACTCATGACGGGTAAAGTGATAGACTATGTGGCGCATGGCTCTGTCGTGCAAATATGGCGGTGTAAGTGAGCGAGTGAGCTAATTGCGCATGAATACAATCTGTGTGACATACGTGTACTCTTGGCACAAGATTTATTATGCATGGTTAAGCTTGAGTTATGCAGCAGAAATGTATGCTGGGAAGAGCTTCATGTCTTTGCAGATTTTCCACATTAGTTATGACCCCAAACAGGAAATCTTCTATCGCGTTCGGAGGCCACTGTCCAGCAAGATTTCTTTTGAAGATGGTGGAGAAATTGTCGGACATTTACACCATTCATACTCTGTTTCCTGAAATGACATTGCCTTTAGTGGAGAGATGCAGGGCATTCACCTAGAACACAATCCCAGATCTCACACAATTCAAGAAGAGTGAATCTATTTACTATGAGAAAAGTGGCCCAATTTAGGCAACGCTGGTACATCAATGACATCTTTGTCAAAATGTATGGAGTGTCTGAAGCACGAGCCTAGTTGAGAAATAAGAGTGTGCTGTATATGGGCGACACACCCCAGGAGACAGGTAGAGTGTGTGGGTAGTGAAGGTGGCTGGTATAGGTAGAGGGAGTATGGGGGGGCCACGCTCTGAAAGTGGAGAAGAGAAGTTGGGTAGAGTGGAGCGATTCACACTTGGCGATATGTTCTTTGAGGCATAGGTTCTTCAAAGCCTTCATGGACTGGGGTGAAGGGGGCTGATCTGTTCCAGAGACAGGGCACCAAGCAGAAAGCAGTCTGTTTTCTCTTTTGTTCCCTCTTGCAGTTCTTTGTTTGCACTCTGCCGATGTTGTGGCTTCTCAGCCCTTTAAAGTGGTGTTTCGTTGTGAATTATGACTGCTTTGAAGGTGATGCAGGCTGCCTTGACCTTGATTTGTTCATGAAGGAGTGATGGGGTTGCATTTCCACAGTGCTGTGGTGAGACATGCTGCAGTCTGCTGGACTGCTTCGAAAGGAGCCTAGGTGGCATCTGGGAGCCCTGCGGGCTTGGATGACTGTTCTGAAACTCAGGGGCGGTGGTGAAGTGCGTGCCTTTGTGAAGGAGCATACGCTGGTTTCCACATGTGTGGATCTGCCTGGTGATGTGTGCTTTAAACTAGAGTTCACAGCCAATGGTAAAGCAGAGCTACACGGGACTGCTGTAGATTATGGCAGGACTGAAGCGGCTATACACAAACAGAAATAGAGGACAGAAGTACCCATCAGAAATTAGCTAAGCAGTTCCAAAAGCGCACATATATTTCAGGACATCATCTAAAATATTTACATTTCCCCGTCGGGGTGTTGTGACTATCCCTGTCCACACACCCCTTAGTCTTAACGAGTGCACAAGACTATAAAGGGTGGGAGAAGGTTAATTTGCTTCTTTAAGGGAGACTAAGGCATTCACCACTGTCTACAGGATCCAAAAATAGCAACTGGTCAGGAAGCCAAGCCGCAGATATGGGATTTTGATTGGGCAAAATTGGAAGGCAGAATATGGAAGGGGGCCCTAAACCTTCCTTGTAGTACTCCAGGATGGCATTGGATGCATGAACCAGGCCTAAAATCTCTAGGGTGCTTGGCCAAATGGAAACTGATGTCACTATTTAGAGATATTATAAGGCCACAAAGCAGACTCTTTATATGAGGACATTAATGCGCACCTGGGGGGCCGGAAATTCAGGGACTTGGGGAATTTGGAATATAGAATGGTACAAGAGCTAGCCAAAATAGGTTTAGACAGAGAGATTCTAATAGCTAATTCCTTAAAAGTAAAGCGGGCTATGGAACTAATAGCTTGGATAGATACCATTGCTAAAGTTAGGACATCAAGCCCGCGGAACAGTTTTCTGGTGGTTGATTCGAAACTAGGTTTCCTTCCAGGTTACCTGGTAAAATTCCCAGATAGTAGAATTAGAAATGACTCTTTAAGGGCGAGGCTTAATATACTGCCCACAGGAGAGATTCTGGCTATTCAAAATCAAGAGCTTAAAGCAGCACAATATTGTAATGAACGTAATCTACCCACAAATCAATCACTAAAGCACTTGTTGCTAGACTGTGAAGGGACACGGAAACTTAGGGAAAAAAAGCTAGGAAGGTTTGTAGAGAGATTGGAATGGGTATCATCTGAAAATATCTGGCACAGAATGATCTCAGGGTATAATGTCCAATTTACAGCAGCGGTAGTGGAGATCATGAGAGCCCTAAATCTCCTGTGATAAAAGGTAACTTATTCTTGGGAAAAGACTGCAGGGTGGGTGGTCCTAGGGGTTAAGATAATGGAAAGCCGCAGGGCTAGTAGGTATTTGTAAATTTTTAGGGTAGACTCTAAGAAGATTGTTTTAGAGAAAGGAAGGAGAGGGTTTGGGGGGCTTGTATTATGTGTATTATGTGTGTTTTAGAAATTAAAATTTTTATTTTCAAACACAGTTCCGTTCACTTTGAAAGATGTGATATTGTAAAGGTTTGTCTATATTAAGTTTATGGATTATAACCAAACACAATAAAAAAATAAAAAATAAAAATTCAAAAAAATAGCAACTGGATGCTGGTCTCTCTAGCAAGTCTCTGATCCAAAAAAATACACCTGGGCCCTTTGTACACTAGACATGTAGCCAGCGGAAAATTACTGTTCCAGCCATGCTGTGTCTTCACTGGGCGATAATAACCTCGATATTAAAATTATGCCACACCACCACCTGGACGCTCCTTCTGCAATGCCACCGCGTGAATGCCCCTTCTGCAATACCACCACCTGAACGCCCCTTCTGCAATAACTCCGCCTGAATGCCTCTTCTGTAATACCACCGCCTGACCGCCCCTTCCCCCGCTTTTCCAGAAACTGATTAAAGACCATTGATGGCAATAAATGCCAGCTATAACATGATTACATGTTTAGGGACTGGCATGGTGCCCAACATCAAATACCACTTTTCTATTAATACATGAGTGAGTACTCTACACACACAGACATGTCTCCCCCACCGGCAGGATGTAATAGATTTTAATATTTTTAAAAATAGCTCAGAGGTAATACTATGTTGCGTGGTCATTTCAATGATTACTGGGAGGTACTTTGTCCTAAAATGCTGCCATTAACACAATTGCCACCAGCAGCAGTAAGGCATTTAGCACAGGTGTTCATGGTGGGCTGGATACAGCAACCAGGCAATCGTTACAAGGAGTATTGTTGTTATGAGTTGTGGTGCGGAGCAGGAACATCTCAATGGCGCTTCTTTGTCATTTCATCGACCGGTGAAATTTCGATGGGATTTTTTCTCAGTATTTTTTAACAAAAAAACTCATCGAGATTTTTTATTTTGGGGGGTCCCCCTCCCCCAAGCACCTGATCCGCTTTTATTTTTTACTTATTGCCAACCACCCCCAACACATATTTATACTTTTCTAACACCCCCTAAAAATTGCGATGAGTTTTTTCGTCATAACATACTTGCCAAAAAAAAGAAATGTCAACCATCGATGAGAGAATGCCATACCCTCCTTTATTTGTACAGTGCTCACTGATTAACTTGAGTTTCAACAGGGAAGGTAGACACCTAGGACCTTCTACTTCTAGGCGTATAACCTGCATATTGTATGGGAGATCCAAGTTGCCATAACCTGTAACCTCCCCTTCCATGGTTCTCTGTTAGCCCCAAGCTACCTGGGCAACGCCCCATTGCCTCCCAGCTTGGTTGGTATCATATAAACCTGAATACAATATGATAAAACTCACAATTTACATTACACATAATTACAATTTTAGGCAGATGGAGAAAAGGTCATTTGCTTTGAATAGTTTAATGCCAGGTTTGAGTTCCCCAGGTTACTCTTTCAGCCACAAGACCACATCTTCTAATTGAGAATTTTCAGAGAAGTGAAGAAGTAAAGGTATCTTTTATTTGGGGCTTGAGGGGGGGGGGGTCGTATGAGCCCGATACAAGTGATGACTGCCGAAACGTAGAACAAAAACGAACTTGAGGGCGGCTAAAAAAAGTAATGAAATGAAAATAAACTCTGAACGTCTTCAGCATAAACAGGTACATTACGAGCAAGTGAAGTAAGCCCCTTTTTTCTTAGGCAGAAGCGTGCTCTGCTGCATTCCTGCTAATGTGTCCTCATTACATGAGGAACACGACATGAGTGAGATCAATATTATTGGAAACTAGAATACGAAATGCGAAACAAGCAGCATTATATCTGAAGCCTGAAGGAAAGCTAAGAGGTGTAATTATGTTGTCAGTTATGATAATAGCAGACCTCTTACTCAGGGGTCCGCAACAGGTGCAGTGAAAAGTAGGTATCTTGCAGGCAGGCGTTTCTGTGTCTAAATGTGATTGAAGCCTTGTGTTGAAAAGATTTTTTAAAAATAAGTCTAAGTTATAAGCATAAAGAACCGTCTTGGCTTGTGTCTGTAGATGTTCAGTTAAAGACACTGTTAAATACAACTGCAACTTGCAACTGATGTGTGTCTGTGTGTGTTGTGTGTGTATCTATATTCATGGTTAGACCAAAACTATTTCCTCTGTACTATTCTTTTCTGTCCATAAAAGTTCACCAAATCAGTCAGGCCACGCAAACCCTCTTGCCATATTTGCCAAAGTTTCACAAAAATGAGTTAAAAATACGTTTTATTTCAAGAACCCTTTCTTAGCAAGTGGAAAATGCAGATTTTTTGGCAAGGGTTCCACCCCCAAAACATTGAAAATCTCATCAAAGTAGAGATATCCAACTCTTAAGGTCATAAAAATGTATTGATATTTTAGAAAAAAAATCTCATTTATGGCTAATTTCCCTCACCTAGTGAGTCCCCCAGCGGCTTTGCTGGACTTCTCGAGTTTATTTTTTTCCACTTGGTTAGAGTGTGAATTTTTCCATCACTCTTACCTATGTTTTGCCATCTGTATTTCTTTGTTTTTATGATTGTGGACTCTGAAGTACACCACTTCAGACGCCCCCTTCTTTTTGTGTGTCACCCAGCACCTTCAGTGGCGTGGCACAGGGTTGTCTTTGAGACTTCCCCCGACTCCATTCCTGAGGCTGACTACAGCCCCCCAGAAAAGTGTAAAGTTGCCATTAACTTTACTTAGTCAATCTACCGCAGATCCAGTACACCCCATCTTCCATGGAGTACTGGAAAGGGTTAATTCGTATCCCTTTTTATCTGTACCTCCTAGAGCATTGTTTCCCTCTTTTAACATTTAGACTTGGCTGGTGGAAGTGGTATCTACCCTAACTTTTCGACCGCGATTATATTAGATAAACGTGGTATCATTCTTGGCTATTATATTAGTCTCGAACATAAAACCCTCTTGACCAAATCGTCTTTCTTTTGGCTCCCGTTGGGTTTATTCGCCATTTCTTTTTGTTAAAGTCCTTCTTGTGTTTTACTTTGCGCGGCAAACTAGGTTTGCCTTCTTTGTTCACCGTCTTTTGGCGGGCATCTGCTCAGAAGCCCTCCACCAGTCGCCTGGGTGTCTAGGTGGGCTGAATGTGAGGAAGGGGTGTAGTCACCCCCTGTGCAGGGTATCCTAGGAAACCCAAGTCGCACTTTGCCATGATTGGCTGAGGTGGTTGTCCGGGCTGGACAACCCCCTGCTGGGTGATTGACAGCCAGGCTGTGTGAATGGGGGTTTTGCGCATAAAAGGCAGGTCTCTTGGGCTAGAAGTCAGAGAGTCACCACTGGAACTACAAGGAACCGTAGAGAAGTGGAGAGAACGACGGCTGCTGCAACTATCCCGTCCCGGTGAAGCCCTGCTGCAGTCCCTTCAACGACTAAGAGAAGATCCAGTCCGGGGTCTTCTTCCCTTGAGCCTGGTGGGGATAACCAGCTCATCTTCCATAGCCAGAGGATCCTCTTCCTTGGTCGAAATCACTGCACACGGCTGTACTGGTCCGGATAGCCATTTGAAGAGCATCTCCTGTTTTTAAGGAGCGCACCTTTTATTCGTTGTCGCTGCTGCTGGCTTCATCCCTGTGTAGTGCAGACCCCCTTCAGACGTCCTCCTTCACAACGAAGCTCCAGGAATTGTGGGTCTGTGGGAAACCAACAGGAACAACTGCCAGGGCACCAGCTGCACCATTGGAATAAGGTACTGTGTTCTGCTTGAGGAAACTGGGTGAATCCCTTTTCTTCATCTCCAAGGCTTGCCCTTGTCTTCCCTCCTTCTTATAACTTTTGCTTCCGAACATTGACAATATCGAAGTACTCTTGGCTACGTTGAATCGTGAACTATCTGACTGTGTGATCTTCGGCAACAGGCCCCCGGTGTCACTTGACCCTGGCTCCGGCCCTTTGACTTTTGAACTCTTGTCTCTGAGTGTTTCTCGATTCTGTCTGCCTTACCAAAATATTGCCTGTGATTTTTGCCTCCCACTCCCTCTGGGTATCTCAGGTGCTAAGTGTGTTTTTGCCCCGGTAGCATTTCATGTCACGGGTATGCGTTTATTTAGTAGACCGACCTGTCAAAAAGTGATCGCAATCGTATTCATGGTAACATGTTTTGTTCATAACACCGGTTCATTAAAACACAGGGTTCTTACCTTGAGACTTACTGCACAAAGTGAATTGGTTAGTTGTAGTATATTTGACGCGTGGTTTGTGTTTAAGTTTAATAGAAGTGTTGTGTTTATAATGAATGGTTTAAAAATAAATGTACTTATATTTTTCTACCTGAAACCTTGAGTCAATGTTTGCTTGAGTCACAGTCATTGTGGTCCCTTTGTGTAATCTCTGCTACTGCTCATATACTCTTGAGATAAGCCTGGCTGCTCTGCCACTGCTACCACTCTGACATAGTAGTACAGGCTTGTACCAAAGGTAAAACTTGTATTGCCACCTGTAGTCTTAATTGTGTGTAGTGGTCCCTAAGGGCACTGCACAGGATTCTGCCTAACATAGGCGAAGAGAGACAGGAAATATTTATGTCATTCTCTGTGGCACACTTTTCAGCAAATTACACTTGCAAAACATTAACAGATTCGCAGTTAGAATAGAGAACCATAATAAGAATGTTTGTTCTGCATTGAGCGACGACCACAGGAACATGGAGAAACATCCACAAGCTTCGCTCAGGCCTGTAAATATGGGCCCAGAGGAATTACCTGATACGGTAATGTCCCCCCGGCTCAGGGCTTATTGCTTAAATAATGTCAGCAAGAGAAGCCATGTAGAATGAAAATTGAAGAGGACCAATAACCGCGTCTTGCGGAAGAGGATATTGAGAAACAGTTGGAATGGTCCAAAGATGAGATCGAAACCATTTGAGAGCTGGTCCCAAAATACCAAAGGAGGAAAGAGAGGATAGAATAAGAGGGTGATGCACTGTGTCAAAAGCAGCAGAGAGATTGAGTAGATTCTGAATAGAAGATAGTTTGAAGTGATTGGCCAAGATCAGAGAGTCAGTAACAGCAAGGAGTGCGCTCTTAGTAGGATGGAGAGGACACAACCCTGGCTGGAAATAGAAATATAGGGAGTTGTGATCCAGATAAGCAGAAATCTGGGAGTAAACAATACGCTCCATGGTTTTGGAAAGAGAGAGGAGAGAAATAGGAAGAAAGTTAGCAGGGGAGGATGAGTGGAGGGAAGGTTTCTTAAAACCGGGGTGAACCACTGCATGTTTGTAGACACAAGGACAAGAAAGGTGGAGAGTGAAAGAAAAACTATTAGTGGAGAGAGAAGTGAGAAGGAATGGAAAGACCTTAGGAATAAGAGGGTAAGGAATAAGATTGATAGGATAGGCCGGGGCATAGGTACGAGAAATGAAGTTAGCAGTGTCCACGTCAGATAACGGAGGAAGCAAAGGACGGGAAAGAGGTAGATGGAGGGAATGAAGAGTGCAACGGAAGGAAATGGGAAATGGAAGGTGTTTGGAGGGAGGTACAAAGAAGGAGAACCTTATCGGTAAAGAAAGTAGTAAAATTCATTATCTTATTTTATCAAAATATCTTTACAGTGCACACTATCCACTGTGAACATTCCATACATGTGACTAAATGTACAAATATACACCTTATGTTAAATTACCACAAATCCTCCACCCACAATCACCGCCACACTAAATGCTCTTCGTACGTGTGCTTGGATTTGTATTCATTGAAGACTTGTTTCAGTGGTGTACAGATTGCAATGGCTGCTGAAGTGTTACAAGGAATTGCTTTACAAAAAGGTAATGGGGCTCAATACGAATTCAGAAATTCAGAGGTGTTGCAAAGCAATGACAGTAATTCTGTTACCGGCACTTTGCTTGGTAGTTACAGAATGACTGCCTTTTTTACTGCACTGCCGAATTCCTAGTTTGACCTTGAAGTCGACAATTTACCTCCAGCATTTTGCTGGAGGTGAATCCTCCACTTTAAGGCTAAAAATCAACATAATTACTGCTCGAGGTAATTTGATGAACTCCTGAAATGTGGATGTACACCACCTTGCCATTAATAATCCTGTGATAAGTCCATGGCACTGAGTGGCGGTAAGCGATTCTGATGGCAATTCAGCAGATTGACTACTGATTTACTACCAAACTCATAATGGTGCCAATGTCTCGGATACGTTGAAATGACCCCCTTAAGCTTGCAGTGGAAGCTTAACTCCAAGAACACTATGCATGTAATTTCCAGCGACCTTCCTAACCCTCTTGAATGTACCCCTACTTTCTGTACATCATGGCACAAAGGTACAGAGGCAAACTTGCCATTAGCAGTGTTGGGGATATCCGTAAGCATATATCTTTCTTTTACAGAGTAAATGGCATTGATCATCCAACAGCTGTAGGCCACTAAATGTCAGAATGATCCCTCTGCAGCTATTATTATAAAAACATGCCCGCTTACTTTGATTGCAGCTATCTGCAAATTTGTTAATTTTTCTTTTGAGGCGAGGGCTGTGCCCCAGGATCTGAAAAGTGCATGGGTTATGCCTATCCTCAATAAGCCAGGTCTCTCTCCTGATGTGCCAAACAACTGCAGGCCAATTAGAAATTCACCTTTTCTTTAGAAAATTCAGGACGAAGTGGCATATAGGCAAATTGCCAACCATTTAAAAAAAATGGCCTATTCTGATTGACCATCAATCGGGTTTCAGAGTCGGATTTGGAAAATCCAGGCTTATGGACCGCATGGATAAAAATGAAGTCACTCTGCTGATGCTGTTAGATTTGTTGGCAGCCTTCGACCTGGTGGACCATTCCATCATGTTCACCAGGTTGGGGGAGGTTGTGGATTTTTTGCCTATAGCTGCCCAATGGATTGCATCCTTCCTAATCGGGAAAGCAGAGTTTTCTTTCATGAAGCTGAAGCTCGGCCCATTGACATTAGTTTCGGAGTTCCTCAGGGTTCTTGTACCTCACAGTGTTTATATAACATTTTAACAATGCCTCTATTTGCCATGCTTGCACATGAAGGGGTGATATTCACTAACTACGCTGATGATACGCAGTGTGTCATCCCTTTATCTGGAAACCACAAAGTAGATGAGGCGCTGATTAATAAAATCTTTGTTTTGATCGAGTCCTGGATGGTTCATAATATGTTGGTGCTGAATAAGGAAAAAACTGAGCTGTTGGTTGTCGGCTCGCCCAATATGCTACAGAAATTGGGCTCAGCATATGAAGATTTTCATATAGGAGCCACCAAATTAAACCCCTTAAGAAAGTTAAGACACTGGGGGTCATTTCTGACCAGCATCTCAGCATGAAGCCTCATGTGTATAGTTTGGTATCATCCTGTGCCTATTACATGAAATTGTTGGACCATCTTAGACCCTTGATCTCTCAAGCTAATGCTGAGACAATCAGAGAGCGATAGTGGGAGCTCAAATTGACTACTGCTCCAGCTTACTTGTGGGTATTAATAAATCTATTTGCAATAGGCTGCAAGTCACCCAGAACGGAGCAGTAAGAATGGTTATGGATCTCTCTCGGAGAGAACCTGTGCCAGCAGCAAGACAAGCTCTTCATTGGTTAAAGGTAGAGTCAAGAATCCTTTTTTTCGACTGCTGGTAATAACTCAGAAGTGTAGGCAGGGAAAAATGGCAGCATATTTACAGGTTCTCTTATCTAAATAAACACATGGAAGATCACTTAGATCCAGCAACCAGGATCTTTTAATGGTCCCTCGATGTAGAACCATTAAGGTTTCAAAGGGAGCATTCTACGCTGCTGCCCCTAGAGTTTGGAACGACCGTCCACTGGAGTTAAGAGGTATTGATTCTATTGATGTTTTCAAAAGAAAACCGAAGACACTTCTGTTTTCTTAAGATCATCAGACCCGGGTCCTCTACTCTGAATACGTTCATGCCCACAGATCTTTTGTGTTTCATGTTGTGTCCTGTTGTGCCCTTAAGCCTACGGGTCCAAGGCCTGCGCATTATACATTTTATAAAGTAAAATATACGCCAGCTCACGGGCTACTCCTGTTTGTGATTGAATAGTCATAATATTGATGACAGATTGACATACCCAGGAAGGCACTGGGGACACAAATGTGGAAAGCTAAAGGCTATAATCTACCCAAGATATGATGTCAATACCCAATATTTGTTTGTGCGATGCATTGAATCTGATGCTAGGTATTGTGAAAGAAATGCTTTGGATGAAAGTGAATGTGGCTTCAGATTTCTAGTGGGAAAAATGCAGACTTTTGGCCTTCTGTTTATTTAAGTTTCTTTTGCAATGGGGTGGTACCCACAATTAACTTCTATCCCTTTAAGCCCACCAGCATTACCCTGGTCTTTTCCCCCGTTTACAGGGTGGTACATGGGAATGCTGCGCCTGGTGTTTTTACCAATAGCGTTCTACTGCTGTCATAGTCACGTGGAACATGAGAATCTATGTGGTGACTGCGCCATCTGTTATTCCGCCAACTAAAATGTCGAGGACCATCACAGCGCAGGGCAGTGGTCAGAATAGACCACTGTGGCCCGCATCCCCCCACCGACGCCTCCCTGCCCATTTACCTTAACGGCGGCACACATGGAAGTGTCCCGCCAACTTCCCTCGATTCCTGCAGTGCGGTGGCCACCAGTGCCCACCCACTTATGTGGGTGGGCACTGGCGGCGCAGGGTCTTTTTTTTCTTTTTCTTTTTCTTTTTTGTACACTTTCGTGTCCCCCGCTCCTCATTTAATAGAAGTGGGGGACACCCCCACAAATCCCGCAACTCCCATCCCCCAGTCACAGTAATGGGGGTCTGCATTTTTTTTTATGTGCAAAGGCACCCGTTTTAGTACCAGGCAACCTTATGAGGTTGCAGTACTGGTACGATTCCGAGCATAGTATTTAATATCTCATGGACTCAATATATTTAATATCTCATGGACTTCATTTGAGAAAATTTGTACCAGTGCAAATGTCATTTTGCAAGGCCTTATTGACTAGGACAATAATTTCCCTATTGCAAAAAACATATTCTTTCAATGCAGTTTTGCACCAGGTCAACATTTCCCCTAGTGCTAGCACCATTCCGTATAAGACGGCATTGCCCTGATAAAGACATTTATAGTGCTAATATGAAGCAAAATTGCACTTCCAAAAGTGCACCTTTTCTCTAGTGCAGCACCAAACTGGCAACAAGTAAAGGCATGTTAAGTTGGTTGCTGGGTTTACCAGGTATTGGGTAAAAGAAAGCACTCCGGGTCTTTGGGCTACATGCAGTATAGCTAGAGGATTCTCCCAGCAATGGTCACCTGGCAATGAGATGCTTTGGGTATTCTGTCATTGCTGGATTTGGATTTTTTGTTTCACGGCTCGCTGTTCTTCCAATCTCTAGACTGTAGAGTTTACCCCACTGTGTCTGCCTGACTACAGCATCGGAGGACTCGCTTCTTTCAGATTATATACTCTGTTTCCTATTGGCCACCCCAAACCGGTATTAATGCTGTACAACATTCCCTGGAATTCCCCCGCATTCATGCAACCATGTCTATGCCTACTGATTTTGCTCCTTCGGAAAATGTCTTCTACTACCAACGGTTCGCAGCACAGAGATTGGAGGAACAACATTGGTGTGCTTTTTCCCCCTTTACTGCCCTCACTGAAAGACTCCTTTTTTGTATTATCTTGGCTGTATGGTTGTCTCCCAGGTTGATCAATTTGGTTTTCCTCATTAGCAGCATGTCCTCAGTTTCTACATGGTTAAGGAGCAGGGTACACACAATGGAGGTGGGGAGGGAGGTAGTAATAGGAAGTTACTACCAATCACAGACTCATTGTTACTTACTGTTTGCTATTATGTGCATTAGAGATTGGTGCCAGAGGAGCCAGAAGTCAGAAACCCTTACTTTGAAGATACACGTGTGTGTGTGTGTGTGTGTGTGTGTGGGGGGGGGGGGGGGGAGAGGGGTCGGTCACTGGCCGATTTTCAGTGGAATCTGAGGAAGAACCAGTTCATGACAGTTTTCCAGGCGAATCAATACCTCCAATTTTGATGCCAATGCAATTATAATTATTCTAAGAGATCCAAGCAGGAATTGAAACTGCATGGCAGAACGTACCATTTGTGTGACACAGGTAAGAGAAATCCCACAATGGCGAGTACTTCCAACGTAGTCCTGGTAGGAGAAGTCCAAACGGCAGGCAGCATACAGAAGTAATGTGTTCCATCTTCTCTGCTAGAGTAATTTACTGTAAATCCTAGAACCAATAGACTTTTTTGACTCTATAAATTAGCATTTAATTGAAGCCATGAATCGACCCCAAAGGTGGAACCCACCATTTACCCTCAACAAGAGTCCTTGGTTAGGCAGCTATGATGTTCTTGCTTCCTGGACGGCGTTTGGGTTCTCCTTATCCGCTCACGGCTTACCAACGGCTGGCTCTGGTCTGCTTGGAGGACCGTTCTCCTCTTGCGTCTCAGGTGTGCTTAAACTCCTGTGTTGGAAAATGGAATTGCTTTGAGCCAATCACATTCATTGAGCAGCTAGAGCGCCCACTCTGCTTCTCAAAAGTGATCCTTGGGCTCCTGGTCATCATCTTTGTACTACACAAAATAAAGTCAGATGTAGCATACTTTCCCTTCTCTAAGGATCCCGTCTCATAAAGTGGATTACGGTTATGGGTGAAAGGATCGAATACAAAGGATCGAAATGCAATAGTTTGGAGTCAAAAGGACCAGAAAGAAAAGGTTGATTTTTTTTTGGGGGGGGGGGGGTTCCCCCTCCAAACCCTCTTTTTAGGTGTAAAAAACACTTTTTTTATTCTATACGGAAACCAAAAAAAATATATATATTTTAAAAAAGGCATTCAACCTTTTTTTTCGGTCCTTTTGACACGACCCTATTGTATTCGATCCTTTTGTTTGCGATCCTTTGACTGGACACCGTGGATTACGTTTCCCAATACTTGAAGTAGAGCCATATGCAGCATACTTTGCATTCTCTGATGTTTCAATCATGCCAAGTATGTGAGGTTTCCCATTACTTGAAATAGAGCCATATGCAGCATACTTTATATTTTCTGATATTTTAATGTTGGCAAGTATATTAGGTTGGCTTACTTGACAATAGCAGAAATTGAGCCCTATCAAAAAATGGGCAATGAGGATTTAATATTAGGGAAGAATTTAGGTGTACTGACGTGGGGGAATAATGTGTTCTGTAAGCATGGTTGTCCCCGATCCCATAAGGGTGTTCCTCCCCCATTTGACTCTCCCTCAGTGCACCACCCCTAGGGGGACTATTGCATTGTGGACGCACCGTCCTGGCTCTGACCCCATGGGAAAGGTCTCCACCTAGGGGAGAAGGGACGACATTCTCAGATTCATCACATACCTTTCTCTTTTCCTTCGGGCTACTCCTACTAAAGCCTCTCATAGAAGTTTGAGAATCCATTTGTTACATTGCAATTTCTTCCAGTCTTCCCAATCCCAATCAGGTAGGGGGTTCAACTATTTATATCTCCTCCCAAGAATCTACAGGAGAATATTGTCTGATGGAGTGGTGAAGGTCGGGTATAATTTTACTGAAAGTCTTTTCCAATAATAACTTCCTCTGGAAGACCAAGTATAATAGCTGAGTTCATGATAACCTCCTTATCTTGGATAGTAATTGATACTGGAGTTTTTAGGTAGATCTCTTGGCCACCATGAACATACATTACTTGCACTGGTTTCTAATGTGTTATCAGGATGACCAGTTATGTGCATGGGTTCATGGGTTTTAAACGGCTCCGGAATGCAAAAACAATCACTGAGGGTATCAATCTCTTCCTCATTGTCAGGCATAAACACATATTCCTCACCTTCTGCCCAGCCTACCTCCGTGGGCTCCTCCTTCTTATTTCTGGGGCAGACTTTAGGCAAATGACCTTTTGCTCCAAGGAGAAATGGGGTATTGTTAGAATTGCCAGACATTTCTCTAAGGACATTGATTGTATTTTGTCTCGCGCCGGGAAGGGTTTTAGTTCTACTTTTCGACCTACCTTCCTGGGACCTCCTTTCTTAACCTTCTTATGCTTTCCCATAAAGGCTTCTTTCTCTGTTTTCCTGTACTCCTTACTGGGTATAGGTTGGGGACTAGATTTTATCTCCCTCTTTATATCATTGTTCCGGTGTAAGGTTCTTAAATGTTTGATAGCCTTTGCAAAGGTTTGAGCCATTTCAACTGCCTGCATAAATGAGGATTTGTTCAGTTGTAAGCCTGGCCTCTGTAAGGATGGTGTTAATCCACTAGCTAGCTGTTCTAAGTAGAGGGCCTCCTTTACCTCTGGAAGGGTCTTTCTTCCTAGCCAGAGGGACACAGTATTTTGAATATTTGACCCCAGTTTCACTGGGGTCTCAGTTGGGTTCATCCTAATTTCCCAGAATTTTGAGTGGTAGAAATATTCTGTCTGCCCAACCAGATGTAAGAGACCGCTTTTCATGTCTTAAAAAGAAGTTGTAACTTGAGGATTTAACGTTCAATAGGAATCCTGCAGTTCTCCTTTTAGTAAGGGGGCTAAATAGCAGATTTTTAAATCTTCACTTTGAGAGATTGGCCCACGTAATGGGTGGACCAATCTCTCAAAGTCCAGAAAAAGCTTCATAAACATCTCCTTCTCGGTATGGTTTTAGACCGCATGAGGGTGTACTGGTCTTTGTTGTTGTCTTAGATCCACTTGAATTTGATGATTCACGAGGTGTTCGATTAAGATCTCCGTAGGGTTTGTATTCATTTTCACTTCTGTTCTTGTTTGGATCTCCCTATCACTTCCTCCCTAGTGTTTTCAAATGAAGACTCCTCCTGGTCTTTAAACATTTTATCTGGTATGATGAGAGAACCAGTTAGGTATTGTGTGATATTGGGGTCATTAACAGTTGTCTCTTCATCTATGGAAGGGAATGGGATATTTGACTTCAAAGTGGCCGCCTCAGAACTTCCTGACAAGGTTTCCCTTCATCTTAATGATCAGACTCTATCTCATCTTTAGCTTCGAGACTTATCAGACCCTAGGGAAGAGCAGAACATGTTTTCTCGAGAAAATATTTCTGAACGATCTTCAGTTTCCTCATCACTATCTGAACTATTGGGCAGTGCGGTATTAAAAGGTGTTCCCATTGCTAACAGGTCATAAGCTAAAGTGTCCTGGGCTTATTGACTTCTACTTGGGGAGGATTCCCTGTTAAGATAGTACTCATAACCTAGGCCCCCTCTGTTTGGATCAACCAGCTCTGATCCCACTCTGACACCATATTGAGGGTGCAGACGTAAGGCTCAGATATAAAGGTGGCATGTGTTTGGGCAGACACTTTTATTATATAAAAAAGGGTTGGAAAAATGCCTATCTGCCCCTAAATTTAAGGGGGGATTCCCTGCCTCTAAGAACACTAAGGAAATTGTCAGAATGTCCAAAACTATAAAGTCTGTCACTGTCATGTCTTAAATAGCCGACCTATGTCCCTAACAATAATAAATTAAACCAACTGTGAAAGGATGATCTCTTCTCAAAGTAAAGTGTTCTTTGCAGAGCAAACCAACAAAAGGGTTCCCAGTCTTTCAGGTAATCAAAAGTGGTAAAAACAAGAAATGTTCAAAACTGTAGGACTCCAAGGTTAGTGCTGTAATCCTTTCCCCTATATTCCTTGTTATAGTGTTCTTTGTAGATCTAACCAACTAGGTTAAAGTCTGAGCTCAAAAATGTCAAAGGCATAGAACCAAACATAGACATGTTATCGCCAAAGACCCTGGAATGGATAGAAAACTAAACTGGGCTTTGAATGAATAGACATACTGTCAGTGTTTGACTGTACTGGGCTAAATTGTGCTTCTTACTCACCCCTTTGTTGTCGGGTAATGTCTGGTTGAGGTTGACAAGTACCAGGGCAGTAGTAAACACATATCTTCTGTCTGTCCTACCAGACAGGGTAAATGGAGCCAGAGTGTGAATGGCTAAATGTTTTCCCTACTCTACGCTAGGCTCATGTAAGCTGAGGTTCAGTATTGTAATGGGGTAGTTTTAGATAGATAAATAAACAAATAGTAGGTTTGCAATTTTCTTTTTAAACAAAATGTTGATCCGCACCAGTACCTTTTAAGATAGTTACTTTATAACAGCTTTTCCTTGCTTTGACCTCCCTAACTATTGACTGGGGCTAAATAGGAGGGATTGCTCTCTACTTTTGGGAGCGTAACCCCAGGCGGAGAAGTCCAAATATTACTCGAGATACATTTAACATTCCTAAGAACATGCATTCCTCACACTGTTTTTCCTCTGCAATGTCCACTCTACACAAATGTTGGTGTGATAACACCAGTATTTCATCAATGCTTGCCTTTTTTATATTGCTGTAGTCACTGAGCACCATTGGCTCCTACCCTTTTATACAAATCTGAATTTGGCACCAGTACTGACATCTACAATGCTGCACAGTAGTAGTAGGTCTCAACGCTTGTCCAATGATTCTGGAATCCCTACCTGATCCACTTGGTCCAACGAAGGAACTAACATAACTAGAAAAACTTTACAGAATCTACTTATTCCCTAGATAGAAATAATTCAATGGCTATGCTTTGTCTGTGTATTGACACTAGCGCCTAGGGAATGTCTCCACAGTGATATGCTGCACTCCATCAAATATCGTATAGCATAACATATCCTCACATAGAAGTAATTGACTTCACACAATACATTCCAGCTCAGCGTTATAGTGCAAAGTATGATTCCATTTTCTATTTCACATATTATTAGCTGCCCTTAGTAGTTTGGATTTGTATTACGGAGTCCAAAGGTATACATGAAAATCAAACCCTTGCCCCAGGGATCCTATCAATATAAAAGTGCATTACCAATATGCTAATGCAAAATCTGCTTTGTCCCAGCTCAGTTCTAACCTTCATTCACGCAATCATTGTGGAACATTGTGTATAGCATGGCCGGGCTCCTCTAGCAGTCAACCCAGATAAAAGCAGAGTACACTTAGGCCAATAAGAAACTCCCAGCCACAAGAACCAAGGACTCAGCCATAGGGCACAGTTGCTGACGTTTATTAGCAAATCAACAGGGATTACGCCAGGAAAACAGCTTTCGTCCAGAGCTCTCAGCTTCTAAGCATGAGTCACCCGGTTTTATTCCGGTATGATGTCACCAATACAGGTTTCCTCCTCAAAACTTATCGCACATTTGTATTGGTCAGTTTGGGGCAAGATGTGTATAAATAATATATAGGTTAGTTCGAAGATTGGCTAGCCATGTTCAGTGGCTCCTCGTGGGACCACCCCTAAGAGCACCCATCTACAGTGTTAGCCGATGCTAAAGGTGAATTTGGATTGGACAGATTGTGTCTCCCCAATCCTGGGAGACAGTGCTCAGACTGAATGTACCTCTCCTCTTCAAGGTAACGAGAAAGAACATAGAGGTGCAACACCTTCTCTATTGTTATCATTCTCTGATCGCCCAAGCCTGTGAGAAAGCAGTCAGTTAACGAAATGTGGGCAACATTTGTATCTTCTTTTCTCTGGTTTTCTGGGAACGGTCTTCTCTGTTTGGGTCACGTGTGTCGAGAACACAAAATGAAGCCCTCTCGTCTATAATTATGAGGGTTTTAGCCTGGATTCCAGCAGGTGGCTCACTATCTCAGTAGCTGGAATTTTCCTGCTTCCCCTTCGTCCTTGGCTGGGTGTCCTGTTTCTGCTCACCTTGGGCTGCAGAGATCATGTCAGCTTGTCTGTCTTTCTCAGACTTGTCTTTTTTCGAGTATTCCAGTCAGTCGACCTGATCGATTGATGTCAACTCCATGTCATCCAAATCATCAACTGGGTATGGTCTGAATGGTTGTCTGAGAGAATCTCGTTTTTAACGTATGAGATACATCGATGGTTGCATTGATGGACCTAAGAGCAAGACATATCTATCGTTTCTCTGTCTTCGTGTCGAGATTTGTGCGGGGGGCATGAGGGTCAGATTTGGCCCCTGTCTACAATTGAATAGTGCTGACCCATCATTGGCTCATATCCTGCGTGATGCCACAAGGTCCAAAGATAAAGACCGAGCATCAGTGCCTCTCTCATGGTAAACTGTACATGCCTTCATCAGTGGTGTGCTATAGAAGGGCTTGAGAACAGATGACACAGCCTCGCATCATGCCATCAGACAGATAGTATCCATTTTACTAAGAGGTGGCGGAGTGTCCAATTGCAACCAATTTCTAAAATAACGTCTGTAGGATATTGGCCATTTGAGGATAGTCATTAAAACCAATTTGCTACATTTTATGGATGTCACCAAGTTGTCAGCAGTGATCCACATTTTTGTGAAGATGGCCCTTCGATACACATCCAATTCTGAAGTAAGGCAGCTGCCTTATGTGGCATAGGTGCATCAGTGCCATTAACAGTGGGATGTGCTGTGGTTGGCTTGTGGTTGATGTTGCATAATCTGATGTAACATGTAAATATCCTCAGTTTCTTTTGGGGGGTGGGGAATTTCGAACAAACCTAGTGAGAGAGCCGCACAAATCTTTACAAAGTTGGAAGAGAGAGAATCTTTCAAGTGGACGGGTTGCGGCATGAGCCAGGATCAAGTATGAAGCAGCAGGGAGCGTTGGGCCTATCCTTTTCAGGCGCGTCTGTCATCGTTTTGTGAGGCCTGGGTCAAGTGAGCAACTCTGCAATTGTTTTAATAGTGTTCTGCTGCATTTGCTGCATAACAATAACAGCTATGGGACGCATGCTAACATTATTACGGCGTGTCCTGTCACAGGGACCCTCTCTTTACACTCCGAGGCCTGTCTGGAGTGGTGTTGTTTGTGTATCAAATATTTGCTATCTCAGTTGGGGACCCCAACAGTACATCCCCATGCCCCGCAAAATGTCCACATTGGCCCACTTTATCTTCCCCATATCTGCAATCACCTCCTTAGTTCCAACATCTGTAATGGCTCACCCACCTAGCCCTGTCATGATGCAATTTAACATAAAAACTGGAGACCTGTGTGCGTAAGTAGTTGACCCCACCCCCCCTCGAGCCCCCCTACCCCATAGAGTAAGTGGTTCTTTGTTTGCTGCATATTTTCTTATAATGATATCCAACTAGAGTATACCGAAAATCACTTAAAGGGACTGGATTCAGAACTGTGGAATTCTGGAGAGAATTATTGAAACATGTAATCCAGTGCTGCTCTCTGATCCTTGTACATATTAGCAAAAATGTGGGAGGAGTTGCTTAATGGCTTGCTTCTTTTGGGATCTTCTGTGGATTTGGCATGGAGCCAGAAGGACACATTTGGGAAGGGCTGCGAAATGCCTTCATGCCTTTGGGGTCAGTGAACACCGGTTGCCCGCTCTGACATAGCAAAACAATATGAATGTTGTATTTAAACAGATGTAAGATGTATAGGCTTCAGCGCCATGGCTGGGCGTTAGCTTGCATGCAGAAATAATGGGAATGAGGTTGAAGACAGATTATACAGAATATTTTAAAAGGGTTTAACTGTGGTTGCAATAGAATAAAGGTAGTACTGCCCATGTAAACCCCCACCCCCTTTCTGCTGCACGTCATGCATCTGAGAGACTGCAGGATAAGATGGGGAAGTCCGAGAGAGCCTTAGGAATGCATCTGCCAGAGAAAGTGATGTTTTGTTTCAGAGAAGCCTTTAGGCTTGTGAAGGGGCTACAATTACAGTGCAAATGGAGAGCATTACAATAGCCAAGTACCTATAATGTCTTACCTTTGTGAAGAGAGCCTACAAAACCGCCTGAACAGTGTATTAACTGCAAATCCACATTGCAGACAATCAGAGATACACCTACACTGTAACTGTATGTATATTACCCCTTGCACAGCAGCCAATTGCCCGGTGTACCTGTACAGCCACACTGCAGACAACCAGAGATACACTTCAGACTATAACTCTATGTATATTATCAGTTGCCCATTATCCACTTACCCGGTGTACCTGCATAGCCACACTGCAGGCAACCAGAGATGCACGGCAGACTGTAATTCTATGTATATTATCACTTGGCCAGCATCCACTTGCCGATGTACCTGCATAGCCACACTGCAGGCAACCAGAGATGCACCACAGACTGTAACTCTATGTATATTATCAGTTGGCCAGCGTCCAATTGCCCAATTTACCTGCATAGCCAGACTGCAGACAACCCGAGATCCACCTCAGACAGCAACTCTATGTATATTATCACTTGACCAGCATTCACTTGCCGATGTACCTTCATAGCCATGCTGCAGACAACCACAGACTGTAACTCTATGTATATTATCACTTGGCCAGCATCCACTTGCTGATGTACCTGCATAGCCACACTGCAGGCAACCAGAGATGCACCACAGACTGTAACTCTATGTATATTATCAGTTGGCCAGCATCCACTTGCTGATGTACCTGCATAGCCACACTGCAGGCAACCAGAGATGCACCACAGACTGTAACTCTATGTATATTATCAGTTGGCCAGCGTCCAATGGCCCAATTTACCTGCATAGCCAGACTGCAGACAACCCGAGATCCACCTCAGACAGCAACTCTATGTATATTATCACTTGACCAGCATTCACTTGCCGATGTACCTTCATAGCCATGCTGCAGACAACCACAGACTGTAACTCTATGTATATTATCACTTGGCCAGCATCCACTTGCTGATGTACCTGCATAGCCACACTGCAGGCAACCAGAGATGCACCACAGACTGTAACTCTATGTATATTATCAGTTGGCCAGCGTCCAATGGCCCAATTTACCTGCATAGCCAGACTGCAGACAACCCGAGATCCACCTCAGACAGCAACTCTATGTATATTATCACTTGACCAGCATTCACTTGCCGATGTACCTTCATAGCCATGCTGCAGACAACCACAGACTGTAACTCTATGTATATTATCACTTGGCCAGCATCCACTTGCTGATGTACCTGCATAGCCACACTGCAGGCAACCAGAGATGCACCACAGACTGTAACTCTATGTATATTATCAGTTGGCCAGCATCCACTTGCTGATGTACCTGCATAGCCACACTGCAGGCAACCAGAGATGCACCACAGACTGTAACTCTATGTATATTATCAGTTGGCCAGCGTCCAATGGCCCAATTTACCTGCATAGCCAGACTGCAGACAACCCGAGATCCACCTCAGACAGCAACTCTATGTATATTATCACTTGACCAGCATTCACTTGCCGATGTACCTTCATAGCCATGCTGCAGACAACCACAGACTGTAACTCTATGTATATTATCACTTGGCCAGCATCCACTTGCTGATGTACCTGCATAGCCACACTGCAGGCAACCAGAGATGCACCACAGACTGTAACTCTATGTATATTATCAGTTGGCCAGCGTCCACTTGCCGATGTACCTGCATAGCCACACTGCAGGCAACCAGAGATGCACCACAGACTGTAACTCTATGTATATTATCAGTTGGCCAGCGTCCAATTGCCCAATTTACCTGCATAGCCAGACTGCAGACAACCCGAGATCCACCTCAGACAGCAACTCTATGTATATTATCACTTGACCAGCATTCACTTGCCGATGTACCTTCATAGCCATGCTGCAGACAACCACAGACTGTAACTCTATGTATATTATCACTTGGCCAGCATCCACTTGCTGATGTACCTGCATAGCCACACTGCAGGCAACCAGAGATGCACCACAGACTGTAACTCTATGTATATTATCAGTTGGCCAGCATCCACTTGCTGATGTACCTGCATAGCCACACTGCAGGCAACCAGAGATGCACCACAGACTGTAACTCTATGTATATTATCAGTTGGCCAGCGTCCAATGGCCCAATTTACCTGCATAGCCAGACTGCAGACAACCCGAGATCCACCTCAGACAGCAACTCTATGTATATTATCACTTGACCAGCATTCACTTGCCGATGTACCTTCATAGCCATGCTGCAGACAACCACAGACTGTAACTCTATGTATATTATCACTTGGCCAGCATCCACTTGCTGATGTACCTGCATAGCCACACTGCAGGCAACCAGAAATGCTCCTCAGACTGTAACTCTGATTATTATCACTTAAACAGCATCCACACCTTTACAAATACAATGTTCTGCTTTTGAATTCGTATAATATAACTCAACGACTTCAGAATCTAAGCCATCACACATCTTAGTGCCAAACACACTCAGACACCAATTAGTGACCTTTTACTGTATATAACTACAATGAAAAATAACTGCTCTGTAATTTCGACTGAATGATATAGCACCGGAGTGATACCACGTTGTATCATAGGAAACAGAACACTATGAATTTATGTGTTTGGTGGTAATTCTGTGGTAAATCCACTAAATTATCACCAAGTTCAGTTACCATTACTGCCACTTTGTCCCGTGAAGTTAGCAAGGGACGTGATTACAAGTGGTGGGGATTTTTGGTGGATTTACCACTGCTGGAATTACCACATGGCAAATCTTCTGTTAAAGTGGGCAAGTAGGAGATTCACCACCAACTTTGTGCTCAGGGTAAATTCTCCACTTTGCAGTCAGCAGTGCACCAAAAACACTGGTCATTTTGTTGCCACCAAAACAAATGGCTGTAATAGAATGTCCACTACTTTTTTCTCTCACTGCCAAACTTGTCATGAGGCCCATGAAAGAATGGAAGGATTTACAGATATTTTATTATTTATTTATGAATTTTAACATTTATACAAGCGCACCAAATGAAGGAGTTTATAAAACCGTAGCACCCCAAGTAGTTGTATCCCAAGAAACGGTATGAGAAAGAGCAATACATCTCTACATCTTTACTGTAGGTTATGAGGATATTGCACGTTGCCAAGAAGTCAGGAGCGCAAACAGGAGATTGAAGCCCAAGCTGAGTTCCTTTCAAAGGGTGACCAAACTCAGAGGTAACTTTGAATATACTCATACATAGTCAGAAGTATTTGAGTCCTTATTCTAGATGGTCACATCCTCCGCCCATTTTAATCTTGGCTGCTTCCCTATTCTGATGCAAGAGGTTGCCAGTTGTCGCGACATAAAATGAACTCATGGTATTCTTAGTTGAAAAGAAAACAAACACATATGCAACTTGAGCCACCAACAGTGTTTCAAGCAGTTTAACATAATGCATTTATTTAGAAGCCGTGTTGTGGTTTAAAATAATGCAGATAGTTAACAGGTGGCTTTAAGGTTTCACTGGAATCTCGCTGGTAAAGAAAACAGGATAAAAGTAGACATAAAATCAATAATAATCAGAAAATACCAAGTTAAAAGTCAAAAAACGCACACAGTATTACAGGCTAAAATGGGCAAGGAAACTACCTATAACAGACCGTGGCCGTACTAATTACCAAAAAACATTAATATGAATAGGTAACAACCACAAGAGAAGCCGATTAAACAATACATTTCCTTCTTAGACCCAAAAAGGCTCTTTTAAAAATTGCGATTGCGCCTAAAGGTCTGCTTTACCTTAAGCAATGTTTTTTGTAAATTGAAACAATCTACTTATGCCGCAGATCCCTATACAAGGGGCAGAATAACATTTTACATGCTGACGTGTCTCCTCTGCCCCAGACCCTTTTAACCCCTGCAAGTGGGAGTATCCCCAGTCTTGCTTCCAGAAATAGGGTTCCGGCCTCCTTATCTTCAATGCGCGTGAAACACTTTTCCTGAGCGTAGCACAAGATATCTCGTATTTCTGCCTACCCGGCCTTGTACCTCTGCTTGATACGCTCTTTCGGGATAAACAATTCTTCATGCACAGCAACAAAGATTGGGGGAAGGCCAAGTGTTGCACTCATATCTATCAAGTAGCTAACTCATGGAAGCGTTCTTGCACCATCTTGGACAAGGACGTCCAAAAGGGCTGCTCTATATGTTGCAAGGGAAGGCATTCATTGGTTTAGGGGAAGCGGGTATTCTTGCGTGGCATCATGCCATCCAGGGGAGTTGCTAGGTCTGGAAAAGACCCGGGGCTATAGCCCACTTAGCCCCCCCCCTAGCAACGCCCCTGATGCCATCACTGCAAAGGTAAAAATGCTGAATACGAAAATGTCGGATTTCGAAAATGCACATTTCCCTGCAACTATATGGGCCTCATTCTGAGGCTGGCGGTAAGGGGTTAACGGCGCCGGTAAGGGTGCCGGTGCCGTTAACCCCTTACCGCCGCATTACGAGGTCCTTTAGCGGGTCCCGCTAAGGGCGGCTTGTTTTACCAGGCGCACTTAGTGGGTGCCGCTAAAGGACCAGGGAGCTGTTGTTAGCTCCCTCCCCATTCCCATTGAGCCCTATGGGGGCTCGAATGGGAATGGGTCCGGGTTCCCTGAATGGGGAAATACCGGGTCCTCCAAGGTTGGAATGGCCCGGTATTTCCCCATTCCGGGAACCCGGACCCGGATGCGGTATGGGGGTAGCCATGGTGCTAATAGAACCATGGCTACCTCCGTACTCGTGATGACCCCCTATGTGTGTTGGGGGGGAAGGTTTATAAAATATATAAAGGGACTACGGGGGAGCTGGGAGGGGCCTCCCCCACATATCATTGTGGGGAAATATTTGGGGGAACAACAATTCAACATTTTCGGATTCTGCATTATAGATTTGAAGTGGTCACATAGATCCATCAAGGGGTGTGATGTTCTTATTACAGGTGAATAACGATGCCACAACTGCTCTGTAACAAGAACATCTTTTGCAGGTCCGTCATGTGTTATGGAAGGCTTACAATTCCAGATCTGGAATAGAATCTTTTTCCTGAAGGGCCAATTTGGGAGTGTTTCTTGCAAGGTTGCTGCACTACAGTTGGAGACGAGCAATGCACGCGTAAGGGTAGACCCTAAGAACGCCGAATGCATGGAACCAGGTCATGCTGATGGAGCGCTGGGTGAACTGGTCTCCACCCGGCTCAGCCCACCTTTCAGAATGGTAGCCCTATACTCATTTGTCATTCTTACTGTTTGCTTCACCAGTAACTGGAAATATCTCTAATTGAATAGATATTTGGTTACTTTGTAGCCTTGTTTTTCAATTCTAAAGAGGCTACATGACATGTATCAAACATCCTACAGATTCAAAAGGCTGCCAGGAACCAACAAAAAAGAGAACATTCTGAAAGTTCATGGATATGCGAGAAACTAGCTGGGCGGATATTATTTCATACAATACGAGCCATTGGCTCTGCATAGCACACCACAGCACACCGCAGCTCTTACGGAGCCAATCAGAAGGCTCTGCACATAGCCCCGCCCGTCCACTGCGAGGTAAATGCTCTCAAAGGTGATCAAGACTGGTTTGAAGGCTGGGATTGAGTGAGGAGATATGCCTAGGCCATGATAGTGCACACTTTCCCGCTTGCGATCAATTCTCCTGAATGACGTGGAAGGCGATGACTGTGTGCCTTAGGACTGGCCAGAAATGCCTTTTGGGTTAAATCACTTGTTCCTTCAAACCGCCGATGATGAAACCTCAGAACTGGATCCAATGCCTGCCTCCCGATTCCCCGTGCAGCTCCATCTACCCTATGTGTGCTCATGGGAGCTACAGGAACACTTCCTTCTTTTCAGAACATGTGGGTCTCAGGCATTGGACAAATATTATTTTATGGGGCAATTGACTATATGCCCCAGGATTCAATTGCCAGGATCTTCTTGACGCTGATACCTGCCCCCAGTAGCTTTGATATGCCCCTTCTTTGCATTCCTGGCTCAAGACTGAAACCCTGGAACCCTCTGCCCCTGAACAGTTTTGAATTTGAACACACGTTTTTGGCAAGCCATATATTCCTTCCCTTTGATGATGACTATTTGAGCTGGACGCTGCCTCAATGTGAGTATCGAGGGTGGCGGGGGGGGGGGCGAGGCGGTCAATCATGTTGGCAGGTGTGCCTCATAAATATGACCTTCTGACAGCCCATTCACCAAGGAGGTACCATTCACTTCATAAGAGGGCAATGGATTTGGAAGACACTTTGTCATCCAATATTTCAGGCTTTGTCCCATTTTCATCTTTCAGCCTCTGTCACCAAGTCCCAACATGAATAAGAAACACAAATCAGATGTGGCGAGAGCCATTCCCCCGGAGCGCCTTGGATCATCCTTATTATAATGAAATGGCATCTGAGATGAGGACGAGTGTTTCTTCTGTCCACGAGGAGACCGCTGCCCTGTCCGGTGCATGACACATGTCTTCTTGAATGTATTACTCTTATGAGCAGATGACGTCCAATTGAGTTAATGCGCCATAGTTCTCCGAACCACTTCTGCAAGTCCAGTTCCCGCTTGCAGATCAATTTTGCATTAGGAGCCTTCACAGAAGCTTTGGGAAAATCTATACCAATGCCACGTGCATTGTTCCCTTTATCACCCCGGTGACTGGCCACATGGCGCAGCGTAATTAAAGAATCTGCACAGAATCCATTTCCTCAGGATGCACGAGGCTTTGAATCCCGCCATTAAACAACGCTTGCTTTATATAGGTGAAGGGCATCCCTGATTTGATTTCAAAGAATACAATGTACAGCAAGGCCAGGCATGGACAAGATATTCAAGAGGGTTCATTGTCTTACGTGTACCGCAATGCAGCACAGCAACACATGCCGGATGGAGTATATTCCAACCGCAAAGGAAAGCATGCAACATTGCAGTTAAGCTGGTACGTACAGTACTGTGAGGCAACCTGGAGAGACCGACATTCGCAGCACTAAAGAAACCTGTATTGGATAGGCAGTGTTGAAGAGCTCTTAACAGATAGGGCTTCATTGTCGCAAAGTCACCAAACACACAGAGCAAGATTCACAAAGGACACCTGTCTGTGTGCACTGCAGGAGTGAACATTCAGATGCCATATTCTGACACCCCTTTGCCTTACAATTGTATTTATTTATTTTTACATTTGTATCAGGTTTGGCTCTATTTGACCAAAAACATTTGACCTAATCACATTTGATCTAATTTATTTGACCTTTATTCAGTCTAAAATGTGGGGGGGAGACCCCCGCAAACCCACTTTCCCTCAACCTAATCTATATCTTTACCCAACCCCATGTATACATTTAATTAACTGTGGCCGAAAACATGGTCAAAGAAATGTGATCAAATGTTTTAGGTAGGGTTTTCTGTGCTTTGTAAAGCACATCCCAAATTCACAACCAGAGGCCCATTGAAATATGCAGGTGGGGATGAAGATCTGTTCTGCCCGTTCATGCCTTTTACACAGTCAAACAACAGAGGCATTACCTGCTGCTCGCTGGATGCCTAAACATCGGCAGGGCCGGAAATGGAGAAAGGGAAGGCAGTTTACAGATGAGTGTTGGCAGTGCACTCCAGGCATGCGAGGGGGTGACTAATGCACACCATTCGAGCTGCTCACAGCCCCCTGGAAATTCACCAGTCGCTTCTGTGAAGGGGACCAATGCATTGCCAAAAATCAGCCATCTGAAAAAAAGAGCATCCTCTGCGCTGTTCCTGTATGGCCGCTTTTCTGAGACTCATGAGGCCCAAGCAGGAAGCAATGAATAGAGTGGGAGAGGGGGCATTGCGGCAATCTAAGGGGGCATTTCCAAAGAGAGCCAACCAGTCTGCATGTTGAGACTCTAATAGCCAACACCAGTCCTTCATTTGTGGGGGTGTTTGCCGGGGCTCAGCGCTGGCACTTATTTCTGAGCCCCAGCACTTATTGGCTCAGACTCAGTTTTATTATATTGTGTTTTGGCAACTTTATTATTCAGCTGCCAGTCACATAATAAACCCCTATAGAATCAGAGCAAAATGTAAATGATGATTGCGTTTAAAGACGCACTTAAACGTTTGTCTCATGTCAAGACACAACGCGTATGTTATTTTATGTGTATGTTGGTTGGTATTTGTAAATCACACATCTGTCGTAGTGATCGAGTACATTGCTCAACCACAATAAGCCGGTGGGAGTTGCAGTTTTAACCCCTTATATGTTAACAGAGGGGATCAGCCATGGGTGGTGGAAACAGAGGTTCAGGGAGCTGCCGAACCTGTCGAACCTGTCGTGTCGTGGGCGTTTTAGAAAATATTTGAAGCCCTGGCACTTATTTATTTTACAAATTAAGTACTGGCAACACTGATGAGGCCAGCACAGGCAAGTTAGATGAGACACAAGGAGGCAGCATGGAAGACACCTTAGCAGGCATCTTGGAACAGATCTGAGTAATCAATATAGAAAAATGAATCAAAGAGGCAGTTTTGAAGAGGCATTATTCAAGAGTTCCAAATAGTCCACATGGATGAGAAATGAGAAGGCGCATCTCCAAACAGGTTGCATAACAAGATCAAACCAGACAGATGGCAATACTGTTCCTGAAGCACTATTTGCGCTATTGACACATATCGCCATTATTTTGGCCACAAAATATCCCGGCCACAGCGCCAGTCATACCTTGCCCCTCCACCAGCACCTGCGTGCCTGGCATGCCGGATATACCAAGCTCCAGTCTTAGAAAGTTAACAAACTAAACCATCTAACTCGTCTGGTGCAGATACAAGTCAGAGTTGAAACCTATTTCCCCAGCAGATTGCTTTGCACACATCATTAAAAAGAATCAAAGCCAAAACACATATAGGCCCATATCCCTCCCCACAAGAAATGAGGCCAGATGTCACTGAGGCTCACCAGGAAACCTCCTGCTATCCCAACCAGTCAGTCCAGCCCTGACTGCAGAACCAAATAGAGAGTGTCCAAGAGGCCCAAAAAGATAGCGCAGACAATGTGTAGGCATGAAACATGTAGGAGGTACAAACTAGTAACGTTTTATAGAGCCAAAAAGATACAAGCAGCCCATCTTGAACTGCTCCATAAAAGCACATAGGACCAAGTAGGCCGCATTAAATGCACTTATGCAGGCAGAACCAAATGCACCCATGCAGGCAGAACCAAATGCACCCATGCAGGCAGAACCAAATTGACCCAAGCAGGCAGAATTGAAGGGACCAATGCAGGCAGCGAAGAGACCTAAGAAGGTAGCATTGTAGAGACCTACACAAGCAGCATTGAAGAGACCCACGCAGGCAACCTTGTAGAGCCCCACGCTGGCAGCATTGAAGAAACCCACGCAGGCAGCATTGGAGAGACCAATGCAGGCAGCCTTGTAGAGACCCATGCAGGCAGCATTGAAGAGACTCATGCAGGCAGCATTGAAGAGACCAATGCAGGCAGCATTGTAGAGACCCAAGCAGGCAGCATTGAAGAGACCCATGCAGGCAGCATTGTGTAGAGACCAATGCAGGCAACATTGTAGAGACCCAAGCAGGCAGCATTGAAGAGACCCAGCAGGCAGCATTGAAGAGACCCACGCAGGCAGCATTGAAGAGACCAATGCAGGCCGCATTGAAGAGACCAATGCAGGCAGCATTGAAGAGACCCATACAGGCAGCCTTGTAGAGACCCACGCCAGCAGCATTGAAGAGGCCCACACAGGCAGCCTTGTAGAGACCCACACAGGCAGCATTGAAGAGACCAATGCAGGCAGAATTGAAGAGACCAATGCAGGCAGCATTGTAGAGAACCACACAGGCAGCATTGAAGAGACCAATGCAGGCAGCATCGTAGAGACCCAAGCAGGTAGCATTGAAGAGACCAATGCAGGCCGCATTGTAGAGACCCACACAGGCAGCATTGAAGAGACCCACACAGGCAGCATTGAAGAGACCAATGCAGGCAGCATTGAAAGACCAACAAAGGCAGCATTGCAGAGACCCACACAGGCAGCATTGAAGAGACCAATGCAAGCAGCATTGAAGAGACCAATACAGGCGGCCCTTAAGAGACCTAAGAAGGTAGCATTGAAGAGACCAATGCAGGCAGCATTGAAGAGACCAACAAAGGCAGCATTGAAGAGATCCACACGGGCAGCCTTGAAGAGACCAATGCAAGCAGCATTGAAGAGACCAATGCAGGCTGCCATGAAGAGACCTAAGAAGGTACCATTGAAGAGACCAATGCAGGCTGCATTGATGGGACCCACGCAGGCAGCATTAAAGAGACCAATGCAGGCAGCATTGAAGAGACCAATGCAGGCAGCATTGAAGAGACCAATGCAGGCAGCATTGAAGAGACCAACAAAGGCAGCATTGAAGAGACCCACACAGGCAGCATTGAAGAGACCAATGCAGGCTGCCCTGAAGAGACCTAAGAAGGTAGCACTGAAGAGACCCATGAAGGCAGTATTGAAGAGACCTAAGCAGGCACCATCGAAGACAGCCAAGCAGGCACCATTGAAGACAGCCATGCAGGCACCATTGAAGACAGCAATGCAGGCACCATTGATGAGACCCTATCAGGCAGCAGTGAAAACTCTCGGCTAGAATGCTATGAGGAGCTATAATTACCCAATGTTAGAGGAGGCCCATGAGGGAGTATTGAAACAAGCCCAAAGGCTGAAATAGCAGGATTGAAGAGCATTTGGCAGCCGGGTATGATGAGGTTTAATCGCGCAGTGTAAGGTTGTAAAGAAAGGGCAGATGTGGAGGTGATTGAGGGAAATGACAAACTGAGAGCAATACATGGTCAACAGAGGGTTAGAAATAAATAGGTCAATGATAGAAGGGACCCAAGTCATGGTCGATATCCAGGAGTAAAGCTCACAACCCGATCATATATCAGAAGACGAAGCAGGTAGTGAATAAGAGACCTGAGCAGGAAGCCCTCAAAAATCCCAAACGGCGAGTAGAAAATGCACAAACAGGAATCAACAATGAGACTTCAAGAGACTGCACTGCAAGGTCTATCAAAAGTGGTACTGAATTTGCAGTAATGACCGGGCAATGACCCTCTGTCAAGTGTGATTAATTCCCCCTAGCAGGGTGTAGCAGAAATGCTTTCAGTGGAGATTTGAGTCATCATTGTGCAAGAACGTATTAAGATCATTGGTCCTGCGATATTTGCTGAAACGTTGCAAGGACACTGGATAATCACAAGCTGATTTGCATTGGCCTTGTAGTGTCATTTGATCTTTTAGGTAAATTGCAATTATTTGTAGGACATTTTGAATTGTTTTTAGAGATTCTGTTCATACCTGTCACCTAATATCATATATATATATTATACGGCCCGCGGTAGTGGGCATGTAGTTATGGTTAAGTTGATAATCTCATAGGAAGACTATTTTTTCTGCGGCTTTTAACTTCGCTCCCCGTGGAGGAATCCTCACCAAACTTTGCAAAAAAAAGTATATGGCGGGGACTGAATTCTTTTGGCAAGTTGGGGGAGGTTTCGTGCAAGGGGGGCAAAGTTATAGGGGGGTCCCAAAAAATATTTTCCCATAGACTGAATGGGCAAAATATTTGCGCATGGCTACAGGCCGAACAGCTGGACGGATTTGCACCAAATTGCGGCAGGAGCAGGGGCTTGGGTCAGAAAGCGTGCTTTTGTGTGTTTGTTGGAAATCAGACCAGTACTTTTGTTGCAAAGATCTGAAATGTACATCCCAAAAAATGTGTGATATCTGGGCCCATTTTCCTGTTCGCTCCGCGGACCTAAGTCTCATTGGCCTACGGTACGCTGTGCTGTCGGCAAACATTGGACGTGGCTGGTGGTTGGCTGGAGGGAAGAGTGCTGTGCGTCAAAGGTTTTGGGAAACGCTGCCTTGGTGTATCAGAGGATAGTGTTGTGGTGTGTGTGCCAAGCCCCTATTGCATTCTGTTCATGGCTGGGCCTCTTGTATGTAACTGTGTGGCCTCTAAAAGTATTCAGATCTGCCTCCGCTCTGGCGTCCCTTTTCCTTTTCACCACACAGTTAAAAATGTGATTGCACTGCAGTGTACGCTGATGTGTTGTGCATGAATAATTTTCGATAACGCCGGCATGTTGTGTCGGAGGGCAGTGCGGCGGCGAATGGGCCTGGAAAACATAGTTTACGGCATCTGGTGGTGGGAAAAAGGGATGGAAAGGGTGGGGGAGTGAGAAGTGCTGCAAGTGATACATCTCATTAGAAGAAGTCGGTGGTGTGCCAGTGCTATCCGTGCATACTATGCCAATTCGCGGTTATCTCAACAGGGAACAATCTTGTGTGGTCAATGCAGGCAGCCTTCATTATGGCATGCCAGCTGCAGCAGCAATGTCTTTCTGTGGTGAGTGGTGGCAGGCACATTTTCAGAAGGGGAGTGCATTCCACAAGACATGCACATTTACAGATAGGGTGTACTATGGTGTGCTGTGTGTGGTAAGTCCTTTGCCCCTTTAATTCATGGCTGCAGCCCTTGCACAGAAAAGTATGTCCACTGGTTGAAAAGGTATGTCCACTGGTTGAACGTCGGTGCCACATTGTCACTTTGTGTGTGTCGTTTGGCTGAATTGCACACATTGTTAGTTGCATGGGTGGGGTGATTGGTGGAACATTGTACAGTCGTCGCTGTATGGGTGGAGATGCTGCAGTGACCAGTCGTGTACTGTGTCCACTGGGTGCACAAATGGAATAGTGTAAATATGGAAGAGGTTACGGTGCAACTGGTTCTTACATGTGGTTGCGTAGTGTGCATTGCACAGATTAGTACGTGTTGCAGTGCACTATGCAGTACTGCTTGTGTGCACATAGTACAATGTGGAGAGCAGGACCAATGTTGCGACAATTGTGTTGTTTGGTTGGCATTATTACAATGGTTTCTGAATGGAAGTGGGTAGCACTGCCAATCCCTGTGGTATGTTTGTGCATTACGGTAAGTGGAACATGTGTGCATGCATTTCTGCTTTAGGGTGCAGAGGATGGGTAGAACTGATGTTGCCAATGTTGTCTTTCTGATTTGTGTCACATGCCTACATGTTCGCCTGCATGGCTTTGTCATGTTGTGGTGGGTGTGGGTAAGGCCTAGACTCATGGGTGCATGGCCAAAGGCCATAGGCCATGCACCCAGCAGGCTAGGCCTTCATGACAGCCACCACAATGTAATACAGTCATGCACTTGTCATTCTGCATGCATGTCAGATTGGTGGACACATTGGTTTTGGAGGACATTGTAGACTTGGTAGAGGAGCAGAAGTGACCTGTATGCGTACATTGGCATACAGTGTACATCATTGTCCCTGGTGAACAATAGGGAGCCACATGGCACCATGTGCATTTCCTATGGTTTGGCCGGAAACGTCCTCTTGCTTTTGGGAGTGCTGTAAGATATTGCAGCATGAAAGGCCATGTTCAGCAGCACACATGTAAACTATGGCTAACGTACACAGGCTCCTACATACTGTTCAGGACACTCAATGCAAAGTAATGAAGCCATTCATGCAAATATGTGCCCAGGGTGAAAGCTGGTAGGCTGAATTGCAGATGGGGAGTGCAGTGAACATGACATGAGCATTTAACCATAGCCTGTACTATGGCAGGCTCAAATGAAGATGGGGAGTGTAGTGCATATGGCATGAGCATTTAAACATAGCGAGCACGATGGTGTCTGCATGCATTTGAAGTTGGTGACTTGTACACAATGCTTGTGGAGGACATTGTAGACTTGGTAGAGCAGCAGAAGTGAGCTGGTATGCGCACATTAGCATACAGTGTATATCATTGCCCCTGGTGGACGATAGGGAGCCTCATGCCACCATGTGCATTTCCTGTGATTTGGCCATTATCTCTTGCTTTTGGGAGTGCTGTAAGATATTGCAGCGTGAAGGGTCGTGCTCAGCAGAACACATGTAAACTATGGCTAACATACTCGGACTCCTACCTACCGTTCAGCACACCCTACGCAACGCTATGAAGTCATGCGTGCAAATATGTGCCCAGGGTGAAAGCTGGAAGGCTGAATGGCAGATGGGGAGTGCAATGTACATCAAATAGCCTGTACTATGGCAGGCTCAATTGAAGATGGGGAGTGCAGTGCACATGGCATGAGCATTTAAACATAGCGTGTACAATGGTGTCTGCATGCATTTGAAGTTGGTGACTTTTACACAATGGTTGTGGAGGACAATGTAGACTTGGTACAGCAGCAGAAGTGAGCTGGTATGCGTACATTAGCATACAGTGTACATCATTGCCCCGGTGAACAATGGGGAGCCTCATGCCACCATGTGCATTTCCTATGGTTTGGCCCTTATACTCCCCTTGCCTTTGGGAGTGCTGTAAGATATTGCAGCATGAAAGGCCATGCTCAGCAGCACACATGTAAATATGGATAATGTACACGGGCTCCTACATTGCGTTCAGCAAACCCAACGCAACGTTATGAAGCCATGCATGCAAACTTGTGCCCGGGGGGAAAGTTTGCAGGCTGAATTGAAAACTGGGAGTGCAGTGCACATGACAATCAGCATTTACCCATAGCCTGTACTATGGTGTGTTTTCTGTGGAGAGGGCCTAGCGCTTTGCATGCATTCCTGGAGTGGAAAGCGAAAAAAGGAGTCCTCCTGCTTTACTGTAACGCTGCCCTCTTGGTACTTTGTGAAGCGTACGTGCCACATTCTGCGCTTCTCACCATGCTGGCCAATGGAAATGGGACTATGGCCTTTGGCCAATCAGGTACTTAGGGTGTGCATCACAGGCAAGGGCACCAATAGGGAGAAGGACTCCTCCGGCTCCACTGGGGCATGCTCCTTGTTGTACTTGGGGAAAGGCACATGCCACATTCTGCACTTCTCACCATGGCGGTCAATGGAAATGGGACTGTGGGGAATGTCCAATCAGGTGCACAGGGTGTGCATCACAGGAAAGGGTGGTAATCATTTTTTTCATTAGTTTGTGTAGTGCGGCTGGCAAACATGACAAGATGCGCAGTGTTCGTTGTGGTGATGCCTTTGAGGAAGATATGTTCATGTATGCCCTCCAAGAAGGCTTTTGTGTCAATTTTCTGTTTGGACGGAGTGGACGCTTTGTGATGCAGTGTCGAAGCATGCTGTTTCGGCAGAGTGCTTGTAGAATGTCGACGCATGGCCTCTTTGGCAACTTTTCATGTTGTGGTTGTGCACTTTGGAGCCTTCTTTTTGGGTCCCATGCCTTGTTCACGTGTGTACCATCAACTGAAGAAGATGATGAAAGCAGTGCAGCACATTTTTCCCACTGCCAAGGTGCTTTTCTCATGTATACCCCTGAGAAAAGTTTGAAAGTATTCCAATGATTCCTGTCGCCAGACATGGGTCGGAAGGGGTCTCATTAACAGAAGCATGTGTGACTTCGAGTGCTGCTGGGATGTTCTCCTGTGAGAATGAGAACATTGGTACTCCATATATAAACCTTGTCAAAGGAAATGTCTTGTCTTTGTAGAACAGTGGCAATGACCTTTTGTTTCACAATCTACAGGCTGCACTGAAGACCCTATTGTAAGAATGTGAGCTAATGTCGAAAACACTAAATTACTTATAAAAAACACAAAAAGGTGTTTCTATGGAAGCACCTTTAAAAAAAAAAGAAAAAAAAATGCTCTTTTAAGAGCCACCTCAATTTACGACGTCCCATACCCTGTTATTCCCCACTCAGGCGCGTGCACAGCACGAAAAGTCAGTGAACTTACCCTTATCGTGGCCTTGATATAAGTAGTAGTGTTATCTACAAATATATCATAGAAGCCAAGAAAATTAAAGCATTAAGACTGACACAATTGATCATAAAATTTGCCAGAGAAACTGCAGGTTTCGCATTTGAAGCAATCATTATATTGTCCAAGCAATGCTTCTGCACAACTATACTGTATGGCTTGGAAGCACTGTCGATGAGTTACTTGGCATGGTTAGATGTATTGGAAGGCCGTTTCTGGAGAAGAATATTGAAGCTTGGCCAGTCCGTGCCTGTCCAGTATATACGTCTCGAGCTGGGATTAATGTCCCTGAAAGGTGAACTGCTGAAGAGGCGAGGGCTGTTACATATAAAAATACATTCTGCTCCACAGTGCCAATTATTGCGCTAGTTGGAAAATAGAACAAGTTCTAATGATGGCTTTGAGCAACTGACAGAGATGCTATATAAAATAATGGGATGGTCACCTGACTTTTCAAGAAAGACACCATACGAGATCTTGAAGCGTATATTCATCTGTAAATTCAAAATGTGGGATTGGGCTGGTAATTATGCACATCTTGATACACTCCCTTCTTACAAATATGTAAATGGAGTGTCACGCAAGTATATGCAGACCCCGCTCTACCTAAGGAAGTGTCCAAACCAAGCAGTGAGATCTGCACCAACCAGCTAGCATAACTTGCACAGGATGGTGCACGGTTAAAGCTTCTAAAGAATGAAAGGTTTTGCAGAATATGTCAGATTCCAAATATGTTAGAGACTCTTTTACATATATACACTGAGTGTCCAGCTCTGGGACCTGAATATATGACGAGTCTGGGCAATCTTGTATATGAATATGATATCATTAAAAGCGATTCATTCTGGATATATTGTTTGAAATCAGAGAGTCAGGAGGTGCAAATTGCCTTATACCAATTGTGGTCCCGTATTAAAAGAAAAGCTTAATAAAAATGTTGGCGTGAGTGACTTAGCACTATAATTGAGTAGCTAAATGAATACAAAACCCTTAGCCGACACAGAAAATGGTAAAGAGAGACTAATACAGGTGACTTATGTTAATCGGTTTGGAGGTTTTAGCATAGTATTGTTTTAAGTGGTGAATAATATTAAGTTATTTGTTTATATAATACACAGATGCAAACTTGTATTAGACAACGGTGATGTGTTGCTGCACAGAAACAAACTATGTAACATGATGACAGATGTCTAATATGATACTATTAGATTAAGAGATGTGAGCGGGAACCACAAATGGCCCAGGGGGCAAATAACGGTACCGCAAATTGCTGTACCGTTATTAGCTCCCTCCCCATTCCCATTGAGCCCTATGGGGGCTCAAATGGGAACGGGGATTGCCTTTTTCAATGGGGACTTACCGGTCCTGCAAAGGTCGGAATAGACCGGTAAGTCCCTATTGAACCAGGGCTGACTCAGTACCGTTATTGAAGGCAGTCATGGCGCTAATAGAGGCACGACTACCTCCAACCTCGTAATGAGGCCCAATGTGTGTGATAGTATGGTTGATTATTAATCCAGCCAAGCATGGGCCATGGATCCGGAGGGCAGACCATGTAAAGAGTACATTGAGAGTTGCCTCTGCGGTGCTGTTTACTTGAAGGTGGTTTTAATGAAGACTTGTAAGTATGAATAATTGTAGTGTGTGGCTGTGTGATGGACTGCATGTGTGCTCATGCAAACCACTTGAAGCATGGAGGTATTTTATTTGTCATGGAATGCGTTTAATTTCTGAGACCGACCAAACTTGAAAATTGTAATATGGGGACTGCCAGGCCTGGAGGATCAGAGTAGCCACATCAAGAATAAACTGTGTGACAGGTTTCTGCAATGTTTCAGTTCATTAGGTTGATTTAATTAAAGTAACATCAAACATCCGCGATCATCAATTATACGATAGTTGGTAAATACATCATGTCATTTAAATCAGCACAATTCATTACTTAAAAGAATCCCATTTCCTTCACATAAAAACACAACTATACAAGTATAAGCATGACAATAGTATAAAAGCTGACACATGAAATACACAGGGATTTACCCCTTCTACACCAGTAGTGTGCATAGTATAGGTTGCTGTTTGTACCACATCCATATGAGGGGTTGTTTTATAGACATATTCTGCATGTAACAGGGATCATATATCATACTTATTCAGGAGAATTTTGGATGTTCTTTGTCATAAACCTGCGCATAAACGACATACAAACACATCATGTTAAACACTTTCTTTTGACATATTACATGCATGACAGATATCAAAAACCCCAGGATCCCATATGTTTAAAGTTCTCCCCACTGGCAATATCTTCAATCACAGTTTAATGAACCTATTCCGTGAACAATGTGGTCGGAGATGATCCAAATAGGTTAGAATAATCTGTTTTCCCTGAAAGATGCATTTCTGTTCCATAGTTCTTCATGTGCTCAAGAAGGATGGACTTCCTTCAGTTTATGGCCTGGGCATTCATCCGTGCAACTGGGGGAGCTCCAGAAGATCAGGCCAATCTCATGTGGGATAGGTTAATGGGAAGAGGACCCTACAGGGAACAATGGACGAGTGTCCTTCTGTATGCAGTGGAAGTCTGGCAACCTAGTGCAATGAAGTCTCATAGCTTTAAGGTGAATACAATACATTAAGACTAACCGGTGGAATGAGGGCAAGGATGGATGAATAGGCTGGCGTGTGCACCTAGCATAAGCCATCGTAGGTGTGACTAACACTGGGGATCATAGTAAGGCCCTCCCAAAGTACCTTAGGGAGTGTAACTTAATTATGCTGGAAATGGGCACAAAGCAGGACAGATTGAAGAGTTAAAGTGGAGCAACTGGGACTGAAACACAGATGGTGTTACTCCATGAATGCTTACTGGAGGCAATGGAAATGTAGACCCTTGGAAACCTTAAACACCGTGTCGGAATGGATTTAAAACGCGTACAAACACACATTAATTTGCTCCGAAATTGACCATTATGCCATTGTTACATCAGTCTTAAACAATAAAGGATAAATGCATGCAATCGTCAATTGTCACGATCAAGGCTTAAGCATCGCCATTTCTCTTGTGTAAACGGAACCAAAATATTTTTTGGATGCTCTTTTCACGCACGTGTAGATTAGAGAACTAGGATTCTGAAGCATATTCGTGTTTTGACGTGTTTTTCTCACATATGTAGCCCCTTTTTGTAATTCAATGTGGATTGTCTTTTTCTATATGTGTATGGAATCTATACACAGTGACCGAACTGTGAACAGGCCTTGAACTATGTCGAACAATGGCAGTGCACGTTGCCACCTGGAAAGCATTGCACGCGCCGTGGCTTCACGTGCTGTAGCTCTCAGCCTTGTCTCCAAGGAGCTACTTCCGACTGCTTCATGTCTTGGCCACAGTGGGAAGGCAACCAACCGGGTGTGAAATGTCCAGCAGCTTTTAAGAGGCTTTCTTTTCATGCTGCGTTTTGTTCTGAAAGGTTGGCGTTTAATGTATGAGTGTTATGTTCTTATGCAAACGTGTAATGTACATCATGTCTGTTTCCCTTCACCGAGGTTCTGCTGCTGGGCTGCACACCAGGGCTAACGAAATTGAAATGGAGGGCTTTAGTCTCTAATTTAAATATATGTATATGTTCCCAGCTGGTCTACTGCTCGTGTAAGTGTCATTTCTGTTTACGCTTCGCAGGGACTTTAGCACCATTAGTATTTTCGCGTGAAGTGTATTCGTTGGATGTGGTTCAGAATTTCAGAAACACCGCCCATTTTCTAATATGGGCCAACGCCATTATTGTACGCCAGGAGGACTGAATGTCCCCATGGCTAGTATTAAAAGTGCTCAGGGCTGTGTGTTCGTCCTGAATTCCCATTAGAATCGTTGTCGGTCCCGCCCACTCCCTCGCTTAAGTAAAAACAAATACATTCTGGGCGTTGTAGTCTTGGTTAACTTCAATTGAATGCATTCATGTGTGGGACGGAAGGCTAGGAGTCGTAATGTGAAGTCCAGGTGTCATGGAATCATGAGGTCACCCTATAAGGGCTGCAGCCTCCATATGGGAAACATGTCCCATTCTGCTGCACATACTGTCTACCAATCTCTGGGTGAACTTCATAATTCACGTTTGTTCTGCAAGGGACACACAGGCAAGTTGCACTTTCCTGTGGGCTGGGAAGCGGTTGAGTTGAGGGTTAAAGACACAACTTTGTGCTGAGATCAAGGCTGGTGGAGACACCTAGCAGCTCATTTTCGAGTTCCTCCTAAATTTTGAGGAACGGACCCGCTACATTTACGCTTTTGTTTGCAAAGGTCCCCTTCACATAAGTTTCATTTTTTGCACCACGGAGAGCAAAAGCAGCGGTCAAAGTGGGCAGAGCGGATGGGAGCGGTGCGCCTCTACGTTTTTAAAATTAAGTTTTACTGTTCCTATACTTTTATTTTGAAACAAAACCGCTCCGGAATGGTTTCGTTTTGAAATAAAAGTGCAGGAAGCAGTTGAAACTTATACTTCAGTGCATTGCACCGAACATGCCCTTAAACAGTGGGCGCATTAGTTTGGGGGTTTGTTTTGTGCGAGGGCGGGCACGTGGCGATGGGGTTTGTGGGAAGCGGGCGAACGTAGTTTTACTTCTTATTTCATATACTTCGGCCACTGAGCGAAAGGGGAGTGTAAAATGGTGGCGTACTCTTTTGTACATCACCCTTTCGCGCTCCGCTGTGCAAATAAGTAAATGCTTTCTGCCATTTACTCATGGCAGGCAGTGTTTACAAGGGATTCCTAGGGAATCCGCCTGCCTTTGGTTGATGTAAAAAGTAGGAAGATTCCATAGGAAGCTACATAATTGGCACCATCATAAAAATACATGCTAGCGCAAATGATGGAGTATTTTTATGGCATACAGGAAGGGTGAGGTACCATGGTAACTTAAGATCCACACCGCATCATGCAAATGAACACAAATGAGTTGTAATGTCAATTTAATGCATAATGGTCTTATGCACAGTTTTACACATTCAATTTACGTTACAGTTCATCAAAAAAGGGTGATATTACAGGCACTTTTTCACCAGTGGAAGATCAATTATCACTAGGGCAGTGAATAAATAGTGTATCGCTCATAAAAGTGAATGTAATTGGCTGTGCCATTTGCCGCAAAGCTCAGCGACTTGACTCTGATACAGATTTGCATGAATAAAGGAGGAATGCCTACTTGTAACATAACCAGAGACATGAAATGACTTCATTTGTACTATGTTTGTTGGTGAAACACAGAACACCCAAGTTGTTCACTGCCAGATGTGAGTATCTCAAACAGTCCTCTTTAATTTCTTGGTTCCAATATTTGCAGTTCTCCTTCCTCATTTAAAACTACAAAATTACCATTCAAGAATGGGAGATAAACTATATAGGGCTGGTTAAGGCAGACGCAACTGACATTGCACAATCAGACAACAGTGAACGTTGCACATTTGTTTTGTGTAAAAAGAAGTAGAGTGCAACAGCTGAGGCCCAAAAAACCAAGCTCAATGCTGGAGCTGATGGAAACACTTTTTTCTGGGCATTGTTTTCAGTGTCTTTGAAAAGTGAAACAGTTTTAAACTTATGTTTAATATGTAAATAACACAAAACACTATAGAAATATAGAAATAGTTTGTACACATTTGGGGCCTGATTCATGGAATTATCTGCGTGGAAAATCATGACTTTTCGTGTCAAACTGTGTGCGGAATCCCATTTATCGATTCATGGAATCGACTGCATGGCTCTTTTTCGTACTTTCGTACTATCCGCTACTCGAAGGCAGGCGTATAGACACTTGCGCATAGGATTCACTGTGCAGAGGTAAGATCGGGTGTCAGATTTAGGGGTGCGTGTTTGCAGTGTGGCGGGGTGCATGAATGGTTTATGGGGATTTGCATGCAGATATTCTGAGTTTTACCTGAGTTACAATGGATTGAACGCATGTTGTCGGGTTGCAAGCGTTATTTCATTCACGGGTTGCCCCACACTATGCTGATAATCCAAGCAACAGTTAAGGGGGACCCCGCGCAGGGTGCTCGAGATGCAGGCCTGCTTGCAAGGAACCCCATGCACTGTCTGAAGGGTGCATGTTTTAGTGTCTGGGGGAGCACACAAAGGTAGCTGTTCTGGCTGTTTTTGCTTTGCGTGGGAGCATGTCGGAGGCATTCCGGCCACGACTTGCGTATATGGTTACCTTGCGCGACCAATTCAATGAATATGCAGAGTATGCAGAATTTATTCTACACCCTAGCTCACGCAGTGTCATTCTTGGCATGCAGCCTTTGTGAGATGAATGCGCCCTTGTCCATGAATTGGGCCCTTGGTGATCTACTGCGGGAGGAAAAATATTGTCAAAAATGTGTAAATAGGAGCTACACACATAGTTACTTGTCAAATCTTTTTGTTAAGGTCAGAAAATAGAGCCCATCCGCCTCTATGGACCAAGACAAAGGCGAGAATATCTGGGTACAGCGGAATGCCTGGGAAAAGGCATGTAGTCCACATACTTACTACCTTAGTCTCATGAGTAGACTCAACAGCATCAAACATGCTTCTTGGCATTCTCTGAACAGGAGAAGTGGAAGATTCAGTCCATGTGCCTTGATGTGGTGAGCCTGCACCTGGAGGCTCAATCGGCAGTGCCACGCATTTTACCTGGTAGTCTGCGCGACGCGATACAGTGACTTAAGGACTCAGGACACAGTAGGTGTGCAGATGCTTGAAGCATCATTGTCTCAAAGTCATTGCGCCTCTGGTTCATCAATCCTGTAAGCACTTTAGGAAACACTTAGCAACAGCAATGCCAGGGATAATGCCATTGCACTTTAAAAGGCACAGGGGGAGGGGTAGTACCAGAGCAATACAAGATCCCTCTCTTGAACTTGAAGGAAGTATTTAAAGGGACCTTCTGGATACTGTCTGTCCTGGTTTATTCTGTGGTCACTCTCAACTCAGGGAGTTCCTTACCCCTGAAGCAAGGCGCACAATAAAGCACTTTTATTTTAGGTTCAATTTGGTGAGGCCTCCAACCCGTCTCACACCCAACCCCAACAGATACTCTGTGTTTCCAACGGACTAGGAACCAGGCCGGTGTGTAGTAAAAATATATATGTATTTATATAATATTCAACACAATGCTAACATCAGCCACCAATGCTTCGGCAACACCCAAAATTATACAATAACTTGGTTATTTACAACAGCACAGGTGAAATTTTGAAACATGCAATAATAGCTTACGCAGATTTCATTTCAATGTAACCAATAGAACTTTTTTCCCAATACTATACAAGATCCACAGAAATAACTTCATTTCAAACAATACGTTTCTCCCAGCAACCCCCATCCTCCAGGTCTCAATTAACGATGACCCTTTTGATTGAAAGGCAAGGTGCAAGGAGTGTGAGCACAATGTTAACATCATTTTGCAGCTGATTTAAAAAGGTGCTGTTTGGGAAAGGAATTAAATGGGAAAAATCGTTTTGGGCTTGTTATTTAAAAGGCAAGGTTGGGAAAAAGGAACTCAACTGAAAATCGTTATTCAACACACTTGAAAATAAAAGGCAGGACTTGATATCTTGGGAAAAATGGGAACCAAAAGGGAAATTTCGTTGTTGTACCCACAGACAGATGAGATGTAATACTTTGTAATTCTGATTTGAAAGGGATGGGGAATTTTGTTTTTCAACACACATACAGATGAGAACAATACTTTGTAATTCTGATTCAAAATGAATGAAGAATTTCGTTTTTGCACCCTCCACACTGACTCGGAAGGTGGTGCTTTGTGGATTACTTCTGTTTGGGATGATGGACACTCCCCCGTTTCTTTGTGGAAGTCAATGATTTCAGAGACAGTCAATCAGGTCTTTATGGGCTATTCCAGCTCTAACACACGGCATGAGCTATTGTTACTTTCAAATTCTAACTACCATCAACCTGTGATTTTTCACTTTAATCAAATGTGCTTGGAATCTACACAGTTTCACCCCATACTTCAATGGAAAGGTTTAAGGATGGCTGCTCCCAACACAATGCAATTTCAACAGAGGGGTGGTTTTCTAATGGGGAAAGACGTTTGAGTAAGATGTAATAAATTGTGCAGGGGGCCTACCCAGTTTCACCCCCTCTAACCACTAATGGAAAGGATAAAGGCAGGTGGCTCCCCACGCAATTGTTGCCTTTGGGATGCTACTTTCATGGGAGGCTTTGATCAGGGAAAACAGAAGGGCTCCACTGAGGACACCACAGGTCTGGTCAAGGGCTTTTAGTCAGGGATTTTCTCCTGCTCCCAGACTCCTTCTGCTCCTCTGGTTTGGGCCCCAGCTAGCTTTTCTATGTCCCAGCCACTGTCTCCAATGCAATTATTGAGGCCTCTCTGCTAGTTGTTCCTTGCAAGAGTCCAGCAGCAGCTCTCTCCCCAAATAATTCACAAAAAGCCCAGTTCTGATGCAAACCCGGCCTTTTCTACAGCTAGTGACACAGCAACCTAGTCATAATTCATGTGGTCAGGATTGGCTAGCATGATCCCTTCACCTCCCACAAGAACGCCCACTAGCTGCTGATAGGACCTGAAGTTGGGAGATATGAATGATGTAGCCTGAAGGATTGACAAGGATTTGTGCATCTTTTTTTCTGAAAAATCTCATACTGCAATAACTCCCTTGGTCTTTCAAATAACCCCATGATGATGATATATATGTATATATATCCGACCATACTAATTTTATTTTGGCACGCCCTTCCTGAGCGGAGTTACAGTTTTTTTGCAGTCTTCTGCTGCTGTGCTAAAATATCTAAAAATGGGCCCATTTCCCATTTAGACCTTATTTTCACGATCTACTCCCGTGCCAACTCTCCCATTGCTCAGGTGTTTGTAAATGGCAACAATCATACTTTTTCACATAACCTAAACTTTGAACATCACACAAATTTCATTTTTTACCCAGTCACAATGTGCTTTTTCGCCTGTTTAATTTGAACCCGGGGTGGACTCTTTCAGGAAAATCTGTATTCATTGTTTAATCACTGTCAGGGCATAATATGGCCTCAGTAGGTAGGTTTCCACTTGACTGAAACAATGTGACCAGCCATCTGGTGTATCCGTGTTTATCTTAACATTTTCTTCTGCTTGGCTTTAAAGGCCTTGCTCATTGCTTGATGTTCAGTTTTATGGGAAGCTTAACCTCAAGGCTACTTCTGCAGGACCTGTTATCAGCAACTAATTGACAAGCAGAGAGCACAAACCAACAAGTTCTCTTCATCCATGCTTTCAAAGTACAACTTCAGTTTTTTAATCTGTCCATGTGAAATTTCTTTCTGTGATATAACAGTTGAAATAACATGATCATCACAATGCTCCAAGTAGGCCTCTCCTTTTAAATTATGTCACTTAAATGTTGATAGGTAAGTGTTTTTATCCATGATAGTTTCACAGTGCTTGGCTTCAATTTAGATTTCTGGATCACAGTCTTGTGCTGCATTGAACTAATGTTATATGCTGCTATCTGTCACTTTAAGTAAAATTGTAGCTTTTCATATTTTATGAAAATAGCATTTTCAGCCACATATATCTTTTGCCATGCATTAGGCACATCTAGCAATTTTAGGTTTTCAGGCACATTTTCCTTCCCTCAAGCTCCTGTTCATGTTGGTAAAGTTGAAAGAGGCCCATTTCTATTCATGTCCGAGGCCTTAAGTCAGAAATAGAAGTGTTTTGGGACTGGCCTGCTTTTTTGCAATGGGTAGCACCAGTCAGCTTCACTCTTAAATACTGGCCTGGCCTGGTCTTTTCATTTCCGACATAGGTAAGATGTTACTATCTCACTTCAGTTTAACAAAAGATTTGCCATTAGGCATCTGTATGACAGTATCCTATACCCAGGCTTAAATGAGGAACACTTGAGAAACAGCTAGGTTTTTGATTATACAGATTTGAAGCAACAAGATAATTTTGTATCTAAAATGAGTCCAATTCGCAGTTCAGTTGCTGGTTTGTCTGTTGAAAGTGCACACCAGTTGTACACGTGTATCTAAAATATATAAATGGCAGTGATTGTGTTGTCCACTGAACACGTCAGAATATGCACCTTACCTTTTAGCAACAGAGCATATGTGTAAAGTTTATCTGTTTAGCAGAGTGCACTATTCTACAAAGAAACCACCTTCCCTTTGCATTTGAGTTAGCCAAAAATGCTCAAGATAGTACACACTGGCAGATGGCTGTCTGCCACTTTGTGCATAGTTCTAAAAACAACTGCCCTCAAGACAACCAAATTCACCCTCACCAATCAATGCCTAGGTAGTTTTATTTGCACATGCACTATAGTATGTGACTTTTCGTTTGATGAGTGAAAAAAAGGGCAGACATTCAACTGACATAAAATGTGACCCAAATCCGGGCCGGACATGCTCCTTGTTCTATTAGCACCAAACACTGATTTTTAGGGATGGTTTTCCAGTTATCTTAATATATTCAAATAGTGTGTAACATACTGCAAGTGTGGAGCAGTGCAACATTGTGGATGCATTGAAAATGTACACTTTAAATCGAGGGACTTTCTCCTGAAATGAAGCTGAGCATTTTCGGTACTGGCCTCTGTATTTGTATTGAACACCATGTCATTGCTGCTACTGCTGTATCTATGACTATAGCACCTTGACCTTTCAAAATCCAGTTTCAGGCAATTATCACTAACTACTATATACATCTGTACACATCACAAAGCTTTCTTCTAGGGGTTAGTTCATGAGTTAAGCACTCACATCTGACATGGGGGTGGCCTGCATGTTACAAGTGCAAATCCTGGCAAAATCAGCTCATCCCTTCATCCTTCCGAGCTCAAAACATTGAGTAGTATTACATTGGGTAATTATAACAATTGAATGTTACAGCATTTAAGAGCAAGAAGAATCAATCATGAAGTCCTTTATAAAACATTATTATTATTATTATTATTATTATTATTATGATTATTATCCAGACCACCTAGCACTTAACAAGCATAGGAGAAGAACATGATGAGGGAAGCAGGGAAACAAGGGAGCAGGGAGCTCACAGGGGAGGGTGGGCAGTTTTGTAGCAAGGGATCTACAAGCAATCAGGGGAGGAAACCATGGGGAGCAGATCACCCCGTCTCAGGTAGGGTGTGTAGTGGAGGTTTGTGTGGACCTAGGTGTTAGGCAAGTGCCATTCTTTGAAGAGGAGGGTCTTGAGATGCTTCGGGAACTGTAGAAGGGAGGAGTCTGATGTTGAAAGGGAGTTTCTTCCTGAGCCTCAGGGCATAGACAGAGAAGACCTGTCTTCTGGGTCTTTCATTTCTCCACTGGTGGAGCTCAAGTCTGCATTTATCCTTACTTCTGGTGGATAGTAGGACTTTGGGGATGCTGAGTTTCTCAGTGAGGTAGCATGGGGACTGAGATGATGCAGAATGATTTGAAGATGATACAGGCTTGCATCGGGAGCCAGTGTAGTTCGATGAGGGTAAGGGTGAGGCGGTCACCTTTGTAGAGACCTTTGATGAGATGTGCTGCAGCATGCAGGATACATCTCAGGGGTGTCAGGGTAGTCATCAGAAGGCCATCCAAAAGGGTATTCCCAACATCCAGGTGGGAAAGGATCCTGCCTTCGACAGCATATCTGAAATTGGTTTCTGGTAAGAAGAGTTTGATTTTCTGCGGGAGAGAAAGTTGTACCAAGCCGTTTGTGTCTTTCTGCGTATGTGCTGTTTGAAGAAGAGGTGCCTGCCCAAGTCAAACCCAAGGGACTTGGCACAGGTGGCCAGTTCAGGTGGGAAGGCCTTGAGGTTCATAGCATGGTACCAGGTTTGGATGTCAGGGGGTTCAGTGTTGTTGGTCAGAAGAAGGATTTTAGTCTTGGAGGGATTGAGCTTCAGATAAGCACTGGACATGCACAACTGGATCAATGTGAGGCAGGCCATGAGCCTGTGGATGTCTTCAATGGAGGACATCTCGAGGTATAGCTGTGAGTCATCAGCGTATTGGTGGATGTAATTGGTGTGTTGAGTGAGGAGTATTCCTAGCAGTTCCATGTAAAGATTGAAGATCACCAGGGAGAGGATGGGTCTTTGCTGGACTCCACAGGTAATGGGTAGAGTTAGTGACCTGGAGGAATCCATTTGTATGAACTGGTGGTGATTTTCAAGGTATGATTTGAACCAGCTGAGGACCATCTTGCTGATCCCCGTGCAGCGATGTAGATTGTTAGTGAGTGTGTTGTGCTCTGCTGTGTCGAATGCTGTTGAGAGCTCAAGAAGAACAGGAGGCACAATGACCATCATCAAGGATTTAAAGTCTTTGTCAATCACCTTGATCGTAGCCCTTTCTGAGCTGCATCTGGGTCTGAAGCAGATTTGTAGGACTGAAGGTTGCTGGCTTTGCTGGTTTGGAAGAGTTGCATGGCTACTGGTTTCTCGAGGGCCTTACCTAGGAAGGAAAGATGGGTGATGAGATGGTAATTGTAAAGGTCATCAAAGTCCAGTGTTGGTATCTTGAGATGCAGGAGGATTTGTCAGGTCTCAAGGGGTAGACAGTAAGGTGCCTTGAGTTAGGGAGCTGTTCATGATTGTCAGATGAGGCAGGCACGCTTCAGTTGGAAGGGTCTTGAATAGGAAGGCATGGAGGATATCACCTCCACTTAGCCCCATGCTTCCTCTGTGTTATCTATGGCATCCCTTACCCACTTGTCGCACCTGCTGTCTGCAAGCCTGATGTAGCCCCTCATGCCAAGAGGCGAGGTTTTGTCAGGCTGCATTCACTCATGCTGACTTTGTCACATTGTTTGTCTGCCTTTATTAAATGATTTTTACCTTTAATTGCCAATTCAATGTTGCATTTCTACCAGCTTTACCTGCATATTGATGCAGCCCCCCTCACTATGAGGTCAGTCCTTCCAATGCTGCATTATCCTACTTGTACCTGCACTCCCCCCTCCTCTTCTCCCCTGCTTTCTTGTTATAGCACTTGCATGATCCGAATGTCTCAAGACCTAGCAGGAACATCTATGTTTTGTTTTCAACACTCCTTTGTCCCCCTTTTTTGTCTTGATGCACCTTGAAACACCATGAGATGTATAGGCGCATTATAAATAACCAATAAATAAAATAAATAAATAAATGGGGCCTTGAGGAATGCTAAGGTGGCAGGAAGGTCTTCCATACTACGTGTCTGGAAAGTTGTTCAAGTAGTTGTGATATGATATGATATGATATGATAAGGCATTTGTAACGCGCCTATACACAAGTGTTTCAAGGCGCGACGAGGCAGGGGGGGGGAACAAGGGGAGACAGACAACGATCTTACTAGGCCAGGTGTCATTCAGATCGCGCAAGTGCAAGGGTAGAGGGGAAGGGAAAAGTGCATGGGGGAAGGGAGAGGGGAAAGTGCAGTACAGGGTTATAAGCATACAGCATACAGGATAAATAACAAGGGCCAGCTGGTGGCAAGTGCGAGGTAAGTGCAGACAAGTGCTGGGAAGGGGGGCTGTATGGATACAGACACAGTCCCGTAGTGCAGGGGTTGCCGTGGAGGCAGTGCAGGGGAGAGTGGCTGGGCCGAGAACGGTGAATGGCCCAGTTGCAGATTCAGTGCAGTTTCAGTAGTATTAGCAGGGGAGAGGGGGAGAGAAAGCGGAGGCAAAGAGGAAGGTTTTGAGGTGCTTCCGGAACCGGAGGTGGTTCTCCTCAAGTTTCAGGGAGGTAGGAAGGCTGTTCCAGAGGGAGGCCCCTGCAGTGGAAAGAGATCTGCCCCCAACTCGTTGTTTGGAGAAGTGGCTGACCCTGAGGGAGTTGGAGGCGGATGAGCGAAGAGCTCGAGAAGGAAGATATTTAGGAAGAGAGAGTTGAAGGTATTTTGGCCCAAGGCCCCAGAAGGCCTTGTGGACAATGCAGAGGGTTTTGAACTTGATCCTCGCAGTCACTGGGAGCCAGTGTAGTGATTTCAGTCCTGGAGAGATACGGTCCCTGGGCTTGAGGCCAAGGACAAGTCTTGCAGTCCTGTTCTGGATGAGTTGCAAAGGGCGGAGAGTAGAGGTGGGCAGATTAAGATAGAGGCTGTTACAGTAGTCCAGCTTAGAGAGAACCAGGGCTCTAGAGACAGTGAGCTTCTGGGGGAAGGAGAGGAAAGGAAGGATACCTCTGAGGAGGTGTAGCTGGTAGTGTGACTTCTTAGATACGTCGGATATGTGAGGAGAGAAGGTGAGTGTGGAGTCGAAGATGACCCCAAGGTTTTTTGCCTTGCAGGTAGGAGTAGGAAGAGGGCCCAGAGAGGCCGGCCAGAGAGCAGCAGGGAAGGAGGGAGTGGGAGTGCCGATGAGTAGAATCTCAGTCTTACTGGCATTAAGGCAGAGGTCGTTGGCGGCACACCATTCCTGGATAGCAGAAAGACAGTCAGAGATGAGGGAAGGAGAAGAGGAGGCCGAGGGTAGCCTGAAAATGAGTTGGGTATCATCCGCATAGCACTGAAAGTAGGGGCAGAGAGCGGCGATGTGGTGGGCGAGAAGTGCCAGATACTGGTTGTGGTTTTGTGAGATGGGGTGTGTAATGTGCAATCAGTTCTGGCATAGGCGTCTATGTGTTGACGGATCATGCTGCTCTTGTTGATGAAGAAAGAGTTGATGGCAGTGGATCTTTCAATGAAATGCGAAAAGGGTGGGTCAGGCAGAGGGTTGATGCAGGTGATGCAGTGCGTGATGCAGTGCTTAATGACTTTGAAGATGGTTATGCTTTCATGTTTATGCTGTATGTCTTAGTATGCATGTATATTATATACAATTGTGCACCTTTGATGTTAGGGAATGCACATACTCTTGCAACAGTCTTCTGAACCACTTATATAGGGCATTTTAGCTCTGTTATTAGGTGGCACGTGAATGCCACGTTCTTTTCCCATGGCCCAGCTAATCGCTGTGACTATTCCCACCCACAACTGGGATCTCTTTGAGCTAGTTCTGTCAAGCAGTAACATCAAGCTTTGGCCTGCCAGTTATATTTCTAAGCAGCCTTATAATAGTTATTGGTTAATTGCAGCTCTAACTCAACTACTGATGTAATTAAAATGTCTTACCCACGTGTGCCTTCAGCTTCTTTATGCATATCTGTTTCTTGCAGTCATGACAAAACCGTGTTACTTTGCCCTTAAGTATTGTTTGAAGGGCTAGTGTACTAAGGTGTCATCTGCCCCAAAATCCAGCATAACATATCTGTGATGTTACATGCAAATAGAATGTTTGCCTTAGCTATGATTTTACTGGTATGCAACTCAGGCTCTTTACCTTACTTTCCCCCTTTCTCTGAGCCCTGATTCCTGTATGCTCCAGCGCTATATGAATGGATAAATAAATAAACAAATAAGCTCAATTGGCTCACCATTAATAACTTGAGATTGTTGATAAATCTTCAGTTGTCATATACCATGTTAAATGGCATGTATGCAAGGACTGCACTGTCCCGCATGCTTAGAGGGTGGTAGGTAGGTTAGGACGCATATGGTGGATAAAACCAAAGCCCTCACATAACTTGAGCTCAGTTAGGCAGTCGCAACAGGTCACCATGCTCGAAATGTCATGATATAAATGTACATCTATTCTTTCATTTCCAGCCCAGGCACCTGCTATCTTTGAAAATTAAAAATACAATTCTCGCAAGGGAGATGCTTGGAATGAATCCCAACCATGTAGGATTTTGTTTTTACATTTCCAAACAGATTTGGCCTCATGAGTTCAGTGGTGTTGCATCAAAGTGGTAGTAATTCCAGAATTATCACCATTTTTTTTACTGAAGTGCCTAATTCCTAATTTGGAGGTGAAGTGAAGGATTCACCTCCTGCAAAATGCAGGGGGGGGTGAATCCTCCACTTTACCTCCAACAATCAGTAAAATTAGTGTGGCAGGATTACCTCTGGTGTGAATTCTGCCAAAATCCCCATGGAGTTCTGGTGAGATCAAAAACTGGCAATCCCATGATATACTAAGGCACTCAGTGGTCCTGAAGGTAAATGATTTTGGTGGTAATTCTGTGGATTGGCCACCAAATTATGCCAAACTCATGATGAGACCCATTAATGATCTGTGTGGTGTTCAGTTTAGAGAGATTATGGCCCTCATTACAACTGAGGTGCTAAGTGCACCAACTTTACCACCATGGTGTAAACTACGTTTACACCATGGTGGATGGCGGATTTACCGCCCCATTACAAGGTGAGTGGGGCGGTAAATCCCCATTTCCCATTTTCCCTTCCCCATTCCCATTTTTGCCCCATAAGGCATAATGGGAGTGGGGAAGGCGCTAATTACGGCACCGTAAATTACGGTGCCGTAATTAGCACCAAGGTGCCTTAGCACCATGGAACTTAACGCTGTGGGAATCGGGCGTTAAGGGTTAACGGTGGCGTTAACCCTTAACGCCTGAGTTGTAATGAGGGCCTATATGTTTGCTATTTCTCCTGCAGAGTTTGCCAGGATCCTGGATCACACCTCGACTGTTGTTTTGGGTGATCCATCAATATTTGTGTCAGACAATTTTTAAAAGTTTTCCCAGAACAAGTGCTTGGAAATGGAAAAAAAGGAATGCCATATATTTTGAATGACCCTGTTTCCCGCACTCCTCCCCAACCTGACTACAAATAGTAAAATATGCTGACAATTATTTTGACGCTGATCTCCCCTTCACCAAATAGATCTATACTTTTGTCAAAAGTGTACATTTTCAATGTAATGTGCTTGGGGAATATGCTCCTTTCCCTCTAGTCTAGTCATGGAGTGGAACTTTTGAAAGCTTGGATACTTGTAATGTTTTCTACTTCCACCCGAAAAAACAGCTGCTGAAAATCCAAATCTAGGCCTTCAGATTTTCGGTGTCCAGTCATTTGGTCGACTGAAAACTGGTCGAATGACATTTGGTCGACGCAATTTGGTGGAAAACCCAATGGTCGAATTTTTTTTTTAATTATATATTTATTTTTCGGGTTTTCGATTTTTAAAAAAAGGGTTTTTTTTAGAAAAAAAGGGGGTGGGGGGAAAAAAAAAAAGGGGTGAAAATAAAAAATGGGTTCGACCATTTGTCCAGTCGACCAATTTTTTTCGACCAAATGACTGGTAACCAGATTTTCCAGGCCAGGGAGGGCAATTCTGCTCCAGATATAATCGAATGATGCAATTCCTTTCCACTTAACCCCACTTGCAATTGAGCCCAAGCAACTCGCTATAGCAAATTCATATTCACAAACCAAAGAGGCAGAGGGACGAGGGTGAAAGAGCCTTGGGTTATTATCCCTCCCAATCCGCTCCCCTTTCAGAAGGGCCAGAAGAAGCCCACATCAAAAGATGCCTTCAACAACTAGCCGAATGGGCTGGAAAATCAAAACCGTTGGTCAAAGAGCAGAAACATCAACATCAATTGGTGTGCCGACAGCGGGTCACTCTCATTGTGACCTCTGGCAATATGATGTCATGGTATGTTGGTTCTATGTTCATTCACCCCCCGTTTTATTCCACAGCGTTTTTTGCCGAAACACTTTGCCCGAAAAAACATCATCGAATGTTTTATTTTTTTATTTTCTGGTCAATCCCCATCCCCCAGCCCTATTATTTAGTCCCTATTGCCTACCCTACCACTTATATGCCATTACTCCTCCACCCACACACATATTTTTTGATGAGTTCTTTTGGGCAAACGTTTTCGGCAAAAAATGAACGATGAATGAACGTCAAGTCGAACCTGTGTGTTATGGTATTGGCGAGTTCTACAGCACAGCTTCCTGTAGAGGACCACTGACGCTTGCCTGGGGTTCATAACAGATATGAGACCCCGCATGAACTAATCCAAGCACGTACTGTAGGCAAAAGTCACGTCTTGATGGTACAGGGAAAACAATGATGTTCATCACTGATATGAGGAATTTCTAGAAGGGAGGTAAACGAGAAGGAAGAGCCACCCCAGCAAGAGAATCTCTAACAAGTGAACAGAGGATAGCACAGGGGCAAGAGCAACAGAGGTTTGAATCCCAGATTCGTGCTTAGAAACCGAACTCGGGTATTAAACGCGTTATAAAAAAACAATTAAAATAAAAATGAATAAAAAGTGACATGAATTGAATTTTTTGAAAAACATTTACAGCGGGTTTTGGGAGAGCCAAATACACTTTGTTACAGAGGTGCAACGGAAACAAGACAAAAGCATCCTCTGTGGGAAGGACAAGGACGTCAGTATACTCTTTAAGCGCTGTAGAGGGAAAACACAGGCCCTAGGCACGGCACCAAACTGTTTTTACAGAACAGGCGCTAAAACAATAAACCATCCATGTACTAACCTGAGTCGAACGGTTTATATATCACAGATAGAGCACGCGTTCACCCCACCCGGGCACATCACAGCACTGTGATAACATGCCCCGTGTGACTCAGCTCCACAGCACTCATTTTCTTGACCTCGGAAGGATAAAGGGCTGAGTGGACCTGCCGGGCTTCAAACCTGTGACCATGAGGTCAAACACAGATCCGTTCAGTGGAGGCACTACTTATCATTGGGTCACAGACCCAATGATAAGTAGTGGGCAAGACACCCATCGAGCCTCAGTGATATATGGGTGACTTTTCACACATATCAACCATCAGACGAAGAACCAAATCCTTTTGGCCAGATGTTGATATACAAATTGAAAGGGAGTATCACAGAATCAAGCGCTGATAAATCAAATTGTTGTGTCTGGATTAAATGGGTGGAAAGCCACTGACCTTTGTCGGTTCTATGTGATTTTACCGAAAAAAGTTTTAACAAAGGGAATGTTACCGAAAATAAATATCAATTTTATTTTTGAATTGGGGGGGGGGGGTCCCCCAAAACTCCTGTTTCTAACTGCACCCGAAACCAACTTGCCCAGCACCTTTTAACCCTTTACCCCCACCCACTATATATTTAGCTTTGGGTATTTTTTCGGTAGCATTTCATTTGTTGTTTTCTTTTCGGTAACATCACTGGATACCCTTTTATCAACTAGGGTTTCCCCCAAACCTCCTGTTTCTAACTGCACCCTCAAACCACCCCGCCCAGCACCTTTTAACCCTTTACCCCCTCCCACTATATATTTAGCTTTGGGTATTTTTTCAGTAGCTTTTCATTCATTCGTTTCTTTTCGTTAACCTCACTGGATACCCTTTTATCAGCTTGGCACGATAAGGTAGTCTCTCTCGGAAGAGGCATTTTGAGTATGTTCATGTCTCAAACAACTAGTTTCTTTGTATTTCATAGACTCACTGTGACTCACTGCCCTATGGCCAATCCTTACCTCTACCAACTGGCTTGAACAATTATCTCACCAGTGCCACTAAAACCATTGTTTCCCCTGACCGGCAGCACCTCGATACTCTGAACCACCGACATTCCTGTCGGAACAATTTTGTCTCCCAATGTACTGTTCCATTACATTAATTTGCATTTAAAGCGCTCACACAGCCCAGGGGCATCGAGGCGCTGTTACAGGAATTTGTCTCTTATTAACGAATTTACAACGCGCTTAATACCCAGAGGTTTTTAGGTGCGGACCCAGGGATCGACCCTGTGTTGCTTTGTGTCGTCTTATTTCCAAGGCGAGCACGTTGCCGCTGAGCTTTCCTCCCAGGACGATACCAATACCGCTATACAACATTTGAGGTGCATCCCCGTCCCCAGCTTTGGAATTACCTTGTATCACATGGTTGATCCATCAATGTCAGTGTAACATTTTGAGGCCTGTAAACAACATTTTATGACACTATGGGTCAAATTAATGGAACTTTTTGACCGGTGCAAAGTGACATTGAACTGGTGCTTAGTGACTTTGCACTGCCAGCAAACAGCCTGATTCGCAGAGCGGTGCAAAGTGTACACTTTGCACCGCTCTGCGAATCAGGCTGTTTGCTGGCAGTGGAAAGTCACTTTGCACCCCGCTCCTAAATCCATGAATCAGGCCCTATGTAGCCTGTGGCTGCCTTGCCCCCCAGCTGGGCGTTGCTAGACAGAATAGAGCAGAAGGGTATGGTGTGTAAGCCCATTTGCTAGGTAGATTTTCAGACTATATTTACGCCTTCCTATGCACTATATGAACACGTGTTATGCTCTCCACTCTTTGAACTGCGCCCATCACTATCTTAGTGCTCTGAACTTAGGTCTCTGACCTTGTCCGAGAGGTGGCGTATTGTGACCCCACCAGGGTGTCGCGAGACGTCAGTTTGAGAATAGTATAGATGGCAGGGGGTGGGGGAGAGATGGTGATCGAAAATAGCTTCAATATATATACATTTGTATATGAACACAAATAATACAACGGTACTTGTGTGGCATTGTGCAGAGGGAAGTCAGAAAGGAAGCCTACATATTTAATTATTTTACTTTTAACAGTGAAGAGAAATCGCGCAGACAGGCTAGCAGGTAATCGATGCAACGCAGCGAGACTCTGGTAAATACATAATTATACTAATGTGGAAACAGCTCCGGGTGCTTATAAAAGCGGCTGCTGGAAATCAAATGAAGGCTGTCAATGGGACGGAGGATTGTAATGAGCTGGAGGGCTGGACCTGCCAATGGAAAAGCAGCGGGGCCTTACACAACCTGAACAGCCCTGTAACGAGCATTGACTGCGCCGCCAGCATGTGTAAACCCTAAAGGGCCCCGAGACTGACAGGAAAGCCGAGCACCACCAGGGCTTACAGTTCAATGTGCTCAGGGCGCCGGCATTGACTGATGGCCTTTGAGGGGCGAGTGCTGCATGTTACGCATAAGAACAAAGACCTTTCCATCTACCCTCTTTACATAAACTCCTCCTCGGAGAGTCAAAAGGTTCAGAAATATACCCTTGGGTCTTAAATCATATTCTCATGCCGTCGTAATCTAGAGACTATTCCTTTCGAATACGTATGTTCTTAAGGGGCTCCGGCTGTGGATTTAGGGGAGCAGCAGCACAGCCTTTCCCAACTCTCTAACTGTGTCTGACAGGATTCTGACAAGCATGCGCAACCAAATCCCACCACATTTACTATGCACCCCACTCTCCATGTGCACAATGCACCAGCTGTGATTTACAAGATGGACAAGCATGCTGCCTTCCCCTCCTCCTTCACCCACCACCATATACTATGCACCCCACTCTCCATGTGCGCAAGGCACCAGCTGTGATTTACAAGACATGGACAAGCATGCGTCCTTCCCCTCCTCCTTCACCCACCACCATATACTATGCACCCCACTCTCCATGTGCACAATGCACCAGCTGTGATTTACAAGACATGGACAAGCATGCGTCCTTCTCCTCCTCCTTCACCCACCACCATATACTATGCACCCCACTCTCCATGTGCACAAGGCACCGGCTGTGATTTACAAGACATGGACAAGCATGCGTCCTTCCCCTCCTCCTTCACCCACCACCATATACTATGCACCCCACTCTCCATGTGCACAAGGCACCGGCTGTGATTTACAAGACATGGACAAGCATGCGTCCTTCCCCTCCTCCTTCACCCACCACCATATACTATGCACCCCACTCTCCATGTGCACAATGCACCAACTGTGATTGACAGGGTACTGAAAGGAAATCTTCCTTCCCCTCCTCCATCACCCACCACCATCTACTTTGTACTCACTCTCGAAGTGTGCAATGCACCAATTGTGATTGATAGGGCACCTGAAATATCATTTGAAAAATGAGATGCTTTTCTGAATACGGCACCTATAATACCATCTGAAAAATTCAGATGTTTGTACTGAATACGGTGTACGGGTAGCACCCTACACCCACCATTACACTATAGCATAGCCTTTATGATTTGAATTTTCACACACAAAGTATTTGTAAATGTTTTCGTGTTTATGTTTGAATGATCTTTATCTCAATACAAACCACGTTTTATTCATCACCATGGTTGTATGTGATTCTCTTTGTTTAAACCTTGTCTTCTTTCTGGACATCCTCATGGAGTAGAACTTTAGAGGTTGTTTTCCCAGTAGTACCACTAATATCAGGATTCCCGTCCACTAGGATATAATTGTTTCATTCATTGGTAACATATGGGAACACACCTGGTCAGTAGCAGTACTACTTTTTCTTGGTTCATGTATTTCCTTTGCCCGAGTCTGCTTCATGTCACAAAGGGCGTACCGAAGCTTTTTTGTTCACATTTGATAGGGCACTGACAAGAAAGCTTCCATCGGCCTCCTCATCCTCGCAACATCATATACTATGCACCCCACCCTCCATATGCACAATGCACCAACTGTAATTAACAGGGCACTGACAACTATGTTTCTTTCCCCTCCTCCATCACCCACCACCATCTACTACGTACCTCACTCTTGATGTGCACAATGCAGCAACCGTGATTGACAGGACACTGGCAAGCATGCATCCTTCCCCTCCTCCATCACCCACCACCATCTACCATGCACCCCACTCTCCATGTGCACAATGCACCAAATGTGATTGACAGGGCACTGACAACAAAGCTTCCATCAGCCTCCACATCCACACACCATTATCTATTATGCACCCCACCCTCCATGTGCACAATGCACCAACTGTGATTGACAGTGTACTGACAACAAAGCTTGCTTCCCCTCCTCCATCACCCACCACCATGTACTATGTACCCCACTCTCGATGTGCACAATGCACCAATTGTGATTCACAGGGCACTGACAAAAAAGCGTCTTTCCCCTCCTCCATCACCCGCCTTTATTTGCTATGCACCCCACCCTCCATGTGCACCACGCACCAACTGTGATTGACAGGATCCTGACAAGCATGCGTCCTTCCCCTCCTCCAACACCCAACACCATCTACTGTGCACCCCATTCTACATTTGCACAATGCACCCACTGTGATTGACAGGGCACTGACAACTATGCTTCTTTCCCCTCCTCCATCACCCACCACCATCTAATACGTACCCCACTCTTGATGTGCACAATGCGCCAACTGTGATTCACAGGGCACTGACAAGCATGCGTCCTTCCCCTCCTCCATCACTCAACACCATTTACTATGCACCCCACTCTCCTTGTGCAGAATGCACCAACTGTGATTGGCTGGACACTGACAAGCATGCATCCTTCCCCTTCTCCATCATCCACCAGCATCTACTATGCACCCCACCCTCCATGTACACAATGCACCAACTTTGATTGACAGGGCACTGACAACAAAGCTTCCGTCGGCCTCGTCATCCACACAAAATCATCTACTATGCACCCGACTCTCCTTGTGCAGAATGCACCAACTGTGATTGGCAGGACACTGATAAGCATGCATCCTTCCCCTTCTCCATCATCCACCAGCATATACTATGCACCCCACCCTCCATGTACACAATGCACCAACTGTGATTAACAGGTTACTGACAACAAAGCTTCCTTCCCCTCCTCCATCACTCACCACCATCTACGATATACCCCACTCTCGATGAGTACAATGCACCAATTGTGATTCACAGGGCACTGACAACAAAGCTTCTTTTCCAACCTCCATTACCCGCCTTCATTTTACTATGCACCCCGCCCTCCATGTGCACCATGCAGCAACTGTGATTGACAGGATACTGACAAGCATGCGTCCTTCCCCTTCTCCATCACCCACCACCATCTACTATGCACCCCACTCTCCATTTGCACAATGCATTAACTGTGATTGACAGGGCACTGACAACAAAGCTTACTTCCCCTCCTCCATCACCCACCACCATCTACTATGTACCCCAGCCTCCATGTGCACAATGCACCAACTGTGATGTCAAGATACAAACATGCATCCTTCCCCTCCTCCATCACCCACCACCATCTACTATGCACCCCACTCTCGATGTGCACAATGCACCAACTGTGATTCACAGGGCACTGACAAGCATGCGTCCTTCCCATCCTCCATCACCCACCATCATCTACTATGCATCCCACTCTCTAAGTGCACAGTGCGCCAACTGTGCTTATTTATTTCATTTGTAACACACATATACAACCCGGTGGCATTGAGGTGCTGATGCACACACAAGTCAAGTACTGTTAAGGTGAACAGGATTAGTCAGACAGAGTGGTGGGGTGGAACAGTAGGTATGGTTACAGTAGGTTGCACAGTGAAGGTGTTGTATGCATGCTGGTCCTTCTGAGTGAAGGAGGGTGGGAAGAACATGGGTGGTAGACAACAAAGCCTCCTTCCCCTCCTCCATCACCCACCACCATCTGCTATGCATCCCACTCTCCATGTGCACAATGCATCAACTGTGATTGACAGGGCACTGACAACAAAGCTTCCCTCCCCTCCTCCATCAGCCACCACCATCTGCTATGCACCCCAGCCTCCATGTTCACAATGCACCAACTGTGATGTCAAGATACTGACAAGCATGCATTCTTCCCCTCCTCCATCACCCACCACCATCTACTATGGACGCCAGCCTCCATGTGCACAGAGGGAGTTGTTGCCTTAGGATATACAGTGGTCCAATTTGCATAGCTGAGCCTGTTGTCTCTGCTAGAGGGAGCTGTAGGCTTAGGATCTATAGTGGTCCCACTGTGTTAATGAAAACGGGCACTTTGCCCCATGTACACTGGCCTGTACACTAGTTCTATAATAAATGAACTTTGGTTAAGTGAGAAATCAAGTAAGGTAGCGTGCATTTTGTATTTTAGACAGACCCTAGCCACTCAGTAGATTGCCAATGGTTTCATACTCTTTCTGGTACAAAGATTAAGAAGACTAAGGACTCACTGATGGTAAAGTGGAATGTGACTAGGGAATTGAAGGAGCTTAGGAAGCTATGGCACATATTCCATGAATTATTATGCGGTGTAGAAGAAACGCAGTCTTAGCTCAATTAGTCCCCATATCTTAAACATAGACGTTTACTCACCAGAGCCTGTTTTCATTATCTAGGTCTGAGCTATTAATCAATTAATATGAGAGACAATACTTGTTTAAGTTTGGTGGTCATTCACTTGAGACTTTAATGCATTTTTGTTTGTCTTTTGTCCTGTTGAGGCAGATTTAAGAAAGAGATATCTTATTCCAATTTCATGTGCTATCAAATTCCTGCAGTGCTGGCAGCGTGTAATTTCTCTTTTGAGTGTGGGAGATTATAAGAAATTGCCATATTGAAGGCTGTAAAGCCCTGACCTTTTTTTATTATTTAGTACCTAAAATGATGTGGGTGATTCCTTCTCCAGAGGAGTAATCGTCTAACCATATCCCCCTTTGTTGCAACTTCATGCCAAAAGCATAGTGCACTTGTGCCCTGCTGCATCAGTAGACTGATCCGCATCACCCGCTCTGCTTGTGGTGCAGAGCAGGCTCAAAGTTCATAAAATGCCCACTTGACTGCGGCAGTCACTGCAGCACATCGGTGACATTTAAGATATGCCCACTGTCCCCAAACTATGATGATCATGAGTACACAATGCTGGTGTAGGGTAATCTCTAAGCATAAGCTATGCCTGAGTTTAGGCATAGTGCATGGTGGTACTTGTGATCATGGCTTCCACATCCCAATTGATATTGTGCATGTGGCAGCTCCTGTCAGTCAGCTCTGCTGTGGAAGAGAATGTCTATTTGAGTCAGACAGGCCGATACTGCCAAATGGCAGGACAGAAACCCATAGGATCCAACCTCTGTTTGATTCTCTCAGGGAGGGCTGGTAACTCCCTCCCCTAGAGACAGCCACACATCAGGCAGCTGCTCTGGGCCCAGGTATGAAAGGAGCACACCCATTCAGGAGGAGTAGCCTCACACCAGGGTGCTGCATGTCTAAAGGTGTTTGTTGTCAGTTGGAGGGAAGGGGCAGGAGTAGGAAAGACAGAAGTACTCTGGACACTGGAAGAGGCCTTCAGCCATGTAGTTTCTCACTGTCTCTCTTTCCCTTTCCTGTCTCTTCCACATCCTCTGGAGTGAAGCAATTTGGGTGCAATATCAACAGGGCAGACTAGCTTTAGACCAATCACCTAAGGACATGGGACCACTGCTACCTGAATCACTGAACAACGACCGTTAGACTGAATGGAACACCCGCCTTCGACCCTGCTGAATACCTGCTTGCAGCCACGGCTTCCACAATCCTAAGTGCCCAAACTGAGCCTGATCAGCTCACACCCTTGCATGGCATCGGGTCTGATGCATCAGCACACCAAGAACTGAATCCAGGTACTGTGACACTGAATTGTCCCCACAGCCCACTGGGACCCTAGAGACTGGGTAGGAAACGATTGCTTCTATTTTCAAATCAATATACTTTTTATGGTACTACGTTACTTTCCACCCCTGGAACTACACTCAGAGTGCTACTTTCTCCAGTCTGTCGCATCTCCTCTGCTCATTCCTTTCAGGTGGGTAATCTCTTTTTGTTCTACTTGCAGATGGTGGATTTATTAACATGTTTTTATTTGTATAGACCATTGATTGGACATTTGCTTTATTTTGGACTGTGATACTGTGTTGTTTCGGTCACTACTGGTTCACCTTCACGCCCATTTTAAGAGTATAGCCTTACCTCTGCCCGCATTTCCACAAAAGGCAAAGGAGGTATATCTCTTGATGGTCCCTGCTTTACCTTTAAGGTTGGATTGTATTTTGGTTTGTAGAAGTGTGAGGGCTGAGTGGGTCATTTTACCCCTACTCCTTCTTGTGCTGCTGCGAGGCAGAATCCTATTTGTCACAGAGACATTTCTAGTTCCTGGGCTGTGAAAGTATATTTTGAGAGAGCATGCTGGTTAAGGAAGATTTTTATTAAATCTGTTATATGTTAGGAATTTTATTAATACATCTTTGAGAATTATTTTCTATTATATTTATCACACGATTTTACCGCTGTTTGATACATTGTTGCATTACTTTCAGGCAATAGTATTGTTTTATTCTGAAATAAAGGTTAGTAAGTATGATGATATATTTTTATTTAATTTATTGGTTACTTATAAGGCGCTTATACAGCAGGATAGTGTACCAAAGTGCCACAAGGCAAAAGGGAGTAAGGGAAGGGAACAATGGAGCAGTAAACATAGAAATTGACAATTAATAAAAATAAACAATATAACGGTCCTACTAGGCCTTGTGACATTCAGAGCGTGCAAGTGCAGTGAAGAGAAAGGAAAAAGGGGGTGAGTGTGTGTAAGTGTTACAATGGTCCCCCACAGCAGGAGGGATGTGCCAGAGGTGCCTGTTGGAGGGCAACAGGTAAGTGCATTGGCAGAGACATTCCAGGCGCATCAGGGGGTCTACCATCGAACGTTTGACCACCAGAGAGTTAGAGCGAGAAGATCTAAAGGATCTGGAAAGAGAGAATTTAGAAAGAGAAAGCTGCCAGTAGTGTCGTCCCAGGCCCCAAACAGCCTTGTGGATGATGTAAAGGGTCTTGAATGAGTTCCTCGCAGCAACCCGGGAGCCAATGGAGAGATTTTAGGGCTGGAGAGATACAGTCCCAGGGCTTGAGGCAAGGATAAGTCTTGCAGCACTATTATGGATTACTTGAAGAGTGCAGAGTGAAGAGAGAGGCTGGTTGAGGAAGAGGCTGTTACAGTAATCTTGCCTAGAGAGGACCAGAGCTCTAGAGACATTGAGCTTTTCGGCAAAGGTGAGGAAAGGAAGAACTCCTCTAAAGAGGAAGAGTTGGCATTCTTGGCAAGGTCCAAGATGTGAGGAGGAAAAGGAGAGAGAGGAGTCAAAGATGACCCCAAGGTTACTGGCTTCAGTGGAATGAGAGGGAGGTGAGCCCATTGAGTGCGGCCAGAGTGCAGGAGGAAACGGGGAACAGGTGTCCCAATGGGAAGAATCTCAGTCTTACTGGCATTAAGACAGAGATCATTGGAGGTGCACCATGACGGAATAGCAGACAGGCAGTCAGGGATGATAGAGGAGGCAGAAGAGGGGGAAGAGGGGAGCTTGAAGAAGAGTTGCTTGTCATCTGCGTAACACTGTAAATGAGGAGAGAAGGTAGAGAGCAGGTGTGCAAGGTAGATGTTAAAAAACCAGGGCGAGAGGATGGAGCTCTGGGGAACACCACAAGTGAAGAGAGTGGTGGTTGCAGAGAAAGAGCCCAGGGGCACTTGGGAGGGGCAATCAGTGAGGAAGGAGGTCAACCAATCCAGTGTCCGGTCTGAGATACTGAGGGTGACATGGAGCTGCATTGTCAGAATAGAGTGGTTGACTGTGTGAAAAGGCAGAGGAGAGGTCAAGGAGAATGAGAACAGCAGGAGATTTAGAATCAAGATTTGCGAGCAGTTCTTCACGGATGTTCAGGAGAGCAGTTTGCATGCCTTTGTATGCTCGATATCAAGATTGACAGTCATGTAAACAGCCAGCGAGCTCAGTGAGTTTGGTCAGTTGGTGGAAGATCAACTTTTCCAGGAGTTTCTCCGAGGTAGGATGTAGTAGATATAGGACAGTAGTTGGCCACACAAGAGGGGTCAGCTGAAGGCATTTTTAAGAGGGCGTGCACAAGGGAGTGCTTGAGAGAGGAAGGGAAAGAGCTAGAGGCTAAGGAGTGCTTAGAAAAGTCAGCAAGGGCCAAGCAAGGGAGGAGATGTTGTCCTTAAAGGTTCTAGAGGAGCAGGGCGTTGCCTGTTTGAATGAGACTTTCATAGAGCAGACTACTTTAGAGACCTCAGCTGTTGTGATGAGAGAGAAGGAGGGGAAAGTAGGTGGGGGCAGAAGAGGGGCCAAGGGAGTCTGGGAGACAAGGAGGGAATGGAGGAAGGAGAAGGAGAGAGAGAGGTTAGAATATCCAGAGTTTTGGAGGAGAAATAGGTGACTAGTGCAGTGCAGAGGGCCTGAGAAGGGAGGGTGAGGTGGAGACTGCAGATGGATTGGCTAGTTTCTTGCAGATTTTGAAGAGTTCAGCCGTGCTATTAGCGGCTCCGGAGATACGGGTCTGATGTGGGCCCTGTTTTTGGAGCAGATAGAGAGACGATATTGCCTTTGGAGGAGGTCACAGGCCAGTTTCTCTGAGGATGAACCCGAAGTCTGGAATGTCAAGAGTGTTAGTGATAGCAAGATGAAGATTGGCCAGGACAGAGTCAGTGGGGGATTCAAGAGAAGGGGTGGGAGGAGGGATGAAGGTTGAGGAAATCGCAGAAGCTGGCTATCAATTCATGGGTTAAATGACCGTGAAGGAGGTTGGCAGTGCTGTTGGAGGCTCATTCAGGGGGCCGAGAGGTCCCAGATGAGAGGAGAGGAGAGTGTGGTTGGACCAGGAGAGAGGGGTAATGAGAGGGTTGGAGAAAAGGAGATCAGCGGGGATGAAGGCTTAAAGTGTGTGTCCGGCAGAATGGGTAGGACCGGAAGGGAGACTAGTGAGGGAGAGAAAGGTACAGAGATCACAGTAGAGTGTAGAGGGGGAACAGTGGCATCAAGGTGGATGTTGAAGTCACCTAGAAGGAGGAGTTTAAAGGTAGTGGTCAGAAGAGAGGAGGTAAAGTCAGCCCATTTGGATAGTAGCAATGGTGAGAGAGAGGGTCAGAGAGACACCATGCTTGCAGACAAGACTTTCAAAGGGGTAATAGGGCTAGGTGGGTGTGAGAGAAGTAGGGACCCACTCAGGGAAGATCAGGGCTACTCCACCACCAGATCGGTTGGGCTGAGGCTTTGAGAGGATCTTGAAGCCATCATGGAGGAGGTTCAGTTTGCCTTATTACTAAACCCGTGCTGTGATGAGATGACCCCATTGCAAACCAGGAACATATGATTTAGAATCTCACATTATTTGGAGTCTCTTTTAACCTGCCAGACTTAGCCTCACTTTAACATGCCATCTCCCAGGAAATCCTTTGTAATGCTACTAGTGATTTTCACAACTCTCCATGGTTGAAGCAAGGCTGGCATACTTGGGTACTGTCTATCTACAAAAGGACGAATGGAAGGGCTGTATGGGAATATTTTCCAGAAATACTCTTTGGAGAGGGGTGAATGTAGGGGTCCTGAGTGAAAAACATTTTTTTATAAAAAGCAAAAAAAAAGGTTGATTTAGGAGCGGTCTTCCTAAATCACGCAGTTATCCCTCCACTGCACATGAGTGTGTGCAGGGACTGACAGGCAGGCGTGGCCAAAAATGGAAGTTGCGGCATTCCCAGTAAGTGTTTGTGTGTGGTATCTGTGTGTGTGCTTGTGTGTGTGTTGGGGGGAAGTTAATGTGGAAGGGAGGGGGCAGGGAATGTGATTTTATTTGGCGTGTGTGTAAGCGTGTTTTTGTGTCTGTGGGGGGAACTGGTTTTGGTGGCGAAGGAAGGGGGCTGTGTAATAGAACATGGTTGGGCAGGGTATGATCACCCCTGATTTAAAGGAAATCCCACTAGTGCAGGAGAGGGTGAGAGTGGGGTGGGTAAGGGGTAGCTGGAAGGGGGGGTTGAACCCTATCCACCCGAAAAAATAATCCTGTGCAAAATCAGCCCGAAAACAAATTGGTCTTTTTTGCAGGTGGCCTTAAATATGGGGCATTGGATCTATGTGATTTTTCCGTCACAGAAAAGTCTGCGACGGAAAAGTTTGCATGAGAAATGTACGCACCACAAAAGGTTTGTACATTTCCCATGCCAACATACATATAAAAACCCTACAAACCCACACCCCACCCACACCCCCAACACACCCACAACACACCCCCACCCACACCCAACACACCCCCACGCACACCCTACTTACCTTTGAAGACGTGATCGTGAACTGGTTCTGCAGGGTTCTTTTCTTTTTTTTTTTGGGCAGCTGCAGGGGTTTCCCCCTGCAACCTCCGCTCACTATACTGTATAGTATGGTGAGCGGGGTGTTGCGTGGGACACCCCCGCAGTCTTTTTTGTTTTTTAACCTACCTAAAATGCATGCCACCAAATGTTCGAACCTTTGGTGTTCAAACCTTTGGTGGTATGCATTTACGACCTTTTTGTATAGGTCGGAACTTTCGGTGCAGTCATTTCTACCTATTTCTGGGGCATCATCACATAGAACCAATGGAGGACCAGAGTAGACAGAACAAATGAAGCTCATAGAAGGGGGGTTAAGTCATTTTTGAAAACACAATGCTCCACTCCTTTTCTAACCCCCTACCGCCCCCAGACTTCATTCAGATGTAGGAATCTGGGTAAGATATTTTATATGTGTATAGCACCTCCTGCCATATGTAATGGCCTCAAACTGCTGTAAGATGCATGACCCTTCAGTAGACTGCAGTCTGAAAAGGAAAGAGCAAAGAGCAGTGCAATGCATGCAGCAGAAATTGCAGTTTAGGCATGTTGGGTGTGGAGACGTTGGGACCCTAGGAGAGGATGGAGAAGAAGCAATCAGTTTTTTGAAGATAATAGATACTTTGTAACAGCTTGACCACATTTTCTTGTGGGATTCTGATGTATGTTCTGGTGTGGAGTTCTGCATGCAGCGTTTGTGCGTAATAAATGACATACCGACACATGCAATAGAGATTAAGCAGATCTCCTACCTTGGCTCGGCAGTGTTGTTGCCACACATCTTCTTGTGCATTGGCAACACAGGACTCACAGTAGGCCACATGCACATGTGTTAACAGCATTAGGCCTCACAGTAGCCCGTATGTGCATGTGTTAACAAGGGCACTACAAATGGGGTATATGTGTTGTGACAGTTATGACAAAGATTAGTCTTTGAAAGAAGGCTTTTACAAGGACTTGTTGGGATTTGACCATAAAAAGAGGAAGATCTCCTCCTTCTCTCAAAACATAATAATCGAATGCTGAACCCTGTTAGAACAAAAGCTTTTCTTATAGAAAGTTATCCTTACAAGATGGACAGTCTGGTACATTCCTACCGTTAGAAATTGTTAGAAATCCAGGATTATAGACTTCTAGTTGAATGGGAGCAATAGCACCAATGAGGGTTGCTGACTTCTTTGCATGGAGTCAGAGAGCATGTTGGTAACATAGGAATTAGCACAATAATGTACACTGATCATGGTGCTCATTTTGTATTTCACAACAATCACCCTAGCATTAAAGTTTTGTAAACATGAACCAAATATACTCCTTCAGATAGTATTGAGTTTTGGATGTGAGGATAAAATAGCTGTGATATATGCCACCCCAATTGACAGATGTTACCTCCCTATATGAGGGGAGCCTGAATTAGTTTTGGAAGCTGCAGAATGATGTGCATACCCTGTCACTTACACACAGGCATGCGTAGATAAATATATAGAGGATGCAGCCATATAACCCAGTGGTGACCGTGGCTGGAGATCAATAGGGTAGGAGATTATAGCACTGTGACATGTCAGGGATTCCCCCCGAGAGTGTTGTTTTTTAAGAGCAATTCTGAAGCCGGTCAGCCAATGAACATCACTTGCTAGTCGCCACGGGTCGCACCTGCGACCACTGAGGTCTCCCCCTAAAAAACAAAACATAACAAAACAAAAAAAAAGGTCTTTCTTTTTTTTTTATTGAGGCTCGTGGGCTTGGCCAGCAGCAATGTGGCTCTCTATTTATGGAGTGGCTGATTTTCTGATAGCTATAGTGGTAAGAAAGCTCAGTGGGTTGAGCGCTTGCTGCTGAAATGTGTGTGATCTGCAGGTTCGACTTCCAGCAAAGTCAACTCAGCCTTTCATCCTTCTGAGGTTGATAAATAAGTGCTAACACAGGTTGGGTGATTTTATTTGTATATTTGTTCTGTACGAAGTGCTTAAGCGTAAGTGCTATATAATAACACATCATTATCGTTTGGCCTTGATAGTCTGCTTGCATTCACAGTAATTTGCTAATATGGGCCTATACGCACTGATATTAACGATACATATGGTGATCCATTCTTGCATGAAATGTATATCACTTTACAGTGATATCGTAAGCATATTTTTCGTAGTGTACTTAGAAACAATGCTATGTGATGCGACTTCCAGTTTTGGCAAGGGACGAAAGGTCATCTTCCATCGCCTCCTGTGATATTACTTCGGGTGGGGTCAAATTACATCACTTCCTGTGATGTCATCATAGGTCAAGGATCGTGTAATGTCACTTCTGATATTCCTGGCATTTTGGTAAAATGACGTCCCTGGGTCAGCCTCTGGAGTGTCTTTAATCCGAGGTGATGTGAGCCTTGAGGGTAAATGAGTCAAAGTAGGGGACAGAACTGACTGAATAGGGGAACACTTAGGTTGAAGAGAACTTGTGATCAGAAGCTGTACTGATCCGGAGATGTATTCAGATAGATGGGGGCGGGGGGTGACCATGCATGGATTTAACTACAATAAAAAGGGTATTTGACTAAGTAGGAGCCCCACACTGCAGCCAGGTGTTAGCTGGATAGTGACCAGGAATGTGGGAATTGGTGGAGAAAAGCTCAGTATCTTGTTTTCTGGAGAAAAGGAGCAAAGGATGAGTTGCATGAGGCGTCAGCTGAGGACTTGGTTGGTGAAAAGTCTTTTGGTACTGAAAGAGGTGAGTTGGGGATACATTTGATGACTGTTTAATAGGTTACACCCAGCAGTCGCAGTAGTGGAGGTGATGAAGTGTTGAAGTTTCAGGTCGCTGTCAAAGATTGCAAGCTTTGTGGGGTGGGGTAAGTTTGGGGGTGGGAGGCTGAGGGCGTGCCATTTGACTACAGGACAAAGATCACCTTAGTTGCAGAGGAACTATGCATCAAGCAATTCAGCGCCATTCAGTGATGGATGGTAAGCAGTTTGTGGTGCAGGAGGACACCTCAGGCAGAAAGAAGGAGAGGAAATGTGTTTTTTTGGCAAGTAGATGATATGAGAATCCATAGGAGTGTGAAGGGGAGGAAACCAAAGCAAAATACTTGTGGGACCCCTAACTGGGCAGGGATGGAAGGACTGTTCAGTCTTACATGGAATGCAAAGAATCAATCAGACCAGCAGGAGGACTCCCAATCGAAGATGGCTACTTGAAAGCCAAGCTGTGAGAGAGTCTGAAGAAGGGAGGGATTATTGAGTGTGTCCCGGGAGACTGCGGATAGATGGCACTAGTGAGCTATAGTGTAGGAGGCAATGATGCGTGTAAAGTCTCAGTGAAGTGTCTCCTGTGGAAGCTGCACTGGAGGGATATGCATGCTTCTGTGTTCACTGTAGTGCATACCATTTGTGCATTTTGCTGCTATTGTACAACTCTAGTAGCATGTTCACGTTTTTGTGGATCATATATAGTGATCACTTGCAAAACCCAGGTGGAAAGGCATATTGATACGTTTGAATACCATTGTGGTTCAGAAGATAGCTCAGTGTGTTAAGCACTTGTTACAGAGATCTTTGTTCATATTCCGGATCACAGTACCAAACCCTGGCAGGGCTCATTCTCCCTTTCCTGTGTCTGAGGTTGATAAATGTGCATGTACACATACTTTTGAAATAGAAACAGCTACTGTGTTACAAAACAACACACCTGAACCGGGAGGATAGCTCAGGGGCAACGCATTTGTCTTGGAAGCAAAACAACACATAGCAACGCAGGTTCAAATCCCAGGCTTGTGCTTAGAAACTGGTCCCTGGTATTAAGCACGTTACAAAAGAAAAATGATGATTATAACTAGAGGGCAGTAGCCATAAAAATGTATATAACATCAGTATTAGGCACTTCTCGAGCTCTGTTCCTCCAGAAGAGGGTTTTAGAAATTGGACAGCATCTTCCAATGAAGAGCATTAAGTCTGTTTGGGAGAGGTTATTATGTGGCCACATTCAAGAAGGTGGAACCAAGGTGGTGCTGAGGCCCATATTCCGGCTATACTAGCAGATCATACATACAGTGATCCTGGACAGACCTCCTTATCTCTCTGTGTAGTACTGGACCTTCTCGTGAGAATGTTTGTCCTCTCACAATCTGGCCAAATTGTTTACGCCACCGCCTGTTCTTTTCTTTTATGTAGGCTGTAATTGGAGAGGGTCCGGGAATGAAAAGAGAGTGCCCAATATCACAGGCATGTGGTGAGCTTATTTTCAGTTCTGCTTATGTGTCCAAAAAATGTTTTTTGGTGCAATTTCTATTTTTCTTCTGCACATCATGAATAACAACCCACAAGGCTGTTGTATGTTGGGTCCACTGAAAGCTTCAATGGAAAATGATATTGAAAAACCCAGATGAGATTTTTTTAGGTTTACATCAATTAGTATTCTGGTATAATTCCCTTGATGATGGAGCAAATTAAGCTGAAATAAATCACCTTTCCCATAAGATTCTTATAGTTTTCTGTTTAAATGTTGGGGTATTATGTAATTTGTGTACTTTCCATTCCAGGTCTAAAACACAGGGCATTATTTTAGTTCAGAAAGTCAAACATTCCCAACATTTCCACACTGCTCTATGATTAAAAACTGGAAAACCATTTGCTCAAGTGCAGAAACTGCACACTGGGCTCAAACCCCAGCTTCACCTCTTGTTACCCCCTAAGAGCCTGTAGATTTCGTGGTACTCTTAAGAACGCCTCACACATGGCGTAATGGAAATAGTGTTGTGTCACATATAATATTAGTGATCAGTGACATTTTTCACACCCTAATATCAGTTGTTTCTTTGCTCACTAGCAGCAATATCACATGAACACCATGAGGGGCAGCTGGTCCACAATGGGCAAAGGGCTACCGACCTGCCATGGTGTGGGAGTGCTCCTGGGCTGGCTTTAACTGAACTGTCAAAGGGAATCGTGGGTTTCCTTTGACAGTTCAGTAGTGCCCATGCCCATTGTGCCATGCAAGTCCAGGAGCATTTGGCTTCCCCAGCCTCGCATGGCCCATTCGGGATGCAGGCTAGGATGCTCCAGGGCTGCATGTGAGAGGATTCCCTCTTGCACCATCCTGCACATTCAGGTCCTGTGGAGCGGCTTGAGGGAGGTGCTCTTTCCCCACAGTGCATATGCAGGAACCGGGAAGCACTCTGTTTCCTGGATCCTGTTGTATAATGCATGAGAGCTGGAGGGACTGCAATGCAGCAGACAGTGTGAGGCTGAGTCGACTGGAATCTGGAGTGGGGACGCAGATAAGAATATGAAAAATAAAATCTAGGAAAGGGTGTGCATGTATGTAAGGGTTTGTGTTTGTAAGTGCATTCATGAATGAGACAGTGTATGTTGTTTGGGTGACGTGTGAATGAGAGTGCCTAAGAATGCTGTATGTGTGAGAGTGAGTGAAGACTGATTTATGATGTGTCAGTGACGAAGTCAATGTAGAATGAATATTGCTGTATGAATGAATGATTTGGGGGCGTGAGGGGAGGCAGGACAGCAGCCAGGAGGGCATATTTTCTTACTGTGGCATGGCATTTCTTTTCTGGGTATCAAGGGCGAAGGCAGCATCCTGGGTATTCTTATGTGGTATTGGTCCACATTTGCGTACCAGTCTAGACATATGTCTTCACTTCGGCATCGCTATTTTTTACTGGGCATCAAAGGTTAAGGGAGCATGATGAGGGTTCCTATGTTGTACTGGCTACCCTGAGCATTTGTCTTTACTGTGGCATGGCATTTTGTACTGGGCATCAAGGGTGAAGACAGTATGATGAGTGTTTTCTTAAGTGGTAATATGGGCCAGTAGTCTGGCTATATGTATGGCATGAAATGTTTTAGTGGGCATAAAGGGTGAAGGCAGCATGATGAGTGTTCTTACTTTCAATTGGCCTACATTGACGGTCCAGTCCGAATATTTATTTCTTTATTGTGGCATGGCATTTGTTACTGGGCATAAAGGGTGAAGGCAGCATGATGAGTGTTATTACATCGTACTGGTCCACATTGCTGTGCCAGTCTGAAAATATTTTTTCTGTGACATGGCTTGTTTTCTTAATAAACTTTGAGTGTAAATCAAACATGATGGCTGGGCCTGCCTCCATTTGGGCAGCCAACCTGGACATATTTTCCTACAGTGGCGTGGCATTTTGCACTGGTAAAGCCAACAGGAATATATTCCTTTATGGAAAATGCTCCTGTACACCGTTGGTGTCTTGCATCTATCGGAGATTCTCATATGTTACCATAATAAAAAGATTGCAAACTGCGGCGTTGTACCCAGCTTCTACTCTGTATTTACTATTTATGCTATGATATGCAGACCTTCCTCATTGCTTCTGATCGGTCTCCTGTTTGATGCTTGAGCACTTTGAGTTTCTGTGAGGCTGCTAATCGGAGTTCTGTGTCTACGCTGCAGAATGTGTTAATTGTTCATACAGCTACTGATCTGTGTCCTGCATTTATGCTGAGACTGGCATACCTTCCAAGGGGTTGCTATTGTTAAATAGTGCCCTGCACCCATGCTAGAACACAAGTACACTGAACGGAAATGGCTAATATTGCCCTTAAATGCCACTTCTTTATTACTCTGATCTCAACAATGATGTAAAAGGCAAAGGACTTCATGGGACTAGCCAAGCCTAATACCTGATGAGAGATTTAGATTTCTTAATTTCCTTTGTTTGAGCAGTAACACCACCAACATTTTTTAAACTGGCCCTGGGCTTAAAGATGTTGCATTGCTGGTACATTTCAAGTAGCCCAAAACATCTGGAGACCCAAAGGTGGCAGACCCCTGCCATAAGTGCTTAGCTCCAACCGAATGAGAGGATGGAGTGGTATGAGGGAGGGTTGACAGATCTTAAGCAAACTTTATCGCTAAAAAAACACTTACCACAAATCTGGGACGCTGTCTGAGGGTACAATTTGTTTCACAATAATTTCATGTTTAAGGCATGCCATTAAAAACACAGAAGCAGGGCACAATGGGCAGAACTAGGGAAATGAATCTACAGCCACTCTGAGAAATGAATCCCTTATCAAACCTTCAGCAGATGCCAATACATTGTCGGGCATTGTTTCTTTCGTTATCGAGACACTGGCTGCGCATGCTGTCTCATCACACATCTCCCATTAATTCCCTTGTTATACTAACAATATAATGAATTGCAATTCCCCTGCCCGCACTGCCTGACTTAATTACAGCTCCATTATGCTGTTAAAAAACTCAATATTCCATATTGATCATATGCTCGAGCCAAGGGCACATCATCTGAATTCTATACATTTGCTTTGTCCTACAGATCTAACATATTGATCACGCTATCGTTAATAGAGAGCAAAAGCAGGCACTGGGTTATACTTCAATTTGGGTTGTATGTGGCTGTTCTTACACCTGGAAGTACTGGAGCGATTAGGAGAAACGCAAATAAGGCAACAGATCAATGGCAATCTTATTACAGAATGGTCGCCGCCTTGGGTGTCAGAGGTGGTCAGAATGATGGATGGTCCTCATACAAGTCCTTAGGAATGGCTCTAAGAATGGGATGTGCAGACCTCCTCCAGTCAGGTGTGGTGTTCCAGATTGGGGTTTGCCAGTGTGCAGTAGCACGTTTGTGGTGTATCTACGCACAGAATGGAATGACCATAACAAATAATCTAGGACCAAAATAACCAGACAGACTCAAAGTATATGACAAAATACTACTTTATTATCAATTCAATAAAGTAGGGCAATCTGGCGAGCAATAAATTGTAGTCCACACACTCACAGTTAAATTACAGGTACACAAAGACTTTATACCTCAATGTGTGTCACCTATGACATCATGCTATGATGCAAACAATAAAATCTATCAGATATGGGGATTGGTTAGGAAAACATGTCTACTTCTAGAGACTATAAGTGTTAGTTACTTCATTGGCTGCTCCTCTCTGATAGGCAAACCTTGAACTTACTTTTAACTACATATAACACAGGTTTTAACAGTATAACAGTAGCTGATTGGGTCATGCAACATTGTATGCTCATCGTTGCATAGGCCCTCATGATAGGTTGGCATCCTCTCCCATCCTTGGACACTCGGCTCACATGCAGCACGTAAGCAAAATGAAACTCAGGTGCACAGAACAACATCAGACTACTGCCCACTTGCCCAATTAGTCCATCATCTCTCATCGATCAGGCCTTCAGCCAAGGCCCCTTCTTTGTAGTTGACCTTGCCTCTTCTCTGTGACTTTTAAGGGAGTGTAGGTACACCACTATGTTCATCTGGAGATTAATGAATAGGCCTTGTTTTCTGAATCACATGTGCGGAGACCACGCTTTTGACCAATTCAACCTTTTATTTAGTGCTATTACATTTAATTAAGATGGGTTTATTACTCCTCTTGGCCTCTGGAGACTTGGTTGCTCTCCCCCATATAGGCTTTTCCGCATCTTGCATTGTCAATACTTGGCACTTATAAATGTTTCCTCATTTACTTATTTTAAGAGAGATATGTCCTACGTACATTGCTTATCCTTGGTAAATCCCCTTGTACCCATCAGTAGCTTCTCGCTGTGGCATCATTGATCTGTGGCCAGCAGCTAGTCTTTGTTCATGCATGAATTGTTATTTCCAGCCTCTGTCAGCTTTGCAGCTCTGATCTCTCTCCTTCAAGCTCTTCTCTTGCTATTATTAAGAGCCAGTGTCCATCTTTTCAACATGGCCGCTTCACCCGTGTTATTTTTTCTAATGAAGAAAGCTTCTATATGGCTCATCTACCTTGCTTGTGTGTATATTTACTCTTGTTTCTTCAGTTACATATTCTTTCTTTAAGTATTCTCATATCGTTTAAGTGTGTCATTGCATCTTCTCCTTATGACACCACTCTGCACCTCTCAAATCTTCTTTGCAACCCCTAGATATTCACTGGTGTCCGCAAATCTCCTGCTACCACCTCAGTACGAGGGTACATACGATATGATTGTCTGAGTGCATAATGTCTCTCATTCACTCAATGCAGTATTGGGATGATAGCTGGTGTCATGCACAGTGTCTTTCTGTTGTTCATCCAGTATGACAGTGTTGAGGGGGCGGAACCTGTCAGTGATGTACACGTCTGCTCCACTACACATGCACTGGCACCTTGATACTAAACTTAAAAATCTGTGTTTACTTCACCAACTGAGGACTATGTCATGATTAATTAATGTGAGGAATGTGTTGCACGTCAATTGCATTGAGGTTTATGCCTGGGATGTCATTTAGGGGTCACCAGCGGTAGTAGCTGCTACACCTGGCACCCCCTCTGCTACCCCATAGACCTGTCCTTTTTATCCCTGGCCCACAGGGCAAAGGAACAGTGCCAAGAGCAGAAATCTGTGTTGCGATTGTAAATGCAGCTAAATGTGCCACAGCTTTTCTCACCTGGAATCTAGGTGTCATTAGCTGGAGAAATAACAGGGATGCAGGAAAATCCATGTAGCCGCCATCACTAACAGGTTGGCAGAGCATTCGTGAAGAATGCCTGAATGGTTGGGTTCAGAGCCGGGGCTGTTTGTGCAGCTCATACCCAGTGCTGATGTAGCAACAGAAAGGTTATGCGGGCTACTGTAATGTACGATATACAGGAACCTCAGCAAAACACTTGGACAAATTACAAACTATTAAGAATAACGCCCTCTGCTTAGCACTGTTCACCTCCAAAAGGGAACATATCTCTGCAGCCAGACAGCAAGCACACTGCCTGCCTGTCCGCAAACGCATCCTGTTCAGGACTCCTGCCAGCACGCATAGATGCATCCACCGCACCTACCTACCTTACCCACAGAGTCCTGCCGCCTCCGGCTGCAAGACCCATTAGAACCCCATATGCCAATCTGCTTCCGGTCCCAATAATTAAACGTGCAAGAGGCGCTGGCGCCAGCTTCCCTTTCATTGCCTCTAGACACTGGAACTCACTGCACCCATTCCATCAGGAGTGAGCCTTCACATCTCTCCTCCGCAAGGGCGTAAAAAGCAGACTGTTTTTCTAAAAGCTGATTCTGTGTGACCGCAGCTAGACGTAACCCTGCTGCTTGAACGATGTAACTAAGACCGCACACTGTAATGAGAGAACCAGTCAAGCTTGTCTAACCTATGAAGGGTGACTGTAATCAAGCCACCTACCTAAATATTGTGAATAATACATGTATGCAGGCTAATGTAAGCGATCGCCCACCTCTGTGTTGCAACTAAGACATTTTCTTGTAACAGCGCCTCGACGCCCCTGGGCTATGTGAGCGCTTTATAAATGCAAATAAATAAAATAGGTCTAGCTAGCAGGGAATGGGTACGAGCAGCCTGCAGTACTCAGTGACAGCACGGCATGAACACACATCTCATCAGTTCTTCTCGTTGCCTGCTTGGCACATCCAGTGAGCCACTGGGCCTGTGGTGAGAGGGGTGTGCACAAGTGGTTTCTGCCATCAATCCTACCTGGGCACTGTGTGACCTGACACATATCTGCGAGACCTGCATCACAGGGAGACTGTAGATAGACGCCAGGGTGAGTTATTAATTTACATGAAGTTGCCCTCCTCCTTCGAAGTAAAGCTGCCTCAAGCAAAACAAAATTATATTTGGAAGGATAGCTCAGGTGTTTTGGGAACAAGAAGTTGCTGTACAACATGGGTTTTGTTCCTGTTCCAGTGCTTAGAAACTGGAGGAGGCTGGCATTAAGCAACATATAAAGGACCACACAAACAATTGGCTTTTTCTAGGGGTGATGTCATGGAGCTGCTTCTGCTGTTTGCATTTTAATATTTTAAAAACCTACAATTACTGTGACCTGCAGAACACATTTTCCCCTCTATCTCCCTTCTAACAACACAAACTGTGGGTTACTTACCAAGTAAGAAAACAGAAAGGTGGTATCTGGAAGGTTTTAAACCATTCATAACCACTGGCACAGCTTTATTTATCTATTTCTTTATTTCTTTATTTCTTTATTCATGTATTATTCATTTGTAACACGCTTATTTCCAGAGTGTGGTTTCTAAGCGCGGGATCGGGTTGAAGGCTGGTTCTGAAGACTTAAGATGTTGTACTAGTGACTGAGAGATGTTGGGAGAGAGTGTTTGAGATGTAATGTGTTTGAATGCAGATGTAAAATGTTTGAGGAGGGTAATTGAGAATCACACTGTTGGCGTGTTGAAGGAGGGTACTGTAGACTTAAGCTGCTAGTTTGCTTGAGGTTGATGGTGTTGGAGAATGTTGCAGACTGAAGTTGCTGAATGGTGGCACTGTGCAAACATGAAGGTGTTGGAGCAAGGCATTGGAGGGCAGGAGTGGGTGCTAGACATTTAAAGCTGTTGACATAGGACCCTTAGCGAGTCACAGCGAATGGTGTGGTGTCTGTGGTGAAAATGGTTGGGGGATATTCAGGCTCTGGGTGACTGGCGGGAGTGGGTTGCTGCGCAATGGTTCAAGGTGCACTATTGACAAGAACATCCATGCGTGTATTGTCCAAGTGTAAAAGCAGGAAGTGGTACAGCCTCTGATTGTCTTCTGGTTGGACTTGTGTTGGTCAGTTGCTGTTTCCAGTCTGTGGCCAGACACTTGGCAGGCACTTGATGTCTGCGCTTTGGGGTTTAGACCTCTTCAAGATGCTCTGCCCGTTTACAGTTTAGCCCGATTCATGTACAATAGTCCGACTTGTTGTGTTGCTTGTCTGCTTACATTGACAGTAACTTGTTAATATGGTCCTATACACAATGATATAGCTGCATATGGTGTTCCAGTGTTATATGAAATGCATATCATGTTACAGTTATATCGTAACCATATTTTTCTTAGTGTACTGCAGAAAAATGCCACTTCCTGTTTCCTGAATGGATTAAAGGTTGCGTGCCATCACTTTCCATGATGTCACTTTCTGGTGGTTTCAGATGTCATCAGAGGTAAAGGGTCATGTGATGTCACCTCCGCTACCCCTGGCATTTTGGTGAAATGACGTTCCTGGGTTAAGCGCAACATTTACAGGGGATCTGGCACGTTTTTCTTCTTTGATTCACACCACCATTTAGGGGGTGACTGAAGGATCCTAAAAGATGATTTCCGCAGTGTCGACCCACCACATTCAGTACAATAGGAAAGGCTGCCGCGGTACGTGATTGAACACAGCATATTATTACAGAAGGGTGTGCACATTTCTGGATGCATGACATAACAGCTTGTTTGCATCAGTGCAATATGCAAGGGGGTGCCAACTCGTTTCCAATGTGTTTGAGAGTTGTTCGCTTCACCCTGCTTAAAGGAGGTGCAGGCACATGGGCTGTGTCTTCAGGGAGCAATAGAGGTGTGTGCAGGTGTTCAGCCCCTTGCTTCAGACCTGAATGACTGAGTGAAAGAGAAGAGATAATGCAGAGAAGCAGTGATGCTCAGTAGCAGTCCTTGGCAAATAGAGTTTCAGAGGAGAAAGGGCGGGGACTAAAGCCTCCAATACTGATATGAATCAAGGGTGTGGGGTAAGATTTGCCTGCATTCCTCACCTTACCTAAGAGGCTCTAGTTCTGGGCCGGGACCACACAAATTGTATTCCTGTTCACAGGGAGTTAGTTTCTCAGGGTCCTCTAGCATTAATTTGCGGTACAGCCGCCGAATACCCACTGTACTCCACCAATGGAGCGAGAGAAAAATAAACAGAGAGAGAGAAATCTAAAGAGAGAGAGAGGGAAAAGAGAGAGCATGAGAGACAGAGAGAGAGGCACTCTTTGGTCCCAGGGTCCCATGGCTCCGGGGTGACAAGTGAATGGCCAGAGAACGAGACAAGCACTTTATACCATCTATGACCCCAAAAGACTCATTGATGGTCATTTGGAAAGAACAGAGTGCAACTTAAAAGTGCTGAAGCAAATCATCTCTGTTGTGCTTTTCTCCTCCATCTTGGAAAAGCCCCATGTGTTTTGCCTGCATGAATTAGTCATGCAGTGGTATACGAAATGGATTCCTATGAAATCCACCTGAGATTAGCCTCTGCTAATGACGGCTAGGAGTCTATTAGAAAACGCTGCCTGCAAAGCACAATTTGCAGTAGGCGTACATTACCTCTCAATCAATCAAAAGTACATTCATTAGGATAAAATCCATAAACCACAACAAAAGCAATGCAACAATACATTATACCTAGATAAGATATATATAATCACAAGAAAACCATTTTATAAGTAGTGACAACAGTATAAAGGTAGCAAATTAAAATTGGCCTTCCACCACATACATTCTTCTGTTCCATGTCTTTCTTAAAAATTCCAAGCACCCCCATGCGGCACCAATTGGTTCAGCACGTAACAGAGAAATCAGTGCAGGTCGACATTGCAGATCTCAGCAATGGGATCATGGATAATGGTCTTTCTAATGTCTTCATGGAGGGGACAGAATAGCACAACATACAGCAAACCCTCTTTTTCAGCAGTGCGGCCAGGACAGGCCACAGACTGCTCATGGTCCGGCCAGTTCTCCATATTGTCTCTGAGCCATAATAGATTAAAACGGGCCCTGGTCAGTGCCCAGCAATCTGCAGTTTTGTTACTATGGAGCAAATAAGGCTGAATTACGTCTAATTGCGTAAGTAGAAGGTGTTTTCTATTTGATTCAAGAGAAAGCCTGAAAGCTTATTCGTGTTGCACTCAGCGCTAATGATAATAGTGCATCAGGGCATTGCAGACTCAGGGCATTCAGCTGAAGTAAGCAATTTGAGATCAAATTCAGCCATGGTACTTTTCGACAAGAAGAACCCAATAGTCAGCTTAATAATACTGTGGGAGAGGCTGGCTCTTGATTACGTCCATGATGTTAACCAGTGCACAAGTGGTGACATATACCAATCATCCCCTAAATGAGTGATACCCAATTCTTAGTGTAAAGCATAATTCGGGGTAGAGCAGGAGATTCCCACTCATTTTTTTAAAAGGTGTTCTCAATTACCGCAATGCATGTTACTTTTTCATTCACCCATAGAGCTGCAACTTAATAGCCGCGGCTTTGGCTTGAACTCTACACTTCCATATTAGGGTTGATTGGTTGGCCCTGGCACATGTTCCTGAAGCGTGAAATGCCCTGCAAAGTCAGTTTCATTGTCATGCTCTTCTTCTAAACGTGAGACAGCCCCCACCAATTTTCAGTAAAGCAAATGCCCAGATAATCAGATTTTGACACCTGTGGGATAATGACATCATTACTTAACATGTTGCGCATTTTAATCTTCTTAGCCCTCCTTTGAGGGCACTGACTTACTGGTGTTAAATATTAGCTTCAAATCGGAAATGAAATTAGCATAGACTTCTATTAGCTGCTGGAGGGGTTTTGGGGTACGAGCATTTAAAACCGTGTTATCTGCTCATGCCAATACAGGGAGTTCTTTAGCACCCACCCTGGGATAATCTGCCTTCGACTTGACCAGAGTCCTATGTAGACCATTGATGTACATTGCAAACAATACTGGGGCTACAACACTTCCTTGGCACACTCCGAGGCTACCTCGAAGTAGCCCGTGCATTGCACCTGCTACCCAAATCAAACGCAAGCTCTGGTGTCCTCATGGGTAATTTGCAACACTTTTACCAACTCGGCCGGGCAGCCCATGGACCCGAACACCTGCCATAGTAGAGCCTTATCCATTCTGTCAAAAGCTGTGCTCAGGTCCATAAAGGCCATAAAAATCAATTCACCCCTTGCTAAGGCAGAGGACGCCCCAACCAAATATAAATTAAGCGCCTGGTCTTGAGTGCCCAAACCCGGCCTAAAACCATATTGGGTTTCCAAGAAGATTTGAGTATGCAGAATCCATTCCTCAAGATGTTGCAAGACATTACAGCCGAAGAGCTTGAAGGAGGTGTCCAGTAAAGAAATAGGCCTGTAAGCCAGGGGACTTCCCGGGCCACCTTTTTAACTGTGGGATATATGATTACTCTTTCCATGATTGTGGGTATACTCCTGTTTCCAAATAGGAATTAAAACGCTTCCAGTTCCCCCTTAACTAAATCTGCTGGGACCACATCTGGGCCAGGAGCACGGTTATGCGATTGCTGTTTGACTGCTGTTTCCACCTCCCTCAGAGTCAGACGTAATGTGGAGCACCGATCACCACCTTCGTACCTAGATACCTGGCCCATGACCAATGAAGTAAAATGGTCTGACCATTTTTTAATTCCCAAATAATTTTCCCTGTGTGTCTTTACCCTCTTATATGATGGTCCTCCTGCAACATAGTCCCAGAACTTCTTCAAATCTTTATTGGAGCCGGCCAAAAGAAGTTATTCCTACGCTTCTTTCGCCCAAAATGTTTTCCTGAGTTCCACTGACCTTTTGTCCATATAACCCAGTGAATAAAACTGATGGGTAAAGTCAATTTCACCGGGTTTTAAAATGTTCATTTACCCTATGAATTACAAATGTTTAAAACTTCATGTTTGGGGCTCAACAGCACTTAGTGGTTAATAATGGTGGACTTCTGCATGCAATTACCAATTTTATTTTAGAAAATGCCCCCCATAGACTTAAATAGGCTTTACTTTGGCTAGAGCTCAAGGAGCTTTCCTTAGAAGTCACCATGAGGTAAAAAAGTATTATTTCCAGACAAACAAGTGTTCAAGGATGTTGATTGATGTTATAGGTTTGTATTTGTCCTGCAGTACTATATGTGGGTCTACATACCAGGCAACACAGGTGAAGCCTGGGACAGTCGGTCAAGGGAGACAGGAGGCTAACACATTAGCCAAGCACACATGCACTCACCTTACCTCACCACACACACACTCACATGTTGCACACACTGAATAACTAGAGCAACGTATGGGGCAAAGTTAGTGGAACAAGAGCACACCTGACCTTTGCATTAAGAATGAAAACATGACGAGTAAGGTAAGGCTTGAAATCCTCATAATTGTGATGGAACACACCAGACCCTAAATGTCACCTTTGAAAGTGGTAATGATGTTGAGTTGAATATCTGGGTTAATTAGATGCCTCATATCTGCAGGTTTGTTTGATAGGTTTAGTCGAGAAATGTCTGCTTGCTTCACCCAGACTCAGCTAATTTAAGAACTTGGGTTCCCTGTTTGGAAGGCCTCAGTTAACTCCTTTCAAGGTCACACGGGAAACTTAGAACAGTGATGCGCCATGAAAGGGCAGAATGTCCTGCACCTAAGTCAGCCTGTTTCTCCATCCATGCTGCGACGCTCTCAGCAATGGTCCCATGAAAGGGGTAGTGGCCACCAAGCTGGCTGGCAGAGTTAGGCCCATCAGTGCCTGCATCGATGCACTCTACAATGTGCCAGACTTGACTTGGGCAGCCTGTCGAGACAGGGTGGTAAGGCCCGCTCTCTGCCTGAGTAAGGAAAGGGATACAGTGGAGTGGGAGTGTTGGGTGAGAACAGGCCTCAGGAACTCATCCTCATTGTAGAGAATGTATATTAAAGGAATGCTGGCAGGGGCAGGCGGGCATCCCACTTCCTGATGCCTCAACCTCTTGGAGATGACTAGTGTGCTCTGCTTACACGGCAGAACACATCAGTTTCACACTAGTCACTGTCATCTCTCTTCATTGGATGAAATGCAGTCAGTCTGCAACACTGGAAGCAACATGAATCTTGACTCTGTAAGCAGCGTGTGCATTGCTTAAATTATCAGACCTGACAGGTTCCTGGAGAAGCTGAAAGAAAAACTTTGCACAGTGAAGCAGCGACATCTTGGCTACAAGTGGAGTTGACCAGCTAGGTCTGAGAAGCCTTTCTGATTTACACGTGATATCTACACAGCATTAATGGCACCCGATCAAAGTCTCGGAAGGATAGCTCAGCAGCAATGTGCTCGTTTTGGAAGCAAGGCGACATGGAGCGACATAGGTTTGATCCTCGGGTCCGCGCTCTGGATATTAAGCGTGTTATAAATAACCTATCATATAATTAAGGCACTGGAGAAATGTGATTAAACCTCTAGTCTGCCTAAACATTTCACGGCTAGAGCATACGGGCCTGATCAACACATTGTTTTAACATTGGTAAGTCCCATTGAAAGCATTTTTTTATATATCAAGGTGAGATTTTCATGCAGGCTTAAAGCTAATGGATAACTATGGAATCCTCCTCCATTTACCACCTGTTAAAGGGCAGGCGGATTCCATAGGAAGCCATTAAAAAACAGCCATCTGCAAAGCGCTATTTTAGAAGACGTAGAGGCAAATTTTCCATTCCAATTTGCACGAATGCTTTAAAGTTGCATGCAGGGGACCCAGAAGTATATCAGTACAAATTCTAATGGGGTCCAGCATGTAATGCCGTTATTAGTAAATGACCCCCAATTCTTCACCTATTGACAGACTCCTCACAGAGGTCCCCCTGATGGTTTTGAAGTCATGCACCTTATTCCCCATTGCAGTAATTGGCTCGCCCATCGGAGGGAGCACTCGCCCACAAGTGGGAACTCACACCCTCACCTCTGAGTTGGCTAGAATGCCCTCTGTCCCACCCTTGTCCCAGTTGTACCATGCACTCAGGTCTCATCCATCTATGAAGTTGTGGGATGGCTCTGTCTGAAGTTCCGTACATCCAGGACCTCGCAGCTGGATCGCTCATATTTGACTCAACTAAGGCTTTCAAGCTGTTTTGGTGGTACTCAACATGTGCCAGACCTTTGACCCCCTGGGTCATGTTATTAGAGTAAGCAGCCTCTGTATGCTAATATGCTTTACCACACCTTGACCTCCAAATGACAGATTTTCCCCTATTTTCTTTCAATGGTAATCCATATATAAGCAAATATGAAATATATGATCGGATTATGATGCGATGAAACTTCACGATGATTAATTCTTTTATTTATTGGTCACTTATTAGGTGCTTATACAGTTAGCAAACAACTGTTAAAACATTAGTGCCCAGAGGGCAAACAGGGTGGGGACAGGGGAAGGTAGACAATGAATTACGGCAAGGATACATAATTGCATTAACATTACAATAAACAATGAGAATAAAGGGAGGGGGAGACAAAACTACTATGCCTTGTGAGTGTTCAGAACGTGCAAGTGCAGAGGGTAGAGGGAGGAGGGATAAGGTGCTATGATGCTCATGGAGAAGTGCTAAGGGTAAGTGCTTAGAGGAGAAGAAAGTACGTGCAACCACCCATGGGGAGAGTGAGCCCAATTAAGTGCAGCAGAAAGACAGCGGCTGGGATGAGAGATGTGGGGGGCCAAGGCTCCAAGGACACATAAGGGCCCTGCACATCAGTCACGCTGCTATAAGATTAGCAGGGAAGAGAGGAGGAGAAGGAAGAGGTAAAGAGAACAGTCTTGAGGTTTTTTTTTAACTTAAGGAGGTCTTGCTCAAGATGCAGAGGGAGAGGGAGGCTGTTCCACAGCAGGGAACCATCTGAGGAAAGTGATCGGCCACCAGCTCTCTGTTTAGCAAAGCACTTAACCCGCAGGGAGTTGGTGCCAGAGGAATGGAGGAGTCTATAAGGAGAGTATTTGGTCAGGAAGCAATCAAAATAGACCCCCTCCCCCCCCCGGGCCCAAGGTAGCTCTGTGTATGATACAGAGGGATTTAAATTTTATCTGTGCTGAGACCAGGAGCCAGTGAATGCTTTGTAGCGCAGGAGAGATGTGGTCCCCGGATTTGAGGCCAAGGATAAGTCTTGCTGCCCTATTCTGGGTTAGCTGGCGGGGTCGCAGGATGGAGGAAGATTAAGGAGAAGGCCTTTGCAGTAGTCTAGCCTGGAGAGAACCAGAGCCCGGGTAACATTGCATCTTTGGGGGAAGGTGAGGAAGGGTAGAGTCCCTTTGAGAAGGAAGAGCAGAAAATGGGACTTCTTAACAATGTCATGAATATTAGGGATGAACGAAAGGGAGGAGTCAAAGATGACTCTGAGATTCCTAGCTACAGTGGAGGGGGCTGAAGGAGGGCCCATGGAGGATGGCCAGAGTGCAGGGAAGAATTGTGGTGGAGGGGACCCATGTCATGATCTCTGCTTCCAAAAGGTCAGGGTTTTCCCAACTCCCTTGGAAGCAGATCCATAACCCAGGTTCCGAGTGCCAACCAGTCCCAATTGGGACCTTTTGGACCCAGTCCTGGCGCCAGTGGCACCAGGCTCATAAATATGCCCAGTCCCAGCGCTGGAAGCGCCGGGCTCATAATGCTTGGGTGGACTTACCTGCAGCAGACCATGCTGCTTACTTGCCTGCCAGTTGAGCCTCTGATCCTCTTCTGTTTGGAACTACTTTTCCTGTTGGGTGGGGCAGGAGCCACTCCCTAGATTCAGAACACTGGAACTCTTCTGGAAAGCAGGAACTCTTTTCTTACCTAGGCGTGGCTGTGGAAGGAGACACCTAAGCACTACAGGAGGCTATTTAAACCACACCCGATGGATGAATCTTGCTTTGCGTTATTCTGCATCCTCTGCAGCAGAACGCTCATCGTGTCTTCTGCATCTGATCCTGGGCCTAAGGAAAAAGGCTTACCATCCTGAATCCAGTCTTCAGCAACACCTATAAAGACAAGAAAGAACAGGTTAGCATTACGGTCTTCAGTGACAGCTCTTCACTTACCTGGTCCATCGGCTGTCACCAACGCCTCGCGGTGCATTCCGGCATCTGAAAGACAAAGGCTTACCTACTCTTCGTGCGCTCCGGAGGTCTTCACACTGCATTCCGGCATCTGAAAGACAAAAGCTTACCAACTCTTTGCACGCTCCGGAGGCCTTCGGCGCTGCATCCCGCATCTGAAAGACAAAACAAGGTGCGTTTAAAGACATTGGGGAACTTTAATACTCACGTGCCATTACTCCTTTCCACATCTAACCCAGTGGGTATTCCGGCACCCTGCAGCCGCTCCGAACTTGTACCTGCAAAATAAAAAGACAGTTAGAGCGCATCGTGAAGCAGGCAACAAGCGCTTACTTACGTGCTTCCAGGCGCTTCTATTCATCACACGGGCTCCATCTTCAACTCACTTCAGCCCATCATCCGCCATCGCCGGAACCCTGCAAAACAAGAAACATCATTACTAAAGACTTTAAAGACATTAGAGTTACTCGAAACTTACCGTTCGTGCAGTAAACGACGGACAGCAGCCCTCTGAAGTCAAGAGGCCTGCTCCCCTTATCCAGTGAAGAAACTGGTTACAGCACCCTGCCCCGAGGCAGATGGAGAGCACGGCGTTCACTTACCTAAGGTGAGAGCGTTAACCTTTGGGGTTCTACAGGAGAAGAGAAAGGGAAGAAGAGAGAGACATTCAATAACCCAGTTCCTTAATCCCATATTTTCTATCTGCAGACATCTTACCCTTCAAGTCAGACATACAGTGCACAGAGGTCCAGCCCAAAGAGCCAGCCGTGTGTTGCACATCACCTTTGAAGATACGGTATACGCCCAGTCAAGACCGGCGCCTCTACGGGAATCAGGTGAGCGTTACAGAACGCAAAGCCTACCACAAAACTCCCGTCCAGGCGCTATGGAAACCTCGGATACCGACCAGCTAGCCCAGTTACTTGGGGAACTAAGGGCAGAAGTGCATGCAGCCCGTCAGGAAACGAACGCTCTAAGAAGGGAACTGATTATTTCCAAGGAGCGAACAGATGATCTCGCTAGACAATTGCTACAGTCACAAGCCGGACAGACCCCGTTACCCGCATCTGGGGGAAATCTTCCTTCTACATCCTCTATGAATCCAGTGCAGATCAACCTACCTGGGAATGTGCCTCTGGCTCCGCCCGAACGATTTTCTGGTGACCCAAAGAGGTTTGCAGTATTTATCAATCAGTGCCGGTTGCATTTCTTATGCCGGCCAGCAGCCTTTCCAACTGATCAAGCTAAAGTAGCTTTCGTGCTTTCGTACCTTAGTGGCAATGCGGCAGACTGGTCGATCCCTCTAGTAAATCAAGATGATCCGGTCCTCCATGATTTTCAAGCTTTTCAGCTCAGTATGGAAAAACTGTTCGCAAGACATTCACAGGGGCAGGCCTTGGACAATGAGCTTCTTTCGTTGCGACAAGGTAATCAAGACCTTTTGGCTTATATTGCGTCTTTCAACAGACTGATAGTGGAAACTCAAAGGCCTAAGGACAAAAGGATTACGCTGTTTTATAGAGGTCTACGTGGAGAGCTCAAAGATGTGTTAGCCCAAGTAGTGAATCCCCCACAAGATTGTTCGGACTATATAGACTTAGTCGTTCAAATAGATCACAGACTGCAGAACAGGAAGGCCGATCGTTCCAAGTTTGATGCTCGAGTATTTTCCAAACCGCCAACTCCTTCCAAAGGAGTAGACTCCGGGGAACCCATGCAAATAGGGGGTCTGAAAGGTCCTCTAACACAAAAGGAGCGGGAAAGGAGAAAACAGTTGCAATTATGCCTCTATTGCGGAAACTCAGGGCACTTTCTTCGAGACTGTCCGGTGAAACCTGCCAAGAAGGCAGTAGGAGCTGCAGTTACCAAAGTTACAAACTCTGAGCAGGGAAACGACCTCGCCCGACAAGAATAGAGGTCCTCTTGCCGAGCGTGAAAACCAGTTCCGTGACCTCGCATTTCGTGATACTTATGGTCCTCATTAGCCCTGATAATCCGGATCGATTACATGCAATTGAAGCTTACGTCGACAGCGGTGCCATCGGCAATTATGTGGATCATGAAATGGTTTTGAGGATGAATCTAACTCTTTGTCCCAAGGCTGTAAAGGACGTCATTACTACGGTGGATGGTACGGAGATAGCCTCCGGGCCAGTAACGCATACCACTCAAGAGGTGACGCTAGTAAGTCAAGATGGACACCATGAGAAGATCGTGTTCGATGTGATCAAGGCCCCTCAGTTTCAGATTATTCTAGGAATACCTTGGTTAGAGAAACACAATCCTCTGATCGATTGGCGAGCAAGAACGGTCCAGTTTCCAGAATGTGTCTCTACTTGTCACCCTCCACCTGGTGTGGCACTGGCAGCAATTTCTTCAGAGACTCCCCAGTTACCTCCCGAATACCTAGAATACCAAGATGTTTTCCGGAAGGATCAGGCTAACTCTCTACCTCCTCATAGGTCTTATGACTGCCAGATAGACCTGATACCTGTATCTACTCCTCCTTGTAGTAGAATTTATGCACTCACCGAGCCTGAGAACCTTCACCTTCGACAATACCTGGATCAATACCTGGCAAATGGGTTTATTCGTCCTTCCAAGTCCCCTGCTTCTTCAGCTTTGTTCTTCGTTCCAAAAAAGGAAGGAGACCTTAGAACTTGTATAGATTATCGCTCCCTGAACCAGATCACCGTTAAGAATAGATATCCGTTACCTTTGATCCCTGAACTCCTGGACCAAGTCAGAAAAGCATGCATTTATACAAAGCTGGATCTTAGAGGAGCTTACCACTTGGTACGAGTAAAAGAGGGCGATGAATGGAAGACGGCCTTCCGCACCAAGTATGGGCTATTTGAATATCAGGTCATGCCCTTCGGACTTTGCAATGCCCCGGCCGCCTTTCAATATTTTATAAACGATGTCCTCAGAGAGCTCATAGATGTGTGTGTTGTTGTTTACATTGACGACATCCTCGTTTATTCTTCATCTGAATCTGAACATCGGAAACACGTGAAAATGGTCCTCGAAAGATTGCGTCAACACAAACTTTTCGCTAAGTTGGAAAAATGTGTTTTCAACGTGACTGAAGTTGAATTCTTGGGATTCATATTATCACCTGGCGGAGTGCGTATGGATTCAAAGAAGGTCGATGCAGTTCTCAAATGGCCATCACCATCCTCCGTAAAAGGTGTGCAAAGCATGTTAGGCTTCGCTAACTTTTACCGCAGGTTTATCCCCGAATTCTCTCGAATAGTCCAGCCCATCACTGCCTTGTTAAAGAAAAACAAACGTTTTGAATGGTCTACCGAGGCGGAACAAGCTTTCCAGGATTTGAAGACTAAATTTATCTCTGCACCAATCTTAAAACACCCTCGCCCCGAACTCCCCTACATCGTGGAAACTGATGCTTCAAGCCTTGCCATGGGGGCAGTTCTATCACAAAAGGACCCGGTAACCAATCAGTTGCATCCCGTGGCATTTTGGTCCCGCAAATTCTCGCCTCCTGAAATCAATTACACGATTACTGACAAGGAACTTCTGGCTATCAAGTCTGCCTTTAAGGCTTGGCGGCATTATCTGCTGGGGGCCCGACACACCGTTACTGTGATTACAGATCACCGAAACCTGCAATATTTGAAAACCGCAAAAGCCCAATCCTCTAGACAACTCCGTTGGGCATTATTATTTGCCGAGTTTGACTTCATAATTACCTATCGACCTGGTACAAAGAACGGTAAAGCTGATGCCCTTTCTCGGATGGGAGTGGAAGAACACTTGATCAACCCTAAACCTGTACCAATCATTCCCGAACAAAGAATTCTGGGTGTAATCGCCACAGAATCCATAGAGGAAGTTAAGGATAAAGCCAGGCAACTTGTAACTCCAGCAGACATACAGAATTGGCATCTGCAGAGAAAGGACTTTGCAGTAAAGGACAACTTATTGTATTTCCAAGAACGATTATACCTACCCAGCACAGATTTACAGAAAAAAGTAATCTCTTGTTATCACGATTCTTTAATGGAAGGACATCCCGGTATGGCCAAGACCTCAGAAAAGATCAAGCGCTACTTCTGGTGGCCGTCTTGGAAAAAAGATATCAGAGACTTTATAATGTCCGGTGGAGTATGCGCCCAAAACAAGAGTCAAAAGGAAAGACCAGCAGGCCTCTTACGCCCTATTGACATCCCACCTCGCCCTTGGCATACGCTTTCTATGGACTTCATCACCAATCTACCTCCATGCTCCGGATACAATACGATTCTAGTAATCGTGGACTTATTCTCCAAGATGGCGCATTTCATTCCGCTCAAAGGCTTGCCAACAGCAGCAACTATAGCCCGAGAATTTCTCGAAAACATCGTCCGACTGCACGGTTTTCCTTCGGTTCTAATTTCGGATCGAGGTAGTCAATTTATTTCTCATTTTTGGCGAAGTTGCTGTCAATCCGGCTCAAATTGATGTGAGACTATCGACCAGTCACCACCCTCAGACCGACGGACAAACCGAGAGGACCAATCAAACTCTGGAACAGTATTTACGCTGCATGCTGCAACAAACTGAAAAAACTTGGAAAGACATCCTTTGGATAGCCGAATATGCCTACAATAACTCTGTCCATTCGGGAACTGGGAAAACCCTGTTTTTTCTTTTGTACGGCAGTCACCCTCGAACCTCGGAGTTGGATCCCCTCCAAGATCTTGAAACACCAGCAGTAGACTACCTGCATTCTTCAATCACCCAAGCCTTTAAGGAAGCTGTTTCTCACCTTCAAAGGGCTAAAGAACAATACAAGAAAGGAGCAGATCAACATCGGAAGGAAGCCCCTCAATATCAAGTAGGGGATCAAGTCTGGTTATCCACCAAACATCTACCTCTAAAAGGGCCACGCACATTCAACCCAAGATACCTTGGTCCCTATTCCATCACTACCATAGTAAACCCAGTAGCGGTCAAGTTGGACTTGCCCCCGCACATGAAGATACATCCGGTCTTCCACGTCTCTCTATTAAAACCCGTGCAACCTCAAACCCGACTAACTAAATCTCCAAAACCTATCCTAGTTGATGGAGAACTCGAGTTTGAAGTCAAAAGCATTCTGGACTCCAAGATCTCCAAATCTAAACTATTTTACCTAATTGACTGGAAAGGCTACGGCCCCCAAGAGAGATCCTGGGAACCTGCTGAATATGTCCACGCTCCTCGCCTAATCAAAAGATTTCACCGAACATTTCCTGACAAGCCAAAACCCCCGGAGGAGCCCGGTTTGGGAGGGGCCTTGAGGGGGGGGTACTGTCATGATCTCTGCTTCCAAAAGGTCAGGGTTTTCCCAACTCCCTTGGAAGCAGATCCATAACCCAGGTTCCGAGTGCCAACCAGTCCCAATTGGGACCTTTTGGACCCAGTCCTGGCGCCAGTGGCACCAGGCTCATAAATATGCCCAGTCCCAGCGCTGGAAGCGCCGGGCTCATAATGCTTGGGTGGACTTACCTGCAGCAGACCATGCTGCTTACTTGCCTGCCAGTTGAGCCTCTGATCCTCTTCTGTTTGGAACTACTTTTCCTGTTGGGTGGGGCAGGAGCCACTCCCTAGATTCAGAACACTGGAACTCTTCTGGAAAGCAGGAACTCTTTTCTTACCTAGGCGTGGCTGTGGAAGGAGACACCTAAGCACTACAGGAGGCTATTTAAACCACACCCGATGGATGAATCTTGCTTTGCGTTATTCTGCATCCTCTGCAGCAGAACGCTCATCGTGTCTTCTGCATCTGATCCTGGGCCTAAGGCTTACCATCCTGAATCCAGTCTTCAGCAACACCTATAAAGACAAGAAAGAACAGGTTAGCATTACGGTCTTCAGTGACAGCTCTTCACTTACCTGGTCCATCAGCTGTCACCAACGCCTCGCGGTGCATTCCGGCATCTGAAAGACAAAGGCTTACCTACTCTTCGTGCGCTCCGGAGGTCTTCACACTGCATTCCGGCATCTGAAAGACAAAAGCTTACCAACTCTTCGCACGCTCCGGAGGCCTTCGGCGCTGCATCCCGCATCTGAAAGACAAAACAAGGTGCGTTTAAAGACATTGGGGAACTTTAATACTCACGTGCCATTACTCCTTTCCACATCTAACCCAGTGGGTATTCCGGCACCCTGCAGCCGCTCCGAACTTGTACCTGCAAAATAAAAAGACAGTTAGAGCGCATCATGAAGCAGGCAACAAGCGCTTACTTACGTGCTTCCAGGCGCTTCTATTCATCACACGGGCTCCATCTTCAACTCACTTCAGCCCGTCATCCGCCATCGCCGGAACCCTGCAAAACAAGAAACATCATTACTAAAGACTTTAAAGACATTAGAGTTACTCAAAACTTACCGTTCGTGCAGTAAACGACGGACAGCAGTCCCCTGAAGTCAAGAGGCTTGCTCCCCTTATCCAGTGAAGAAACTGGTTACAGCACCCTGCCCCGAGGCAGATGGAGAGCACGGCGTTCACTTACCTAAGGTGAGAGCGTTAACCTTTGGGGTTCTACAGGAGAAGAGAAAGGGAAGAAGAGAGAGACATTCAATAACCCAGTTCCTTAATCCCATATTTTCTATCTGCAGACATCTTACCCTTCAAGTCAGACATACAGTGCACAGAGGTCCAGCCCAAAGAGCCAGCCGTGTGTTGCACATCACCTTTGAAGATACGGTATACGCCCAGTCAAGACCGGCGCCTCTACGGGAATCAGGTGAGCGTTACAACCCAATAAGGATTATCTCTGTTTTGCTGGTATAGAGACAGAGGTCATTGTAAGTACACCAGGCCTGGATGGCAGACAGACAGTCAGGGATGAAGCAGGCTGCAAGGGCGTCAGTGGGAAGTTTGAAGAAAAGTTGTGTATCATCAGCGTAGCACTGGAAGTTGGGGGAGAAGGAGGAAATGAGTCATGCCATCAGAGAAATTTCTATGTTGAAGAGCCAGGATGAAAGAATGGAGCCCTGGGGGACTCAACAGGTAGCGGAGGGGGAAGGGAAGGAGAAAGGGCCCAGAATGATTTTGGAGGAACGTTCAGTTAGGAAGGAAGTGCACCAGCCCAGTGCCCGCTCCGAGCAACCTGTGGACCATACTCCCACTAGAGCTACTCCAGGCTCCTTGTTTCCTCGTCCTCCCTTTAAAAATACCCAACAAAGGTTTGAACCTAATAATAATACAGAATATCACATTCATCACTTATATTTTAGATGGAGGGAGCTTTGAATTCAGTCATACTCTGGACCCTCTGGATCCTCTGGATCCACTGGAATATAGTACATTTAATACATATTTGCTCTCAGGTTTTATAGCAATACTAACTCCACGGTTTAATATAGCACCTCTTTTAATGGTGATCCAGTTTTGAAGCACTTAGTAACAGGTGTTAAGTATTCATCACTATTATTACCCACATTGTGGAAATCAATTTGCAGCCTCAGAAGGATGGCAGCATGAGTTGGTCTGGAGAAGGATCCACCCCCTGACCATGCGGCAGCCTTTCCTCATCTGGGAAATGCACACTGAGGGGACCTGAATACACCAACACGCAAGAATGGTCACATTGCCTGCATACACCAACACGCAAGAGTGATCACATTGCCTGCATACACCAACACGCAAGAGTGATCATATTGCCTGAATACACCAACACGCAAGAATGATCACATTGCCTGCATACTCCAACACGCAGGAGTGATCACATTGCCTGCATACACCAACACGCAAGAGTGATCATATTGCCTGAATACACCAACACGCAAGAATGATCACATTGCCTGCATACTCCAACACGCAAGAATGATCACATTGCTTGAATACACCAACATGCAAGAGTGATCGCATTGCCTGCATACACCAACACGCAAGAATGATCACATTGCTTGAATATACCAACATGCAAGAGTGATCACATTGCTTGAATATACCAACATGCAAGAGTGATCACATTGCCTGCATACACCAACACGCAAGAGTGATCACATTGCCAGCATACACCAACACGCAAGAATGATCACATTGCTTGAATACACCAACACGCAAGAATGATCACATTGCTTGAATACACCAGCACGCAAGAATGATCACATTGCTTGAATACACCAACATGCAAGAGTGATCGCATTGCCTGCATACACCAGCACGCAAGAATGATCACATTGCTTGAATATACCAACATGCAAGAGTGATCACATTGCCTGCATACACCAACACGCAAGAGTGATCACATTGCTTGAATACACCAACATGCAAGAGTGATCACATTGCCTGCATACACCAACACGCAAGAGTGATCACATTGCCTGCATACTCCAACACGCATGAGTGACCACATTGCTTGAATACACCAACATGCAAGAGTGATCGCATTGCCTGCATACACCAACACACAAGAGTGATCGCATTGCCTGCATACACCAACATGCAAGAGTGATCACATTGCTTGCATACACCAACACACAAGAGTGATCACATTGCCAGCATACACCAACACACAAGAGTGATCACATTGCTTACATACACCAACACGCAAGAGTGATCACATTGCCTGCATACACCAACATGCAAGAGTGATCACATTGCCTGCATACACCAACACACAAGAGTGATCACATTGCTTGCATACACCAACACACAAGAGTGATCACATTGCTTACATACACCAACACGCAAGAGTGATCACATTGCCTGCATACACCAACATGCAAGAGTGATCACATTGCCTGCATACACCAACACGCAAGAGTGATCACATTGCTTGAATACACCAACATGCAAGAGTGATCGCATTGCCTGCATACTCCAACACACATGAGTGACCACATTGCTTGAATACACCAACATGCAAGAGTGATCGCATTGCCTGTATACTCCAACACACATGAGTGACCACATTGCTTGAATACATTCACATTGCCTGCATACACCAACACGCAAGAGTGATCACATTGCTTGAATACACTAACATGCAAGAGTGATCGCATTGCCTGCATACACCGACATGCAAGAGTGATCACATTGCCTGCATACTCCAACACGCATGAGTGACCACATTGCTTGAATACACCAACATGCAAGAGTGATCGCATTGCCTGCATACACCAACACACAAGAGTGATCACATTGCTTACATACACCAACACGCAAGAGTGATCACATTGCCAGCATACACCAACATGCAAGAGTGATCACATTGCTTGAATACACCAACATGCAAGAGTGATCACATTGCCTGCATACACCAACACGCAAGAGTGATCACATTGCCTGCATACACCAACATGCAAGAATGATCACATTGCGTGAATACACCAACATGCAAGAGTGATCACATTGCCTGCATACACCAACACGCAAGAGTGATCACATTGCTTGAATACACCAACATGCAAGAGTGATCGCATTGCCTGCATACTCCAACACACATGAGTGACCACATTGCTTGAATACACCAACATGCAAGAGTGATCGCATTGCCTGTATACTCCAACACACATGAGTGACCACATTGCTTGAATACATTCACATTGCCTGCATACACCAACACGCAAGAGTGATCACATTGCTTGAATACACTAACATGCAAGAGTGATCGCATTGCCTGCATACACCGACATGCAAGAGTGATCGCATTGCCTGCATACACCGACATGCAAGAGTGATCACATTGCCTGCATACTCCAACACGCATGAGTGACCACATTGCTTGAATACACCAACATGCAAGAGTGATCACATTGCCTGCATACACCAACACGCAAGAGTGATCACATTGCCAGCATACACCAACATGCAAGAATGATCACATTGCGTGAATACACCAACATGCAAGAGTGATCGCATTGCCTGCATACACCGACATGCAAGAGTGATCACATTGCCTGCATACACCAACACGCAAGAGTGATCACATTGCTTGAATACACCAACATGCAAGAGTGATCACATTGCTTGAATACACCAACACACAAGAGTGATCACATTGCTTGAATACACCAACATGCAAGAGTGATCGCATTGCCTGCATACTCCAACACACATGAGTGATCACATTGCTTGCATACACCAACACACAAGAGTGATCACATTGCTTACATACACCAACACGCAAGAGTGATCACATTGCCAGCATACACCAACATGCAAGAATGATCACATTGCGTGAATACACCAACATGCAAGAGTGATCACATTGCCTGCATACACCAACACGCAAGAGTGATCACATTGCTTGAATACACCAACATGCAAGAGTGATCGCATTGCCTGCATACTCCAACACACATGAGTGACCACATTGCTTGAATACACCAACATGCAAGAGTGATCGCATTGCCTGTATACTCCAACACACATGAGTGACCACATTGCTTGAATACATTCACATTGCCTGCATACACCAACACGCAAGAGTGATCACATTGCTTGAATACACTAACATGCAAGAGTGATCGCATTGCCTGCATACACCGACATGCAAGAGTGATCACATTGCCTGCATACTCCAACACGCAAGAGTGATCACATTGCTTGAATACACTAACATGCAAGAGTGATCGCATTGCCTGCATACACCGACATGCAAGAGTGATCGCATTGCCTGCATACTCCAACACGCATGAGTGACCACATGGGTGCAGGGAGCCTCCTGAACTGGTGTATTCCAAACCACAGCTTAAAGAAACACTTTTCGCTGCTGGGTCGTCCCCTTCTGTAACCTGGCTCCCAAAATCTGAAAATGGTTTCCTTGTCAATCTGTGGAGCTCTGTGAAGCATGAATTAAATATATATCTTCCATCAATATGTCAATTGGTTCTTTTCCATGTCTCTCTATAGAGGCATGGCACATACAGCCCTGTCAGACAGAGATGCACTTATATCCTGCAAGAGATGACGATGAACAGTAATGTTCAGCGATAATTATTATTTACTCACAAACAATATATCAAATCGAAAGAATCGTGAGCAAGCTGGGCGAATAAGTTCAATATATGTGGGTGGTGCTCGGTAGAATTCTTTGTAAGAAATGTGATTGTTATTTATTATTTTCTCACAAGTGATTATTTTAACATTTTACCCAATGCCATCAAGTACATGCTGGCACTCTGAAGTGTGGTTTATTCGGGAAGTCTTACAGTGTTAAACGGGGTAGACATTTTATAAAACAGTCAGGATTCCTCTGGTGGTGCCGGTGGTGGGTCTAATGGCAGTAACATTTCCAAATGGGTTTAACAACTGCTTTTAGTTTCCAGGGTTCCTTTCCCGAAAGGTACTGCAGCAAAAGGAAGTCCTTACCCAAGACGCTGCTCCGCTGTTCCCTGGCCAGCAACATATTATACCAGAAAGGAGAGTTATTTAACAGAGGGCCTCTAGGATACTCAAGTACTGGGATGCCTGACCTCTGGCTCTTGGGAAACCTCTGTGGCACTCGTCTCGCCTCGTCTCTTCACTTCCCTGTCCATTGAAATGTCATTTTATGAGGCTGTGTCTGTTCTACGTGATCGCATTCCCTAGGGTTGATCCAAAATGGCCGACCACACGAGAAAGCTTGAGGTCATGCGCCATGAAAGGAAGAGGCCTGCGTTGAGGTAATTCCAAAGTCCAATATGTTCAACTACAGATCTTTTATCTTGCATTGTAGTTTTTTCAGGTTGAGAAACGGCAAACACGCCGTTTCTCAACTTGAAAAAAACACTTCTTAGTATCCTGGTAGGACGTGCCGGATGCTGACAGCAATAAATCCCTCAGGGGAGGGGCTTTAACATGGCAGCTAATGCCCGGGGCCAACGTTAAAGCCCTCACTTCTCTCAGGCGTCTAACTTGGCCGTGGGGAATTACTTGGACTAGTAAAGGCCCCACCTCTCAGGGTTTATTGCCTGATTAAAAAAAGCATTGGCAAAGCCATTCGTTTTGGCGTTTGTAGTTTATTGCATTTTATATTTAGAATTGAGGGAAGGAATGAGGAATTACAGCACAGAGAGAAAGACATTACAGCATGACAGAAAAAGGGCAGCAGCAGGTGGTTACAGAAGCACTGTGGGGGAGGAATAAGAAATACTTGGAAACACGAGGGACAATAAAAATGTGCGATGAAAGCTAGGCGAGTAACAGTACACAGGAGCATTTTACAACATTTGAAGGAAGGAGTGACAGTGCAAATGGGGGTAAGGAATGGCAGTTCAAAGTGGGGGAAGGAGTGACAGTGCAGAGGGGGCGGAGCAAGAGTGCAAAGAGGACAGAGTGACAGTGCAAGAGGGAGGACTGACAGCACAAAGGGGGAAGGAGAGATAGCACATGGGAGAGGAGTGACAGTGCAAGGGCAGGAGGAAGGAGGGACAGAGCAAGGGTGGAATTAAGGACAGCACATGAGGAATGAGAGACTGCACAAAGGGGTGAGGAGGGACAGCGCAGCGGGAGGAGGGACAGCGCAGGAGGGTTGAGGGACAGTGCAAGGAAGGGATGAGGGAAAGCGCAAGGCTGGGAGGAGGGAAAGCACGAGGGTAGGAGGGAAAGATCAAGGGGGAGGGACAGTGCAAGGGTGGGAAGGGACAGCACAAAGGGGAGGAAGGCCAGCACAATGGAGTCAGGAGGGACAGTACAAGAGAGGGAGGAGGGACAGCACAAGGGGGAAGGAGTGACAGTACAAGGGTGGGGGGAGGTGGGAGAGCACAGGGGAAGGAGAGGGACAGTGCAAGGGGGAGGAAGGACAGTGCCAGGGGGAGGAGGGACAGAACAAAGGGGGAGGAGGGACAGCACAATGGAGAGAAAATACAAGACAAGGGTGGAGGACGGACAGCACAAGGAGGAATGGAGCAAAAGTGCAAGTGGGGAGTGGCATCTGTTGGTTGTATGTATAACCGCAGCCTTTGGTTGTAGTTGTCCTACATTGTAGTTTTGATCTCAATTTGAATTCTTACAAGGACACCTGTAAAGAATACATTTGTATGATGTCAGTACTGAACTTCTCCAATGAACTACAACCTATGGATGTCCTCACAACTTATTTTATTGGAGTGGTGCTGTACCACTGGCAACATACAGATGTTCACATAAGAAATCACATTGAGAATTCTTATTTGAACATCTGCATGTTGTCATTGGTATTGCACCTCTCCAAAAAATTGCTTGTATCCAACTCTCTCTGGCTGGTTTTTGTACACTTGACCCTTGCTGACCAAAGAGTATGAATAGCTTTTCAATTGCTGACGAAAGAGTATGAATAGCTTTTCAATTGACTTAGTGTTTCAGCTTCCTGCTGACTGCCCAGCAGAACAACTATTAAACCTCTCAGATATGGTATGTTGCATGTATCTATAAGCATTTCATTTTGAAAGAACTGTGCTTAAAGTAGTCCAAAATAGTCCACAAATATAGACACTTCAATCATTTCAAGCACACATGTTTTTGATTAGCCCAATTGTGTGAGGAAACTAGTCCAATCTAGCAACCCTGCAAGTAGACAGGCTGTGATGTTGTGAAAAGAAAAATCACTGTGCGGCCCCAGCTTTGAAAGTGGCACAGGCACGTGACATGGCACAGTACTGATTGGGAAAAAATGTGTTAAACAAACCACTATTGGATATTATAGAACAATAAATAACGTTCAGTGTGTCGGCCAATCATGCAACTGCATTTTCAGTTGTCCTCCCAATCACAAAGCCAGCTTTCTGGCATCCCTTTACTCTCTCCTGCTAATCTGTAGCAATGGATATCAACTCTCGTTCATAGTTGTCACAGAGACATTTTGATTACGCGAGTGAATGTCCAGCATGGTGGCCGTTGTCATCAAGAGCTCTCACCCGGGCCGGTCCAGTGCATGTCCATGAAAGGCACTTATAGGGGGCGCAACATGTCCTCTCTTCTGAGAATGTCCTGGAAGTTAAAGGAAATGTGGGTGTAAAGAGGATCCACTCGATCATGGTCACGTCATGCTGTCACATGGAATGAGTCAGTCTCCACACATGAATGATGTTGTTGCCTGCCTAGGGATGTGGGATTGTGATTGGCTGTCGTGATTCACATAGTCTCCTTTACACGAGTCTTGAGCCCCCATTAGTGGATTCCAGGTGGGTAGTTAGTTTTTGCATAGATGCAAGGCAGGATTTTATGGTTTGCCCTAGTATGTTCCATGCATCTGCACTTGGCACCACATGGTAGCCCCTGTGAGGCTGTACAACACATATGGAAATTACCAGGCATATGAAGGCAATATAGGAGTAATTGAGGCTGCATGTCGCATATAATGTAAGTAGCTTTACCTGTGGGGTTACACCTTGACAATGGGCCTCATTACGACCCAGGCGTTAAGGGTTAACGCCGTCGTTAACCCTTAACGCCTATTCTGATTTTAACGGCTGCTCTTAGCAGCCGTTAAAATCCATGGCGCTAACCTGCCATGATGCTAATTACGCCACCGTAATTTACGGTGGCGTAATTAGCGCCTTCCCCACTCCCATTATGCCCTATGGGGCAAAAATGGGAATGGGGAAGGGAAAATGGGCAATGGGGATTTACCGCCCCACTCACCTTGGAATGGGGCGGTAAATCCGCCATCCACCATGGTGTAAACATAGTTTACACCATGGTGGTAAAGTTGGCGCAATTAGCGCCTGGGTCGTAATGACCCCCAATGTCCCCTATACTAAGCACATGGGGATCATATTCCTGGATAGGTATACATTTGCCAACATCACCATCATTTGTTCTGCTACTGTAACATTTGCAGTACGGGGTGCTGCAGCCCACTCACCTACATGGCAAGCCCTGGAAAGTGATGGTGCTACCTGGCTAGAAGATGTTAACAGCTGGGAACTGGTGTCCATAACAAGATATCTGATGGCAGTGAATGATAAATGACTAGTCAGTGCATATATAGATGCAGGTTTATTTTCAAGGAATTTTTTTTAGATGCAGGCATGTTGAGGTGAGAAATTAATGCAAAAAAACACTGAAATTCAGCTAAAGCCACCTTATCTTTGCACCCCCTATTGTGCAGCCTATGACCATGCATAAGAAAAGTATATGGCCACCTCGTAATCATTTTGTGAAGTTTGGAGTAGTGAGGTTTCATCCAGCGGGCAAAGTTTTAGGAAGGGTCCCAACATTTTGAAATCCTTATAGACACAATGAAAAAAATGTTTGCACAATCCTACGGCCGAAACCGCTGGATGAATTTTCACCAAACTTACACCAGGAACGACGGACTGGTCCCGAAAGTGTGCTTTTGCCAATTTGTTGAAAATTCGTCCAATAGTTGTTTTTTTTAAATGGCCAAAAATGTAGGTCAAGATAAATTAGTGATATCTGCGGACTCATTTCCTGACATCTCTGGACCAATCAGGGAGCAGTGTGATGTTCATGGACATTGTACATGCCAGCTGATTGGTCAATTAAGAACGTGAGCTGAGTCATATTTTTTTAAACAGTCGCCATATTGGATCTGTAGACAGCGCAGTGGGGAGGAAGTCTGGAAAACACATTTGGGGTTATTTGGTGGCTGAAAGAGGGCCTGGAAAGGGTGGGGAAGTTGATATGGAGCTGTTTTTATAGGTGGAAAAAAGTGTCCAGTTGCCACCGAGTCTGCAGTCAAGTTTGCTGTCTGCAGACAGCGCAGTGAGAAAAAAGTCTGAAATACACATTTGGGGTTATTTGGTGGCCGAAAGAAGGTCTGGAAAGGGTGAGGGAGTGGATAAAGTTGATATTGAGCTGTCTTTATAGGTGAAAATGGGTGTGTAGGTGTTGTCGAGTTCTCAGTCAATTTTAGTTCCCACGGACATTATTTGTATTGCAGGGAGTTCTGAGTGAGTCTTGTTAATTGAAGGTTTAGTTTAGTTTAGTTTAGTTTGTTTATTTGTAAAGCGCATCCGAACCCTCAGGTAACTGGGTGCATAATCATGTGTACAGCAGAGTTACATATCGTTACACGAGCATCATAGTACAGCAGACAGAGCGTACATTAGTCCAGGCTCTGAATGTTTACATACAAGAGTAGAATATACCGAGAAAAGTATGTACAGTGAGTATGCAAAAAAGAAAAAAAGTTACAGTGGCTAATGCGGACCGGGTTACAGGTTGGTCCTGAATAGGCTGTAGGTGGAGTAAACATTACTACAGGTGGAGAGCGGCGGCTACCCAAGTCATGTCGGTGAGAGTCTGGCTGTTTAGGCTAGTAGCCATGATTTTACCATGGCTCTGAATGGCCAGAATGCGGCTTCCGATCTAATTGTAGTGGGGAGGGTGTTCCAACATTGTGCTGCAAGCACTGGAAAACTGGAGCCCCCTGCTGTTTTTAGGTTATAATTAGGGATCTTTAGTTGGTGTAGGTAAGGTGTTCTGGTGGGTCTAAAGGGGCAGTGTCTAGAGAATTTGTCAGAAAGGTAACGTGGGGCAGTATGTGATAGGCACTTGTGGGTGATGACCAGTGTTCTTAGCTTAATTCTGTCACGGATCGGGAGCCAGTGGACTTATTTTCTAACCGTGGATATGTGCGCCTTGCGCGGGAGGTTGAGGGCACATCTTAGTGCATTATTTTGCAGGATCTGGAGTCTGTTCAAGTTTTTATTGCTAGTGCCTAAGTAGAGTGTGTTACAATAGTCTAATTTAGACAATATCAGCGCTCTAGATAGGGTGAGGCAGCTAGAGGTGGAGAGGAAAGGCCTACAGGCATTGATCAATTTATTGGTGTATGAGGTAGTTGAGGTGGTAGAGTTTATTTGTTTCTTTAGTGATAGGGTAGAATCGAGGTATACATCTAATGTTTTAACCTCTTTGGAGACTTTTATGATGTTGCCATCAATGGTAAAGGATTGGTACCTTTGGTCCAGTTTGTTGAGGCGAGCCTGGGAGCCTACGATAAGCAATTCTGTCTTATCGTCATTAAGGCAAAGACTGTGTGTGGCCATCCAGGCTTGGATTTCTAAATAGATATCATTAAGCTTTGCAGCATCTTCTTCATAGCTACCAGTGAGCGTGATGAGGACCTGGGTGTCATCTGCATAATTAGTGTAGCTTACATCCAGGTCGTCAAGACGGTCAAATAGGAGCTTCGTGAAGATGTTATAAAGTGTGGCAGAAATGCAGGAGCCTTGCGGCACTCCACATGTGATTGGGATAGGGTCCGCAGCCGCAGTGGGGGTGAAGACTCTAGTCGTCCTGTCAGACAGGAATGACTGGATCCACTTAGTGGCATTCTGAGAGAATGCAGCAGCCGAGGAGAGGTGTTGAGTGAGGATCTGGTGGTCAACCAGATCAAAGGCAGCAGAGAGATCCAACAAGAGCAGGATGGCCAGTTTGCCCTTGTCTTTGGCGTCATCCATTTGGATTTTTAGATCCAAGAGGGCAGTTTCAGTCCCGTGCCTTGGTCTGAAGCCGGATTGTCGCAGGCCTAGGAGGTTGTTTTCTTCCAAATGTTGTTGTATTTGGAGATAGGCTACCCTGTCCAAGATTTTGAGAAGAAATGGGACTGTGGCGATGGGCCTGTAATTTGTGGGGATGTTGGGATCTAGGTTAGGTTTTTTGAGCAGGGGTAGGACCCACGCTTCTTTAAGGTTGTTGGGGACCAATGAGTTTTTGAAGGAGGAGTTGATCAGAGAGGTGATGAGAGGGGCTAACTCATTAGCACCATCTTTGATGACGGATGCTGGGCAAATGTCACCTTTGCAGTTGGATGGTTTGAGGCTGGCGATTATCTTGATTACTTCCTCTTCTGTGACTGGTGAGAAGTGGAAAGATGGGCAGATAGGGGTAGTGTGGTTAGTTTTGCTACTGGGGTTCTGCTTGAAGGCAAGGCTAGCTTTTTTTGCTTTTATCTTGGTTTGTAGGAGAGCAATTTTGTTAGCGAGGCGAGCTGGATATTGTTACACCAAACCTTGTCTTTGATGCAGTCCTCTGTAGGGGGCAGTGGTGATTCAAGTTCTTTTAGTATAGAGAAGAGTTCTTTGGTGCCAGATTTGGCATTTTGTATTCTCAAGTTGTAGGTCTCTTTCTTAGCATTTAAGATGGCGGATTTGTAGGTGGAGGCAGCTGAAGCAAATTTGTCTTTAGTGGAGAGAGAGGGGGCTTTTCTCCAGCTAGTTTCTGCAGTTCTTTTAATATTACGGAGAGCTTTTAATTCTGCTGAGAACCATTTGTTGGAGTGGGCAATAGGATTGGCTTTTCGTTGTTTGAGAGGAGCTATCTGGTTGAGGGCTAGTTCTAAAGTATTGTTAAATAGGTCTACTATGGCTGCTGGGTTGTTTTTTTGCGTGGGTAGATTAGCTTTACTGATAGGCGCGAGAAGAGGTTTGAGGTTCTCTATAGTGATGTTGCGGTTGTTTCTGGAGATTATTTGAGGTAACTTTGTGGGTCGTGTGGTAGATGGTAAGGATCTAGGTAAAGAGAAGGTAATAAGATGATGGTCAGTCCAAGCACAGGGAGTGATGTCAGTCAGTGAGAGGTTGCAGTTGGCATCTGCAAGCCAATCCAAGGATCTTCCTTTTGTATGTGTAGGTTGATTAATGTGTTGGGTGAAGCCTAGATGAGTAATCGTGTCATTAAGGGAAGTGGCTTGGTTGTCATTGGGGTCATTGAGTCCCAAGTTGAAATCTCCCAGAATGATGATTTGGGATTTCGGTTTCAAATTGGTAGTGAGTAGGAGAGAGATATCCTCTTCAAAGGTTGAGGGCGGTCCTGGGGGTCTGTATATAATATGGAGCAGGCTGGTTTGTGTGTCAGATAATGGGAGTTTGACGGATAGAAGTTCGGCTGTAGGTAGGGTTGTGCTGGTTACTTCTCTGATGTTTAGGGTAGATTTTGCAATAATTGCTATACCTCCGCCTATTCCATTTTTCCTGTCAGCTCGGATGATGTAGTAGTTGTCTGGAGTGGCTAGAGCTATTGTGGGACCGGCTGCTGGGTGGAGCCATGTCTCCGTGATGGCGATAAAGTCTAGGTGGTTAGTGGAAATAATGTCGGCAACATCAGTAGCGTGGGCAACCAATGAGCGAGCGTTCATGAGGGCTCCCTTGATAGAGGTCTGTGGAGGGTCAGTTTTCGTGTGTGGTGGCGAGTGCGGTATGGTAGGGTTGTGACTTGGTGAGAGTTCAGAAAGTGAGGTAGGCTGCTTGGGGTTCGTAGTCTGATTGGTGAGCATTCTAGTGAGCTTTGTGACAAGATTAGTACGATAGCTGAGTCTATCGTTTCTAGTCATGGTCAGTGGGGCTGAGTTCAGGCATGTGGTAGTGGATACAACAAGGCAAGAACCTAGTCTTGTATTTCTAAGGGGTGTGGGACAGGGTATGCATGGTGAAGGTGGGCGGGCGAATCTGTTTATCCATTCTATTGGAGATAGTAGGTCTGGGTAAAGTGGTGTGGTTGTGTGGGCGCAGAGCAACGGGAGGAGGGTAGCCATAGTTAGAGTGGCGCCTCTAAATGTGGACATTGTAGGTGGCTTGGCTCTGATGATGGGGGCAGTAAAGTTCATAGGTTATTAGCAAGAGTGCAGTAGTAACTACAGGTAAGGCACAACACAATCAAATGAGGTCTATTAGCGACCATAGGGCACAACACAAATCAAATGAGGTCTATTAGCGACCATAGAGCACAGCACAGATCGAGTGAGGTCTATTAGCGACCATAAGGCACAGCACAAATCAAATGAGGTCTACTAGCGACCATAAGGCACAACACAGATCAAGTGAGGTCTATTAGCGACCATAAGGCACAACAAAGATCAAGTGAGGTCTATTAGCGACCAAAAGGCACAACACAAATCAAAAGAGGTCTATTAGCGACCAAAGGGCACAACACAAATCAAAAGAGGTATATTAGCGACCATAGGGCACAACACAAATCAAAAGAGGTCTATTAGCGACCATAGGGCACAACACAAATCAAATGAGGTCTATTAGCGACCATAGGGCACAGCACAGATCAAGTGAGGTCTATTAGCGACCATAAGGCACAGCACAAATCAAATGAGGTCTATTAGCGACCATAAGGCACAACACAGATAAAGTCAGGTCTATTAGCGACCATAAGGCACAACACAGATCAAAAGAGGTCTATTAGCGACCATAAGGCACAACACAAATCAAGTGCAATACATGATGTAGTGTGGCAGCATCTAGGTCCAGAATAGTACATCGGCTGCATTAGGTGACTCCTAGGTTGGGCCAAGTAGGGTCATGGATGCAGGTGGCGCAAAAATACAAGACATACATCAAAATATCAGGCGTGTGGATGGCCTTCAGCAATGACAAAGCAACAAGGGGCAGGGTAGTACCATGAGCAGGGTTGCAGCATTAAGGGATGACTGCCTGATAGTGCGGAGTGCAGTTTCAGGGAGCTGATGCCTATGCAGAATGCAGATTGAAAAAGACAAGGGTTCATTTGAGCTGCTTATAGAAGAGCATGCATACAGTAGAACGGGTTTTAAGCTCAGGTATTCACAGTTATGCAGAGTCTTACTGGTGACGGGCTCATATGCAGGAAGGCAGAGGCGCCAGTATCAGACGAGGGGGGATTCCTAATCTGCTCCTTGATGCTCCATGTCGCGAACAGGGGGCAAACAGGGGCCTTAATTTGGGCCTTCGGGTGAGGCCGCCGGCGTTTCCGCCTGCCGGCGGAGGTGGCCTATTCGAAAGGCTGCTAGTAGCTTAGCAACGAGGCACCAGCCTCGATATGGCGCCGCTGCGCCCGGCATCATAAGGTCAGGCAGAGGAGGTCAGGCACAGCGATGTCGTCGACCCCTGCACAAAGCCTTGTGCAAATTCGGGTGTCTTTATGAAGGCAAGGGTGCTCAGGGGCATGAGAGCCTTACCATGGTGGATGGCTCTCCAGAGAGTCGTGGTGTGGCTGGATGCCGTGGGTGGGCATCGGCGTGGGTCGGCTCACGCTCCGGATGCGAGCTGCTGATTGCGGAGGACGGAGGGGCTCCTGCCCTCTCCTCGAGGTAGCTGCTGGTGTGACTGGGTTCCAGGGGGCAAACAGGGGCCTTAATGTGGGCCTTTGGGTGAGGCCGCCGGCGTTTCCGCCTGCCGGCGGATGTGGCCTATTCAAAAGGCTGCTAGTAGCCTAGCAACGAGGCACCAGCCTCGATATGGTGCCGTGCTGCGCCCGGCATCATAGGATCAGGCAGAGGAGGTCAGGCACAGCGATGTCGTGGACCCGTGCACAAAGCCTTGTGCAAATTCGGGTGTCTTTATGAAGGCAAGGGTGCTCAGGGGCATGACAGCCTTACCATGGTGGATGGCTCTCCAGAGAGTTGTGGTGTGGCTGGATGCCAAGGGTGGGCATCGGCGTGGGTCGGCTCGTGCTCCGGATGCGAGCTGCTGATTGCGGAGGAGGGAGGGGTGTATTGTACATACTTGTTATATTGTTTATTTATATTGTGGGGGCGTGGCCAGTGGCCACGCTCTTGGTGGCATGGCTGGACACAAACACTTTAGTAATATGTGTGTAGTAATTATAGGTACTGTAGGGGGAGTATACATTATTTGTATGGCTGACTCATATAATTGAAGCGTATTTGATATTTATGATTATAGTACAATTGAACATAGTGCTTATGGAGTATGTATTTTTTGGTTTCTTTGTGAAGATAATAAATAGGATAATACTTTGTATGGTTACTTAGTTGCAGTTGGTAATTAACCTGGAATCTCAGGTTCTTTTTCTGTGAAACAAACAGTATAATTTGTTAGGTGAGATAGTTAAAACCCTTTAATTGCATACAATTTGACATATAGATTTACTTTCTTGACCCTAATAATTAGTACATTGTATGTTTGGTACAACATTAGTGTGTGCTACACTGTTGTTGTATTGATATGGAATTATCATTGAGTCATTGCGGATGAAAAAAAACGACTGTAATTAATACAGTTTTTGGCCTCTTACATAGTTTTAAAGAATGTACATGTTACAGAATAGTTGTGAGTGGTGGCATGGACTTTACAATACATTTTGCAGTAGGAATAACTGTGATGGCATAATTGAAGTGTATTACAATGAAGGGTGTTTAATGTAGTAAGATACCAGCTGGCATATTCTAACCATTTCTTGTACTATACTTTAGTAACTACATTTGGGGTGAAGAAATATTAAGTAGGCATCTCTTACATTTGGTGGTAACATTGGTGTATTGTAATTATATTGGATTTTATATTGGATTTTACAAGTAGTATTGCAGTAACAAGAACTGTGATGGTATATTTGAAGTGTATTGCAATTAATGGTATTTTTGAAGTAGTTAGATACCTGTTGTTGTATTCTAAATGTCTTAGGTTTTAAAAGTACTATTGTGGTATTATGGATGTACCTAGATAGCCGTTGGTGTATTCTAACTGTTTATTGTGCTACAGTTTAGTGACTAAATTTGGATTGAAGGAATTTTAAGCAGGCATTTGTCAGATTTGCTTGTAACCTATTTTTTGGAGAAACAGAAGTGCCATTACAGTCATACCAACCACTTCTTTTTTTGACACATGCAGTATAGTGGCCTGAAGTGGTTGTGGTACAAGTGTGGTAGATTATGCCCATTGTTGTGAAGGTTTTCAGACTTGGCCGTGTGAGAAGCTAGTAAGCTTACAGTTGTTTTTGGTACCATCTGCATTGTACCTTAGAAGCATTAGTATAACATATTGGCCATGTGATCTTATTTGTATGCCAGACCGATTGTCTGAAGTACAAAAAGAACAAAATATGCTATGATTTCCATTCTGCAGAAGCTGGTGAAATGGAATGGATTCACAATTTGGTATGCATACACAAATCGTTCATTAGGGATGTGCCCTTGTGAAACATGATTGCAGAGAGTGCATGTATGTTTTCACATGTATGAAATCTGGAAGATTTCATTTATTTGAATATGTTTGGTTTCTCGTACTTGTAGTAAGTACATTAGGAGTTCTTGTGAATCTTCCTGTGTGTTTCTGGTGAATTCACCATTATTTTACATTAGTTCAATTCTTGCGTTATACTTGAGATACTGTCAGTGCTGTCAGGATTATTTGTGGCATTTCTGTGAAGGACGAGCGTTTGAAAACACAACTGGTCCAAGTCGTTTAAGTAAATGTTGCGAACAATTGTTGGCAATTGGAAGAAAAGATTGATTGCTACATTTGCATAACAATTCACTCCAGTTGTGTTGCTGAATTTAAATGGACCAGCGAGTTGTGCCTCTGTATCCTTTGATGGGCCTGCAGTTGTTTTTCTGAGAAGAGACATTTATGTGTTTGTTTTCGTATGGATGTGCAGTTGTTTGTGGACTAGACAGTTTAGTGGTTGTATTATTTGATGGAGCAGCAGTTGTTCTTTGTTTATTTAGTGGTATTGCTGGGAGGTCTGCTATAGGGTCCGGTTGTATTAGTTTTCTTTTCAAAGGCTTCATTTTTTGAGGTACTGGGTACTTATCTAGATAGGGGTTTACAGTGCACGTAGCTGGTTGTATTCTAGGATGCAAGAAATGTCAGTGTTGACTTTGTTTGCATCAAAGTTAACTAGGAATATACCATCAAGTGTATGCAAAAATGAAAGTGCTACACAACTCATACATTGTTTTATGACTGGGCTGCCAATGTCAGTCAATGCATGATCTAGGGTTAGACCTTGCGATTTGTGAATAGTGACAGCATAAGCAAGAGATAGGGAGAATTGTTCTGCATACGTACATGTCTTTGAAAAGATGAAAATGTGCTATTCTGCGGCCTATTTTTTTTCAAAGTTTGTCAAAGTCTATATTGACAAACTGAATGTTGTTGTCATGTGGATATGTTTGGAAGCCAACAACTGTACCAATTGCTCTATTGACTAAACCTCGTTCTACATCAAGGTTACATTTTAGAATTACTCTGCAGTAAAGATACAGAGTTAATACTTTTTCTAATCTAGCTGTGTTGGAGAAACGTTTTTCTAAGATATTTAGTCGTGCTGTTGGTTGTTGACACATAGGAAGTGTTATGCTGTGCACTTCTAGTTTGTCTGTGGAGGTGATATGCAGTATGCATTGCTTTTCCTTTTTTAGCATTGTATCGTTGAATTGTCTACAGCTTGCAAGGGTTGGCATTATGGACATGCATTTTATATTTTGTTGAGTTATTTGTTCAATGACATCATGAGCAGATGTGTTTTGCCCATATAGTTCATGTATTCGTCTAGTATTTAAGATGGAATTTGCATATTTAGCAAGCAGACCCGTTCTAATGCATAAGTGAGATTTTCAGATTGATGCATGTTTTGAGTAAGTTCTCTGTAGCTGTGATTTGAGCACTGTCAAGTCTTCTTCAGATTGTTTAGATTGATAGATGGTATTTTCTACTTCAGTCATGGTTATTTCTGCTTCATTTAGAATGAGTGGTTATCCAAGTGGTTCTTGGCATCCTGTAAGGTATTGCCCTCAGGAGTGTCTTTATCTAGTAGAGCTTCAAATTCTTTCCACTTGTTGGCATTCATTGTCCAACATTTGTTTGTATTGTTTGAAATTGACATTTGTTATACTGCTTTCATTTGCTTGAAATACAGCTTCAAATGATTCATGGTCACCTAACAATTCTTCTTCTTTTCTTCAAAGTTTTAAAGGTTGTTGTAGGGGCATGTAATAAAGTTCTCTATGTTGTAGAGATTTAAATGATAACTTTATATGAATAATTAGGCTGGTTTTGGTAAGTTTTATTAGGCTTCCTTCACAAGGTGAGACTAAGTATTTGCCAATTGCCTCATCTGGTGTGACATTGTTCTTGTAGGAGTAGTTTTGGGCTATGTCATACAGGCACATTTTGTCCAAAACAGTACTTCTGTTTGGGTAGTATGTATCGATTAAATTGTTTTTTTAAATGTCCTGGCTGTTTGGATCATTTGTGGCTATTGTTTCTATCTCTTGGTAGGATTTTAGTACTCTTTTATGGGATGAAGATAGACCAAGGTTTAGCCTGACAATGCATTGAGATTTGCCATATAAGGTTGTACCTGTTAAACGGTCTGCAGCTTCATAGGACCCGCATTTTCTATGGGAGAGCATTTTTATACCAAAGCTGTCAAATTTTTGTGACAGTGTTTTGTTAGATGATATGTCATGCCAGAGGTCATTTAGCTCGGCTTTCCCTGCTTTGGTGAGATAGCCTGTGATATATCTTGCAACTGAAGTGGAATTGTCTGCAACATAGTGTATGTCTATATTTGCATTCCACAAGAGGGCAATGATTGCATTGTAATCATTGATGTACTTGAATGCTTTGTCCCTTTAATGTTGTATGTGTTTATAAGGGAGCAGATGTGTTTTGCCTTTTGCACTGTGTCTAACAGAAGACATCAAGCAATGTAATTGTCCCTTTTTACAAACTGATCTGGGGAAGCCAAGGTAACTTCTAGTATAGTATTTACCTTTGTTTTTATATCTACGTTGGCAGTATTTACCACACTGATGGTTTTGAAAGCATAAGATTTATATATGTAGGTCACTATGTGTGGTTTCTGAAAGGATGATGCAGGTAATGTATTTTCTCAATAAACTGTAAAATAGTGGCATCAATGTCATGGCCAAATTTAGGAGCATCCTTTATCCATAAAAGCATGTGGATGTGTGGTGCTCCTCTGGATTGATATTCTTTTCTCCAAAAGAAGTGTTCCACTTCTCTGAGTGGAGAGGTGGTTTTATTGCAGATGAAGTGCAGCATGGCAATGAAGCGATGGCCAAAGAATCTTGATACATTGATGGTGTCAAGAGAACAGAGTTCTCCTGGTGTTTTTATATCTATTCCATCTTTATTTTGGTTTGCATGGTGTGAGAAGCCTTGCACGTCATCCCATGTGTATTCCGCAGTACTTAAAGTAACAAGCCATGTGGGTGGGCCTAGGTTCCTTAGCAAGTCACATACATTGACATCAGAACCAGTATTGTTTTGTGCCACGCATTTATGGCAAGAGATTTGTGATACTTGACTGCAAAACTTCATCTTTGTCTGTGATCTTTTGAAGCAGTTGGGTAGCAGACATGTTTAAAAAAAATAGAGCTCATTTTTAATGTGTGTGCAACTCCATAACACAGAGTTACTAGTTCTCTTTCGAGCAGGACGTGGAAAATGTAGTCTACATTTTGTCTGAATCAGGGGTCTTCAGAATACATTTGTAAAGAGTGATATTCTGATGTAGTATTTGTGTGGATCTTTCATCATATCTGCCTCCTTTTCCTCTAGCGAAGATTAGAGGAAAAGAATGTGCTTCGACTACTTTCTCCCATTTTCTCATTGGGAATCCTTTGTCCATTTGATAGGTTTTGAATTGCATCTTCTATGGTGTCTTGTAATGGGTGAATTTTATACTGGTCTAAAATGTTGGCTGCAGTAATAGGATTTAGACATTCTAATTGGCCAGTTGGTGGTGAATCTTGAATTATTTGGGTGGTTTCTCTTACATTTTCGTCTATGTTTATATCTATGTAGTATTCATTGTTTTCTTTGAGATATTCTTGGGCTTGTCTAACTTTGTGTAAGTCGACTAGTTGTTGCCAAATTCTTTTGTCTTTTGCTGGTATACCATGTACTCCTAGAGTTTTTCTACATTTTCTTTAAGATCCAATAGCAAATGTACTACTTTGCCATGAATGCCTTTTAGTAACTCAGATGGAGGCAATTCGGCTGTTTTTGGTTGAAGGCATATTATAGCTTGAAATTGGTGTATTGTTTTGATTATAATGCTCTCATACAAGATAATTTGTTGGAGAGCCATTGGAAGTGGCAATATTTCTAAGTTATTAGTGATAGCATGTAATTGTTTTGGTTATTGTCAAGCTGTGTATTCTAGTACGTGCATACTATTGAGGGGTCAGTTATTTTGTATTAATTGTCTGCTGTTAGACATAAAGCTAATTGGAACCATTGGGATTCCTCATTGTCCTCTATTTTGTGAGCCATATCTGCTATTTTTGTGCTCTTTTTGAAAACATATCTGTGACAACAGTCATATTCTTGGTCTGGTATTTAGATGTGTTTTGAAACATAGCCTTTTTTTGTTTGTGTTTGTTAGGAGATTGGTGCTTGTGAGGTTTTCGCTAGTGTTTTCTGAAGTTAATGAATTTTTGAAGTCAACTTCAGTTCCAAAATATTTAGTTTGGATGTGCTCTTTTTCTCAAAGGAGTTATTTGGCTGTTCCATGTAGGGGAATGTTATCTAAATGTTGGAGTTCTAGAATAGGACTTTTTGCATAGTACAGTCTATGCACAAGATATCGCATAGCGGGATGGTGTATTGCTAACATTTTGATGTGGTGGAAGGTGCTTTTGCAAGCAGTTCCTGAAATGTAGGCTAATGAATGTCCTCTCAGTACAGTGTGGCTGCGTACTGGGCAGGAGTCCATGGTTTGTAAAGTTTTCATTCTACTTTTGTCTTTTAGTTTCACATAGTGATTGAGGAATTGTCATAAAGATTTGAAAGACTGTTGGTGTACATCACATATTGAGCTGCATGTCCATTTATACACTGGACAGTTTGTTTGGGCAAAAAGAACATTTGGTAGAAAGTTTGTTGGGGACGTTTTTCTATTGGGTTTCTTTTATCATAATGGTGTCTCCTACCATTTCATACCCTCAGGCATTACTGTCTGTGGCAATTGATTTTTTTTGTTCTAGTTTATTAACCTTTTCATTGAAATATGGTTCTGTGCTGCTTGCGTGAATCCATTCACCTTCACAGAAGTTTGAAAAGGTATCTATATTGACAGTACACATGTTCAGAATTACTTTTTTGTAATTTATTGCTTAATTTAGTTTCATTTGGTTTAAAATTACTATAAGCAACTTTCTCTTTAGTAGAAATGTGCTGCCAATTAGAACTTCGAGGTTTATTCTTCTGCAGTAGTTTTAAGGGTAGATAGTGACTTTTTAGCTGTGTTTGTAGGAATGTGAAGAACTCTATGGTGGAACAGTTTTTGTAAAATTACTTTTTTGGAATGCTTTACTGTGTGTACTTTAACATTGGTAGATATTGTGTTAGGTTCATTAGTAGGTCTGCTTTTGTTTGAACATCTTTTTTAATTACTTTTTTTATGGAAAATGGGCCTTACTTTGTTTTAGTGGTGGCTGGTTCAGTTTTGTTGAGTGAGGTTACTAGCTGTTTTGTTTAATGGTTTCTATAAATTGGTCTAGATATAGATGACTATATTGCTTGCTTTTATTTTATCTACTGTATTTTTAATTTGTTTTCTATGAGGTTGGTTTTTAGTAGGGATTCTGTTCTGTCTGTTGGGAAAAAAAGAAAGTTTGGGTTTGAAAGTTGTGGACTATATATGCATGTATTATGCATGGGTGTGTGGGTGTGATTGTAGAGATTAATAGAGTGCTGTGTGGTTGTCTAATGGAATTAAAGGTATGGTTGGGAAGGTTGTAAGATTAAGAGTATGTATAGGTGTAATGGGCTTTGGCTATTGATTAAGGGAATGGTGGTGTGATTGAATAAGTAGAGACATTATGATGTTTTGTAGAAAATAGCGGTTGTTATGATGGTGTGATTTATGTGGGTGTAGTGGAAAATGGCTTTGGAAGGGTGTGTATGTATGATAGTGATTTGGAATGCAATAAGTGTGAAACCTGTGTGGTCGGAAATAGGACCTTATGTTGATAGGGGTATAGGTATAGAAGTCGATGAGAAATTGATGTGTTTTCAGCCAGTAAGGAGTGGGTGGTGTATTGAATAAAGAGAAATGTGTGGATGGGAATAGAAAGAGTGTGAGTGTTGCATTGTAATGAGGTAGAGTGATTGAAAAGAAAAAAATCCTTACTGAGTAGTAGTAATCCTGTATATATATATATATATATATATATATATATATCCTTTTTCTTCACACTGATGAAATCAGGCAAAAACAAGCAGTACTCTTCACTTCTCCAGTAAAAATAGTCCGGCCATCCAGTTCAAAGTTAAAATGCAGTCTTTATTAGTGCCTTGCAGAACGGCGCAAACAAATTAAAAAGCCATTAACATGAGGCTCCCCCAAAGTGCAAAAATAGTGTGCGCGTTGTGAACGTTAACGCGTTTCGTGGCTTTTCCTGCCGCTTGATCACAACATATATATATGTATTTAAGAAGATGTTGAAAAAAATAGTTTTCAAAATATTAACATACCTGTACTATGTCTTGCTACATGTAGATATTGTTGAATCTACAAACACAAATCTTGGAGAGTGTCACAGTAGTGTTTGATGTAGATGGCTGTGACTAGCAGGAAATATGTACTTTGTGAGTTCAAGAATACAAGTTTTAGTGTTGAACTTAGGTGACAAAGTTACATGTAGAGTTTTTGGATGTGATTGGTGGATGGATGTGTGACTGTTTGAAAGCAGCCAATAAGGGACTGTTGCAAACATAAAAGTAAAAAGTTTAGAAGAGATGTCCTGTCCTATGGTGTCTGTGGACAACGCAGTAGTACGCGGACACCATACGTGATATCTGGGTCCATAAAGGATGCCTGGCATAGAAAGGGGACTGCAGTGACTGGGAAATTTTTGGATGACCATGAACATCAGAGAATCAGCCAATCAGGTTTCCAGGTTATGGTGTACAGGAAGACAGGGTTGCAAGAGTTATCTTTGTTGTGTGCAGTGAAGATGGCTATGGCTTTTGAGGAAGCAGAGTGTGTGTATAGTTGTTGATTGTTGGATCCATTGGTTGAAGGTGTATTGTGAGTTTACCTGTGAATCAGGGATTCGAAGAGTGTGATGTTTCCTGGTATGACGTTCGAGGAATGATGTGGACAGACTTGCTTCCATTTTGGGAAAGTATGATTACTTTGAAAAAATCCAGACATAATTGTATTTCACTGTGGAGGCAACAGTTTGGGCTAGGTCAACGGAATTTCTTTACAGTTTGCAATGAAGGATTAATTTGCAAAGTTAACTGTTAACTGTTTCCACGTTCAAAGATTGTCTTTTCTCGGATAGTTCAAAGACAAAGGTGGAAACATTCTAATTTATTTTGTCAACAAATCGAGAAAGCAAGGCTTAATGTGAACAAAGATGTGTATGCATTTTTATTTTTTTAAACTTTGTTTATCAAAGTTGATTCACGTCTCAAAAAAGAAAAAGATTATGGCAACACAACACATTGGAAGATGCAGTAGTATTGTACGTGGCACTTTTAGCAGACATTAATACAAATCAGCATTTGTTTCTGAGCAGAACACCATTGCTTGACATCATGCCGACAGTCCCTAAAGCACTGGAGTCTCTGCTGCCTTGGCTGGGTACTGTGCCCAAAGATACACCACAAGAGGGCCCCATATATCCTTTGGCTTTGATCCTGAACCACACAGCATCACATACTCCTTGACAAGATCAGGCATCCTAATCAGACTGGCCATCCACATGCTGGTGTCAAGAGTGGTATCGGCTAGTCCACCGCAACAGTATACATTTCCTAGCCAATATCATGCTCGTGGTCAACAGCTTCCAACCCGTAGATGGGGGGCCCGGGGAACCAACCAAACATACAGCACATTAGCTCATAGGGGACTTTAAAGTGTAGCACTTCCGTTAAAATACTCATCACCCCCTCCCAATATTCCCTCAGTGGTTGGGCATGACCATAACTTATGGGGTGTATCAGTGGCTGGTGCCTGGCATCTCGGTCAGTTACCGCTCTTTGATGGGTGAAACTGGGCATGGTGCGCAGGTGTCATATAGACTCTATGAAGAGTTTTTAGCTGTGTCAGTTGTAAACAAGTATTAAATGGCCTGCTATGGGAGCTTGAACACAACATTGCCCACTGTCTATCAGTTACTGGAACTCCTAAGTCTCTATCCCACCCGCTCCTACATTTTAATGGCTCTCTCGGGGCGTCCCGTTGAATCATCCGATAAATGGAGGAAACCAGTCATCTGGCCGCAGCTGAATTAAGGAGATACTGAAGGAGCGGCAGGGGCGGGGTCGGGTCAGGTCGGTAAAAGACAGAGGCCATGCTTTAAATGCTGTTCTCATACAGAAATACTGAAGACTCCTTTTAGGCCACCCCACATTTTAGCCAAAATACCGCCTGTGACACAAACTTCCTCTCCGGGTGTAAGTCCACCATCGTTCCTTTTCCCTGCCCTTTCCACTCAAGTTCCAATGCCCTGTCACACGTTGGGCCAAAGCACTCAATCCTCCAGAGTTGGAGCCCCAGATTGAACAGAATGTTCACTCCCAACCTCTCCAAGATCCTATTCCAAGCATGCACCGTACAAGTGACAGGATAAAACTTGCACCTGCCGTACACTTTCTTTGACAGCAGGACGCCCTGCAAAGCATAAGGCCACACAGAGCACGTCTCGATCCACATGTGTGGGTACTGCAGTGAACCCGGCATCCAGTATGTGGCAAAAAGTAGCTGCACAGCTAAAAAGTATAGTTCCATATCCGGCACACATATACCACCCTGGTCCATCCTGGTCCGAAAGGAGAACAAGAGTGTTCCAGCTAATCCGATGCAACTTGCGGTGCCAAGCCAACTTCACCATCAACGACCTCAAGTCATTCAGAGAAACCCCCGGTCACACTGGTATGTTCTGAAACATATAGAGTATTTTGGGGACCACGACCGTCTTGGCTATGGCAACCCACTCCAATAAAGACAAGGACAGCGCGCACCACTTCTCCATCTTATGCCTCAAGACCTCAAGGTATGATAAGTATTTTTCAGCAAGAAAAGACCTGTGGTTCCTACTGACCTTCACACCCAGGTATTTAACAGTGGTCTGTTCCCACTTAAGCCCACCCAGTTCACTGTCACCTCATTAAGGGCGAACAGGAAAGACTTAGACCAGTTCAACCGGAGGCCCGAATCTCGCCCAAAATTTACAACTTCCTGTGCCAGGATATGCAGGTTCGTCTCGAGATCTTTAAAATATAATCAAATGTCATCCGCAAATAAGGATAGCAATTCTCTTGCCTCACCCATTGCCAGTTCTCGATTCATGTGAAACCTCTGCAGTTTGCACTACTCTGCACTAGAGGCTCTATAGCCAGGGCAAAAAGAATTGTGGAAAGCGGGCATCCCTGCCTTGTGCCCTTCCCCAGAGTGAACAAGTTTGAATGTCTTCCAAACAGGCCAATTCTAGCTGAATACAACAACCTCACGGCTGATAGAAAGGTATCTATGCGATCACTGCGCTGCCTGTTACTGCACTGATGAACATGTCACTGCCAATTACGGGGTGGTGCAGTGATCAAATAGATCACTCTACGCACTTCCCCGACCCCACATATCCTTACCTGACCCCCCACTTACCTTCACGGCTGCACACTTCTGTGTGCATCGCTGACTCCCTGCTATCCCTGCGGCATTGGTTCCACCCACTTGTGTGGGTCAGAGCTGACGCCACAGCATGCTTTTCTTTCTTTTCTTTTTTACTTTCTTGTCCTCTGCTTACCTCAATGGTAAGCAGGGACACCCCCACAACCCCCAACTCCCATTACTTCCCCCAAGAAGAGCAGGAGACACCCCTGTAACTCCTGCTCTGCTTGGACGCAGTAATGGGAATCAGTATTTTGTGCACATCCAAAGCTGCAGTGACTGTGGGAGCGCACAAATTAGGTTGACATAATGGTACATTTCCATGAAAAGTGTTGCAGGAGACCCACGGCCCGCAACACCTCAAGCAGATAATCCTACTCTACCGAGTCGAAGGCCTTTTCCATGTCCAACAGAGAAGCAACAGCCTGTACCTTTCAGTCAATCTGGGCCAAAATGGAAAACAGACTCTGGAGGTTCAGCGTGTTTGACCTCCCCGGAAAAAAATCGGATTGGTTTTTGTGGATTAGGCCCAACACAAATGGGAGCAACCGATCTGCCAGAAACCTGGCAAAAATCTTACTATCCAAGTTCAAAAGAAAAATCAGCTGGTACGATGCACAATCCACCGCCTCCTGGATCAACAAGTGAAGCTGGCCCGACTCCTGTGCCTCTTCCCACAAACTCACCATATGCTTTGCCACCAGTGGCCCCATTGCCTTGTTAAATTCTGCCACTATCCCGCCTGACCCAAGCGCCTTAGGTGAAGGGAGAGCCTGTATCGCTGCCAGAATCTCCTCCTACGTTATCACCCTTCCCAGCCCCAGGCTCACCTCCGGAGCAAATTCGGGCAACTCGGCCCATTCCAGATAAGTCAACATTTCGCTCACCTCCACGGACCCCCTGGACGCATATATCCATTCATAATACTGTGCAAACATACCCAAAATCCCTGCAGGGTACGCAACTACCCTCCCACCTGCCGATCGGATTGCTGCAATGTCCGGGGCCCACTTTCCTGGTGTAGCATAGCAGCTAATAGATGCCCAGAATGACCTGCCTCCCCGTATTGACGTGCCATTGCCAGACTTGCCAAATATTGAACCTTCCATTCGGCAAGGGAGCTGAAGTGGCCCAGTTTCGTTCTCAGTTCAGCCTTTGCATTAGCATTGCCAGAGCACACCAGTACAGGCTCAACACACTTGATTTCCCCCTCTAAACTTGAAAAATGACTCCTGATTGTTTTCAACATGCCAATCTCCAGGAATTTCCTGCGCAACACCACCTTAAAAGCCTCCCAGATGCAAGCCATTCAATGTACGGAGCCCACATTCTCCTCAAATATAAGTGCATGACCTCATCCACCTCACTAGAGAACACTACATCCACCAGGGCCGATGCCATGAACCTCCACTGGGGCCTGAGTGCCACTTCCCACCCCCTTTCCAGAGTCCACAACACCCGGGAGTGATCTGATAACATTCTAGGTAGTAGCACGCAATCCTTCCTCAATCTCATCAGGTATGGGTTTGCCAGCAAATAGTCCAGCAGGGACGATGTACGATGGACAGATGAATAATAGGAGACCTCTGTCTCATCTGGGTGAAACATGCGCCACATAACAACCAGGCTTAACGACCACATACTCTTGCATACCTGGCCCGTTGCCTGAGATCTGGTAGGCCTTCCCTCCTGACCTGTCCAGCTGCACTCCCAATGCAACATTCAAATCTCCCGGCCAAACAATGTTAGTATGCATATACTTACAGCAACTGGGGAGAAAGGAGTAAAAAAAGCCTGGGTCGTCCACATTTGGCCCGTATATGTTAACAAATGTCACCAAAGAGTGCGCCCAGCTCCCAGACACAATAAAAAATCTACCCCTTGGATCTACCACTTTGTCCAGCAGCTGAAACTGTAAGTATTTATGCAACTATGCCATTACCCCTGCAGAGTAGTTAGAATAGGATGTGTAGTATCTATTGGAGCCAAAGGATTTAGCCACTCCTTCATTAGCCGTTCCAACCGTGTGAGTCTCCTGTAGCATAATCACTGTGGTGCAGTGGCGCTCACAATAATTCGCAAACGTTTTGGTCTTGCGTGGGTTATTCTGTCCCCGTACATTCCATTTTATAATATTACATTCTGGCATGACTCCCATAGTCTCTGAATTGACGTGCTGCATTTCCCCACCACAAAAGAAGTGAATCATTTTTTGAACAAATACACACCCACAACGCCCCTCATCCCTGTCCCCCTGCCCTGCAACCCCTCATTACCCCTAAAACCCTTCTCCACCCAACCCCCACACCTCCTCCCACCCACACTGCCCACACCCCCCAGCAGTGACATGCTCCCACCAATCCCAAACTGGCGTGCTTCTATCCGGGGGCACTGGACACAGCAACCTAGCCCACTCAACCCTCATCAGCTCCACCCCTTGGGGGAAGAGGGCCTGCTTAAATACTAGTTGTCTACTTGCCAGCCCTTAAACCTGCATGCCGACAATGCAATCTCACGTATAGCCATCCATTATACAACACAAAGGATTTTCAATAAACATCAGTTGGAGGGTCCCCCTCCATGGTACCCTCTGCCCCCGTCAAGGTGCAGGCAGATATTCAACAAATGGGACAGCCTCTGCTGGATTCCAGAAAAAAATGTCCTAGTTTTGTGGACGACTCTCAGTTTTGAGGGGTACAGCATAGCACATTAAATTTGTTTTTCTGGCAGCATAGACTTGGCCGCCAGAAATGACAGTCTTGCTTTTTGCACTGATGGGGTAAAGTCTTGAAAGAAGGATATCCTTGCCTCTTTGTAGTGCAGATACCCCAGTTCACAGGCCCTGAGTAGAATTACGTCCCGGCCGCGGTAGTTCAACAGTCTCATGATAACCTGGCAGGGATTCTGGCCCAGCCACAGGGCCTGGCCTGATGGACAATGTGCTCTTTCTACTATGAATTGGGGAGACAGCGGGGGATCCTGCAGCACCTTCGTGACAAGTGGTTCCATGAATCGTTCCATATTGCGTTTTGGGACTGACTTTGGTATCCCCACCACCCTCACATTGTTCTGTCTAGAACGTACCTCCAAATTCTTATTCTTCTCCTAGATCTCCTTAAAATTCCTTTGCAGGCCACGAATGGACTCTGTAACTTCATTACTGGTAACTTCCAGCACCCCACTCTGGGCTCTACTACACGAAGACGGCCGCTCTCTTGGTCTATTCTTTCCTGCATTCTGTCCATCTTGTACTCCTTGCCATTCAGTTTCGTTTTCACTGCTGCCAAGCCACTCTTAATTGAGGCACAAACCAGACTAAGCTCTGATGGTTGGCCACTCTCGCCTGACTGCGTGCCATGGTGTGCCGACAGAAGTACACCTACAGTCTCCTCCCCAAGCTTAGGGGAGGCCATGGTGCCCTTGTATAACGCTAGGCCTTCTCTCTGCATAAATTACAGGCGGCCCTGCTTTTTAGTCGCCTTCACCATCTGGTGTAGCAATAGAACACACTCCAGTAGGGCTTCTCGATGGTGCTCCCTCTGCCTATGGGGAGAGGTCCATGAGCAGTGTAGGACCCTCACGATCTTAGCCAGCAGGGCACCTCCACACCCCCTCTGCCTTCCCCCGGGCCACCAGGAGATCCTCAGCCTGCAACCATGCTCTCTGCAGTCACCTGAACACACCCAAGATGCACCCCCAGCAGGGCCCCTGAGAGGGCCCCCAACCCATAAGTGACAGTGGTGCTCCCCCCCTCAAGGATGACACTGCTCCGGCACCAGGCCCAAGCAGAAGATCGCCCCCAGCCAGCTCCAAAGCCTTGCTCCAGAAGCCCCAGGTAATCACAGTACACTTCCAGCCCCACAAGGGGACCCACCTCCTTTCTCCACCTCAGATTACCCTAGTCGGCACTGCAGTAGTTCAGGGCTGGCACCCAACACTCCACACCCACCCAAAATTGAGTGCAGGTCTGATGGGAAATCCCTATAGCAGAATGAAATAGACTCCAGGAAACACCAAGCCACTGCTAGGTTCTTCTGGGCTGGGGGACCCCGTCTCAGCTTAATTTACTCCACGCCTGAGCAAGCGTTCGCTTCCATAGCGAGGGTAGAACCAGCCCCCAACAAGTAACGGGGGTAATGGATTTTGCTTGCCAGCAGCCAGTTACTGATACAAATGAGGAAAGTATCCTTTCATGAGCCCCATGCAACTACAATCGGCTATTAAGCACTGGGCCACTTCCACACCACATCTACCACCTTCATCACTGTTATCATGACCAGGAAAGAATGTCCAAGGTGAGGAAGACACTGCTGCAGGTAGGAAAGAGCGCTTGTTTTATTGTGGCCTCGCACAGCAACAGCAGATTCTCCTCGCTCTGTGCCGTCATGCCCCACATCGAGGAACATGGCGGCTCCCTCTTCATATCAGGGACCAGGAACGGCAATGTAGCGCAAACCATGCTTTGCTCCTACAAACAAACACAGCCTGCTTCCGCTCCGTCACGGGCTCCTACCTTATGCTCCTGCTGGTCCGTTCCCCTGCCTCGCAGCAGTACTGCATCCGCCGCCATCAGCTATCTCCCACCAGTAGCAAAGTGCCTCCTCACCTCCTTCCTATATGGCCCCAGCCGTGATCGTCCTCACACTCTGAGGTGGCACTCCACTTCACTATCTGCTGCGAGTCAGAGCCCACCTCCAAACTGTCCCTGGATCCAACAGAAGGTGGTGTCTGTTGGCAAGGACGAAGGATAAATAGCACACATTCTTCACCATTTATAAGGACAAAGAGGGTAGTGTCTAGTTCCCATAAAAGAAACAGCCCGTAGCACTGCCCGCTTGCTCGTCTTCATGTGAATGTGGGCATGTTGCATTTGCTACCCTGCATGCAGTGTCTAATGTCAACTGGTCCCGCATTATTCATGAGCAGGAACTGGGAATAACTGCCTTCCAGCAGGGGCGGATTTAGGGCTGATTGGGTGATCTGGGATGACCAATAACAAATCATTAGTTGCATAAAAAAGGTTAGGTTGGGAACTGTTGCCATTTTTTAAATTAAACCCCTCAAACAGGATTACTCCGCTCTGGCTTGTTCAATTTTGTAAACATAATTAATTCAAAAAAGTCTTAAGGATAAAAATAAACAACAAGAGTCTTTTGACTTTTGAGGGCTGTTGTGGAAATTAACTATTGTGATCAGTTTGTCAATTCCAGCCCTTCATTTTGTAGCTGGCAAGCAACTTACTACTTGGTCAGCGTTGATAGGGATACAATGTAATGTACATGTTGCAAAAATGGCCATTTACCCTTCGTCCTGTCAAATAGTACACATTTTGCACTAGTTACCCGCCATCCTGGCAAATAGTAGAACTTCTGCACTATCTACCCTTAATCCCATCATCCTTGCAAGTAATAGTATGTCTGCACTATTTACCCTTTGTCCCATCATCCTTGCAAGTAATAGTATGTCTGCACTATTTACCCTGTGTCCCATCATCCTTGCAAATAGTAGACATTCTGCACTAATTAACCTTCGGCCTTTCGTTCTTGCACATAGTGTACATTATGCACCATTTACCCTTCGTCCTGGCAAATAGTACATATTTTGCACTATTTACACTTCATCCTGGCAAATGGTAGAACTTCTGCACTATTTACCCTTCATCCCCTTGTCCTTGCAAATAGTAGACATGCTGCACTATTTACCCTTCATCCCACCATCCTTGCAAATAGTAGAAATTCTGTCCTATTTACCCTTTGTCCTGGCAAATAGTAGACCCTCTGCACTATTTACGCTTCATCCCTCGATCCTTGCAAATATTAGAACTTCTGCCCTATTTACCCTTCATCCCATCGTCCTTTCAAGTAGTAGACATGCTGCACTATTTACCCTTCCTCCACCCATCCTTGCAAATAGTAGAAATTCAGCACTATTTACCCGTTGTCCTGGCAAATAGCAGAAATGCTACACTATTTACCCTTCATCCCATCGTCCTTGCAAGTAGTAGAAATACTGCACTATTTACCCTTCATCCCACCATCCTTGAAAACAGTAGAAATGCTGCACTATTTACCTGTCGTTCCACCGTCTTCTCAAATAGTAGAAATTATGCACTACATACTCTTATAAATAGTAGAAATTCTGCACTATTTACTCTTCGTCCTTGCAAATAGTACACATTTATTGCTCTATTTACCCTTCATCCTTGCAAATTGACCTTACCATTCCAGAGAAAGGATCACAGCATGTGTGGGTTCCAGACACCATCTCCCAGAGAGCAGAAAAGATTGCCCAGCAGCTCTGGACATACTGAACAAAATGTGGTTAGCTGGGGATAATTGTAGAGTGAAGTGAGATTGGCTGGTGGGCTTGCTCATTTTATAATGCACCACCTGACTGTATTTTTTGTTTTTGTTTTTTTTTGTCTGTATTTGCAAATTCTGGAGGATAGGAGCATGACCATGAGCTGTAGGTTCCCAGGTGCATTCACTCAAACCGTAGCCATTCCATTGCACTAAGTGACACTCTATGCAGAAGCAACCTTGACAGGGAGGTTGAGGAGGCTGCTGTTGCAGGACAGGAATGTATAAGGGTAAGGGGAAACAGCATCATGAGCTGGATTCCACTGATACATTAGCTGGGGGAACCGCAAGGGCTGCATCACTCCTCCTTCCGCACTGCCTGAGTAATCAGCCATATTTCACATGCAAAAGATTTGTCCACATCCCTCGAAGTATGCTAATACATTTTGAAGGAAATTCAAGTGCATGTATCAGCTATTGCAGTCAAAGAAATTGTGTGGGAGCACGCCTTCAATCAAAAAACCCTGCACCGGCACAAAATATGCAAGCAAGTTGTCCTAGCAAGCTTTGCTATCCTGTCTTTTTAATGATAATCTTCTTGTTGAATAGCTCCATAAACAGACTCCTTGTATAGAGAGTCAGGCCTGGATGCCAGAACTCGATCATCTGAAGCTTGGTGCAGCCAGAATATAGAGGGCCTGCAGGTGATTCGGGCTTCAGCTGATCAATTTGGCTAATTCCTGTGTCAGTGTCTCATAGAGAAAGAAACAGTGAACACACTGCCCATTACCAGCATGGGCAAGAATGCCAAGTGAGAGTGGGAAACAAGTTCAAGGGTTGTAGAAACGCTGTTGCTGTGCCTGTGACTGTAACCTTCAGCAAGAGCGTAATATGTCTTGCTGACATTTGGTGATTATGTTTTTCAATGAATTCCATCACGTGAAAGTACCCAGCTCAAACTTTAGAGTGGGTTCATCAGGAAACTCCTCACTCCATTCAGGCTCATAAAAAGACGTAGGGCCTCATCAGGAGTTTGGAGGTAGCCATGTCGTTCTTACCGGCATGGCTACCCCCAAACCAGGTACCGGGTCCGGGTCCCAAAAATAGAGAATTACTGGGCCATTCTGACCTTGGAGGGCCCGGTAATTCCCTTTCGCAGGACCCTGACCCAGTACCTCCCCATTCCCGATTGAGCCCCTTAGGGCTCAATCGGGAATGCTAACAACGGGCCGCTGGTCTGACCAGGCGTGAAGAGCGGGACCCACTGCAGAACTCGTAATGGGGTGGTCAGGTATGAACGGTGCCGGTCCCTTACCAGCACCGTTCATTCCGCGGCCGCTCTCGTTGTAATGAGGCCCATAGACATGGCACCTGAGCAGCCCCGTTCCCTGTGGGGTTGCAGCAAAAATTGTGGCTGTGTACCATTCCCTGCGGGAGTGCAGAAGAAGGTGTGTGTGTGCACTTTCCAGCGGCAGTTTGTAAAATAAATTAGGCAGATGCTCGTTCCATGTGGCAGTGTAGCAAAATGTGTCTGTGCTGTAGTAAATAAAATATTCTGCATGCATCCCCGGTCCCTGCATGAGTGCAACAAGTATTGTATGTTTCCCGTTCCCTATGAGATTTCATTAGAAAATAAGTGTGCACACCTTTGTCTTTGGGAGTGCATAAAATAAGGTGTGCATCACCTTTCCTGCTGTAGTGCAAGAAAAATTGTGTATTTGCCCACTTTCTTATGGGAGTGTGTGTCAGGAATGGCACTCTGTCAAGAGTGGCACAGGGTACCCAGGTAGATTTTGGGTGGCTGTGCCGAAGTAAGGTAGCAGATAAGCACACACAGCAGGGAGTTAAACAAGAAAGAAGAGTAGGAAACTGTAGCTGTGAGCCAAAAGATACAAAGGTACAAACAAACTGGATTCCCTCTTGGGGTGTATACTGAAATGGGAAAGAGTGTTCCACGAACCTTAGGAAACTCCAGCCTTCTGCATAGATTGCTATAACAGAGGCCCACGCTGTATGCTCATGGCTGGGAACAACAGCAGTGGGTGTCTGTAACACTGAAAACGCGACAAGGGAAGGGGCAGGGTTGCCTGCCGGAAACCAACAGGCAAGCTCTGTACAAAGGGATTACATAAGACACATGAGAAGACAAGAACAGATATATCCAGCGAAAAGGAAGTCAATGAGCAATCTAGCAGAAGGAAATGAAGGAAAGGCAGTTAGACTGAAGTAGATAACCTAAGGTGGAGTACAGAGGACTCAAGGAAGAGAACAAGGGAGCAGCAGTCAGGAAAACAGAAGGGCTGCAAAGTAGGAAGCAGGTTTGCAGTCAAGAGTGGCACTAGGTGCAGGCAAACTGTAGTGGACTGCGGAGGACTGTAGTAGGCTGCAAGGCAGGGAGTCCAGAAGAACAGGACAGAGAGAGATTAGTAGTAGGCGACAGACAGAGAGCCCAAAAGAATAGGGCCGCAAGGTAGGGAGCCTAGAGGAGCAGGGCCGTAGGTAGCTAAGTGTAAAACAGGCTGTAAGGCAGAGGAGTGTATCAAGCCGCAAGGCAGGGAGCCCAGAGGACAAGGGCTGCAGGCAGCGGAGGGAGACAGGCTGCAAGGAAGGAGCCCAGAGGACAAGGGCTGTAGGCAGCGGAGGGAGACAGGCTGCAAGGAAGGAGCCCAGAGGACAAGGGCTGTAGGCAGCGGAGGGAGACAGGCTGCAAGGAAGGAGCCCAGAGGACACGGGCTGTAGGCAGCGGAGGGAGCAGGCTGCAAGGAAGGAGCCCAGAGGACAAGGGCTGTAGGCAGCGAAGAGGTGCAGGCTGCAAGGTAGGGAGCCCAGAGGACAAGGGCTTGGAGACAGCAGAGTGTTGCAAGCTGCAAGGTAGGGAGCTCAGAGGACAAGGGAAGTAGGCAGCTGGAGTGAGGCAGGCTGCAGGGCAGGGAGCCCAGAGGACAAGGACTGTAGGCAGTCAGAGTGAGGCAGGCTGCAGGGCAGGGAGCCCAGAGGACAAGGACTGTAGGCAGCCGGAGTGAGGCAGGCTGCAGGGCTGGGAGCCCAGAGGACAAGGACTGTAGGCAGCCGGAGTGAGGCAGGCTGCAGAGCAGGGAGCCCAGAGGACAAGGGCTGTAGGTAGAAGACAGCGGAGCGAGATCGGCTGCAAGGCAGGGAGCCCGGAAAGAGCACTGGATCAAAACAGGATAATGGAGCAACAGGAACAGCATACAATGTAGCAGGTCAAGGCAAACAGGAGCAGGGAGATCTCAAGATGCAAGACACTGTGCTCCTGCAGGAAGCTGCTTATATACAGCCCTGCCCTGTTCTGAGGCAGGCTAATTGGCAGCACCTGGGGCAGCACACCTGATGACAATCTGCCTCCTCCCTCTCTGGTCCTGAGCAGGTGGAAGCAGCACTGGCCACTAGGGCTTCTGGGGACTGTGGTCCCAATAAATATGAATGAGAATAGCCAGGAATTGAGGACTGTAGCCAGGTGCATTATGGTAAATGTAGTTAATTGAATAAAATAAGAAAGAACCAAAGTTGAGCAAATGGAAATAAAAGACCAAGGCGTGAAAAGGAGTTGTTCAAGGAGTATTAGGAGGATAAATGAGTACCAAGTAGTCCATGATGGTTGCCAATGCGTGTGCCAGCGGCGCAGGCATGACGGTGTGATAAAAAAAAAGGGGTGAACCCTCTTCCCGGTAAGAGTGAATCAGAAGTTGTTTGTGCAGCCTCTCTCCTGTGAAACAGCAGTATACATTGGGTGTGATCCTCTTCCCTGGAGACTTGCAGCAGACATTTAGTGTATACCATCTTCTCTGCAGGAGGGCAGCACAAATTAGGGGTGTGCCGCCTTCCCTGCGGTAGTACAGTACAATGTGTATGCACACCACTTAACCCTGTGAGGTAGAGTCAAAAATAGGTCTGCACATTCTTCCTGGCAGAGTGGGAACAAAAATGACCATACACCCCCTTCCCTGCAGGAATGTAGTAAACATTGTGTGTACCACCCCTTCCCGGTGGGAGTACAGCAAAAATGAAATGTGTGACTGACTCAGACAGTTCACAAGCAACAGTGGTGTGCTGAAGCAGGTAGACAGTATCACAATCTTACAGTTTTACATTCTGGTTGTAGACATTCGAACTATAGCAGGCTTGTAACTTCACATACCTGTGACTTCAACAAAATGTGTATCCTCACCACCACCACCACCGGCTCCAATCACCAAAACCACCACAATGTCATTTCATCTTCAGACCCTGTGGTAGTAATATCCGTGAGAACAGTAGCCACCAACTATATACTGTGCTGCCCTTGCGGGCCTGCCTTCCACTGGGACATAATCTGAGGCGACAATGATTGGCTGCTGACTTTTAGGAGTCAGTTGGTGTGCTTGTAAAATTTGCCTTAATCTGCTTAAGTACACTGCTAAAACAATTCAATAAATGACTGATTTTTGGGTGTTAGCATAACTTAATTTTTTTAAACCTTTTTTGGTCAAATTTAATTAAATATATACATGTGGGTGGGTAAGAGTATAGATTAGGTTGAGGGGAAGTGGTGGTCGGAGGCTGGTGGGCGTCTTCCCCCCGCATTTTGGACCGAAAAAATGGTCAAATAAATTTGATCAACTGTGATTAGGTCAAATGTTTCAGGTCAAATAGACCCAAACCGATTTTCAACATGCGGTATAGAAACAACTCCCCTGTTACCATAGCCAAATGCTTCAGCAGCACTGAAAACATGTTCTGATTGAACTTTAGTGTGGGAGTGGGGGATGCAGAAGCTTAGGTTGTTAATTGCAACATGGAGCCGCTTTCTGGCCACACAGACCACTTGGAGAACCAATTCTGAAGTGGGTCATCTTCCTTTCTAAACTGCACGTGTCAATCAACTAAGCATCCACCATCTGTGTAGTAGTGGACCAGCTATGGCTACATTTTATAAATATATGCCCAGATATTTTTTTTTATTTATTTAAATTTATATAGCGTGCAAGTAACCCATGGGCATTGAGGCGCTTTAACTTGCAAGAGCTTAGTTACAGGCATAGAGTCATTCAGTGGTACATTATGCATTCGACAAAGCATAGAGCTGACATTTTGGTTGGTACAGTTGGTCATTACAATACAGTTTATGCATTAGGAACAAATGAGATGTATTCGACTGGTGCGAGGCATCTTATGTGAATAAGATGGTTTTCATGGTTTTGCGGAAGGTGCTGAGGGAGGCCTCACCTCGGATTGTGGGGGGTAGGGCGTTCCAGTGAGTGGGTGCGAGATATGGGAAGCTGGATCCGCCCGCTCTGACTTTTTTTACTAATGGCACAGAGAGCATTGAAGAAGAGATGATTGAAGAAGCAGGAAGTGAGTCCCACGTCTGTGTGTGTATGTGTGTGAGACACATGCACACCCTACATAGTTCTACTCTATATGGGAGACCATTACAGTTGAAAGGGTCGGGCGTCTAGATACCAGACTTTTTGTGGCTGCCCATTCGGGATGCTAAGCTATTGTCTGACATTAATGCCCCTGCTCTGAAAGCTTCTGTTCTTCCAAATCCCTCTCATGTACAATCTTCAACATTTCAACGGTGCCTTCTTTATTGGTTATCTTACTGCCCGCAGTCTGGAAAACCTCCACTTTAATCTTAAAGCAGTGGTGAAGGAAAGTTGCCAACGGACATTCAATGTTTCCATTCAGTGGACCTCATTCCGAGATTGAAGGTAGTCATGGCGCTATTTGCGCCATGACTGCCTCCAATAATGGTACCGGCATCGGTCTCGTAGAATGGGGATTTAACGGTGTAGTCCGACCCTGGCAGGACAGGTAAGTCCCCATTACAACATTCCATTCCCCATCCCATTTGAGTCCCCATAGGGCTCAATGAGAATGGGGAAGTAGCTAATAACGGTACCGCAATTTGCGGTACCGTTATTACCTCCCTGGTCCCTTGGCGGTTCCCGATAAGGGCACCTGGTAAGGGACCTCAGATTAGGGCGGTAGGGGAATACCGGCACCGGTCTCCTTACCAGTGCCCGGCATCCCCTACCCCCGACTCGGAATGAGGCACAGTATGTGTGCCTCATCACAACATATTAAAATAGTTGTCTCAGCAGTTCGGGAATGTCAGGCGTGCCTGTGCTTTCGTGATCTGGTGCTTATTCTCTTTGTGGAAGTAACTTACCGTGACACAGTGGTACGGCTCACATGGAAGGCTGCAGCTCACATCCACCATTGTGCATTAGCTCCCACTGAGCCAGTGTGAAGAAGGAGCCATCCATTGCTCGGTAGTCACTTACAGCGCTACTTTGCTCACACAGATTGTTCAGCATATGAAAGATTGAATTCCAGTATATTTTCAGCTGGTGGTGTGTGAGATTGGTTTGGACCTGCAATATTTGAAAAGGATTTCTAGTACTATAATATCATTTAACATGACCTCCTATCTTGTATGGCCCGACAAGCTTTTCACAAACAGAATACCAATTGCTGACAAAACGTATCATCAGAAGGTGAGGACCATGTGCAGACATGGACATGCATTGTGACAGCAAACATAACACTGTAGCTATTATCTGACTGCACCCACAGAGCACAAGGATAGGTGCCAGGGACTTCGCCACTTGTCCTCTGCCTGATCAGTTTATCCCTGATGGCCTGCACACAATGACCTTTTAGTTGCATGGCATGCAGGTCCTGTGATGAACCCACTTGCTCGGCAGTGTCTCCATTGAAGGGGAAGGTGTCCAAATGCACCATTAAAGCCCTTACCTCATACCGGTGACTGTTCCCTTCATCCACATATACATTGTGATGTGGACTTTACTACCCGGTGAACTGTTCAATGTATTTCCCACTGCTAGAACTGCTGCATCAGGCGACTCGTGTGCCCACAATATTTCCATCTGGAAATTTGCCAGCAAGTATCGGCACTTGCCTTCCATTCCCATAAACCATTGTTCACAAGAATGGTATTTAGCAGAGGCGCTACTGCCATCATTATCATCAGTTTGGCATTCAGTAGCTGTCCACTTGGTCGGTTAGGATGATATTTCGGGCCCCACTCAAATGACTCATTGAGACTGAACTGGTGCATACTAATTGTGCCATTGCCACTAGTAAAACGTTTGTTTTCTGCTGGGAGTACTTTTCTGCAAGGCCGTAATGATCTGGTAATTGCCCTTTTCTGGACGCCGGATAAAAATCAATACCGGCGGCAGCCGTACCTGTAGTACAGGCACGGCTACCGCCAGCCTCGTAATGAGGCCCAATGTGCAGATGGCAAGATGCAGCACGTGACACAATAATTCCCCATAGAAGGTACGTACTGTGGGCCAACCATAGGGGCAACGTGTGTCTTTGGCAGAGGAGAGGAGAGGATGCATGGCACCCCACAAGGTGAACAGGTGCCACAGGCGTCACATTTAGCTGTAACAGCCTGGTGGACGCTGCCATTGCTCAATGACCATCTACCCCACTGGTACCCTGGGGTCTCTGACTAGGTGCCCTGAAGGGAGTGCAGGCAGGATGATTGCTTTGCTGAATGTCTTCATTCTATGCATGTGCAGGGGTAGTGCTGGCAGCTGCTGCTTCAGAGTGTACTTGCTCATCCATCAGTCTAGCTGGATCCCTGCTCGAGCTGCGTTGGAGTATTGGTGTTCTTAGATATATCTATGTGCCTTCGCTTGCAACACGCTGGGGTATAGTCAACATTTTGGTCTTCAACGCCCCCACCCGATTTCTCACTACAACTATTGCCTTCATTAGATTCATGGCAAAGGAGTGGCAGAGGTAGAAGTGTAATCAAAAAAGGAATGGAGAACTGTGGCTAAGGCAGGGTGTGGTGGGTAGGGTGCTCGCATTCAGCTTAGAGGGCAGACTTCTCTGCCCCGACCACCGGTACTTTGCAGAGCAGTAGGGTTGAGGTATTCAATATGAAACCTGATGCAGAACACTGGCCAGGAGTGTTTCTTGCTGTCTGGGTGTTCCTCCTCAAGTTCACCAATAACCCAGCATGAAAATGGTAGCCAGTTTATCATACTATCCCTGGAACCTACGAGAGTTACTGTCTGGGGGCAGGATTCAGGATCAGGGTCTTGCATAATATGCATACGTAGGTTCCTGTCACTTAATCAGCCCCTGTTCTCTTCACACTCCATAATTTATTGACACATGTAACCACAGAAATGTACACCCCAACTTTTCTCCTTCCTAAAAACTCACATTTTGAAGTTGCATGCAGCCACTTACCAGCTGTAACATCTAGGCTTGAGTTTGTGTTACCTTTGTTGAACATTGGGCCTCATTACAGGGTTTGCCGGTAAAACCCACTGGTAGGTGGCAGGCTGCCAGCATCCCCCTAATACTGATTCTGCCACCTGAATTCCCAGTGCCACTGGGATAACATGGCAGGCGGTAGACACGTTAAATCCCCATTCCCATGGAGTACCATGGGGTCAGTGAGGCACTGTCACCGTTGGTGAAAACCCTGCCGTTGGGGTCTGAACTCCCGGCAAGTCAGGCCTGTCGGGAGTTCCGTGGCCCTACCGGCAAACTCTTAGTTTGGCTGTGCGGAAAGGGTGCGGTACGTTGCTACCAGCACCCTTATCTCCAGAGCGCTAAATTCGTAATGAGGCCTTAGTCCTCAAGTACTTCTACATTAGGTAATGTGCAGTTATATTTCTATGCAACATTGCAAATATTTATTAGAAAATGTTATGTTTTAATAAAATGGACTACACATGTGAACATTAAAAATAGATCCATAAATCTTAAATAGTGCACCTTAAAATCATGTTTTTTGTATTAAAAAGAATAAAATAATAACCAGGGCAAAATGTCTGTTGGACCACATGTAAGACAAAGCTATATGTATAGTCAGCCTTAAATAACAAAAAACACTTGTGCACTTCTGGTGTAGATTTAAAAAGCTGCTGGATGAGTGTGAGGCCAGTTGTGCTCAGATGCCCATATTGCACATCAGTGTGTTGTACTGAACACGCTTTTCTAAAGCAGAAAGAATTATTATCTGTAGTATTATATCTGTAATATAAAAATGCACGGATAACCGTGTTTATTTTCACAGCACTGTTCATCCAGACCTCAACTTTCTCGAACCAGTCCTTTATAATCCATCCTACTTGAAGGAATGACATGATTTACTGTGAGAAAGCTGCAGGGCCTAATTTAAACATTAGCCATTCCAGAGCATGCAAAAGAGACCTTGCTGATGTCTGGCCCACGCATAAAAGGTGCTGATAAGAGAAGTGAAAATACAAGTACAGCGGCAATCTGGAAAATGCCATGAGGTGGAAAGTTTGGGAATTGCTTTCAAAATGAAAACTACAATAGCTGTACCTTTCAAATTTAGAAGGTAATCCTTTTTTCCTCTTAAATTACAAACCTCTGCATTTACAAACCTAGACCTATTGGCTTTGGCCATGCTTCTGTGTCATGACACTTTGAGTGGAGTGCACTTTGACAATACATTTTCTCATGGTTTGGTGCTACCAGCGGGCTGCCGCCGAACTCGTAACACCGTTTCCGCCGCCTGATTACTCGGTTTCTACCAGAACTGTCCCGGTGGCCCGGGATACCAGGCGGCGGAAAGTGTAAGCCCCCATTCCCGTGGAGTCCCGTAGGACTTTGCTTGAATGGGGACACGGAAACACCAGCACCGTTATCAATGGTGCCGGTGCTTCTGTGAAAACCATGCCTTCAGGGGCCGGTGCCCCCGGCAGGTCAGGCCTGCCAGGAGCAATGACCCCTGCAGCCATACGGTCCGGAAAAGGTACCAGTACGTTGCTACCAGCACCCTTATTTCCGATCCACCAGACTCAGAATAAGGCCCAACGTCTTGATGATTCAATGCAGTGTTTTACAATTGTTTCAGCTCAGCTCAAAAGAACCCAGAGGCATTCTGCTGGACAACGTGCAATGCATTTGCTTGAAAGCTGTTGGTATCTGAAGGAAGAACCCCTCTTCAGAGGAGTGAGGGGATTCCAGACATGTGATAGGTGTGCATCCTATGAGTTGAGGAGTCTCAATCAGGAACCGAGGTCAGTTGGCGGGCATACTCCATACGAGACAATCTATTGCTGATAGAATTTAGGAATGATTCTTCCTGAAAACCACAGAAACATATGGTGGACTATGTAGGGTACAATATATTTTTGGATGTGAGATTTTGGTAGCAATTGCATTTGTCTTGATACACTACATTCAGAAAAAGTATCAAACCTAATATGTGGCTATCACATAGTTAAGCCCTATTGGAGTCTAATATGGACTGCGGAAGTCAGGGCAGTCTTCAGGCAATGCTGGTCCAAAGCAAAGGCTTATATAGTACCTTAATTTCAACAGCGGGGAAGACATCTTAAATTGAAGTCGGATGGGTGGTGCAGCACCACTTTTAACTCAACATCAGTAGAAGGAACGGTTATTCCCATGTGTACGATGTGTCCCCATCCCTCAAAGTATGCGCATACATTGTGAAGGAAAACCAAGTGCACGTGTCAGTCTTAAGAACATAATAAGGCATACTCAGATTCCAGAGTGGGCGTGGTCAGGCGATTCTCACCCACTCTCTTCCTCCTCACCATTAGCGGTGGCCCAGCAGCTGGCGCCAGTATCTAGGGGTGGAGGCTTCCGCTTCAGTGACCAGTGTTCTGAGAGGGCAATGATCTGGCGCATACCGAGCAACCGTCTGCGTCCAGGGGTGGACTGGGAACCAAAAGAGGCCCTGGAAATAATGTGCAAAGCGGCCTCATATGACACATGTTCAGCAAGTCCAACCCTTTTCCTATTGGAGCATTTGAAAATACCACACAAAAGAGGCCCAGGGTGCAGAGGCCTACCGGGAAATCTCCAGAGTTCCTTATAGGCCAGTCCACCTCTGTCTGCGTCCATCTAATGTCGGCGCATTTAGAAGCCATTTCAGGTGAGGGCAGAGCAGAACTAGCTCACCCTTAGGGTCAATGCCAATAGTTGTCTAGTTGTGACGCACAAGCCGGAATGCGCACGTTGACCATAGCACTGTAAATCCAAATATTACACTTTTTGAACATTTTGATGAAAAAAAAACTATTGGAACAGTGTGGAAACGAAGCACGAGAGGAGGGTAAAAGTAAGTTTGAGTTTTATTTAACAGGCCCGTTCCAGACAGGCTGAACCAACGCTCTCTGCCAACCGTCTCTGCTCTGCCTCGCGCCCGCAGTCACTGGAATGTAAACACGGACGTGAGGCAGACGCAAAACGGGAGCACACAACATTCTAAATAATACAGATATGAAAACAACTTCACTACATATCTCCCCCCCTACCAGAGAAAAACAGAATTTTTAATAACAGTTTCTTGAGAATAGGAAAGCCCAACACAACTATACACACAACTCTAATGTGGTAAAAGGAGTACTCAATGCACATAGTCTCCCAGCCATACTGGTTCTTTGGTTACTCTTCCTTTTGTGGTAACACTCTCATTATACGTACCAGGCTCCTCATTTACACCAGCACTATTACAATTTTGGTTGTTCTCGTTATCCTCTATTGGTTGATTTCTTATACTAACACCTTGTACTTCATTGGCTTTCGCCAGCCTCCCTTTTGACCACACTTCACCTCCCTCTAAAAGCACTGCTCCTTTCCTGACAGCATATATCTTTCTTGGTCCAATACATTTGCTCTCTGTACATTTCTCCACAGATCAGGGATTCTTTATAAACACTTCCTCACCCACACTCCATTCACATTCTTCCTAGCATAAAACTGCTCTTTATTCTTCATTTCCTTTCTTCAATCAATCTCATCATCTCTTTCCTATCCACATCAACAGCCTTTGCCATTCCAAGCAATCCTGGGCATAGTTTGGTGCCAGGTTCTCTCCCTTTAAGAGACACAAACGGAGCAATACCCATTATAGAATGTGGAGTCGTCACATAGCTCCATCTTACATGTTTCAACACCTCTCTCCCTGGTTGCCCCATGCTCAAAGACATCTGGACTCCTCCTTTCAGGTACTTGTTCACTCTTTCTACAAAGCCATTCGCTCTTGGATGGTATAGTGCTTTTATTGTGTGCCTTATGCCATAGCTCGACAAAAATGTTTTCATTCTTGCTGACACAAACTGCATCCCATTGTCTGTTACTAACTCAGATGGAATGCCTTCTTTCATAAGAACTGCCTCCAAAAACTGAATGAAGTAATTCCCAGTTACTTGTCTCACTGATTCCCATTCTATCCATTTAGAATGGTAGTCTACCAACACCAGCTGGTATTTAAAACCTTCTCCTAACCCTGCAATGGGGCCCATTATGTCTACCACTAATTTCACCCATGGTTGACTCGGAATGGTGTTTGGAATCATTGGAGTTTCACGTACTACCTTACACTTGTCACTGGACTGACACATCATAACATTTTTCACTTTCATTTCTGCCATTTTGTCTATCCCCAGCCACCAATAACTTTGCCTCAACTTCCTCTTTATAGCTCCTTCACCTGGATGACACTGGTGTGCCAACTCTACCAACATGACTCTAGTTCTCTCCGCCGGTACACAAAACTGTCCTCTCCACAACTTACCATTAGTCAGATATAACTCTTCTTTGACTTCCCACCATACCTGGAAGTTTTTATCTAGATTTTTTTTCTGGCCACCCTTTTACTGTCCATAGTTTTATCAATTTCATGGTCTCATCTTTTTGCTCTTCTTGTAACCACCTTTCTTGTGTCACAGCGCACTCTACTTCTGCTACCACTCCTTCATCCAAAACATCCTCAATTCCTTCCTCTCTTTCTACAGGTAGTCTGGATAAATAATCTGCCAATACATTCATCTTTCCAGGTAGATAACTCACTTCGAAATTGTACATTTGCAAACCTAAGCCCCACCTGTTGATTCTTGGAGATCCCATTGCCCACCTAGAACTCTCAAACAGTTGAACCATGGGCTTGTGGTCAGACCTCACTACGAATTTTCTCCCCCATAAGAAGTACTTAAAGTGATGAATAGCCCAAAACATTGCTAGGGTTTCTCTCTCAATGACAGAATAGTTGGCCTCAGCACCTTTTAGGGAACGCAAAGCAAATGCAATTACTCTTTCTACATTATTCTTGTCGTGCCGTACTAGAGTTGCACCCAACCCAATACTACTGGCATCTACCACTAGAACACACTTGTCATAAATCATGAATTTTCCAATTGAGGGTGTACTTGTTATTGCTTCCTTGACTTTATTGAGTGCTTCCTCACACTCTGCACTCCATGCAAACTTCACCCCCTTACCCAGTAGTACTCTCAAAGGCGTTGACAGACTGGCAAACTATTTGACAAATTTGTGATAGTATTCACCTAGCCCTAGGAATGTTCTAACGTGTTCCTTATTTTCCTGTCGGGGTGCATCCCTAATGGCCTCTACCAAACTTTCCTCATATTTCACACCATTTTTGTCTACAATATGTCCCAAGAATTCCACACTCTCTACTTTTATTTTGCATTTGATGCTTCTCACAGTCAACCCAGCTTCATCCAACCTTTTCAACACTCTCGCAAGAATCACATCATGTTCCTTTTCTGAGTTAGCGTGGACTAAAATATCATCTTGGAAGATTACTACATTTTGTACCCCCTCCAAGACAGTCTCCATTACTCTTTGAAACACAATGGCCGCCGACGCCAACACAAATGGCATTCTGCAGTACTTAAATGTTCCCAGTGCGGCTACAAACGCTGTCAATTGTTGGCTCTCCTCAAGTAATGGCACCTGGTGGTATGCTTGGGATAGGTCTATCACAAAAAATATGCTGGCCCCCTTGAGCGTTGTCAGTTTATCTCCGATGTTGGGGAGGGGGTGCCTCTCAACCGGGATGTTTCTATTCAGGTCTCTCAGATCTACACGTAGGGCCTGATCACGACTTTGGTATTAGCCCTACCGCAGAACTCCCCGGCGCTAATAGCGCCGGATCACGAGTTCTGCGGTAATGCAATTCCCCATTCTCCATTGAGCCCATTCGGTAATGCCCCATTCCTCATTGGGCTCAATGGGGAAAATTTGCGCTCTTACCGCCGGCGGATTTCCCGCCGGCGGTAATAGCGCAAATTTTCTGCAGATTTCCCCCCAGCTCAGAGATGGGGCGAAATCCGCCCAAGTCCTGATTTGGCGGACCCTTAAATCCGGTGGTAATAGCGCTACCACCAGATTTAAGGGTTACCGCCAAAATCGTGACCAGGCCCATAGTCTGATTTCACCGTTGGACTTTGCCACTATTACCACTGGTGAAAGCCATTCGGAGCTCTCTATCCTCTCGATGATACCTCCTTGCAACTGTTTTTGTATTTCCTGTTTCACCTTCTCAAACAAGTGGTGCGGTACCGGCCTGACTTTGTGCACCTTTGGCACTGCCCACTTTTTGAAAACAATTTCATGCTTCAATTCTTTCAGCATTCCCAATTCTTCTGAAAATACTTTGGGATATTCTTGTTCCCATTTATCTTTCACCTCAGCAACAGATATAGGGTCTTCAGTGTTGGCCTGTATCCTTATTCCCAGTTTTCTTTGTTCCACCCACCCTAAAAGGGAAGACCCTTCTTGTGTTACATAGACATCAGCATCACAACTGCAGCATTTGTACTTTATGGATGCTTGGAACTTTCCCAGTACCTTAATTTTCACGTTCCCATAGGCATATGGATCAATCATGTGTTCATCTAATTGTTCCACTTTTCCTTGTACACATGCCTCAAATGTTTTTTTTCGATATGAGAGTCCATGGTGAACAACTATCAACCTTCATGGTCACAACCCTGCCTTCAATCAAGAAAACGTCTGTCGGTCCTTTCCCTCTGGGGTATAGGTCAGCAGCTTCCAATACATGTTTGCCTTGGAAAAGAACTGTATGACTCTCTTCTTGTTCGGGAACTCCTACCTCTACACTGTTTACCTGCCCAGTCTCCTTGCAGACTCTCGCAAAATGTCCTCTCTTCTTGCACTTCAAACAATTAATATTCCTAGCTGGGCAAAACATACTCGAGGCAATGTGACGATTGCTGCTGCACTTGAAGCACTTCATTTCTCTGTTGGTATTGGGCCTCCTTGAGTTTGAATTTTTGACTGCTGCGACTTCACCTCCTGACTTGTCTGCCCTCATGTTCAACATATATTTACTTGTCTGCTCCATACACTGTGCCATTTCCACTGCCGCTTCCAACTGAAGATCACTGGACAATTTTTCTTGAATCTTGAGACTATTCGTGCAACGAACCAATTGATCTTGTATCAGTGAGTCAGCGAGTGGACCAAAATCACAGGAATGACTCAAGGTCCTCAGTGCAGCAATGAAGCTTTCATCTGGCTCTTGGGGTTCTTGTACCCTTTTGAAGAACTTGTGTCTCTCAAACGTAGTATTCATTTTAGGCTCAAAGTGAATTGTTAATTTTCTTTCAGCTATGCTATATGAGTCAGTTTCACTTTGACCTTCTTGCAGTGGTTCAGGCAACCCATCGTACACACTGCGGCCTTCGGCACCTAAGTTGTGCAAAAGAATGGCTTCCTTCCAAGCAGGAGCAAATTTCTCCCCTCCCATTGCAACAAGATATGTGTCAAACAGTTTCTTCCACCTATCCCACCTAATGATAGGTGTGCCAGCTTCCGGTAAGAATGGTGGAGGTGCTGCCATGCTTGCTGCAGCCATGTTGAAGATACTGTGTACAGGCTTTAATCAAACAAAATATATAGAGCCTCATTATAAGGCTGGCGCTCCTGTAATGAAGGGGGCCGGTACGGGACCGGCCCCCTTCATTCCGGGGGCGCGATTGCGAGCTTCCCATCGCGGGACCTGGATCGCACGCCTGGCGTGCTTTCCGGGTCCCGCGATGGGAAGAGGGAGGCAATAATGGGCCAGATGTAATCTGCCCGTTATTACCTCCCTCCCCATTCCCACTGAGCCCTATGGGGGCTCAAATGCGAATGGGGATGGGTTCCTGCAAGGAGGAATTACCGGGTCCTCCTATGTCGGAGTAACCCGGTAAGCCCCCATTGCAGGAACCCAGTAATGGAGCCCGGAACGGAGGCAGCCATGGAGCTCATAGCTCCATGGCTGCCTCCATTCTTGTAATGAGGCCCTATATATTTTTGTTTGGCTGAATGTGATCCAACCTAATTGTAATTTGTTATGGTTGCTTCAGTATTGATTGCCGCTACCCCCACTATGGGGTCTTGCAAATTAACTTGTAAGTTAAATGTGAGTTCACTTTCATATGCCACCAGAATGCCATCAGAATTTCAATGCCCTCTTGAAATTCCAATCTCACTGGACTCAGTTCAATTGTTTGAATTGTTAAATAGTCTCATCACTATTATGTTAGACCACTTGTTTCTGTTTGCAGGCTGTGCTCCTGTCGTTGCAATGTCTCAGTTCCTCTGTTAATTTAAACGTTTAAATGTCTTGTATTCTCATTGGTACCAATCTTTTACTCTCATTGGTCCACATATACGTGACCCCTTCCCCTGACTTCTGCTTCCTGCAGAGGGCCCTCGATTGGGATGCGGAGGCAAACTGCCTTCCAGCACGTTACGGCCGTCCGCGTCCCTGCTCCCCTCCTCCTCACCTCTGTTCGTCGCTCAAGGGGGGGCGGGGCCCAGCTGCTCCCAAGCTGCTCCCAGTACGCCGGGTGGCGTGTCTCCGCGATCCTTTGCAGGAGAGAGGGGGAGGCGGGTCTCAGCTGCTTCCAGCACGCCTTCTTCGCGCACACAGCTGAAGCTTGGAGAGGACCGTCTGCGGGGTGAACCGCAGCACCAGCGACTCCTCCGCCCTATGGTCTCAGCGGGGATGCAAAATCAGATGTTGTTGCGAGCCGAAAAGACAAACTCGCACACTGTCTGCTCCGGCGGGCCTGTTTCAACTCACTAATCCTATCCTCGTCGCCAATGTGGAAACCAAGTACAAGAGGAGCGTAAAAATAAGTTTGAGTTTTATTTAACAGACCTCCTCCAGACAAGCTGAACCAACGCTCTCTGCCAACCATCTCTGCTCTGCCTCGCGCCCGCAGTCACTGGAATGTAAACACAGACGTGAGGAAGACACGAGAAGGGAGCACACAACATTCTAAATAATACAGATATGAAAACAACTTCACTACAAACAGCTTATACCAAATAAAGCATTGGGTAGAGAAACCGACATAATACCATGCACCGCTCTTAACTACCAGGAAAATACGGAGCAGTGTGAGTAAAAGCAATCTCCGTACACTAATGAAAGGCTTCAGCACAACATATAATTAACAATTTCAAGTGCTGGCAGCACCACCAGTAAACTGGCAGGACATTGCAGAAGTCAGCGACTAGAGGGAATATTGGCAAACAATCTACCCACATGGGAACGGGCTGGAGCGGTGTTCCACTACTTTTATCTGTTACTGTAAACATTTCGACCACTTTTTGCAACCATTTACACTATTCCGGAACTGTTCTTTGTGGAATTAAAGCGCACACCCCCACTTTACCACCAGATATCAGTTACAGCTAAACTGAAATCTGTTTCAGCTCAATTGGCTGTCAACCAGCATGGCTGCAACCCTTGAAAACGGTGTTGCACGCTGCTCCCTTCCTTCCTACTGTGTCCCACGCTGCAGTTACAGTTACACTACTTTTTTTGGGTACACTTCTATCACTGTCCATATGCTGGACCACAGATGCATTTAAAAATAAGGCGAATATAATGGGCTATTTTGCACACTATGGGCCTTATTACAAGTACGGTGGTTTGGTATTAATGGCTGTAAATTGGGGGTAATTCCAAAACAGCTACTGTAATTTCCAAATTACCACACTGCCGTACTAAGCGTTTGTCAGGAAGGTGGAAGTTTTATCTCCATCAAAAAGTAGGAGGTAACTCTTTGCTCAGGCCCTTAACTTGGGGAGCAAGCCGCTAGCGACAGGGACGGCCCACCGCTACGGTGTATATTGCCTCATTGATGGCAATAATGTTACCGCATGAAGTCTTTTTTAGGCCCATATTCCATTTTGAGTTTACTGCATTTAGGGCTGTAAAATCATCCTCACATCCATTATTTTTACTTTTGACTATTAGGGGGCACCAAAGCATCACCTGTAAACTGAAACTATTTAATTGCAAATTTTGCCACAGCAATTCCGCCGAAAAGCCCCATTGAGTGCAATGGACTCAAAAATAATGGGGAATTACAGCCCCACTTGTAATCCGGCGGTAATTCCGCTGGACCAAGTGGCGATAACGATAATTCAGTTGGACGTTATTCCGGCAGATTTACTGATGGGATACCGCCCGACTCGTAATGAGGCCCTTTGTGTTATAACTCATTGCCAGTATTATTTCAAAGCACTCTTCTGAGAGTTAATAGCTTAATTGAAGTTGTAAATGCCTTAAGGGTGTATGAAAAAAATCCTTAACCATGTGTGCTTTCAGCCACTTGCTTTATAAGCAGTATGCATGCCCTTGCTCTGATGTCCTGTTTAAAACAAGCATTGCCAAAGCCAGCAGTGTTATCTTCTGTGTACATATTAGAAAGGCATTTTCCAGGCACTGCTGTGTGTGGCAAGTGTCATTAAGATATGTATAAATACAATGGATTACCATCTTTTAAAATGCCAGTGCATGCGGGACAGCAGTCACTCATATTGCTGCTGTTCCCTTGAAAAGATCAAAACCATGAGAAATAATTACATTTCTGATGCACTCCCTCTGATGTCTAAAGGCACACCAATCCTATAATGGAACTGATTGCATGCAAGACTTCACGTGCAGGAAAACATTTTTGGGGAAGAGCCCGCCTCCGAGGTGGAGGTACACTTATCGGGTATTAACGCCCCTTATTGTGCAGTATTTAGTGCATGATGTATTTTGGAAATAATGCAAGGGGTCCATAAGACCCCGTACTCGTCTGAGCAGGGTGCTCTGGCTGCTCCTTGGGTATTTTGTGCTTAAAGCAAGTCTATGCAAAAAGGACGAGCATACGCGTCATTGGCACTTAAGGGCAGCAGGTGGCGCTTGAATGATGGCCACAGCACATGCATTCGAAGTACCTCCACAATGGTAAACACCCACAGAGCATACAGTGAACCAGGCGTCAAATATGGATTATCCACTAACTGCTCTTATGACTCACATGGTCTCAGTTGCAATAACCTGCACCTTGTGTTTTAAACCAGTTGTCATTTTCAATGAAAATTGATTAAGCTATTTAATGCAGAAAAGAGGTATCTTTTTAATTCTTACTGTAAACACGGACCAATATGCAAATCGATGCTGATTTAACAGGGTTTGATATTTATAATGACCAGCTTGCAATGATGTCTCTGGAGTTTCCGTTAGAGTTCCAAAATTGACATGGAATAAAGCTTGATTTTGGTAGAAAGGGGGAGCAGGACATTAACCCTGCCTACAAATGTAAGCCCTTTTTGGAATGTTCAATTAAGCTGTGTTTGTGAACAGCCTTTCAACCCTGCAGCCATGACAAAACAATGAATTATTGAAAGTCCCAGAAGTCCATATCCTTTTTTTTAATTATTATTAATACTGTGTGTTTCAGTTTACAAGAAGCTTTTCACACCATAAGACTTATAACACAAGGATAAAGAAACAGCTTGACATAAAATGCAAATATACAAAACCAGGACAAATTGAAATCAGGTTTTGTCATCAATGTATACAAATACTCCAATATACTCAAAATAACAACAACCAAACATAAAATAACATTCTATCACTAAATCAACAGGCCATATCCTTTTGCAAGTTAGGATCCGGGATTCTGCTGAAGAGTGCAGATGTTCAAGAAGCTCTCTAGTTCCACTACATCTCCGGTTGATTACTTGAGCTGCAATGTCTTCAGGGAAAGTGTGTGGGGGATCCTACATCTCTACTTGATTACCTGAGCTTCGATGTCTTCATGGAAGTGGTCTGGGGGATCCTACATCTCTGGTTGATTACCCGAACTAGGATGTCTTCAGGGAAGTGGCGTGGGGGATCCTACATCTCTGGTTGATTACCTGAACTGGGATGTCTTCAGGGAAGTGGCGTGGGGGATCCTACATCTCTGGTTGATTACCTGAGCTTGGATGTCTTCAGGGAAGTGGTCTGGGGGATCTTACATCTCTGGTTGATTACCTGAACTAGGATGTCTTCAGGGAAGTGGCGTGGGGGATCCTACATCTCTGCTTGATTACCTGAGCTGGGATGTCTTCAGGGAAGTGGTCTGGGGGATCCTACATCTCTGGTTGATTACCTGAGCTGGAATGTCTTTAGAGAAGTGGTGGAGGAATCCTACATCTCTGGTTGGTTACCTGAGCTGGGATGCCTTCACGGAATTGGTGTGGGGGATCCTACATCTCTGGTTGATTACCTGAGATGGGATGCCTTCAGAGAAGTGGTGTGGGGGATCTGGATGCCTTCAGGGAAGTGGTTTGGGGGATCCTACATCTCTGGTTGATTACCTGAGCTGGGATGTCTTCAGGGAAGTGGTGTGAGGGATTCTACATATCTACTTCATTACCTGATCTGGGATGTCAAGAACAAGAAGGGAATCCAATGAGGATAGCTACGTCCTCTGCACACTTTCTGTAAGGCTAAACAACGGCCTAATGGAGATTAGATAAAGACTTACAGCAATTATAGACACTTAATTTCTCACATGTAGACAATTTCCATAAAGAATTCAATAATAAAAAATTCAATAATAAACTTGTGTTGATAAAAAACTGTTTTTGCTTTTTATTTTTATCTTGGTTGGCCCAACACGTTTCGAGTTATGTACACTCTTCATCAGGGGCAGCATAATTCAACAATTAAAGTCTAAAAAAGAAAGATTACATATAACAATATATTAGCATCAATTTAAAGAAACTTATGTGAATCAATTAACATTAATAAACTACGATAGAGAGTAGTAAGGCAAACTGTCTCTCTTATTTAGAATAGGCATCCTGTCATTTGTCCTCATTAGTGACCCAATAATAACTTAGCATGAAAAGAGCAAATACTAGTATAAAGTGGTATTCCATTACATAGATGTTAGAGTTATAGGATTATTGTTTCCAAACATTACTTATTGCAAAAGTGACCTAGCATGTCCAACCCCTAAGTTCAGTGTGGGGTATACTTAGAGAGAGTACTAAGAGATAATGGTGCATGTGGTGAGTAAGTATCTATGTTTGTGAAGAGGACAATAGCAATGCTGGTGAGAGAAAAGTAATCATCTTACCAAAAAACGCATGGTAAGGCATCAACTGGTGGTTGAATATATAGTGGTAAGAAGTGGAATGTAGCCGGAGAGACTCCAGTTATCCCACAGAGTAGCTTGCCCAGGCTAAGGATCCTCGAGTCTAGAAAAGGGAGGATTGTAAGTCTAAAGGTTACAAAATTCGATCTGATAGAATATCAGAGTAAAGGCCAAGTGGAATTGGCTGTGAAAATGCTTACTTGGTCGGAGCCGGCAAGATGGGAAGAGCGTCCAGGTGCGGTTGGGAGCCGCGGCTGAAGGGGGTTAGGGATACATGGGATACATGACTGTGTTTATATACAGCTATGATGTCATCCACGCATGCGTCAGTGGTGTCGGACGTATCCGTGATGTCACCCGCGCATGCGCGGGAAGACGTAAACAGTGCAGGAAGAGATGTAAGTGCCGAAATTTTTATAATAAACAGAAAATTACGGACATGCAGTCCTCTAATAATAGAGGCTGGGAAAGGGGTCATGCCATAAATAGGCATCTGGGAAGCAGATGAGTAGTCGAAAAAATAATATAAAAAAATTGTGAGAATCTAATGAATCCCTGTTGTTGGAGATGAAACTCATGTAGAAATCCGTAAAAATAAAGGCTGTTATTTATAAGTATTAGAGGCAATACGCTAGGTAGAACAAAACTTAGCTCTCGCTCTGGACCAAAGTGTATAGGCTAGGTGAAATGTAACTACAAGTGACAAATGGTGTGTCTAAAAGTATTTGAAACACTATGATGTGATGAGATCACATTTTCAAACTCTCAACTGATACCAAATTTCCAAACATAACACATAGATTTTTTTTGGGGGGCGAGATGTACAGATGTTATGCAAAATAATCACTAACCCAGACAAGGGCCCTCATTCCAACCCAGGCGTTAAGGGTTTAACGGCGCCGTCGGCGCCGTTAACCCTTAACGCCTGATTTCCACCTTTAACGGCTGCTTTTAGCAGGCGTTAAGTACCAAGGCGCTAAGCGTCCTTGGCGCTAATTACGGCACCGTAATTTACGGTGCCGTAATTAGCGACTTCCCCACTCCCATTATGCCCTATGGGGCAAAAATGGGAATGGGGAAGGGTAAATGGGGATTGGGGATTTACCGCCCCACTCACCTTGGAATGGGGCGGTAAATCCGCCATCCACCATGGTGTAAACAGAGTTTACACCATGATGGTAAAGTAGGGAACTTACCACCTGGGTTGGAATGAGGGCCAAGGTCATGGGGGTAAATTCTAATGCCATCCAGTGGCAAAACATGAACATAGAATGCAAGCATTACATATCTGCAGAGGAATCTTAAGCAGTTTAAAGGCTAGATCTCAAGAAATTATATATACCGATACTAACCCAAACGAGAACATGGGTGTACATTCTAATACCGTTTTAGCGATAAACATGGACTGACAATGTAGATATTACATGTCAGCAGAGAACATTTGGACAGGTCTTAAGCCATAGACATGTTATGATGTGTTAACCTTTTAAACATAAAAAAAGATGTTGACAATCTGACCCTTAAGGTACATGTGGTAACATATCTAAATGTCGGTGGTCAAAGCATTTGATGTTAGCAATTTGACACATTAAGTACATGTGGTAACATCTTTAAATGTTGGTGGTTGAAGTGTTTGGATAAAAATAATGTAATTTGGGTTATAGGAATGGCCCTAAATAGTAATCCTCATTGATCCCAAGGGGGGTCATGGCATCCAGTTTGTTTATCCAAAAAAGTTCTCGCTGTGCCAGCAGTTTTGGAAGATTGCCACCTCTGCTTAGTGGTCGTAGAACTTCTAATACCACAAATCTCATTTGTGATACGTTGTGTTTCTTTTCTCAAAAATGTCTGTAGACTGGGGATTTACAGTTTTTCGTCCTGTTGCAGGATTTGTGCTCTGTCCACCTGTCTTTAACTTTCCTGTTGGTCTTCCCAACATAGTATATGCCACACAGGCAACGAATGGCATAGATTGCATTTTTCGTATCACATGTTGCAAATTTTCGTAGAATGATTTTTTTGCCATTGTGAGGATGTCTGATATGGTCGGCTCTTATCAAGTTATTACAATGTTGGCTGTGCAAACAGGCAAAGGTGCCTGTTTTTTGTTTGCTAAGGGTTGTCTGAGGTGATGGTTTAGGTTTTTCCGCTTTTATCAATTGCTCTCTTTCCTCTTTTGTAGGCCATCATTGGTGGATCCGGAAATAGTTCAATGAGTGTGCTGTCTGATTTGATGAAGTATTCACCCTTGCTGAGCTGGAATGTCCTCAGGGCAAGTGGTCTGGGGGATCCTACATCTCTGGTTGATTTCCTGAGCTGGGATGTCTTCAGAGAAGTGGTGTGGTGGATCCGGATGCCTTCAGGGAAGTGGTGTGGGGGATACTACATCTCTGGTTGATTACCTGACCTGGGAGGTCTTCGGAGAGGTGGTGTGGGGGATCCTACATCTCTGGTTGATTACCTGAGCTGGGATGTCTTCAGAGATGTGGTGTGGGGGATCCTACATCTCTGGTTGAATACCTGAGCATGAATGTCTTCTGAGAAGTGGTCTGGGGGATCCTACATCTCTGGTTCATTACCTGAGCTGGGATGTCTTCAGAGATGTGGTGTGGGGGATCCTACATCTCTGGTTGAGTACCTGAGCATGAATGTCTTCAGAGAAGTGGTGTAGGGGATCCTACATCTCTGGTTGATTACCTGAGCTGGGAGGTCTTCAGAGAAGTGGCGTGGGGGATCCTACATCTCTGGTTGATTACCTGAGCTGGGATGTCTTCAGAGAAGTGGTGTGGAGATCCTACATTTCTGGTTGATTACCTGAGCTGGGATGCCTTCAGAGAAGTGATGTGGGGGACCCTACATCTCTGGTTCATTACCTGAGCTGGGATGCCTTCAGAGAAGTGGTGTGGAGGATCCCAATATACAGAGTTCAATGACACTGTTTTCCTCAAGCGGGACGAGGGTCGTTTTTGTGCAGTTACATTCACGGATCAAGTGGAGAACTGTCATATTTTTGGCAACCTCCAGCACCTTGAAAGAAGACACACAATGTGACACTTAGTCATTGTCCCACTGAGTTTCTCATTGCCACTTAACGGGCTCAGTGAGCTTACACATTAAAAACATCAGTGTCCACTTTATTAGATTATTTGTCTGTTCTTCATGAGCAGAAATCCTCGATTGGATCATACGTTGGAGAATGGTCCCTTCCCGGAAGACCAGCAGGTTCCTAGTGGAGGGTCTTGAGCTCTTGAGTACGGCTCAGGAAATGCCTCAGTAGGCCTGAAAACTCAAGACTTTAATGCCTTATTATGGAATTTACTTCAGAAAAGGTCTATCCTCTCAAAATGAGGCTGTGTTTTAAACCGTCTTTACCAAATTTTATTTCTGTGTTTTTTCAGAGCTGTATCTGCAGTTCTTGGAGACGCAGTGTCCCGGCAGCATCAGAGTCAGCCTCATGTTCTTGGAGATGCAGTGGTCCGGCAGCGTCAAAGTCAGGCTCATGTTCTTGGAGACGCGGTGACCCGGCAGCATCAGAGTCAGCCTCATGTTCTTGGAGATGCAGTGGTCCGGCAGCGTCAAAGTCAGGCTCATGTTCTTGGAGACGCGGTGACCCGGCAGCATCAGAGTCAGCCTCATGTTCTTGGAGGTGCGGTGACCCGGCAGCGTCAGAGTCATCCTCATGTTCTTTGAGATGCAGTGGTCCAGCAGCGTCAGAGTCAGCCTCATGTTCTTGGAGACGCAGTGGTGAGGCAGCGTCAAAGTCAGCCTCATGCTCTTGGAGATGCGGTGCCCCAGCAGCATCAGAGTCAGCTGCATGTTCTTGGAGACGTGATGGTCTGGCATCGTTAAAGTCAGCCTCATGTTCTTGGAGACGCTGTGACCCGGCAGCGTCAGAGTCAGCCGCATGTTCTTGGAGACGCGATGGTCCGGCATCATCAAAGTCAGCCTCATGTTCTTGGAGACGCGGTGACCCGGCAGCATCAGAGTCAGCCTCATGTTCTTGGAGGTGCGGTGACCCGGCAGCGTCAGAGTCATCCTCATGTTCTTTGAGATGCAGCGGTCCAGCAGCGTCAGAGTCAGCCTCATGTTCTTGGAGACGCAGTGGTGAGGCAGCGTCAAAGTCAGCCTCATGCTCTTGGAGACGCGGTGCCCCAGCAGCATCAGAGTCAGCTGCATGTTCTTGGAGACGTGATGGTCTGGCATCGTTAAAGTCAGCCTCATGTTCTTGGAGACGCTGTGACCCGGCAGCGTCAGAGTCAGCCGCATGTTCTTGGAGACGCGATGGTCCGGCATCATCAAAGTCAGCCTCATGTTCTTGGAGACGCGGTGACCCGGCAGCGTCAGAGTCAGCCTCATGTTCTTGGAGACGCGGTGGTCCGGCATCATCAGAGTCAGCCTCATTCACCAGTAAGATTTCTCGCAGTTTGAGTCAGCGTTTCCAATGTCTATCCTCTGAACTCAAAAATCCATCCTGGCTAGCTCTTAAAACCTTAGGGAGTTTGGCTTTAGCCCTACCAAAATATTAGATTGCTTGTAGTTACCTGCAAAATAAAATTTGTTATGGCGGTGAGGGGAGCTGCTGGCTGAACTAGTGCTCTCACGCCAAGGTTTGTTACCTTACCCGACTTAGGGCCTGATATATCACATTTTGTGCACGGTTCAAAGTGACTTTGCACTCCCGACGCATACGCTGATTCATGGAACTGTGTGAAGCGTATTTCTGCAGTGTAAAGTCCGTGCAAAGTCAGTAGCAGTACAAAATGACTTTGCACGGACTTTGCACTGCAAAAATATGTATGCACAGTTCCATGAATGAGGGTTTGTGTCGGCAGTGCAAAGTCACTTTTAGCCTTGCAAGAAATTCCATGAATCGGGCCCTAAGAGTCTGCAAACGGCAAAATAAGCTTTATTTTTCTGCTAGAATTGTTGTCTCGGCTTATATGTCAAAATAGGTTTTCTCCTTTAGAAAGGAGTTCAAAATTGACTTGGGACCACAAAGGCGGCGATTCCATGCCATGCCCTGTGCGACTCTCCACCGGGTGCTAAGAGCTGTAACAGCATCTTTCAAAGTCTTTGCGGCCTGGTGATGGAGCTAGAGCCCTCGTTACTGTAATTTGCCCCTGAGTCTGTAACGAGCCGAGGAGGCCCGTTCAAGATGACATTATTCCTTAGGGAGTGATATCCCAGAGCCCACTCTGTCTCCTAAATGCCATGCTAGCAAAGTTGGATCCTTCAGGATCTCTCACTTGAAGCTATTGATCAGAATACTAGCTTGTTTGTCATTCCCTTATGACGTGGCAGTGGTCCACACAGTTATGGCTAGCAGGTTGGACTACTGCACCAGAGTAGACCTGGACCGCGGTCCGACGCCCGCAGCTGGGGCAGTATATAGCAGTCAGATGATTTTCTAGTATTTCTATGGCTCTTTGTGCGCTGCATTGGCCGGAGGCATTTTGACTTAACCCACATGTATTGGTCATCCAACTCGCTTTAAATAAGTAATCTAGACATTTGTTCTCCTCCACAAACTATCTGCTCAGCCAATGAGGACTTTTTCTCTGAACCATGCTGCAGATGCAGCCGCTGAGAAGGCCAGGTGTTTTCCATCTTGGATTCTGCCAAGTCGAATGCTCTTGCCAGGTCTCTCTGCCTGTGATTTTGATGCGCCCTCTAACCATTGTTAGTTATACTTGCAGCTAGGCTTGCGACACATTGGGCTTATTACAGGTCTGGTGGTAACCGTGCCGGTGCCACCGGCGGGTTTGTCGCAGGACCCGTAAATATTTACTGGTAAAATGTTGTTCCCCATTCCCATATGGGACACAGAAGCATCAGCACCATTGTTTTTTTGATAAAACATTTTTATTGTTTTAATATAACAATCACAAAAACAAAACCAACATAAAGACTATCATGTTCATCCATAACCAAAAGGCGATACACTTATTGTCAATGATCAACAGGCTTTTAACCTAAGTACAGTGGTGTATTGGTCGTACTCATACAGCATGTGAAAAGGAGTCTTAGGTCCCCGCTTCTTCCCACCTATCCCATATATTCGAGGCTTTGTTGGGACATCACCTTGCTGCATAGATCCTATGCTCCATCATGCCGCATGTGTCCATATCCGCCTTCCATTGGTCCAGTGTCGGGGAGTCAGGGGCTCCCCATTTCTGCACTATATTACGCTTGATTAGCCCTGTCGCTGTGTGGAGGAGCAATCTCTCCCATTTGTTAGCCTCTATTTCGTAGGGAACTCCCAGGAGTAAGGCCTTAGGGTCCATTGGTATGGCATGGGCCAAGACTTTGGAAAGTTCGCTACAGCATGCATCCGAAAAGGTTTGTATCCGGGGACATGACCATAGGATATGTATGAAGGTTCCTTCCCCCTCCCCGCATCGAAGGCAGTTTGGGTTTGAAGCCCGTTTCCAGCCGTATAGGTGCGTCCTGGGGTGGTATACCCGGTGCAGTATTTTCAGCTGCACCAGGCGAAGCCTTGAGGAAATGACGATTTCCCGGGGGTGCATGAGAACCTGTATCCAGTCCTCTGGTTCTATCTCACCCACGTCCACCTCCCACTTTGCTTTCAAATTGGTCAGTTCGGGGGTGGCAAAGGATGTTATGGCGTTATATAGGATGGAGGTGCATTTAGTGGGGATGTATGCTGGTAAAATATTCCGTTCAATAGGAGTGCATTCCGGAACATTTCCATCTGCGGGTATGTGGGCCTTCAGGGCATGGGCCAATCGCATATAGTGGTACTGTTCTGTACTCGGGATCTGGAATTGTAGTTGCAAAGCTTCAAATGAGGCCAGTTTCCCATCTACGAGAATGTCCCCAGCTCTCGGAACCCCAGCCCTCACCCATTTGGGCCGTGGCTCGGATCTCCTGATTTCAGTCAAGTTGCTATTTTGCCATAGGGGTTATGCAGTAGTGACTTTATTCTCCCACCCTATGAAGTGGTGTGCTTGTCTCCAGACCGTAATAAGGTGTGTTGTGGTTGTGGGTGGAGGGGGTCTTGGGAGGGGTTGGTATAGGAGAGTCAGTGGGCCTGTGTTGTGAATAGCGGCTATCTCGGCCCATATGTGGGGCAGCTCCTTGTCTCCGTGGAGTAGGTCATTTACCACTGCCAATTGTGAGGCCCAGTAATAGGTTTGGAGACAAGGGACTCCTATTCCACCCTCCCATATCGACCTTTGGAGAGTGCTTAGCGCGATGCATGGCTGTCCTCCCCCCCATATAAGCTCTCTGAGAAGTGCCTCCACCTGTTGAAACTCTGTCTCTGGGATCCTGAGCGGGGGGTTCTGAAGGATGTAGGGGAATCTTGGAAGGGCCATCATTTTAAAGAGCGCAGCTCTGCCCATAAGAGTCAGGGGAAGGAGCCTCCAATGATGAACATCGGAGCAGAAGCGGTCCATAATCGGCCGTAGATTACTGTTTACATACCCCGTCAAGTCCCCAGATATCCAGATCCCCAGGTATCGGAAGCCCTGGTGTTCCACCTGGTATGGGCAGTCCTGGGGGATGGCCTGTGTTCCACCCTTAACGGGAAAGAGAACAGATTTTCCCCAATTGATTCTAAGTCCACTAAACTTGCCAAAGCGGACGAGCATCTGTGTCACAATGGGGCAGGATCAAGTTGGATACCCCAGGTATATTAGGAGATCGTCTGCGTACAAAGATGTACGGTCGTCGTACCCCTCCGGCCAACTAAACCCCATCCAGGCTGCATTCTGGCAAAGCGGTTCGATCGCAAGGGCAAAGAGAAGGGGGGAAAGTGGGCATCCCTGCCGCGTCCCCCTACCAAGAGGGAAGGATCGGGAGGACCATCCATTTACTTTTACCTCTGCCAGGGTATTTGTGTAGAGCAGCCGCACCCATCCCAAGAAGGCTTCCCCAAACCCCATACGCCGCATGATCTCCCAGCGGCTGTCCCAGCGAATTGAATTGAACGCCTTTTCGAAATCAATTGCCAGTAGAGCTAGGGGTCCGTCTATAACCATGGATCGCTCCAGTGCCAGATGGAGGCGCCGTAGATTCATCCGGGTTGATTTATGCAGCATGAATCCACACTGGTCCGGGTGGACCAGGGTGGGTGCAACCAGTTGTAGTCGATTTGCTAGGAGCTTAGCAAGGACCTTTGCCTCCCCATTGATCAGAGAGATGGGCCTGTAGGAAGCACATTTGTCAGGGGGCTTGTCCGGTTTGGGGATGACCACAATGGTCGCTTTACACAGGTCTGGGGGGAGGGTCCCTTGTTCTCAGGCACGGAGGAACATTCTATGAAGGGGGGACGCTATCTTGTCTCCATCCAATTTTTGCCAGATTTCGACTAGGAATCCGTTAGGACCCGGCGTTTTCCCTGTTTGTAGTTGAGATATCGCTTCTGAAATGTCAGCTTCTGATAAGGCAGAGTCTAATTGTTCCTTCTGTTGCCCAGAGAGAGCCGGCAGTGTTATGGTGTCTAAGAGGGAGGGGTCAAGCGGTGAGGTTGGGGCCTGGTACAAATCTGCATAAAACTCGGCAAAAGTCTCTGCTATCTCAGCGTCTGATTGACACTGGTTGCCTCGTGTTGTGACTATTTTCCAGACATGGCGCTGTCCCTCATCTCTTTTCTCCAACCAGGCAAGCATTTTGCCTGCCTTGTCCCCAAGTTCATATATTCTCGCTTTTAAGTGCCAGTGGGCCTGCTTAGCGTTATCCATCACCCTATTTCGAAGGCGCTCCTGGGCGCGTTGCAGGGATCGGTGGATCTCAGGAGTGGGATCGAGAATATGTTTAGTTTCCTAATTGCTCACCTCACCCTCGGCTTCCAGTACCTTCTGGAGTCGAGTAGCCCTTTTATGTGCCATCCAGGAGATTATCTCTCCCCTCAGCACTGTTTTGTATGCCTCCCACGTCCTCACAGGGCTATCCACCGATTCTTCATTGATTTCAAAGTATTCGGTAGACACCTCTGCAATGCGATCTATCAGTTCAGGGAACCCAAGGTAGTAGTTATTTAGTCTCCATGTTCTAGGGGGAAGGGCCCCTTGCATATTTATTTCCATTATCAGTGGTGAGTGGTCCGAGATGCCTCGGGGAAGCAGTTCTGCGGAGATTGCCCTGTGGAGGTCGGTGTTTGGTAGAAAGAAGTAGGCTAGCCTAGACATAGAGCCGTGGGCTCCCGAGTGGAACAAGTATTCTCTAGTGCCGGGGTGTAACTCCCGCCATACATCCCGGAGCCCCAAAGCAGATGTGAAGTTGGCCAGTCTTGTGGGGGTATCTGGGCTCCGATTCCTAAGGTGGGAGCGGTCAATGCACGGGTCAGGGTGATGTTTCCCTATGAGGGTGGTGAGCTCATCTAGTAATTCCTGCCCCAACCCAGGTGGAGAGTAGATCGAGGCGAGAGCCAGCTTCTCACCCCAAAGCGTTCCTAAGACAAACACGTAGCGGCCCCTGGGGTCCAATTCTACAGTTTGCAGAGTAAGTGGGATACGCTTGTGTATTAGGGCAAGGGTGCCCCTGGATCCCATTGTGTACCCCGCATGGAAGGCAAGACGGTAATTGGTTCTTTGGAAGAAGGCACATTTTGAGCCGGCCAGATGTGTCTCTGTTATAAGGGCCATATCAGGAGAATGTCTATTTAAAAATTGCATAATGAGGCGTCTTTTGATTCCTGAACCCATTCCATTCACATTCCAGGTGAGCAGTTTAAGGGCTCTGGGATGTCATACGGGTGACGCTTGGGCTCGTATAGATGTCATTTACAGTGCGTAATGGAGATTTTCAGGGTATTGTGACCAGAGGGAAGTGGTGGTATTCCTTCGCTCGGTGCTATGTAAGTGGGGTTCCCATGTGGAGTGGTGAGAGGTGGTCCAAGTGGGGGACAGTGGTTAAATCGACCTGTGAACATGTAATAGTCTTGAAACAACCAAAGAAAAGAAAAACCTTTCAAACTTTCCCAACCCCCCTCTATACTCCCCCCCAACACGAAGTACCTGTCGCCCAAACATTGCTGACACTCCAACCTGGGGTGTCAGCACAAAATCCCAACGTTTAAGTAGAGTTCAAAAAGAGGAGGGGGTTCACTGGAGGGGGGCGGGGGGGAGCCTGAGCCCTTCCCGGAGTCCCTTCTCTTGCGCCAAGTGCCAGCTTCATTCATGGTGATTTACACCTTGTGAATGAGCCGGAGGCGTAAACTCGGCATGTTCTTGTGTTGCAGTAGTTCATCTACTCCTTCTGATGGAGGACAGTGGTCTGTTCAACTTTCGTCCTGTTCCTCAGCTGGCTCCGGGGCCTCCTGTCCGCCAATTCTGGACTCCTCCCCGGAGAGGCCCGCCCCGGCCCGGGTCGGGGCCTTCCTCTTTGTCTCCTCGGTCTTGTGGTCCAATCGCCCTCAATGTGAGCTTCTGCCCATTTCCAGGCCTCTTTTGGGTCCGTAAAGTGAACCGTGGATCCTTTATGATAAACCTTAAGTTGAGCCGGTTAAAGCAGGCTGTATTTCACATTCATCTGAGCCAGTTGTTTTTTGAGTGGCTCAAAGGATTGCCGTGCGCCTTGCACTTCTCGGGTATAGTCGGCAAAAAAGGCTATTCATGATCCGTTGTGCGTGATCGTCCCGCGTGAGCGTGACATCTGCAGGAGCGCGTCCCTGTTGCGATAATTAAGCAATCTAGCGATTACTGTTCGGGGCGGAGCATCTGAGATCGGTTTGCCCGAGGGCATTCTGTGGGCCCTTTCCACTGAGAAAAACTTTGAAAAAGAATGGGGTTCAGAGATGTCCGCGAGCCACTGTTCCAGGAACAATTCCATGCTTTGTCCTTCCTCTGCCTCCGGCAGACCAAGAGTCCGAACGTTATTGCGGCGGGACCTCCCTTCTCCCTCATCCACTCTAGATTCTAGGGTTTTCAGGCGGTTTAAGGCTTGGGACAGTTGCCTATTAATCCCGTTGATGTTGTCCTTTGCTTCAGAGAAGCGGTGTTCGGCCTCCCCGGTTCTGGAAGTCAGCTTTTGTAAGTCATGGCGCAGAAAGGAAACATCCGCCGTGTGGGATGTTTTTACCCATGCATCCGAGCCCTACCTCAAAAACTGGGCAGTACTGGCGTTGAAAACATCATGATGGCCAGAACTTCCCAGAAGATGCCCAGGGAAGGGCATGAAGAATAGGCTGCCACCCATTTTGCCGATGTTATGGGCACAGAAGGGCACTGCCTAAAACCACCATTGGACTACCCGCACAGTAGTCTGAAACCATTGGGAATGGCAATGCTGATTGCCAAAAGCCACCTAGAATTGTGGGGAATTCATTTTTCTTGAATGTCAAATATGGCAAAATCATGGGCACAGAATTACTTTACTTCAGAAACACACCAATGCCATGTCCTGAACATGGACAATATACTCCATGTAATATCACTTGCTGAAATGAATCAATCTAAAAAAAATCCCAAGGAGGGATGCAGTAACCGCAAAATCCTGAGGGTGGCGCTGGCGGTCTAAACTCTGACAGGAGAGCTGTCTTGCAAAACTGTCTAGTGCAAAGAAAGGGGTCTCATTTCATCAAAAGTTCAAAGGGGTTGCCTGTCCTGAGAACTCTTGACACTTCAGAACTCAACACAAGAAGCCAGGAAATCACAGGGTTCTGTTAATTAAATGCAAAGTGGCTCCCTGGCCTCCTGATGTCAGCTTCCCAGAGACCACACAATGGCCCCTCTCCTCTGAAAGGAATATGTTGATTTTTACTGTTTTACTGTCAACAAAGGCCTGCCTGCCAGAAGACATGTGACTGACCCACCCAAGTCTTGGAGGCGGACTCCAACACTCTGAGGACTGAATTGAAAGTAAAATATATATTTTACAAAAACACTGATAACTCTTTGTAATCAAATGACAGAAATGTATAACTTTGAGAGACTTAATTTAAAGAATATACCTTTAATTCAAGCCCAAACTCCAAATTGTGGGATATTCTGGGACAAAACCCTGCTGTTTATTAATATTACAGACTCCCTGTTTCAGCTAGACAAACGAAAATGCATTGGTATGTGGGTAGATATGTGAGGAACAGTTGTATAAAATTTAATGAAGATCCAATGTTGTTTAGCACATTAAAAAGTGCTAAAAGTTGCCATTTTTGAATGCAAGCTCTTAGAAACAGCAGATTTGGGACAGAGTATACCTCATGTGATATGTGACATGGGTATGTAATTTCAAACAACTGTGTAACTGTGAAATATGTATTTTGATCATATATAGATTTGGGTGCACAGATGACAGGGGAGTTTTTTCAAGAGATCATAAATGGCTGACATCACTCTGACACAACTTAGCTCCCCCAATCAGGGGAGAAATGAAAGCTGGACCAATGACAAGTGAGAGGGGCAAGTTTAGTTATGACCAACACACACACCCACTTGCAGAACATATAAATGGACCACTGAAACTTAGGTAGAGACATTCATTTCCATCTGCAGCGGGACGCTCTGCCGGAAAAATCCATACTTACCTCCATCAACCTTCAAGGAGCCAACACTTAGACTCCAAGATAAACAGAGACTACAGAACCTTAACCAAAAAGGCCACTGCCAGCAAGAGTATTTGTCAACAGGCCTGAAAATCTTTTTGCAACTGAACTCTTCAGACAGCCGGCTGACGCCATCTGAATTTTGCCAAGAACTTTTGCAAGAACCCGGTGACAGAAATATCCAAAGAGAAGGCAGGACCCGACCCAGAGAACCGGTGCCTAGCAGAGACCAGGCCATTGTATCCAGAGTGCTGACCCCGATGCTGTGAGCAGTTCCAGAGGCCAGGCGCTGTGAGCGGAACTCGGGAAGACCTGACCAGACTGAAGTCCGTGACCAAGTCGCTTTCCGGTTCAAAATCTCTTGTGAGTACTCAGCAAAACTCAGAACACATCTCTTAGTTAAAATCATATAATTCAATCCATTTTTAATCTAAGTAGAACTGCAGCTTAGCAATTGTGTTATTCTGCCATCATTTTTAAAGCTGAAAAAGTGTTGCGTTTAAAATTTGCAAAACCAAAAACGACCTTCACTAAATCGCTCATATCTCCGCGACGTTTGTCTTAGAGACTTGCAGTAACTTTCATCTGAAAGCTTAGAATCTTAGCTTTTAATCGCACCAAGAACCACATTCCTACCCCTTATAGTTTTACCGCAATCGCGGAACACGCATTCGCGAATTTTGCCGCGATTTGCAAATTTCTTCACGTGTAAAAATTTGCTGCTGCTTGCCTTCCATTTGCCAGAAATTCGTTTAACCTGCTAGTTACTCCTAGATACTTGCTAAAGTGAGCCTGGACTAATAATAACTTTATTTCACTCACCCTGAACCTCTAGAGGGAATTAAAAGCATTTTAGCATATTTTTCACTTCATTTCCAGCACATTTAAAAGCATTTGGGCCTGTGTTTTCAACGTCTGTAGTCTAAGTTGCTGGGTGAACTGAATCACATTTAATTGCATTTCTGAGAACTGTGTGCCTCCCTTCCATTTCCTTGCATTGCATAAAAGGGGGGGGGGGTGAATTGTACAAGAAAGTGATTACATTGTTTTTGCTGAAATCCTATCAAGTTATTTTCTGTACTGCATTTCATTCCACATTGCATCCATTGGAAACCATAAAAGTATTGTTGCTATCTTATCCATTTCATGTCAACTCCTAGTGATTATCAAGAAGTGTGCTAGTGCCAGATTCTCCGTTGTTAATCTTTATCATACCAGATTAAGTGTGATATCCAATTATTAACTTATTATAAAGCGTGATATAATATATATTGTTTAAGTTATCAAATAAACCTTTAAACTTGCAAAACAGAACTACTTCTTGGCTCAGTGGGGTCAGGAGGATTCCAAGAGAGGGGTGTTATATAGGGGTAGTCATCCAGAACGCATGAACTGGACATAAAGTTATATCAATAAGGGTTTTCATTCAGTATTATAGACTAGGCGCTGACTTAGCTGTAGTGTTGAATTGAATCCTCTTACAAATTGGGTGCTCGTGCCGGACGTTTGGGTTAGATCTACCATTTGTGCAGATTAATACAGCGTGCCAGCTGACCAGATACACATATCCGGTCGGATCACCACGCTGTGTTACGCTGTAAAGCACTCCTCATAGGAACGCTCTAAGAAAAAGGTCTGTTTTGCAAAAATAAAATACAAATTTCTGTAAGTCAGGACAGAGACCAATCTCTAGAATGACGACCTTAGTAGACATGAAAATAGCCAGAGAGCACCTCTTACATAAACTATTTGTGAGAGGTGAATGGACTGAACAGGGCCAGGATGCCTGGTTGCAGGCCATCACGCGACAGGTCACTGAAACAGGGTCAGACCTATGGAGAGATCAGGGTCCATTACATGTGGCCCTGAGTGAACTATATATGGCTCCTAAAGCCAAAGATGAACACAATAAGATTGCCAGGATAGCAGCATACCTGTACCTATATATGGGAGACATGCAGGATAAATGCACTGAAAGCCAAGATCTGGCAAATAGGCAACAGATGGCGTTAGAGAAGGTCCAATCTGACCTGGTCTCTTCTGAGCAGAGGCTGCAGAGGAGCCAGGAGTCAGAAGATGATAGTAGGCAGTACATCATTAAAATAAAAGAGGATATGGACATCCTGCAACAGGAAAAGACAGACCGGGATACCAGAATTCTGGCTTTGCAGCAGGAACGCCAAGACAGTTTGGACTCCCTACTGCAAAACCAGAAAAAGCTGGAGCAACAGATCAATTTCAACAGGGCATGCACAGAGCAGGTAGCCACCCTGCAAATCCAACTAGACAGAGAGAAAGAGGAGAGCAATAAACTGATCCTGAAAGACCTGGATACCCAGGCAGAGTTTGATCAGGAGCGCCAGAAAGCCGGTGCCTTCCAGAGGCAAAGGGACGACCTGGCGGCACAGATGCAGGCTTAGTCAGGAAAGAGACACTTTAGGCCAGGAAGTCTGCCACTTAAAAAAGGAAATGGAAGAAAATCACCTGGCCCTCCAGGGGCTGGGTGACCTCCAAAAAGAAAACCAGAACTTGGTAGAGCACACCAGAAGGGTGGAAGATGCTCTGGCAAGAAAGGAGCAGGCCAGTAGGGATGGGACTCAGGAGGTAAACCTCCTGCAGCAAAGACTGGCACAGTTCTCCAGGACCAACCAGGAAGCACAGAGGGAAAATGAGGCCCTCTGTCAACACAATGGTAGGCTCCAACAACAGGTAGCGATGCAGGAGAGACTGATAGAGTCTAGTAAGGCCTTGACTGAGGAACTGAAAGCACAAATGCAGGCTCTTGCATTGCAACAGGGAGCAGGGGCGGATAGAGATGAGGTCCGCTGGGAAAGAGAGACTCCTGACCATAACCTCAGGAGCCCTAACACCAGGGACCTTCATCTCTCCCAGTCCCTGGACTCTACCACCCCCATGTCCCCTGGCGCACATGAGCACAGGGCCACAGGGATGGCAGATTACTATCCAGCTAAAAGTATGGGGCTCATAGGCCAGTACCACTCAGGAATGGAGGGGTGGGCATCCGGGTATGGGCACCCAAGTACAGTACAGTTCAGTGGGGAACCCCAGGAGAGTAGGCCCCTTAAGGGCATCCTGAAAACCTCTGCCCAGTTAGGTCAGTGGGGGGGGGGGGGTACCCAGCAAATCCTGGCAGCAAGGAGGGATCTGAGGACTCCTCTGAGCACCACAGGAAACAGGAGACCAGGTCCCCACATTCTGCCAGCCATTCCCAGGCTCGCAGAATCCGGGAAAACCTGGAAGAACAGACAGGAACCTCTGGGAGCAGTGCCTCTGAGTCAGAGGATGAATGGACAAGGGTTACCCGAACCAAAAAGGCCAATAAGGCAAAAAGGGCCTTGCTTAAGGACCCCTTAAAGCAGATTAAGGCGATCAGGAGCGTCATCACGCCTTACCATAAGAACGCTAAGTATTCTGTTTGGGAGCACTTAGAGTTGTTTGAGCAAATGATGGAGACTTTCCATTTGAAGGACAGCCAAAGCTGTATTCAATATGTAAAGTGGACCTTCTCCCCGGAATACTCCAGTTTCTTTGCGGGGCTGGAGGACCAAAATCACTTAAGATGGTCCACCTATAAGGCGGCCATCTTGAAACATTTTTCCATTCATAGAAATCCTCAAGAGGCTCGCAAGGCAGCCTACAATTTGCAATGTGGGGAGGATCAGGCCCCACAAGAATTTGTGCAAGAACTGAAACGTGCTTTTGCGCAGACCACCAGAAGGGTGCGCACAGACAGTAGAGAATTCATTAATACATTTTTTCATGCCTTGCCCAAATACATAATGACCCAGCTCGTGAGGGATTTTCACGAGAAAAGATCTTTAGACTGGGTCATTGAACAGGCTACCCGGATCTATGAGGTGCAGAAACCGGTAGATAGCAAAAGTAATGCCCAGAAAAACCCCAAAGCCAACAGCACCCCTGCTGCTGCCAAGGTGGCAGAGGTAAAGGTCACCCCCGTTTTAGATTTGGAGATGGGGGGGGCGTAAAAACCTACCTGCACCTAATAATGCTAGGCCCAGAAGGTCCTCGGGCCAGTCACAGACAGGGAGCCAGGGAGGCAGCCCCACAAATGGGGTCCCTCGCTCTCCTGATTATGTAAGTCCCCGTTACAAGGGAAACAGACCCATCCTGGGTTATGTGTGGACTCCTCCAGCCCAAGGGGGGGGATCCAGCCAAGCACCTAACCCAGGGAACTTCCCTCCTAACTTCCCACCGGAGGGCAGAAACTCTCCAAATACTGGGCAGAACTTTTTCCCCAGATATCCACCCGACTTTCAGCCCCAAAACCATCCATCCTTCTTTCCCCAATTCCCTGAGCCCAGACCACTGAATCCGGGAGAGGGGAGGCCAAGGGTGGAGGGGTACCCAAATCTTCCCAACCCGGGGTATTACCAGAGGAGGGACAGCTACTCTTCCCGGGATCAGCCCAGGGGAGAAAACAGTGCCCCGTATCAGCCTGAGCGGGTTTCCCAGTTAGAGCGCCAGGTTCAAAACATGGCGCGGGATCTGGGTCACATACTGAGGGCTCAGCAGAACCCTCAGATCGGCATGCCGGCGCAGAACGCACCCAACTCTGGACCTGGTGCCCCAGAACAATGACGGGGGCAGCACCCCGATAACTCACCGGTTCCCAGGGAGGAGGCACAAGGGGAAGGGGGGTGTAAAGCCTTGGAGGAAGCTTCCTTCCTCACTTGTAAACAGCCCCTGGAAACCCAGGAACCGGAAACAAAATCTCTTGCCCCTGAAAGTCTGCCTCCTAAGGAGCAGAGGGGTGGTAGGAGAAACAAAAGACCCAAACAGACTCAGTTTGAGGAGGAGGTACAGATCTTCCAATTTGAGGGAGAGGGATCCTCAGAGGATCCTGGGAAAAGGATCTTCTCCTTCAGAGAGGGGGGAACTCCTCCCAAAGAAAAATGGGTCCCTAGGGATGCAAATCCAGACTGGGGAGATGTGGAGATTGAGCTACCGCCTCCCACCATCTCATCCCAGAACCAACAGCAAGAAAATCCCCTGGTTCAAACCCATCCTGGTGACTGCCTCCAAAAAGGGGGGGGCGGCCCGGAACCGGAGCCAGGGGAACCCACAATGGCTCTGATCTCCAGTTGCCAAATTTTTCTTTCAGATTCCCAAGGCTCTCCACAGAATTCTGCATAAAATCTCTTCGCTAGCAATGTCCAAAACCAGAAAGTTAGCCCACCAGTTGTCCAAAAATGTGCATTATCTGTGCCCCCTTGAGGAGAAGGAGGGAAGATACTATGCCCCGGTCCGAGTACAGGGGCAGGGGACAATTTTGGCACTGGTAGACACGGGATCTCAAGCTACCCTTCTGTCCAGAAGGGCCTTTGATGAACTAAATGCAGGAAGGGGAGGGAATTACCAAATTCCTCTCACCTCACTTCCTGGACAACTCCAGAACTTTGACGGGAAGGAAATTCCCGTCGAGGGGACTGCAGACTTGGACATTAAAATTGGGCGACACAAGTTGAAACACCCAGTCATAGTTGTGACTCCGGAGGGCACCCCTTGTTTACTGGGGAATGACCTCCTGAGAAGGTTGTCACCCCTAATAGATTGCGTAAACAAGGTCCTCTGGACCCAGACTAGCCGACCAATAAAATTAAAACAGAGTGTCAACCATGTTAGTTTAAACGGCACATGCCACATGGTTGAACAAAAATCTGACCAAGTAGAATTTCACTTCCAGAATAGCCAAATTCCAGACGTGACAGTAATAGCAGTAGGACAACAGACTGGTGATGGAGGGTCATCTCTATTTCTGAAAATCAACCTTCCTTCCAGTTTAAGGTGGTATTCCACGCTGGAAGGAAACACTCTGAGATTCTATACTAATCCACAATCAGAAACTCCCACTCCTATAGTCCAGAAAGATGTGAAATCAGCTCAGAGCCTGGCTGATATTCAGCAAATTGGAGAGCAGTTGTTCATCCCTGTCCAATTAAATGATGGGAAGGACTCTGTTCTCGCTCGAGTGTGTGTGAACAACGGTAAGAGCTTCATCAGCGAAGCCATGTTCCGCCAACTCCCAAAAGATCCAGCCATTCCCACATTCAAACTGATTGACAAATGGGAAATGGACCTGGAAGCACCTAATTCCAAACATCTCCTGCCAAGCAGGTGTATGCTCAAAATCTCCATTGGCAACAAGAGCATAGTCCACAATTGTTGGGTCGTGCGAGACGTCACTGCCGCCTTTTACTTAGGCAGTGACATTCTCAATCGCTTTGCCATTAGTTTGGACCTAATAAACTTCAAAGCTTGGTCCCGATTAGCGGATAATCCCATGGGCTTTGATGATCCAGAAAAAGCATTTAGGTCAGCTCAATTGCTACCTTATGCAGTTGAAATTCAGATTAAAGAGGAAGTCACCATCCCAGAAAGGACCCGACAATTCTCCCTGGAAGTGAAAGCTAAAAGAGGACAATATTTGCAAAACCCTGATGCTTACATACATCTAAACGCTTCTCTCCAACAGCAAGGGTTGGGGGTAAACCCAACTCCATTAGTCAACATAGAACATGACACCATTCTAATAGAGGTGGATAACAGCGACTTAAAGAGTATTACTCTAGCCGCAGGCACCATTATTGGAATGGCGGTTGATGACCGACATTTTTCCATCGACTTAGTAAATGAACTGTTAGGACCAATCCCCAAGGACTGTTTTGACAGTGACCGTGAGGACAATACAACACCAGACAGGATTTTTACCCGGCATGGGGGGAACTTCCTGGTGTACACTTCTTGCCCTTATGGTAAGGAAGATGTGACTTGTGACTTCAGGAGGGATGAGGTGATTTTCCAGGTCCATGAGGGCTGCCTTTCCCACCTGAAGCCTCCAGTCCAAATCAGCACTCTGACCAGGGACTTCTCCACCCAGCTGGAGGAGGCCGCGGAGATAGCCAAACCAGAAGTCTTTCCAGGCTTCAGGCAGATGGTGGAAGAGAGAGTCAACCTAGCTGATGCCTGTGTGACTCTGGAACAAAAGCAAAAGTTGAAACAAGTTTTCTTGGATTTCCAAGATCTCTTTGCGGTAGACTCATATGACTGTGGCCGCACCGACATCCACACAACAACAATCCCCACGGACCCTGGCATGACTCCTGTGTTTGTGAAGCAATATCGCTTGCCTCTCGCATCAATGGAGTCCCTTACTGAAATAATTAAGAACCTTGAGTCCAGGGGAATAATCCGTCCAATCCACAGCACATTCAATAACCCGGTGCTGGGAATATTGAAGCCGAACGGCCAGTGGAGACTCTGCGTCGACCTCAGGGAGCTCAACAAACGGGTCCATACTTCCCGATGGCCACTGCCCTACATTGACCAAGGGCTGGCCCAGATCCAGGGGTCACAGGTATTCACTGCAATAGACCTGACCAATGGGTACTGGACCGTGCCTGTCAGTAGGGAGGACCAATACAAACTGGCTTTCACCTTTGGGGGCCAGCAGTACACATGGACCCGGACTCCCTTCGGATACCTCAACTCCGGCAATGAATTCAACATTTTCCTACATAAGGCCATGCCCGACCTGGGCGCGAGGGGTAACCTGGCTTATGTAGATGATGTCCTCATCAAAAGTTCCTCTGTGGAGGAACACATAGCGGAGATCCGTTATGTTCTGACGCAGTTGAGGGCCGCCGGAGCAAAACTTTCCTTTCAGAAAGCACAGTGGTGTAGAACCCGTGTTAATTTCTTGGGGCATTAGATTACTCCTCAGGGTCTCTGTCCCCAGGAAAAGAAAGTGGAAGCACTTCAGAAACTGAAAGACCCCACAACTCTGCGGGAACTAAGGAGCCTCCTTGGACTGACTAATTACAGCAGAAAGTTCATTGAGGGCTACGCAGAGATCACCAGACCCCTGATTCATCTCCTGAAGGGGGGGGTCAAGTGGGAATGGGGTCCAGAACAAGCCGAGGCAGTAAGACAACTCAAGAGAAGCCTCTCACAAGCGCCTTGCCTAGCTTACCCTGTCAGAAACAAGGAGTTCTTCCTGGAGACAGGGTTCTCTAATACGTGCTTGACGGCAGTATTATACCAAAAGCATGACAAGGTCAATAAAGTAATATCCTATGCGAGCAAAACTTTATCCTCTGTGGAGGAAAAATTCAACGATTGTGAGAAGGCACTCCTGGCAACGGTGTGGGCATTGAAGAATTACCGCCCGTTTATCCAGGGGGAACACATCATAGTGGAGACTCCACACCAGCCTCTGCAATATCTCGAAAGTGACAGAATCCGGGCCGGAAATGTGAGTAATTCCCGAATTACTTCCTGGATTCTGTCAATGCAAGGCTTTCCTGTGGAGGTCAGATATGGCCAAAACAAGAAGAGTCACCTCGCGCAAGGTCTGGCTGACTTGCATGATTGTGCCAGAGAAAACTGTCTCGAGGACGAAAGTCTAAAAGTCAAGGACAACACGGAGGCATACCTTAATTCCCCACACAAAGTCTTTGAAGAAGACAAGTGTGAGGGAATGCCCACTGTGTATGTGGATGGATGCTCTTACCATGTTGACAACAACGGGGAGAAAGAACTGGTGGCCGGCGTAGGGAATGCATGGGTGAATGAGTCCCCAGAACCCTCCGCTGGATACAAAATTGGTCCCCGAAGTAGTCAGGTGGCAGAATTGATGGCTGTGCATCAGGCCATCCTCACTGCTGTCCAGCATCAACTCCGCGAACTGGTCATAATCACAGATTCGGATTATGTACGGAACGGGTTCGTGGAGCACCTGGTTAATTGGAAAACCAGAGGCATGTTATGTGCTAATAACAAACCCTTGAAACATGGGAAGTTGATCCAAAACATTGATGATCTGGTCACCTCGAATGAGATGACCATCTATTGGAAAAAGATCAAGGGTCATTCCAAAGTAGAGGGACCAGACAAAACTGGAAATGACTTAGCTGATCAGCTGGCCAAAACCGGGGCCATCCAAGGGGATCTAATTGAGATTGAGTCCCTGTTGGGGGAAATCCAGGTCACTGCTATCACTAGGTCCCAGACAAATGCTCACAACGACCTTTCAATTGCACAATGGAGTAAGGAGACCCCTGATGCTGATTTGATTACCGCTCAGAAGGGGGATCCAATAATTGGTAAATTTTACCAGCACCTTGAGGACCCTGAGAACTTTCCCCTGACGGATACCGATTACATTGGGAAAGAGGACCTAAGAGTGTTGATGAAGTGTCCAAAAATGTTCCGGATCCAAGACGGTTTGTTGGTAAGGAAATCCAAAGCTGGCCACGATCAGTGGGTGGTTCCTACCTCATTCCGCAGCCTGATGTTAAGTCACGCCCATGATGCGGCCACCGCCGGTCATAGGGGGTTTCACACAACACTGGAAATCTTAAGAGAGGTTGCATACTGGCCACACATGGGGCAGGACCTCGACCAATACTTGAAGGGGTGTCTTGTGTGTGCACAATTTCAGCCATCCTCCCTCACGCACCGTGCGCCTCTCCAAAAGAGGGGGATGACACTGCCATGGTCAGATTTACAAATCGACTTTGTAGGCCCTGTGATTCGCTCTGCTAGGGGGAATAAGTACATGTTGACTGTGACATGCTTGTTTACCAAGTGGGTGGAATGTCTCCCAGCCCCAAATTGCAAGGCAGAAACGGCAGCTGCCTTGATGATTAACCACATCTTTTCTCGTTTTGGTCTACCTCAAAGGATTGAGTCAGACAGGGGTAGCCACTTCACCAGTGAAGTAATGACAAAGATGTGGGAGATACTGGGGGTCAAAAGGAAGTTGCATATTGCTTATAGACCAGCTTCTTCTGGGGCAGTAGAGAGATATAACCGGACAATTGTGAGCATATTAAAGAAGTTTGTGGCAGATTCTGGGCCAAGTTGGGATATCCGATTACCTCTGGTCCTAATGGCCATCAGATCTACCCCTTCATCTGCAACCAAAATGTCACCATTTGAGTTGATGACTGGGCGCAAGATGGTGCTTCCGCAGCATTTGCTCTACAGGACCCAAGAGCAGACACTGATAAATGCCTCCACAACTCATGAGTATGTGGAGAATTTAAGGAAACACCTTCAACATGCTTTTGCTTATGCTCAGCGGAATCTAGAAAGATCAGCTGATAGCATGAAGACCCATTATGACCTGAAAACTTCCAGGAAGGAATATCAGGTGGGAGACCGGGTCTATCTATACAACTTCCAAAGGAACCAGGCCAAGCAGCGCAAATTTTTGCCTACATGGAAGGGACCCTTTGAGATCATCGACAAGATCTCCCCTGTGGCCTACAAAATCCACATCCCCAAAGGTCCTTTGGCAGCGGGGGAAGACAAGTGGGTCCACATAAACCAGTTGAAGTGTTGCCATCCCAGGCACGCTCTGCAACAACTGGAGGAATCCTCTGGAATCCTAGCGGGTACTGTCTCAGACTAATTCAGTTCCAATCATAAAACATACCACATCTAGTCTCTAAAATATTGTGATTTGCATGAAACTGTCTCTTAGTTATACTGTTTTTTATTAAAATAAGAATGTAATGTTTCGTTATGATGAAATGCATATGCTGCCCCACTATCTCAACAGTGGTGGAAAAACGTCTATGAGTAGGTATTGCCGCTCTTCCTTTGTCGTCCTAGGAGAAAGAAAACCTGGAGACGGGCCAAGGAGGACGATCCAGAGACCGGGAGCAGAGACGCAATGGGCCGGGGTACCGCCCAATATTCCCATCAGGACCGGCGAGGAGAACCGATCGATCCACCGGATGGAGGAAAAGATGCTGAACTGTGCCATCTATTGGAAGAAGATGAGGAAACATCCCAGGTCTTGCGAGTCCCATCAGGAAACAGAATGGCCATCGCAAGAGGGGGGCTTGTGGGATGTTTTTACCCATGCATCCGAGCCCTACCTCAAAAACTGGGCAGTACTGGCGTTGAAAACATCATGATGGCCAGAACTTCCCAGAAGATGCCCAGGGAAGGGCATGAAGAATAGGCTGCCACCCATTTTGCCGATGTTATGGGCACAGAAGGGCACTGCCTAAAACCACCATTGGACTACCCGCACAGTAGTCTGAAACCATTGGGAATGGCAATGCTGATTGCCAAAAGCCACCTAGAATTGTGGGGAATTCATTTTTCTTGAATGTCAAATATGGCAAAATCATGGGCACAGAATTACTTTACTTCAGAAACACACCAATGCCATGTCCTGAACATGGACAATATACTCCATGTAATATCACTTGCTGAAATGAATCAATCTAAAAAAAATCCCAAGGAGGGATGCAGTAACCGCAAAATCCTGAGGGTGGCGCTGGCGGTCTAAACTCTGACAGGAGAGCTGTCTTGCAAAACTGTCTAGTGCAAAGAAAGGGGTCTCATTTCATCAAAAGTTCAAAGGGGTTGCCTGTCCTGAGAACTCTTGACACTTCAGAACTCAACACAAGAAGCCAGGAAATCACAGGGTTCTGTTAATTAAATGCAAAGTGGCTCCCTGGCCTCCTGATGTCAGCTTCCCAGAGACCACACAATGGCCCCTCTCCTCTGAAAGGAATATGTTGATTTTTACTGTTTTACTGTCAACAAAGGCCTGCCTGCCAGAAGACATGTGACTGACCCACCCAAGTCTTGGAGGCGGACTCCAACACTCTGAGGACTGAATTGAAAGTAAAATATATATTTTACAAAAACACTGATAACTCTTTGTAATCAAATGACATAAATGTATAACTTTGAGAGACTTAATTTAAAGAATGTACCTTTAATTCAAGCCCAAACTCCAAATTGTGGGATATTCTGGGACAAAACCCTGCTGTTTATTAATATTACAGACTCCCTGTTTCAGCTAGACAAACGAAAATGCATTGGTATGTGGGTAGATATGTGAGGAACAGTTGTATAAAATTTAATGAAGATCCAATGTTGTTTAGCACATTAAAAAGTGCTAAAAGTTGCCATTTTTGAATGCTAGCTCTTAGAAACAGCAGATTTGGGACAGAGTATACCTCATGTGATATGTGACATGGGTATGTAATTTCAAACAACTGTGTAACTGTGAAATATGTATTTTGATCATATATAAATTTGGGTGCACAGATGACAGGGGAGTTTTTTCAAGAGTTCATAAATGGCTGACATCACTCTGACACAACTTAGCTCCCCCAATCAGGGGAGAAATGAAAGCTGGACCAATGACAAGTGAGAGGGGCAAGTTTAGTTATGACCAACACACACACCCACTTGCAGAACATATAAATGGACCACTGAAACTTAGGTAGAGACATTCATTTCCATCTGCAGCGGGACGCTCTGCCGGAAAAATCCATACTTACCTCCATCAACCTTCAAGGAGCCAACACTTAGACTCCAAGATAAACAGAGACTACAGAACCTTAACCAAAAAGGCCACTGCCAGCAAGAGTATTTGTCAACAGGCTTGAAAATCTTTTTGCAACTGAACTCTTCAGACAGCCGGCTGACGCCGTCTGAATTTTGCCAAGAACTTTTGCAAGAACCCGGTGACAGAAATATCCAAAGAGAAGGCAGGACCCGACCCAGAGAACCGGTGCCTAGCAGAGACCAGGCCATTGTATCCAGAGTGCTGACCCCGATGCTGTGAGCAGTTCCAGAGGACAGGCGCTGTGAGCGGAACTCGGGAAGACCTGACCAGACTGAAGTCCGTGACCAAGTCGCTTTCCGGTTCAAAATCTCTTGTGAGTACTCAGCAAAACTCAGAACACATCTCTTAGTTAAAATCATATAATTCAATCCATTTTTAATCTAAGTAGAACTGCAGCTTAGCAATTGTGTTATTCTGCCATCATTTTTAAAGCTGAAAAAGTGTTGCGTTTAAAATTTGCAAAACCAAAAACGACCTTCACTAAATCGCTCATATCTCCGCGACGTTTGTCTTAGAGACTTGCAGTAACTTTCATCTGAAAGCTTAGAATCTTAGCTTTTAATCGCACCAAGAACCACATTCCTACCCCTTATAGTTTTACCGCAATCGCGGAACACGCATTCGCGAATTTTGCCGCGATTTGCAAATTTCTTCACGTGTAAAAATCTGCTGCTGCTTGCCTTCCATTTGCCAGAAATTCGTTTAACCTGCTAGTTACTCCTAGATACTTGCTAAAGTGAGCCTGGACTAATAATAACTTGATTTCACTCACCCTGAACCTCTAGAGGGAATTAAAAGCATTTTAGCATATTTTTCACTTCATTTCCAGCACATTTAAAAGCATTTGGGCCTTTGTTTTCAACGTCTGTAGTCTAAGTTGCTGGGTGAACTGAATCACATTTAATTGCATTTCTGAGAACTGTGTGCCTTCCTTCCATTTCCTTGCATTGCATAAAAGGGGGGGGGGGTGAATTGTACAAGAAAGTGATTACATTGTTTTTGCTGAAATCCTATCAAGTTATTTTCTGTACTGCATTTCATTCCACATTGCATCCATTGGAAACCATAAAAGTATTGTTGCTATCTTATCCATTTCATGTCAACTCCTTAGTGATTATCAAGAAGTGTGCTAGTGCCAGATTCTCCGTTGTTAATCTTTATCATACCAGATTAAGTGTGATATCCAATTATTAACTTATTATAAAGCGTGATATAATATATATTGTTTAAGTTATCAAATAAACCTTTAAACTTGCAAAACAGAACTACTTCTTGGCTCAGTGGGGTCAGGAGGATTCCAAGAGAGGGGTGTTATATAGGGGTAGTCATCCAGAACGCATGAACTGGACATAAAGTTATATCAATAAGGGTTTTCATTCAGTATTATAGACTAGGCGCTGACTTAGCTGTAGTGTTGAATTGAATCCTCTTACAGCCGCAATGCTGTCCATTTTAATCTCCATAGAGGAGCGGGAACTGGCGATGGCGGCCATGACATCCCGTAAAGAGAGAGGGTCTTCGCCTGTGGGGGAGTTTGGTTGTGTTGTAGGGCTCGCCGGTGCAGGGGTGGCAGCAAACGCAAATTGGTCCATGCTACTTTGTGTGGATGTTTTCTTTTGCCTATCCTTGCCCCTCTTTACGAAGGTTGTGAGCTTTATGCTGTGATGGAGGGATCGGCCCAGTGTGTCCCGGCCCAGGGATGGCACGCGGGGTGCAGTGGAGTCCGGTATTGCCACGTATGCAGAGTCCTGATGGGTGTCCCCTCGCGGTGTGCTGTATTTCACCCTTTTTCCCCCCTTGTAATGGGTCAGTCGAGTGGTAGTTGAAGTACCAGGTCGGTTTCCGTTGGAGGCGGGGGTTCTTCCCGCAGCAAGTAGATGATAGTGGGGTAAGGGTTCCCCAAGAGGGCCTACAGCTCCCGGTGCTTTACAGCCCGCGTCTTCAACAGGCATCAGGGATCATTCATAGGAGTAGATCAGTGTGTGGGGGCCCCTCTTACTTGCACTGTTTTGAGGTCATAGGTCATCTGGGTGCAGCTCTTCCTCTCCTCGGATCTCCCGTCACACGGCCCTACGGTCAGGGAGCCGGAGCGCGCCCCACCCAGGAGCCCAGCAGGCAGTACGTGTGTCCGCGAGCGGCGCGTGGACTCAGGGAATAAGAGCAACCCGCCACCAGGATCGCAGGAGGGACTGTCCCCTTCTCTCTGCCGCTCGAGCATCGCACCTTTTTTCAGCACGTACCGCTGCGGCAGATCGGCCCCGTCAGGACCCTGGTTTCTCCACTGGTCCTCAGCTTGTGGGCGTTCGTGGGCCCGGCAGTTTCCGCCCTCCAGCGCTCGATCGTTTTCCAGGGGAAGCCCCCAGTGTAGGCTTCTTCACTGCGTTGCGCAGCATTTGGTCGTCACGGGCCCCTCCGGCGGGTGGATGGGAGCTACTCCCAGGGGGCGGTGGCCATCTTGGATGTGCAGCTACAGGGGAACCGGGCCTCGATGTCCTGCGGATTTCCTCTGTCTTCCTGGCTGGGCGGGCGTTATAGACTCGGTCGACCGGAGCCCACCGCCTCACAGGTTCAATAGAAGTGCTTGGTAGGCATTAAATCCCCAGGGATCAGGATATAAATGGAGGATTATTTTGGCACTTGCGGGAGCTCCCGAAGCTCACGTCCGAATTGTTCGCTTGCTGGCCACGCCCCCCCATTGGCACCATTGTTAATGGTGCCGTTGCTTCCGTGACGGGTCTGTCTACCGTGGCCGCTGTGCCCGGCAGGGTCAGACCTGTCGGGTATGGCGGCTCCAGCAGGCAGACCTGTAATATGCTGGTCCGGAAACAATGGTGCTGGTAATCTTACCGGCATCCTTGTTTCCGGACCGGCAGGGTCAGAATGATGCCCATTGTTCCTACTCTGTTACTTAGTGCCATGTTACACTTCAGGACGAGGAAAGTTTATTTAAACATACTAAACCTCCACTCCTGGAGCCAGATTGTCAAAATGTTACCTATCTGCAAAAACATTAGAGCAAAAAGTATTTAGCACCAGTTTTGCTGCTTAGATAACACAGAATGGAGAAAACAGGTTTGGTCTCCGTTTAGTATTATCTAAGGGCCTCATTACACGGATGGCGGTGAACCATGGCGCTAATAGCGCCATGGTTCATGCCGGTAAAATACCAGCACTGCCTTGGTGGAAAGGGGAATTACCGCCCTATTCCAAGGTTGGCGGGGCGGTAATTCCCCCTTCCACCATTGCCCTTCCCAATTCCCATTTTTGCCCCATAGGGCTCTATGTGAATGGGGAAGGTGCTAATTACGGTACCGCAAATTGCGGTACCGTAATTAGCTCCCTGGTCCCTTTGCGGGTTGGTTTTTAACGCCCGCAAAAAGCAGGCGTTAAATTCCCCAACCCGCAAAGGGACCTCGTAGTAAGGCGGTAAGGCTTTACCGGTACCGGTAAAATACCGGTACCGGTAAACCCTTACCGCCATCCATGTAATGAGGCCCTAAAAATGTTTTCTGTAGGAAAAAAAGGAAATAGACTAATGCATTTGCTATGTTTGCCGAGTAGCAGGAAAGAAAGACAGGAAACACATGTCATCACGCAGCAGACAGAGCACACAAACAGTTTGATTCTTTTTTGCTCGAGTGCAAACGTTTTTAGATAATACCGATTGTGGCAACTCCTGTTTGCTCCATGCTGTATTAATTAACTATTTGCTTAGTTCTTACCTCTGCTGTCTTGGATAACTGGCCCAGCATTTTTGCAAGAGAAAAAAGTAAAATAAGAATTGCAGGCATGAAGCAGCTAAATAAAGCTCATGGCAAAGGTACAATAGTGTCAATAGTAGTACTGCATTGTGTACACTACACAGCTCTGAGCACTTTAGCCCAATCTACCTGCACATGAAATCCTAATATTCAATCACCACTTACCAGCTCGAAGTAATGGCCTGTGGCCCAAGTTATAGGTCGAGCAAATCAAGGGCTTTAACACTGGGTCCGACCCATTCCTGGCCTGTGAAGCCCGCAAGAGTGGATAATTATTGCTATTACCACCCTGGGATTATTAACCTGGGTGCTAGGGTAGGGCCTGAGTGGGCAAGGCCCACTCACAATCTGTAAAGGCCAATTCAGCAGCGCTTTGTGGGCATTTACAGATGTTAATGTCACTGTGTTGGGCCCAACTACACTAGCCTCAGGTCCCACTAGTTAGACAATCCTGGCTACACTTCTGGCTGCTGATTGTAATGTATTTGCTTGAATCAATGGGTCGTACCCATGACACGTTTGTTTGTTTGTTTGTTTACTTGTTTATTCATTTGGATTGAGCGCTGGACCAGAGGGTATCAGGGCGCAGAGGTTACAAGAGGATTCAAAGCTTAGTTACAGGGATAAATACAGGCAAATATACTAGGAATTGCAGTTGTACAGTGATATCAAGACATAGAGGAATGCAGTTAGATAGTCACACGAAAGACAAGCAGTTGGCCATTTTACTATGTTTCAAAACAGGTGGCAGAGATTACTGGTCGTGGGCTGTGAGCCAGTTGATGAATTTCTGTCTAAAGTGCGTATACGGTTGGTCTCCTCGTACCAGTGGTAGCAGAGAATTCAACAACTGAGCAGCTTTTATGGGAAAACTGCAGCCCCCCACTTTGGACAATTTAGTTCTAGGGACATTGAGGCAGTTGGAGTTAGCTGATTTTGTGGGTCTAGTTGAACGTTTTCTGCAAAATGTTTCACTGAGGTAGAGAGGGGCAGCGTTGTTCAGACATTTATGGGTGAGTGAGGCAGTTTTAAGAAGAATTGTATTGCTTGTGGAGAGCCAGTTATTTTGTCTTCTGATCTCGGAAATGTGCTCTCTTCTTGTGATGCCCAGGGCGGCTCTAAGGGCATTATCCTGCAGAATTTAAAGTCTCTTTGTAATGTACTTATTGGAGCCGATGTAAAGAGCGTTACAGTAGTCCAGTTTTGAAAGGATGAGAGCTCTGGCGAGGGTCATACAACTGTCGCTGGATAGGAATGCTTTCCCAGCTCTAATGAGTTTGCATGTGTATGCTGTAGGAGATGCCATGGAGTTAACTTTTTTTGGCGAATGAGAGGGTAGAGTCAAGGTAAAAAACCTGTGGTTTTTACCTCTGTAGCAACTTTGATAGAGTTACCTTCGATCATAAAGGAGGTGTATTTCAGCCTTTGTTTTTTAAGGTTGGGAGTAGTGCCCAGAATAATGAGTTCAGTTTTGTCCTCATTCAGGCATAAACCATGGACTGCCATCCATGCTTGGATGATGAGGAACACCCGGTTCACCAAGGCCAAATCCTTCTCATAATCACCGGAAAGTGGTAGGAGAATCTGAGTATAATCTGCATAGTTAGTGTAGGTGATGCCAAGATGGTCCAGATCGTCGAAAAGGGGCTTGGTGAAACTATTGTACAAGGTGGGAGAAAAACAAGATCCCTGGGGTACTCCACATGTGATGGGGGTAGACTCTGCGGCCACTGAGGGTGAGAAGATTCTCATGGTCCTATTGCTTAGAAATTATTCAATCCAAGTAATGGCTTCCTTGGAGAAATGTGCAGCTGAATTTAGGTGGCTACATAAGACCTTGTGGTCCACAAGGTCAAATGCAGCTGAGTGATCTAAGAGGTGTAGTAGGGCTAGTTTCCCTTAATCCCTGAGTTCATCTATTTGCGCCTTGGGGTCAATTAGGGCAGTTTCAGTTCTGTGTTGTGGCCGGAAGCCTGATTGACGCACTCCTAATAGATGGTTATGTTCCAGGAATTTCTGGATTTGTATGTATGCTACCTTATCTTTAATTTTAAGGAGAAACGGCACTGTGGTGTATTGATTCAAGTAAATGCTCACCTAAAATACTTGGAGTCCCACCTTCCATTTCCATGGTGGCCTGGGATTATGTGAGGAGCGGCCCAATACCACTGTAAAATCATAGGTGAGTGGTTGCCAGGTGAGGAGGAACAGAGAGGGGTGTAAATTGGAGGGAAGATGAGGGGGGAGATGGTGGAAAGGATGTGAGTGCCGTGCAAGCTTGCTCCGAAACCAGGGCTTGGATCCTTTGATTCAATCCGGGGTTGGAGCAGCCGGGGTTCTAATAAGGCATCCTGCACACACTGAACCGGGATATACACAACCGGAAATCTTCAGCAAGGCTGAAGATCAGGTGATCCCATTCACAATAGTCATGTAAAACCCCCTTAGGGTATCCTGGCCCGTGAGTCCAGAGAAAATGGCATGTCCTATTTCTCCATGCTAGGGTCTAAACCCAGGATCCCTGCCTGTTCTGCTCAAGGTAAGCATTTGCAAAACCTACCATTTTCTATCCCCATTCTTACTCACACATGCAACATGCACACAGTGCCTTTGGACACCTAACACATTCAGCCTCATCAGTAACCCAATCACGCCACCCAGTTGATGCTATCCAAACACTCATGTTCAAATACCCATTGCACATTTCACAGTACTCTAATGGCATTCCTAATGCACCAAAAGCTCTGAAAATTCAAATGTCCTCTTATATTAGAGCAAGGAAGACTGAGTCAAGAAAACCTGTGTTCTCTGCTGTCTGAACGAACTGCAGTTTAAAACTGGGAATCAGACAAACACGCATTGGCTCTGTAAGTGATTATTTTATTTAGATCAGATGAGGTACCATGGTCGAGTCCCTGAACTCTGGATCCACAGCGACTCAGGTTCACGATGATGTGCAGTAAAACCAGAGTTTGGCGGTAATTCAACAGTAAATCTGACGAATTACTGCCAAACTCATTTACCTGTGTCTGCTGTGGCCCGCTGGAGGACTGCTGGTGAGGGCGATCGCCATACGGGGCAGAACGATACAAAGAGGTACGTCTTGGTCTGGGTGCACTACCTACCTCTCAACCGATTGCTGATTTTATTTTGGCTGTGTTTTGTGTTCCAGTATTATGTAATCCTTGCCAAATGCACAGTGATCCAGTGACCAGCGATTCTTGTCCACTTAAATATGCCAGGCAAGATTGTAAATCGCTCTAAAGCATATAATTTGTGTAAGGACAAGCCATATATAAAGGCAAATACACATACATGTGCCACTAGCATGCAGCAGTCTGGTCCCGCACCCTTTGACTCCTCTGAAGTTGTAAAAAGGATGCTGCCTGAGAAATGTGCCCTGGGGCATATTACATCATACTTTGGGACTGAACCTGTGCAGAATATTAAGAGGACACATGAAGTATTGATTTGCTAACTGCTTTGATCGATGAAGATCCCTTTCGGGGTGAGAATCGATCAATGTCTGCGATTGACAATAGCCACTCCCTGCCTGCTCTCTGTTATTCATTACAAGGGATTGTTCATAAGCCCCCGGGTCATAACAACTTAGTGGTACAACCCGAGGAAGTTCCAGCTATGATTCGGCCACGTTCATCTTCGGGGGTCCCCCTGGTTGACAAATCACCAAGGATGTCATTGACCCCTGACTTATTCCCTGCTACCGAAGTAGACCTGCCTGCAGGGGAGGCGTAAGAGGCTGTTCACCTGAGTTCGGTAAACACAAGCATTGGAATCTGCGCACCCGATCATAATGTTGGGGCAATGCACTTTGCTGTAAAAATCTTGCTCAAACTCTTTGGCCGCAAATATGAGGACTTGCAACGTCAGGGCGCGACTTTGCAACTTTTGCTGTCACAGTTTGGGCAATACCAGATGGGGGTTAAGTTAAATCAGCCCTTAAACACTGAAGAAAATGGCATCTCTAATGATATATAGACGGCAGGGGCTGTGCAGGGGCCTGTGGCTGATGATACCAATTGTTGCCCTAACTCTTATTTGGTAGGCTGTACTGTTGAGGCCCCCCCCCCCTTATTTATAAATCTTGCAAAGAACGGCGTGGATTAAAGCGGGTAGCTCAGCCCACGGTAAACAATGTTTAGCATTGCAATTAGCAGTGGCTGAAGTTGGTGACAGCCCTTTGAATTCTACAACAGTAGGACACACACAAAAATCCAAAAAGTAGAACAGAAGAGAGTCTTGCCGGAAGGCAAGACAACGGGAAAGTGTGGGCACTTCGACCAGTTGGCTTGAGAAGGAGGTGATGGATGCACCGGTGGTGAATGTGGATGCATCACCTGTCGGGAAACCACTACCACTGTCTACAGGAGCTAACCCACAGTTCAGTCTGGTTGAGCCAGTTATAAGTAGTGTAGCCCCCCATGGTTGATGTAATGGGTCATGAAGAGCTTGGCCATAATTCAGCCCAACTGAAAGAGCCTCTAGTATTGGATCTGCTAATCCTGAACCTTTCATTGGAAAAATCATCTTGGGATTACAAACATCTGAATCGACCTGCAGTATTGAAATGATTGTCTTTGAGGATACTTAAGTCTACTGATGTCAAACAATCAACAGTGAAGGGAAGACAATAAACTAGACTCCACTGTTGTCTAGCGGACACAGCTGCTTTGATACGCTCTCACAAACTGACTTTTAGATCTCTTAGTTACGATCTGGATACCAAGACTATTGAAGCAATTCCATCTAATTGTTGTGAGACGTGTATGAAAGAACAGCACAGGGGTCAATGCATTCATCCTCACTGTGAGGTGGTCAAAGAGGCAACAGAATCAAGGGAGGATCCTATTCTAGTAATGAGACCCAGCCAACAAGAGGTTTACACAGCAAATCAAAAGAAAACTACATGTCCCAGAAACCACCACGAGAAACAAAACCAAGGAGGGGGCAGAGACAGAATTAAAAAGGGAAAACGGCATAGGTACAACCCAATCATACAGCATGGAAATAGGTGTACCAGAGATTGGCACTGGTATAATGCAGTCAGCCCACATGTAGATCGGTGGCCCCAGAGACATACAGGGTGGGGTCAAACAGTGCATGAAACTGGGTGGACTGAGGAAAGAAAACGCCCTGCAGGTGTGGGGAATGGGAGGGAAAACTGGCTGGAGACTGAAGGGAGGGAGGGGAGGAGCAGAGAGGGGCTTAAATGCAGCAACGGAGAGCTCACCAGGTGTTTCTGATTACAGCTGCAAGCCGAGCCGGAGACCAGAGAGGAATGGAAAGGTGATTGTGACTGGGCGTACTAGAAGGCTCAGTGAGAGGCACAGGGGAGATCCCTATCAGAGGCGGACTCTCTGAGGAGAAGCGCCAGCCGTCAACCGTTAATCAAGGACTGTGCCTTCCATGTGGATTTTTGTTTTCTCAACCCAGTGAACAGAGGGTGAGTCAGTCCGTGGAGAAAAAGAATTAAGTTGACTTTATTTTCCCTTTTAAAGATGCGAGAAGACAAGTGGAGCTTCTTTTGAACTCTGGACTGCATTAACCCTTTCACGGAAACCAAACCTCATGAAAACTAATACTGTTTGATGTGCACAAGGAGAGCTGTTGTTTAAGTTAACACCGCAATAAATCTTAAAATTGCTAAACCTACATCCGACTACAGCCTACTATTTTACAGTGGTGGCAGCGGTGGGATTCAAGGGAACGCCCAAGCAGAAGACATGGAAGCTGTGATAAAGGCACTCGCAGAAGGGCAACAGCAGCTGCAGCAACTTTTACAAGTGCAAAGTCACCAGGCGCAGGCGGACAGACAAGCCCTCCAACAGGCCATACAAGTGCAAAGTGCTGCCCAAGAGCAAGGACGGGAAGCTTTAAGAATACTGGGAGAAGCAGTGGCCACGAACCGGACGCATCCAGTAATACCGCCTACGGTATTACAAAAATACCAAGTAGGAGAAGACCCCAGTTTTTTCTTCGTAAATTTTGAGGGAATAGCTAGAGCAGCCCAATGGCCACAGGACAGATGGGCTTTCTATCTGGCTCCCTTGCTCACAGGGGTAATGCAGGGGGCATACCAAGCGGCTAACCCCACCGGAGACAATCCTTACCCCGAGATTAAAAAAACTGTTTTGGAAAGACTCGGCATGGATGAAGAATCCTACAGGCTCAAGTTTCGAGAAACCCGATTGAAACCAGGTGAAAGTCCAAGACAATTGTTCTACAGAGTACAAGATTTGGCGGAAAAATGGCTGCAAACAGGCACAGCCACAATAGGACAGATTAAGGATAAAGTAATGATGGAACAGTTCATTGATGCCTTACCAGGACCAATTCAGAGGTGGGTGAGGCAACATCACCATCTATCACTGGCCGAGGCAATAGACGTGGCAACAGCATATCAGAAGGCAGGGAGCACCCAACCTTTCCCGGCCACCCAATTGAGACCAAGTGTGGAAACTTCCCAAGTACGTATCGGAACCTATAAAGGACCAGGAACCGAACCCAGGAACAAGGCCGAAACCCGACCCACTAATGGGGCTGGCTTAAGCAAAGGACAGGCACCCCAATGTTTTGAGTGTGGAGAGTGGGGGCATATTGCACGTTTCTGTTCCAAAAAACCAAAAATTGAACCAATGGAAATCGGATCCATACAAGCGCAGGAATACCGAAGGAAACGACTGCCTTACGTGATAGAGGTCACAGTCGATGGACATCCCCGTTAAGCAATAATGGACAGCGGAAGCCGACAGACGGCCATACAGCCCCATGTGAGCGAGCAGGATAGCGAACAGGTGAGAACCATTGACATAAAGTGCGTGCATGGGGATGTAAAAGGGTATCCATCTAAAGACATTGTGTTGGGAATACAGGGGCAGGAGATGCCAATCAAAGCCGCCGTTATTCCTACCTTGCCCGCTCCGGTGCTAATAGGAACAGATCTACCTGAATTCGATAGATGGTTGAGAGAAGCCCCGTTTTCAAAAACAGAACTATTGGGGGCATATAGTCGGGAAAAATTATCTAAGGCCCAGAAAAGGAGAAACCGAGTGAATCAGGAAGCGTATAAAGACATTTCCATTATAGACTGGAAGGTGGGGGACCATATGCCTTCATTTCGAACAGAAACAGGGCTGGATGAAACGTTAAAAAGGGCCAGGGAACAAGCTCTAGACACTAGTGGGGTCCAACCTCCTACTCCCTACTTTAAAGAGAAACAGGGGTTAATCTATCGAGTAACCCAAGGATCTGATAACATAATGAAGGAGCAATTGTTGGTTCCCCAGTCCTACAGGAAAGGGCTGATTCAGCTGGCACATGACCACACCACAGGGGGACATCTAGCTGAGAACAAGACCATAAAAAGGGTGTTGCAAAATTTCTATTGGCCCGGAGTTTATGCTAAGATAACCAAATATTGCCAAGAGTGTGATATATGTCAGAAAACAAGCCCCCATATTCCAGCACGAGCACCTTTACAAAGAATGCCATTGATCAAAGAACCATTTCAGAGGATAGGGCTAGACATTGTGGGTCCAATGGAGCCTACCAGCCGAGGATACCGGTTCATACTAGTGGTGGTGGACTATGCCACTAGATATCCAGAAGCATTTCCATTAAAAGGAATGTCTGCCAAACAAGTATGTGATGTACTTTTACCCTATTTCGCTAGAGTGGGGATTCCCCTGGAGATTGTAACAGACCAAGGACGTAATTTTATGTCAAACGTTATGAAAGAAGTATGCAAGACCCTTGGCATCAACCATTTAAGGACCTCGGTGTACCATCCACAGACTGATGGGTGGTGGAAAGATATAACAAATCCATCAAACAAATGATAAAAAGAGCAACCAGCCCCACTGGTCTGGGGTGGGAGAAAGTACTGCCATGGGTATTGATGGTTTTACGTGATACACCTCAATCCTCAACAGGGTATTCCCCATTTGAATTATTATTTGGGAGACAGCCAAAATCTATCTTGGGATTACTAAAGGACACTTGGGAACAGCAGGAAGAAACAACCCTAACGGAATATGTGAATGAACTAAGGGATCACCTGGGAAACCTCAGAGACTATGCTCAGGAAAACCTGGGGCGAGCTCAAGAAACGCAAGAAAAGTATTATGACAAAGGAAGCATACCTAGGACGCTTAAAATAGGAGACAAAGTGCTGGTGTTATTACCCACTCACACAAACAAAATGCTCGCTCAATGGAAAGGCCCATATAGTATAACAAAGGTGTTGGGTCCAGTTAATTATGAGGTGGAGCAACCAGATAGACAAAACAAACATCAGAACTATCACATTAATTTACTCAAGTTGTGGAAAGAAAGAGACTCAGCAATATTGTGTACGTCTCTAGTAGAGATGTCGGTCCCGGAACAAATGGTCACACATTCGGCTGGTAACCTACGAGATGTGGGCTTGGGGGAACAATTAAGCGACACCCAAAGAATTGAATTATTTGACACCCTGGGCCCTGTACAAAGACATTTTCGAGTCTACCTGGAAGGACTCATATGGCTACTCACTCAATCCCAACCGAGGCAGGCAAGATTGTACGCCTCCGACCCTATAGAATCCCTGAAGCAAAAAGAGGGGAAATAGCACAAGAAATAGAGAGCATGCTGAAACTAGGTACCATTATTCCCTCCAAGAGCGCATGGTGTTCACCGGTGGTACTAGTACCCAAACCAGATGGTACCACCCGATTCTGTATGGACTTTAGGCAACTAAACGCCATTTCCAGATATGAAGCCTACCCTATGCCCCGAATAGATGAGCTAATAGAAAAACTGGGGGCTGCATCCTTTTTCAGTACATTGGACCTAACCAAAGGATATTGGCAGATACCGCTCAACCCAGCGGATCAGGAGAAAACAGCCTTTGCAACACCTCAAGGTCTATTTCAGTTTACGGTGTTACCATTTGGGTTGCACGGGGCTCCTGCCACTTTTCAGGCATTAATGGATAAGGTACTAAAACCTCATGAACTATACGCAGCTGCCTATTTGGATGACATAGTCATTTTTAGTAAAACCTGGAAGGAACATTTAGAACATCTAATCAAAGTAATTACGTCCTTACAAGAGGCAGGACTGCATATCAACCCTAAGAAAACCAAGCTGGCAGCCAAAACTACCAAGTATCTGGGTTATTCAGTAGGAGGTGGAGTAATCACACCGTTGGTGGACAAAATACAGGCTTTGAAAAAATTACGAATACCGGAAACCCGGAAAGAGATCCGAGCCTTCCTAGGGTTCGTAGGGTATTATAGAAGATTCATACCGCATTTTTCTACCATAGCAGCACCACTGACAGACGCCTTAAAAACCAACCGGCCACTTCAAATCAAGCCAGAAGCTGTGCAAGCTTTTCACCACTTAATTCAACTAATATCAACCCAACCGGTTCTACACTGCCCAGATTTCTCAAAAGCCTTCTATTTACAGGCTGATGCATCAGGATGTGGTCTAGGTGCCGTGCTATCCCAAGGATCAGAACAAGACCTCTGCCCAATAGCCTTCATCAGTAGAAAACTCCTCCCACACAAGATACCATACTCCACCTTAGAAAAAGAATGTTTAGCGATAGAATGGGCCGTTGAATCTCTTTGTTATTATTTACTAGGTCGAAAGTTTACCATCTTTACAGATCATGCCCCTCTTCGATGGCTAGCCACACAGAAAGACTCAAACCATAGGGTCCTTAGGTGGTTTTTAAAGCTTCAACCCTATCATTTTGTTACAGTACATAAACCGGGAAAATATCAGCTAGTAGATGATTACTTGTCCAGGGCCTTGAACATGCCCGAATGGCCTAGTTCCCGGGGGGGAGTATGTGAGGTGGTCAAAGAGGCAACAGAATCAAGGGAGGATTCTATTCTAGTAATGAGACCCAGCCAACAAGAGGTTTACACAGCAAATCAAAAGAAAACTACATGCCCCAGAAACCACCACGAGAAACAAAACCAAGGAGGGGGCAGAGACAGAATTAAAAAGGGAAAACGGCATAGGTACAACCCAATCATACAGCATGGAAATAGGTGTACCAGAGATTGGCACTGGTATAATGCAGTCAGCCCACATGTAGATCGGTGGCCCCAGAGACATACAGGGTGGGGTCAAACAGTGCATGAAACTGGGTGGACTGAGGAAAGAAAACGCCCTGCAGGTGTGGGGAATGGGAGGGAAAACTGTCTGGAGACTGAAGGGAGGGGAGGAGCAGAGAGGGGCTTAAATGCAGCAACAGAGAGCTCACCAGGTGTTTCTGATTACAGCTGCAAGCCGAGCCGGAGACCAGAGAGGAATGGAAAGGTGATTGTGACTGGGCATACTAGAAGGCTCAGTGAGAGGCACAGGGGAGATCCCTATTAGAGGCGGACTCGCTGAGGAGAAGCGCCAGCCGTCAACCATTAATCAAGGACTGTGCCTTCCATGTGGATTTTTGTTTTCTTAACCCAGTGAACAGAGGGTGAGTCAGTCCGTGGAGAAAAAGAATTAAGTTGACTTTATTTTCCCTTTTAAAGATGCGAGAAGCCAAGTGGAGCTTCTATTGAACTCTGGACTGCATTAACCCTTTCACGGAAACCAAACCTCATGAAAACTAATACTGTTTGATGTGCACAAGGAGAGCTGTTGTTTAAGTTAACACCGCAATAAATCTTAACATTGCTAAACCTACATCCGACTACAGCCTACTATTTTACACTCACCTATGATTAATGCACAAGGTTGGGAATGGCTGAAGAGTGCTCTTCCGCAGCAAAGCACCACCTCCATTATCAGATGTGATAGGGACACCAAGCAAACTATGGGGGGTGGATTAGCATTTATATTCAAGAGTTCACTCAACCTTAGAGCCGCCAACACCCTCCAGTTGCCATCAGCTGAACTACTCTCCATTAAACTGCCAATTTCACCCAACCACACCGCCTCAGTGCATCTCATATACAGGCCACCCGGCCCCTGCGCCACATTCCTAGAGGACATCTCATCCATCCTAGCCTCCTGCACCAAGCCCAAATCTCAAATCATCATACTTGGCGACATCAACCTGGGATATCAGGACACAAATGATACCAAAGCCAATGACGTAGCTAGTGTTCTGGCTGATTTCGGCCTCACCCAACATGTTAATGAACCCACCCATATTAAGGGTCGCACCCTTGACTGGGTCTCTGACATGAGCTGGGCACTAAAGGTTACCTCTGCTACACCTTGTGTGTGGTCTGATCACCATAAAATAATAGTCTCCATTAACTCTAGTCCACCCGTTGACAAACCCAACCTAGCCTTGCCCACTTATACACGAAACAAGAAGGATATTACGGTTGAGAAACTACTCCCCCTTATCCTCCCATTACTGAACAAGGCCTCCTCCACCTGTTCTGACCTGACTGTCCTAGTTGATACTTATAACCGTGCCATGTTAAAAGCTCTCAACACTATCGCCCCACTCAAACTGCGCAAACAGAAACCTTGCAAACATCTTAACTCCTGGTTCACCCCTCACTTACGTGAACTGCACTTAGCTAAAAGAAAAGCCGAGTCACATTGGAAAAGCTCTCCCACTCTAGTCAATAGAAACAACCTTACTACCGCCTCACTCACGTACAAGGAAGCTAACCTTGCTGCTAAAAAAGAAGTGAACAATGTCAGGATTACAAAAGCTCAATCCAACACAAAGGAACTCTTTAAGATCCTTAAGGAACTAGAATCCCCAGTCACTCCATTGGATACTTGCACCCCAGACGCTGAATGGTGCGCCAATATACAAAAAGCACTTCTAAACAAAATTGCCATGCTCCAAGACAAAATCAATATAAAAAAAGCCACCTCCTGGACTCAGCGGGCAACCCCCAGTCCTACAATACCCCAGTCCTGAAGCACTCATTCAAACATTTCAGCTCCTCACCCCTCAATATCAAGGAAGTTGAGAACATCATCTTGAAGCTTAAGCCTTCCAATTGCCAAGGTGATGCCTGCCCGGCGCCGGTCGTAAAGGAAGCGGCTCATGACCTCGCTCCATTCATTACCTCATTTATCAATTCCTCTTTCAAATCAGGTACGTACCCGACAACCTCAAGGATGCATGGGTCATCCCTCTAATTAAAAAACCTAACCTTGACCCTAGCAATCCTTCAAACTACAGGCCCAAAACCACGGTGCCTTACCTACTCAAAATCCTGGATCGTGCAGCCTACCTCCAAATACAGGATTACCTTGATACTAACAACCTGCTAGGGCTTAGACAATCAGGCTTCCATCCTAGACATGGTATGGGGACAGCCCTGATCGACCTGAAAACCCAAATTGAGGACCTGAAAGATAAGGGCAAACAAGCACTCCTGCTTCTCCTTGACCTCTCTGCGGCTTTTGACTTGGTCGATCACCAAATCCTATGCCATCATCTTAAAATAGCCGCTCACCTCTCTGATGCAGCTACCTCCTGGATCAGCTCCTTCCTGGCAAATAGATCCATGAGGGTCTTCTCACCTTTAGCTGCGGCTGACCTAGCACATGTTCCCTGCTGAGTCCCACAAGGCTCTTGTGTATCACCCACGTTGTACAACGTGTTTACTAAACCGCTCTTTGATATTCTCGACTATCTGGGTGTCTCCTACACAAATTACGCAGACGACACCCAGATACTCATCCCTATCACTGGCGACTATGTAACCGATGTCAACACACTCAACTCAGTTTACTCAGTCATCCAGACCTGGATGGCACACCATGGGCTTTGCCTTAATGATGAGAAAACTGAGTTACTCATCCTAGGTTCACAGTCCAAACTCACGAAACTGGACCCCAAATACAACTCCTTCATTATTGATGGAACATCACTAAAACACTGGGAATTTACCTAGACTCCACTCTCTCTCTCAATAGACAAATCAACTCAGTTGTCTCAGTGTCATCAAACACGTGTAAACTCATCACAGCCTGTCGCCCCTTCCTGACAACGGCTAATTGCCTGATTTTAGCCAGAACCCTCATCATGTCCAAAATTGATTATTGTAATGCCCTCTATCTAGGGACTAGTCAAAGAAACCTGGACAAACTCCAGGTCACCGAGAACAATGCCATTAGGGTTGCTCTCAACATCCCTACGTTCCCACATCTCATCCACTAGGCGCAACTTACACTGGCTTCCCATCACACTTCGCATCTCCCTCAAAGCACTTGTGCTAACCCACAAGGCACAACATAATTCTGCACCTGCTTACCTGTCCATGCGTTTCACACAACATACAGCATCCAGACCCCTGAGATCTGCACAGGCGCATACTCTAACCATTCCTAGCTTCAAGCTTCAGACAGCTAGAGGCTCGAGCTTCCCTGTCCTGGCTACTAAGCTTTGGAACTCCCTACCTCATGATCTTAGGAATGTGCCAGCCATACAATCCTTCAAAAACAAATCTAAACGCTGGCTATTCGAACAGGATGCACTGGCCTCCACTTTGTAATCATGCTGCGTTCTCTCACAAACTGGTTACTCGCTTTATGTACTGTATATTTGACCTTTTCGCCATTCCGTGATTTACTCGTGCTCTTATTTTTGATGTAAATATGTCTATACAATGTAATTTGTACCTATGTCTGTAACACTTCTCTTGTAATTTGTACCTATGTCTGTAACACTTCTCTGTAACCACCTTTTCCAAACATGCGCCCTGATGCCCACAGGCAGGGTGTGCAATACAAATAAACAAATACAAATACAAATACCTCGAGATGAGACCTAAAGCTTCTGCGTTGGAATACTAGAGGCCATCACCATTTCCTTTCTGCAGAGGGCTCTTTATCTTTATTGTTGGAGCATGATATCATTATGTGCCAAGAGACTTGGATTTTTGTGATACATCAAGTGATGGCAAAGAAGGATGCCTTGTGGAGGCCACCTGGGGGCCTCATTGTTGAGGTACAGCAAACCACGAGATCTCAGATATTTGGTACTAATATTTATGAAGACAATGGGGGTCATTACGAGTTGAGTGGTAAGGGGTTAATGGCGCCGGTAAAGGTGCCGGAGCCGTCAACCCCTTACCGCCCCATTACGAGTCACCCTTAGCGGGACACGCGAGCAGACCAGGGTGCTAACAACGGGCCTGTTATTAATGGGCCCGTTGTTAGCACCCTCCCCATTCCCATTGAGCCCTATGGGGGCTCGAATGGGAATGGGGATGGGTTCCTTGAATGAGGAATTACCGGGCCCTCCAAGGTCGGAATGGCCCGGTAATTCCTCATTCAAGGAACCCGGACCCGGCACCTGGTAAAGGGGTAGCCATGCCGCTAACAGCGGCATAGTTACCTCCTACCTTGTAATAACCCCCAATGTCATGGCCGTGGAAGTGAATTTGAAATCTGAGCATGAAACCAAAGGTTTGCTTTGGATAAAATTGTATGATCCTCTGGGGTCATACTACAGAAAATATTCTTGCATTTATTGATGATGTTTGTGTGGGTTTGAGGGGGAACAGGTGGAAATGAGTTGATCCTAGTAGGGGGAGATTTAAACGCATGCTGCCGTGACAATGACCTGTGTTCTTCATTTGAGAATATCAGTCCTAAATTCACGCTGTTGCAACAGAAAGAGAATGTGCGGGGACGTAAGTGGGTAGTTTTTCTTAGGAAATGGGAACTGGTACTGTTGAACGATCGAGCCAGAGGTGATGGTCACGAAATAGGGGGCATATCTGGGCAACTCTGGATTACGTATTTGGTAGTAATGATAATCTAGAATGTGTGCAATCTCTCGATATATCCTCTCATTCTAATAGTGATCACCCCCCTTTGAGGTTAACTCTGCACCCCCCTGTTACAGATGCTCGTGGCACTATGCTCAAAGATATTGTTGTAAGTCATTCTGGGAATTGTATCCGGTGGTTGGGTCTGAGTATGGACAGGGCCTTGCTGTGGATAAACAACCTAGGCAGGGCTGATTGGCAGATTTAGTGCGGATGAGATGGAGCGCTGGATAAGTGCTCTGGTGTTGGATGTGGCATCTGTCAGAAATGGCCGACAGCTGGCTTTGGGAAAGGCTCATAGGAATCCATTTGATGTCCGGATTTGCAACTCCAAATGTGTTGTGCGGGGTGAGCTGCGTGACATGAGGAAGAGTGTATTGCCTGGCCCAGAACTTCACCAGCAAATGAGTGTGATTAAAAATGGTTACTGTAGATGGCTAAAGGATTGGAAATACGCAATGGCAGCAATTGATAGGGGCTTTAACTAGCAGGAATCCAAGGACTATATGGCAGCTATTAATGGCTAAATAGGGGGGTTCTGGGAGTCTCTCTGCCAGCCTCAGCCACAGGGGCGTCTCAACCAGATTTATGAGCTCACTGTCCCTTTCACAGAAGAGAAATAGCCACAACATATCAATCTTTGTTCTGCCCAAGGGCAGACCAGCACCAAAACGCTAGGCAATTCTCCTCTGAACATGAGTACCAACCGCAACCCCATCATCAGTGAGGCCCTAGGGACCACTGCATTTTAAATCCTATTGCGGAGGCAGTATGGTTGGATCACATTTGTGGGAAGGGATGGGTCCTACCATCTACCCCTTTCTTAGGCCACATCATGAACAGCGAGTGTTGGCCGATCGATACATCAATCGTTACTTTACTGGAAACTATTAAAGGTTCAGAATCTTCTAAGGCCCCTGCATTAAAGGCCTCGCAAATGTGGTGCTCAAAAGGGACCCAGTTGCCTGGGCTCCTTATTTGGAAGCACTGTTTGACAGAGTATGTTGTGAGCATACCATTCTGTCCATGTGGAGGCAGTCTGTGCGTGTTCCTGTATATAAAAAGGGTGACAGGAACAGGCCAGAAACCTACAGGCTGTTGTCCATGCGGTACCTGACTGGTAAACTGTTCTCTGGTTTGTTATTGAAGGAACTACAAGTCTGGGTATAATATGAAAACATTCTACATGACTGTCAGATGGGGTTCCGGCCTGGTTCTTCTACCACTCACAACATTGGTATGCTTGACTGTTTGGTCTTGGAGGCCTCTCAGAGAGATGCCCCGGTGCTATATGTAACATTTGTCAATTTTAGGTCAGCCTTTGACTTAGTAAATCGATCTAGGCTTTGGAACAAGCTGATGCTGCTGGGATGCCCAGGGTGGTTATTGACCACAGTGAGGAAAATTCATGAAGAAACAAGTGCCAGCATCCGACTAAATAACAATGGAGGGGTGACTACATCAGTCCCGCTCAGTAGGGGAGTCAAGTAAGGTTGTGTGCTGGCTCCACTGCTGTTTAATGTGTAAATCTCTGAGCTCCGTGAGAGGATGTTTTCTAGTTCAAACTACCCACCTAAGATTGGAATGACAGGGATGGCCAGCATGTTGTATGCCGACGACCTTGTAATTCTCAACCATACTCTCTCCGGATTTAGAGCCATGAAGGAGGTTTTAGAGGCATATGCCAGGGAGAATGAACTTGTAGTCAATATTTGAAAAACTAAAACACTGTTGGTCTCGGGCAAGAAAATAAATAGAGTGAAACTTGATACCAGTTTGGGAAATATAGAGTAGGTTGACTACTATTCCTATCTTGGGTTGGAAATGAGTGCAGATAATAACTACTCTTATATTGTTGCAATCAAAAAGAGAAATGCTGCACTACTGACCCATTTGTTCAGCCATTTTGCTCATCAGACGGCAGGTTATTCATTGGAGGGGATATTAATAGTCTCTAGGCTGTGTTTCTGTCCTGCAATTCTATATGGCACTGATGAATTGAGGATGGAAGATCTTAGATGCTTAAATTGCCTCCAGGGAGTGTTCTGGGGGAGGTTACTGAAACGTAGACCATTGGTTCCTTGGGAACTGTTGCGCTTGTAGTTGGGCCTCATCTCATTGAGTGGTCAGGTGGAAAGGTAAAGGGGTGAGCTGTACTTGAAAGCTAAGATGATCCCAATGATTTTTGATGCTAACTGTGGGAGAAGTATACACGCAAAGAGTGATACTATTTGTGATATTGCGATGACCACGTTTCTAGCTATAGACTGGTACCCTAATTGGGAAGCTAGGGCTGGGTACTTTTGATTTGGTGGACTGGAATACAAATTATGAACATACTTCTAACTTAAAGAGTTTAAAATGCATGTCGACGGTGGTCCAAATTTTTAAAAAACCACAATCTTACATTATCCATTATCCTGAGTCCAAAGCCTGATGTCCGCAGGTTAATGTTGTGTCTACGCACTAATCCGTTGCCACTACTATCCGTTTTGGGCATCCGAATGAAATTAGCGCCGGAGGATAGAACGTGTCGAATGTGTAAGTGCAATGGGTTTTTGGAAACATCTAAACACCTGTTTACAGCGTGCGAGTCCCTGAGTAATGGTTATATGTGTTCCTACCAGACTTTGGTCTATCATTATGATTCCATCAAATCTGACGAATTCCGTACATGCTGTTTGAACTCACCCAACTTTACATAAATGCTGTATCTTTGTACCTTTGCGGAGTTGCACATTTGTATTCCCCAGTTGCTATAGAAGCAGAAATAGTGGTTTTGTTTTGTTGTGTTCTCTGTATTGATTTTATGATCAAATTCATTCCTATGATATGACATGATATGACATGATATGATAGGTTATTTATAACACGCTTAATACCCAGAGGTTTCTAAGCGCAGACCCGGTGATCGAACCTGTGTTGCTCCGTGTCCTCTTGCTTCCAAGGCAAGCACGTTGCCGCTGAGCTATCTTCCCGAGAGGGACTTATATGCATTATGTCGAAACGTTTTGTAAAAAGTCTTTTGACTAATTACAATGAATAAATTGGCCCTGCCGGGATTCGCAGGTGCGTCAGCCGGCTACAAACAAATGCCATAAACAAGCGGTCGGCTCGCAGTGCTATCTGACCAGCCTTACAAGTGTTGGAAGGGTGGTGCAAATCCCAATTTATTTGATTTTGGCAGAATTACCATGAGCAGTCATTACGATTCGGTAATTCCACTGACCTTTTACTTTGAAGTGGAGGATTTGCCTCCAGCAAATTTCACGAGGCAATTCCTCCAATTCAAGGTCAAATTCAGCAGTGCGGTAAAACTAGCTGTAATCCTGTTACCACCCAAAAAAAGTGAATTGTAATGGAATTACCACAGTTATTTTACTGCGTCACCAAACTTGTAATGAGGCACTATTATGTCTTTAGTCCACTTTTCATCTAAATATCTCCATATAATGGCATGGAGTCCACTGCAGAGGTAGTACATCGAGGTAATCACATCCTTGTGGGCAATTGCCAGGTTTCAGTCCCGACAGGGCAGACTCAGCCCTTCATGCTTCTGAGATTGACACACTGAGAACTGATACATTCAGCAATAATGACGCCCAGAATTAAAGTGCTTGAAAGTGAGTGCAATCTGTCACAAAGCACTACATAACAATAAGATCCTATTATTTGACAGAATTTAGGGGCCGATTCATGGAACAAATGTGCACTGAAAATCGTGGCGCAAGCTTGCGCAAGCGTGAAAAAGCAAGCGCACGCATGCAATTCATGGAAGGCCCTGCGTGTGTTTTCCCCGGGACGTGTGCCAAATCTGTGTGAACACGTCATTGCAACAACCAGAACCCCATGCGCGACGCACACAGCGAAAGCACACAACGTTTGCGCACACACCAAAAGGGGGTGGAACTCGGGGCGGAATGCGCGGAATGGGGGACAACGCATGAAAATAAGGGCGTAACTGGGGAAGTACGGCTGCGAAGTACATGGAACGCCCACACGCACGGAACTACAAGTATTCATGGAATCGAATAGGGGAAAGACGCGCCCGGCCAAAGACATGAACAGGCCTAAACACGTCCGCCACACGAAGGCAGACGGTAGCGTCCCTGCGCATTTCAAAAGTGCGCGCAAACAACAAACACGTATATACAGCTACGATGAATGTCCCATTCATGGCCACCTAGAAGAAATGAGGTGTCACGCAATGCTCAGGCATCCCAAAAAAGCAAGAAAAAGAGATGTGCGACCTCTGTAACCCACGTGCATATAAAAAAACACACGCAGTACGCTGTGGAAGCCAGGAATACAAAAAATACGTACGTGATCAACACGCAGGCTGATATTCCTGAAAAAAAGGGGTACGCGACTAACAGGGACACCCGCAGTAGGAAAAATAGCGTGTGCGATTCACCGTCTGCCTTGCATGTAGAAGAAGAACGTGTAGCCAACACCCACGCCAAAAGAATAAGTACACACTGTAGCCGCTGTGAAGTAATTGCGTGTGAACCCCAACCTCTGGAAAACACCCGCACCGCTTTCCACGAAAAGCACATACAGAGTGATGGAAACCCACATGGGACCTTCAACCCATGCCAGGGAAACGCCCGTGCGCACGTTACGTCACCTACGTGCTTACACGCCAAGGGCCTTTCCTCGGAATTCACGCAAACGTGCTGTTTTTCATGTGCCAAATCACTCCGCATCAAGCTGTCCACGCGACAACACATGGAAGACCACGCTCCTGCCCAGAAAACCGAATTAATGGCCCCCAGATCCCCGAGCAGCCTCCCACAAGCCATCTGCTTCTGCCTGCCTGCCTGCTGCCACCATGCCCTGCCATTTGGTGCCTGCACATCTGCGATCTGCGATCTGCAGGGGGCCAGTTGCTGTGACCACCCCTGCTGGAACAGAAGACTCCCGACTGGTGTTCCATCACTCCACAGCCCAGCCCCAGGACCCAGTTGCCCACCCACACCTGCCTCGGGGGTTGCCATGTCCGACACAACACCTTCTGGCAACAGTGGCAACCCCCCCGCAGAGAGGCAGAGGGCTACCAGCTTCAATGAAAAGGAAGTTGGTATCCTGGTGGAGCAAGTTCTGGGGCATTATGATGCCCTCTTCACACCATTGCGCGCTGACAAGGAAGGACGGAAGAGGATCTGGAAGGACATAGTGGGTGCCATCAATGCGCAGGGTGGTCCACCCTACGACATTAAACATATCCAGAAGCGCTGGGAGGACTACAAGTCCAGGCCCCTCAAGAAGGCCCAGCACCTCTTGGAGGCAGCGGATGCAGTGGGGCGCCAGGCCCCGCTTACCACCCAGCAGATGAGGGTCAGGAGCACATTCGCCCAGTTCTTCACCACCAGACCCTCAGGATGCAGGCCTGTCTGGAGTCGAGCGGTAAGTGGCCATGCATTCACGTTTAAAACACTGCATGTTGCAGTGCGCTGGTAGTTAGCTACTTGGCTGCATGTGTGACCTGGGTCATGTTTGGATGTGTGTGTGCAGGGACATGATGGTGCTGCATGTGAGTCCAGTCAGGCGTGACCCTCATGGATGGTGAATGTTTTACAATGCATCATGCGGAGCAGCATGCCGAATGCACACATGTATGCATGCCTGTGTCTGTACTTTGACATGTTTGGAGTGTGAGAGATGTGTGCTGCTGTCATGGACCTGCATGCTGTACATGTCCGTATGTCTGAGTAATGTGTGCACCATGGATGCATGACACATGTCCATGATGATGTGTTTATTCACTGATACAGCCTACTCATCCTTGTATCCACTGTGTCTGTGGGTATATGGGCCCAGATGCATGACCCTCCGGTGATGCGTGTGCATTTGATCAGCATGTCCCATGATGCATGTGAGTTTCAGCCCACCATTGGATGTTTCTAGGGTGCCATGGACATGGATGTAAATGTTAGTTGCATGTGTCATGCCAGTTCCTGCATATGTGTTGCCTACACTGACCCATGTGTAGTTGGGAGACATGATGGAAGTGACGTTTGACAGTGCCACTCATGTGCTTTGTTTTCTGTCTAGGGGACTATTGTACAGTACCCTGATTCTTGTGTTCAATGTCTCCCTTTACACAGTGGCGAGTGAAGAAGAGGGCGGAGACGGCACTGAGGAGGAAAGCGGCAGGGATGCCTCCACTGGCCGGTGACACAAGGCCTAGTCACCCTCCCAGGAAATTCCAACATCCGGGAGCGAGGGGACTGGTGCCGCGTCTGCCACTATGGCTGCAGCGGAAGGAGGGGCGGATGAGCCCCCAAAGGGGCTTGCAACGGCGGAAGACAGTGCAGAGCCTTCCAGGTTGGTGGTGTGTATAGAGGAGGAGGAGGCCGCTACAGAGCCGCACATGGGGCCTGGTGGGGGTGGTAACACTAGTGCAAGTGGTGCAGTCCAGGGGCAGGGGCAGGAGGCAGCAGAGGTCGTCGCGGAGGTGCCTGTGCATGTCTCTGTCCCTGACACTGTGACTGCATCACCATGCAACAGCAGGGATGCCCCGTCCCAGGCCCGTCCACAGGTAGGGTGGAGGTCCACCTCATCTGGCACTCCTCTACCTGCGGACGAGGGGACCCGTGACCGGATGGAGTCCGTCCTGATTGGTGTCACGTTGCGCACACTTGACATTCGTGATGACGTGTGTGCTTCCTTGGGGGCCATGCACGTCATCACTAAGAGCTGTGTGCCAACGTGGCCCAGTTGGGAGGGTCCACGGTCGGGGGTTTCCTCAATGTGTCGGCCAGTCTTGCGGCCCTCTCTTCCTCTTTGCACACTATACGGCAGTCGTATTCTGTGCCGTCTTCCGGCCCAGATACCACCAAGGCCCCCTGTGGATCTGCCCCAACCAACGCAGCTAGCCTGGTGGAGATCGCATCCCTGCCACAGTCGGGAGTCGGAGGTCCAGCAGGGGAGGACACCCCACCAACTGGACCCCAGCTGATGGAGGATGTTGTCAAGGGTTTTGACCCATGTTGAATCAATAGACTGGGTAGATGTGGGGATGAGCTGTCGCCGCCCATTATTCTATCCCAGAACAAACTAAATCAATAGACCGGGTGGATGTGGGGATGAGCCATCGCCGCCCACATTCACACCAGAATAGGAGAACTGCGCAGTTGGCACGAGACCACTCCAAAGATACAACCTTCTTGTGGGGGGTTGCACATCACCACTCTACTGTAAGGATGCCTATCAGAATAATAGCAAAAATCTCCTGTCAAATTCAAGACAACTCAAAAATGGATGCAGTACCGACAAATTCCCCAAGGTGGCGCTAGCGGTCTAAACTCTGACAGGAGAACTGGCTGACAAAGGGACCTGAGTCAACAGGGACTTCAAAGCATGTTGGTTAATTGAAAATCTTAGCCACCTGCTGTTCCCAGAGGCCAAGAGGCTGAGAAACCTTAACACCTCAGAGATTCCCACACCAGGAGGCAGGATATCACATGACCCTGTTGATTGATTGAGGAGAGACTTCCAGGCAGCCTGCTGGAGCCCACACAAAAGGCTCTTTCTGTTGAATGGGGTATGTTAATTTTGAGTGTTTCCTGTCAACAGCCCTCTGCCAGCAAGGAGAGACATGTGATCACTGACCCACCCAGACTTCTGGAGGCGGACCCAAACACTTTGGGGAGTTGAATTGCAACAAATATATATTTTATAGAAACAGTGATAACTTATTGTAACCAAATGACAGGAATGTACAACTTTGAGAGTCTTAGTTTGAAAAATGCCCTCACAATTTGAGTCCAAACTCCAATTTGTACCATGTTCTGGGGCAAAACCCCGCTAATTATGAATATTGTAGACAATGTATTTAAGCTAGAGACATGGAAAGTTACTGGGATATATGTGGAAGGGAAATGTACCTTTGTATAATTTTTGATGAAAAACCAATGTTGCAAAACCCACTAAAATCGAAAATAAGTTGCCATTTTTGATTGCAAGCTCCTAGAAACGCCAGAGTCGGAACAGGGACTATCTTTAGTAATATATGATGTGTGTATGTGATGTCAAACAACTGTGTACCTGGGAAATATGTATTTGGATCAGGAATAGATTTGTGTGCACATTGACCAGGGGAGGATCCTCTGACCCATAAACAGACCTCATCATGATGACAATCCATTTCCTTCCCCCAATCATGGGAGAGGGGAGAATTGGGCCAATGACAAGTAGAGAGGGGCAGGCTTAGCTAGGCCCAGGCACACACCCATTTTCAAAACACATAAAAAAAGACTGCTGGGACAGGTAGAGAGATTCAATTCCATTTTCTGCGGGACGCTCTGCCGGGAGACTCCAGACTTCACATCCATTAATCTCCAAAGACCAGAACTTTACTTCAGAACTTAAAGCAAGGGCCTAAACCCACAAACTGAGAACTCTTCTCAGCAGGCCTCAGCATCCTTAAAATCATCTGCAAACTATTCCACAGCCGGGCGAGCTGTTTGAATTCGTTGCCAAGAACATTTGCCGGAACCGCAGACCAGACCCAGACCGCTGTGAGAAGAACCAGAGACCCAGATCGCTGTGAGCAGAACCAGTGCCCGATTGACCCGCCGAGCAGAGAGAACCGCCGCCGAAAGTGTTGACCAGATCCGTGACGAGGCCTATTTCAAATTTATATTGTGAGTACCTAGCAGAACTGTGCAGAACCAATCTCTTAGTTAAAATAATCTAATCCAAACTATTTTAACCTAATTAGAACAGCCTCCTAGAAATCATGTCATCTGTCATTTGTAAAGCTGCACAACTGTCACCTGTCAATTCTGAAGCTGCAAGCTGTCACCTGTCATTTTGAGTTTTACTTTAAATCCGAAAATCTACCTTTATTAAATCGTCTGTATCTCCGGAACCGTTGGTCCTAGGAACGTGGTTTAACTTTCTTCTGAAAGCTTAGAATCTAAGCTTTCCAAAAAGCCTAGAACCGACTTTTACCGCAATCGCGATTTACGCACTCGCGAAATTTACCGCGATTTGCGATTTGGCTCAATTTCTCCACTTGTCAAAATAGCAGCTCCATTCTTTCCTTTGTTAAAATCCGTTTGCAACCTGGTAATAACTCATAGAGCATTGCTAAAGTGAGCCTGAACTAATACCAACAAGCATCTCTCACTCACCCTGAACCTCTAGAGGGAATTAAAAGCAATTTTAGCACCTTTTCACTTCCTTGCAAACCACAATAAAGTAATTCGCCTGTGTTTAAAACTCATCCCTGTTTTCTCTAAGCTTGCTGGGGGAACTGGAACTGTGTATTGCATTATAAAGTGTGATTTGTTGGGATTCTTGAAGACTGTGTGCTCCCCTTCCATTTCTTGTATTGCATAGGGGGGGAGTGAATTGTCAAAAGAAAAAGTGATCATATTACTTTTGCTAAAATCATAACAAGTTATTTCTGTACTGCATTTTATTCCACCTTGCATTTCCTTGACACCATCAAGCATTTTCAGCTACCTCATCCTCTACACTACTCCTAAGTAACCAAATCAGTGTACCCCTGTAACATTATCCATTGTTGATCACGGTCATATTCTGAAGTGTGATATCAGTTATCAATTTAGTTATAAAGTGTGATAGATATATATTGTTGAATTGTCCAAATAAACCTTTTAAATTTGCAAAACAAACCTACTTCTTGGCTCGGTGGGGTCAGGGGGATTCTAAGAGGGGGGTGTTATACAAGGGTTGTCATCCAGAGTACTGAACTGGACATAAAAATACATCAATAAGGGTTTTCCTCAGCATCCCAGACTAGGTTTTGACTTAGCTGTAGTGTTGATTGAATATCGCTTACAAAAGTGGGGGCTCGGAGCCGGGATATTCTGGGTTAGATTTACCACTTGTGCAGATTAATACAGTGTGCCAACTGACCAGATACACATATCCGGTTAGATCACCACGCTGTTTTACACTGTGAAAGCATCCCTCAAAGGAACGCTCTAAGGAAACGGTCTGTTTTGCAAAATAAAATACAAACTTCTGTAAATCAGGAAGGAACTCAAATTCCAGAATGACGACCTTGGTAGATATGAAAATAGACAGAGAGCACTTCTTACATAAGCTAGTAGTGAGAGGTGAGTGGACTCATCAGGACCAAACGGTCTGGTTGCAGGCAATCACGCAACAGGTCACTGAAACAGGGTCAGATAAATGGAGAGATCAGGGTCCATTACATGTGGCCCTGAGTGAATTATATATGGCTTCTAAGGCCAAAGATGAACACAATAAGATTGCCATGATAGCAGCATATTTGTATCTATATATGGGAGCCATGCAGGACAAATGTGCTGAAGGCCAAGATCTGGCAAATAGGCAACAGATGGCGTTAGAAAAGGCCCAATCTGACCTAGTCTCTTCTGAGAAGAGGCTGCAGAGGAGCCAGGAGTCAGAAAATGATAGTAGGCAGTATATCATTAAAATAAAAGAGGACATGGATATACTGCAACAGGAAAAGACAGACCAGGATACCAGAATTCTGGCTTTGCAGAAGGAGCACCAAGACAGTTTGGACTCCTTACTGCAGAGCCAGAAAAAGCTGGAACAACAGATCAATTTCAACAGGGAATGCACAGAGCAGGTAGCCACCCTGCAAATCCAACTAGACAGAGAGAAATAGGAAAGCAATAGATTGATTTTGAAAGACCTGGATACCCAGGCAGAGTTTGATGAAGAACGCCAGAAAGCTGGTCGCTTTCAAAGGCAGAGGGACGACCTGGTGTCACAAATGCAGGCTCTTGGTCAGGAAAGGGATATCTTAGGCCAGGAAGTCTGCCATTTAAAAAGAAAAATTGAAGAAAATCACTTGGCCCTCCAGGGGCTGGGTGACCTCCAAAAAGAGCATCAGGGCTTGCTAGATCACACCAGGAGGGTGGATGAGGCTCTGGCAAGAAAGGAACAGGCCAGTAGGGATGGGACTGAGGAGGTAACCCTCCTGCAGCAGAGACTGGCCGAGTACTCCAGGACCAATCAGGAGGCACAGAGAGAAAATGAGGCTCTCTGTCAGCACAATGATAGGCTCCAGCAACAGGTAGCCATGCATGAGAGACTGATAGAGTCTAGTAAGGCCTTAACTGAGGAACTGAAAGCGCAGGCTCTTGCATTGCAACAGGGAGCAGGGGCTGATAGAGACGAGGTTCGCTGGGAAAGGGAAACGTCTGAGCATAACCTCAGGAGCCCTGGTACCAGAGGCCTTCATCTCTCCCAGTCCCTGGACTCTGCCACCCCCATGTCCCCTCGCGCACATGAGCCCAGGGCCATGGGGATGGCAGATTACTATCCAGCTAGAAGTATGGGGCTCATAGGCCAGTACCTCCCAGGAATGGATGGGCGGGCATCCGGGTATGGGCACCCAAGAACAGTGCAATTTAGTGGGGAACCCCAGGAGAGTAGGCCCATTAAGGGCATCCTGAAAACCTCTGCCCAGTTAGGTCAGTGGGGGGGTACCCATCAAATCCTGGCAGCAAGGAGGGGTCTTAAGACTCCTCTGAGCATTACAGGACACAGGAGACCAGGTCCCCACATTCTGCCAGCCATTCCCAGGCTCGCAGAATCCGGGAAAACCTGGAAGATCAGACGGGCACCTCTGGGAGCAGTGCTTCTGAGTCAGAGGATGAATGGACCATGGTTTCCCGAACCAAAAAGGCCAATAAGGAAAAAAATGGCCTTGCTTAAGGACCCATTGAAACAAATAAAGGCAATAAGGAGTGTCATCACGCCTTATCATAAGAATGCCAAGTATTCTGTTTTCTGAACACTTGGATCTCTATGAGCAAATGATGGAGACTTTCCATTTGAAGGACAGCAGTAGCTGCATCCAGTACGTCAAATGGACCTTCTCACCAGAATACTCCAGTTTCTTTGCAGGGCTGGAGGATCAAAACCATTCAAGGTGGTCCACATACAGGGCGGCCATCTTGAAAAAATTTTCTGTGCACAGAAATCCTCAAGAGGCTCGCAACAGTTTGCAATGTGGGGAGGATCAGGCCCCACAAGAGTTTGTGCAAGAATTAAAGCATGCTTTTGCGCAGACCACCAGAAGGGTGCGCACGGATAGCAGAGAATTTATCAATACGTTTTTCCATGCCTTACCCAAATACATAATGACCCAGCTCGTGAGAGATTTTCATGAGAAAAGATCTTTAGACTGGGTCATTGAACATGCTACCCGGATCTATAAGGTGCAGAAGCCCATCGAAAATAAAAATAATGCGCTGAAAAACCCCAAAACCAACAGCACCCATGCTGCTGCAAAGGTGGCAGAGGTAAAGGTTGCCCCCGTTTTAGATTTGGAGATGGGGGGCCTAAAAACCTGCCTGCACCAAATAATTCACAGCCCAGAAGGCCCTCAGGCCAGTCACAGACAGGGAGTCGAGGAGGTAGTCCCACAAATGGGGTCCCCCGCTCACCTGACTATGTAAGTCCCCGCTACAAGGGAAACCGACCAATCCTGGTTTATGTGTGGACTCCTCCAGCCCAAGGGTGGGGATCCAGCCAAGCACCTGACCCGGGGAACTTCCCGCCTAACTTCCCCCAGGAGGGCAGAAATTCACCAAATCCTGGAAAGAACGTTTTCCCCAGGTATCCACCCAATTTCCAACCCCAAAATCATCCATCCTTCTTTCCCCAATTCCCTGAGCCCCGACAACCTAATCCGGGAGAGGGGAGGCCAAGGGTGGAGGGGTACCAAAATCTTCCCAACCAGGGGTACTACCAGAGAAGGGATAGCTACCCTTCCCGGGATCAGCCCAGGGGAGAAAATAGAGCCCCGTATCAGCCTGAGCGGGTTTCACAACTTGAGCGCCAGGTCCAAAATATGGCACGGGATCTGGGTCACATACTGAGGGCTCAACAGAACCCTCAGATGAGCATGCCACCACAGAATGCCCCAAACTCTGGACCTGGTGCTCCAGAACAATGACGGGGGCAGCACCCCGATAACCCACCGGTTCCCAGGGAGGAGGCACAAGGGGAAGGGGGGTGTAAAACCTTGGAGGAAGCTTCCTTCCCAACTTGTAAACAGCCCCTGGAAAACCAGGAACCGGAAACAAAATCTCCTGCCCCTGAAAGCCTGCCTCCCAAGGAGCAGAGGGGGGGTAGGAGAAACAAAGGACTCAAACAGACCCACTTTGTAGAGGAGGTACAGGTCTTCCAATTTGAGGGAGAGGGATCCTCAGAAGATCTTGGGAAAAGGATCTTCTCCTTCAGAGATGGGGGAACTCCTCCCAAGGAAAAATAGGTCCCCAGGGATGCCAATTCAGACTGGGGAGATGTGGAGACTGAGCTACCGCCTCCCATCATCTCATCCCAGAACCCACAATACCGAAATCCCCTGATTCAAACCCATCCTGGTGACTGCCTCCAAAAAGGGGGGGGCGGCCCAGAACCGGAACCAGGGGAACCCACAATGGCTCTGATCTCCAGTTGCCAACTTTTTCTTTCAGAAACCCCAGGCTCTCCACAGAATTCTGCCCAAATTTCTTCGCTAGCAATGTCCAAAACCAGAAAGTTAGCCCACCAGTTGTCCAAAAATGTGCATTATCTGTGCCCCCTTGAGGAGAAGGAGGGAAGATATTATGCCCCGGTACAAGTACAGGGGCAGGGTACAATTTCGGCACTGGTGGACACTGGATCCCAAGCTACCCTTCTGTCCAAAAAGGCCTTTGATGAACTAAATGCAGGAAGGGGGAAGAATTACTGTATTCCTCTCACCTCTCTTCCTGGACAACTGCAGAACTTTGACGGGAAGGAAATTCCTGTCGAGGAGACTGCAGATTTGGACATCAAAATTGGACGACACAAGGTGAAACACCGGTCATAGTAGTGACTCCAGAAGGCACCCCTTGTTTACTAGGTAACGACCTCCTGAGAAGGTTGTCACCCCTAATAGATTGTGTAAATAAGGTCCTCTGGACCCAGACTAGCCGACCAATAAAATTAAAACAGAGTGTCAACCATGTTAGTTTAAATGGCACCTGCCACATGGTTGAACAAAAATCTGACCAAGTAGAATTTCACTTCCAGAACAACCAAATTCCAGACGTGACAGTAATAGCAGTAGGACAACAGACTGGCGATGGGGGGTCCTCTCTATTTCTGAAAATCAACCTTCCTTCCAGTTTAAGGTGGTATTCCACACTGGAAGGAAACACTCTGAAATTCTTTACTAATCCACAATCAGAAACTCCCACTCCTATAGTCCAGAAAGATGTGAAACCAGCTCAGAGCCTGGCTGATATTCAGCAAATTGGAGAGCAGTTGTTCATCCCTGTTCAGTTAAATGATGGGAAGGACTCTGTTCTCGCTCGAGTGTGTGTGAACAACGGTAAGAGTTTCATCAGCGAAGTCATGTTCCGCCAACTCCCAAAAGATCCAGCCATTCCCACATTTAAACTGATAGACCAATGGGAAATGGACCTGGAAGCACCTAATTCCAAACAACTCCCGCCAAGCAGGTGTATGCTCAAAATCTCCATTGGCAATAAGAGCATAGTCCATAATTGTTGAGTCGTGCGAGACGTCACTGCTGCCTTTTACTTAGGCAGTGACATTCTCAATCGCTTTGCCATTAGTTTGGACCTAATAAACTTCAAAGCTTGGTCCCGATTAGCGGATAATCCCATGGGCTTTGATGATTCAGAAAAAGCATTTAGGTCAGCTCAATTGCTACCTTATGCAGTTGAAATTCAGATTAAAGAGGAAGTCACCATCCCAGAAAGGACACGACAATTCTCCCTGGAAGTGAAAGTTAAAAGAGGACAAAAATTGAAAAAACCCTGATGCTTATATTCATCTAATTTCTTCTCTCCAACAACAAGGGTTAGGGGTAAACCCAACACCATTAGTCAACATAGAACATGACACCATTCCAATAGAGGTGGATAACAGCGATTTACAGAGTATTACTCTAGCCACAGGCACCATCATTGGAATGGCGGTTGATGACCGACATTTCTCCATTGATTTAGGAAATGAACTGTTAGGACCGATCCCCAAGGACTGTTTTGACAGTGACAGTGAGGACAATACAACACCAGACAGGATTTTCACCCGGCATGGGGGGAAGTTCCTGATGTACACTTCTTGCCCTTATGGTAAGGAAGATGTGACTTGTGACTTCAGAGGGGATGAGGTGATTTTCCAGGTCCATGAGGGCTGCCTTGCCCACCTGAAGCCTCCGGTCCAAATCAGCACTCTGACCAGGGACCTCTCCACCCAGCTGGAGGAGGCCGCTGAGATAGCAAAACCAGAAGTCTTTCCAGGCTTCAGGCAGATGGTGGAAGAGAGAGTCAACCTAGCTGATGCTTGTGTGACTCTGGAACAGAAGCAAAAGTTGAAACATGTTTTCTTGGATTTTCAAGATCTCTTTGCGGTAGACTCATATGACTGTGGTCGCACCGACATCCACACCACAACAATTCCCACGGACCCTGGAATGACTCCAGTGTTTGTGAAGCAATATCGTTTGCCTCTCGCATCCATGGAGTCCCTTACTGAAATAATTAAGAACCTTGAGTCCTGGGGAATAATCCGTCCAGTCCACAGCACTTTCAATAATCCGGTGTTGGGAATATTGAAGCCAAACGGCCAGTGTAGACTCTGTGCAGACATTAGGGAGCTCAACAAATGGGTCCATACTTCCCGATGGCCTCTGCCCTACATTGACCAAGGGCTGGCCCAGATTCAAGGGTCACAAGTATTCACTGCAATAGACCTGACCGTGCCTGTCAGTAGGGAGGACCAATACAAACTGGCTTTTACCTTTGGGGGCTAGCAGTACACCTGGACCCGGACTCCCTTCGGATACCTCAACTCCGGCAATGAATTCAACATTTTCCTACATAAGACCATTCCCGACCTGGGTGTGAGGGGTAACCTGGCTTATGTAGATGATGTCCTCATCAAAAGTTCATCTCTGGAGGAACACATAGCGGAGATCCGTTATGTTCTGACACAGTTGAGGGCCGCCGGAGCAAAACTTTCCTTTCAGAAAGCACAGTGGTGTAGAACCCGTGTTCATTTCATGGGGCATGAGATTACTCCTCAGGGTCTCTGTCCCCAGGAAAAGAAAGTGAAAGCACTTCAGAAACTGCAAGACCCCACAACTCTGTGGGAACTAAGGAGCCTCCTTGTACTGACTAATTACAGCAGAAATTTCATTGAAGGCTACGCAGAGATCACTAGACCCCTGATTCATCTCTTGAAGGGGGGGGTCAAGTGGGAATGGGGTCCAGAACAATCCGAAGCAGTAAGACAACTCAAGAGAAGCCTCTCACAAGCACCTTGCCTAGCTTACCCTTCAGAAACAAGGAGTTCTTCCTGGAGACAGGGTTCTCTAATACGTGCTTGACGGCAGTATTATACCAAAAGCATGACAAGGTCAATAAAGTAATCTCCTATGCGAGCACAACTTTATCCTCTGTGGAGAAAAAATTCAACGATTGTGAGACGGCACTCCTGGCAACGGTGTGGGCATTGAAGAATTACCGGCCGTTTATCCAGGGGGAACACATCATAGTGGAGACTCCACACCAGCCTCTGCAATATCTCCAAAGTGACAGAATCCAGGCCGGAAATGTGAGTAATTCTCGAATTACTTCCTGGATTCTGTCAATGCAAGGCTTTCCTGTGGAGGTCAGATATGGCCAAAACAAGAAGAGTCCCCTCGCGCAAGGTCTGGCTGACTTGCATGATTGTGCCAGAGAAAACTGTCTCGAGGATAAATGTCTAAAAATCAAGGACAACATGGAGGCATACCTTAAATCCCCACACAAAGTCTTTGAAGAAGACAAGTGTGAGGGAATGCCCACTGTCTATGTGGATGGATGCTCGTACCATGTTGATGACAACGGGGAGAAAGAACTGGTGGCCGGCATAGGGAATGCATGGGTGAATGAGTCACCAGAACCCTCCGCTGGATACAAAATTGGTCCACGAAGTAGTCAGGTAGCAGAATTGATGGCTGTGCATCAGGCCATCCTCACTGCTGTCCAAAATCAACTCCACGAACTGGTCATAATCACAGATTCAGATTATGTACGGAACGGGTTCGTGGAGCACCTGGTTAATTGGAAAACCAGAGGCATGTTATGTGCTAATAACAAACCCCTGAAACATGGGAAGTTAATTCAAAACATTGATGACCTGGTCACATCAAATGGGATGACCATCTACTGGAAAATGATCAAGGGTCATTCCAAAGTAGAGGAACCAGACAAAACTGGAAATGACTTAGCTGATCAGCTGGCCAAAATGATCTTTCAACTGCACAATGGAGTAAGGAGACCCCTGATGCTGATTTGATTGCAGCTCATATGGGGATCCAATAATTGTTAAGTTTTACCAACACATTGAGGACCCTGAGAACTTTCCCCTGACGGATACCGATTACATTGGGAAGGAGGACCTTAGAGTGTTGATGAAATGTCCAAAGATGTTCCGAATCCAAGATGGTTTGTTGGTAAGGAAATCCCAAGCTGGCCATGATCAGTGGGTGGTTTCTACCTCATTCCGAAGCCTGATGTTAAGTCACGCCCATGATGCGGCCACCACCGGTCATAGGGGGTTTCACACAACACTGGAAATCTTAAGAGAGGTTGAATACTGGCCACACATGGGGCAAGACCTCGACCAATACTTGAAGGGGTGCCTTGTGTGTGCACAATTTCAGCCATCATCCCTCACACACCGTGCGCCTCTCCAAAAGAGGGGGATGACACTGCTATGGTCAGATTTGCAAATCGACTTTGTAGGCCCTGTAATCCGCTCATCTAGAGGAAACAAGTACATGTTGACCTTTACATGCTTGTTTACCAAGTGGGTGGAATGTCTCCCAGCCCCAAATTGCAAGGCAGAAACAGCAGCTGCCCTGATGATTAACCACATCTTTTCCCATTTTGGTCTACCTCAAAGGATTGAGTCAGACAGGGGTAGCCACTTCACCAGTGAAGTAATGACAAAGATGTGGGAGATACTGGGGGTCAAAAGGAAGCTACATGTTGCTTACAGGCCAGCTTCTTCTGGAGCAGTGGAGAGATACAACCGAACCATTGTGAGCATATTAAAAAAGTTTGTGGCAGATTCTGGGCCAAGTTGGGATATCCGATTACCTCTGGTCCTAATGGCCATCAGATCTACCCCTTCATCTGCAACCCAAATGTCACCATTTGAGTTGATGACCGGACGCAAGATGGTGCTTCCCCAGCATCTGCTCTACAGGACCCAAGAGCAGACACTGATAAATGCCTTCACAACTCATGAGTATGTGGAGAATTTAAGGAAACACCTTCAGCATGCTTTTGCCTATGCTCAGCGGAATCTAGAAAGATCAACTGATAGCATGAAAACCCACTACGACCTGAAGACCACTTGGAAGGAATATACTGTGGGGGACCGTATCTATCTATACAATTTCCAAGGGAACAAGGCCAAACAGCGAAAATGTTTGCCTACATGGAAGGGACCGTTTGAAATTATAGACAAGATCTCCCCTGTAGCGTACAAGATCCACATCCCCAAAGGCAGTTCGGCAGAGGGGGAAGACAAGTGGGTACATATAAATCAGTTAAAGTGTTGCCATCCCAGGCACACCCTGCAGCAACTGGAGGAGTCCTCTGCAATACCAGAGGGGGCCGCTCCAGAGTAAGTCAGTTCAAACTCTAAAATATTCCACATATCAAAAATATAGTAACGTAATGCAAATGTTCCCTGTTATATATTGTTTTAAAAATCAGACTGCAAAATGCATTCGGATGTATAAAATGTACATGTTCGCCACACCATTAATAGTGGTGGAAAAATGTCTAGGAATGTGTATTGCCGCTTTTGCTTTATCATCCTAGGAGAGAGGAAACCATGGAGACTGACCAAGGAGGACGACCAGTGACTGTGAGCAGAGACCCGAGGAGCCGGGGTACCGCCCAATATTCCCATCAGGACCGGCGAGGAGAACCGATCGATCCAACTTGGTGGAGGAAAAGATGCTGAACTGTGCCATCTACAGAATTGGAAGAAGATAATGGGGACATACCAGCGCAAGGGCTCAAAACCTCCTTTGCACCCGACTTCCCCTCGACTTGAATCAAAGCATAGTCAGGCGGGGGGGTTTTGTCAAGGGTTTTGACCCATGTTGAATCAATAGACTGGGTAGATGTGGGGATGAGCTGTCGCCGCCCATTATTCTATCCCAGAACAAACTAAATCAATAGACCGGGTGGATGTGGGGATGAGCCATCGCCGCCCACATTCACGCCAGAATAGGAGAACTGCGCAGTTGGCACGAGACTACTCCAAAGATACAACCTTCTTGTGGGGGGTTGCACATCACCACTCTACTGTAAGGATGCCTATCAGAACAATAGCAAAAATCTCCTTTCAAATTCAAGACAACTCAAAAATGGATGCAGTACCGACAAATTCCCCAAGGTGGCGCTAGCGGTCTAAACTCTGACAGGAGAACTGGCTGACAAAGGCACCTGAGTCAACAGGGACTTTTAAGCATGTTGGTTAATTGAAAATCTTAGCCACCTGCTGTTCCCAGAGGCCAAGAGGCTGGGAAACCTTAACACCTCAGAGATTCCCACGCCAGGAGGCAGGATATCACATGACCCTGTTGATTGATTGAGGAGAGACTTCCAGGCAGCCTGCTGGAGCCCACACAAAATGCTCTTTCTGTTGAATGGGGTATGTTAATTTTGAGTGTTTCCTGTCAACAGCCCTCTGCCAGCAAGGAGAGACATGTGATCACTGACCCACCCAGACTTCTGGAGGCGGACACAAACACTTTGGGGAGTTAAATTGCAACAAATATATATTTTATAGAAACAGCGATAACTTATTGTAACCAAATGACAGGAATGTACAACTTTGAGAGTCTTAGTTTGAAAAATGCCCTCACGATTTGAGTCCAAACTCCAATTTTTACCATGTTCTGGGGCAAAACCCCGGTAATTATGAATATTGTAGACAATGTATTTAAGCTAGAGACATGGAAAGTTACTGGGATATATGTGGAAGGGAAATGTACCTTTGTATAATTTTTGATGAAAAACCAATGTTGCAAAACCCACTAAAATCGAAAATAAGTTGCCATTTTTGAATGCAAGCTCCTAGAAACGCCAGAGTCGGGACAGGGATTATCTTTAGTAATATATGATGTGTGTATGTGATGTCAAACAACTGTGTACCTGGGAAATATGTATTTGGATCAGGAATAGATTTGTGTGCACATTGACCAGGGGAGGATCCTCTGACCCATAAACAGACCTCATCATGATGACAATCCATTTCCTTCCCCCAAATATGGGAGAGGGGAGAATTGGGCCAATGACAAGTAGAGAGGGGCAGGCTTAGGTAGGCCCAGGCACACACCCATTTTCAAAACACATAAAAAGAGACTGCTGGGACAGGTAGAGAGATTCAATTCCATTTTCTGCGGGACGCTCTGCCGGGAGACTCTAAACTTCACATCCATCAATCTCCAAAGACCAGAACTTTACTTCAGAACTTAAAGCAAGGGCCTAAACCCACAAACTGAGAACTCTTCTCAGCACGCCTCAGCATCCTTAAAATCATCTGCAAACTATTCCACAGCCGGGCGAGCTGTTTGAATTCATTGCCAAGAACATTTGCCGGAACCGCAGACCAGACCCAAAGCGCTGTGAGCATAACCAGAGATCTGGATCGCTGTGAGCAGATCCGGTGCCCGATTGACCCGCCGAGCAGAGAGAACCGCCGCCAGACGTGTTGACCAGATCCGTGACGAGGCCTATTTCAAATTTATATTGTGAGTACCTAGCAGAACTGTGCAGAACCAATTTCTTAGTTAAAATAATCTAATCCAAACTATTTTAACCTAATTAGAACAGTCTCCTAGAAATTGTGTCATCTGTCATTTGTAAAGCTGCACAACTGTCACCTGTCAATTCTGAAGCTGCAAGCTGTCACCTGTCATTTTGAGTTTTACTTTAAATCTGAAAATCTACCTTTATTAAATCATCTGTATCTCCTTTTGCTAAAATCATAACAAGTTATTTCTGTACTGCATTTTATTCCACCTTGCATTTCCTTGAAACCATCAAGCATTTTCAGCTACCTCATCCTCTACACTACTCCTAAGTAACCAAATCAGTGTACCCCTGTAACATTATCCATTGTTGATCACGGTCATATTCTGAAGTGTGATATCAGTTATCAATTTAGTTATAAAGTGTGATAGATATATATTGTTGAATTGTCCAAATAAACCTTTTAAATTTGCAAAACAAACCTACTTCTTGGCTCAGTGGGGTCAGGGGGATTCTAAGAGGGGGGTGTTATACAAGGGTTGTCATCCAGAGTACTGAACTGGACATAAAAATACATCAATAAGGGTTTTCCTCAGCATCCCAGACTAGGCATTGAATATCGCTTACAATGTGCCGGCATCATTGGGCAGGGCACGTGCACGACGGCGCCGGAGGCAGCGGCAGGCTCAGTGTGGGAGGCATCATGGCTCAGGGCCATCAACATCACAGGGGCAGGGATCGGCCGGAGGGCAGGAGGACCCTGGATTGGGAGTGTCTTCTGTGTGGCAGTGGTTGGGCCAGTAGATAGAGGCGGAGCGGCGGCGGGAGGAGGAGGCACGGCTCACTATGGTCAAGACGGAGAACTCCGTGAGCAGGGAATTGAGGCGGGATGAGTGCCTCGAGGCAACTCACAGGGAGTTGGAGAAGGGCATGGTTGCATCCCTGCAAGACCTCGGGGCCAGGGAAGAGGCCCACCTCCACGACGTTGAAGAAGAGTTCGATGATGCCGAGGCCAGGAACATCAAGGAGTGAGCTGTAGGACTTGCCCGCCGTCTTTGTACATAGTTCATTAGGGTTAGGTTTCCTTTGTTTAATATTTTACATGGACATTGCTCCACTTTATCTATATAGTTTTTTATTCATAGGACTTTTTTTAGGTTTCCCTTTGTTTGTGGATCATGGACCCTTTGGACTTCCATTGTATATAGTTGCAGACTTGTACATACTTTCTTTCTTTGGACATTCAATGGAGCAATGGTTTTTTATTTTTTTTAATGTACTTTACATGGACAATGGCAATGGACCACTTGTGTACTTTTTTTTGTGGACTGGGGTGATGGGCTGCCTGCGGCGAATGGGGAGGGTGGATGGGCTGCCTGCGCATATTCCGAGGGGTGTGTGTGAAGTTTTACATGCGATTGGCCTGGCGCGAGCGGGGTATGTGTATTCCGGCGGCGCGCAGGAAGTTTTACACGTAATTTCGCTGGCGCGAGCGGGGTATGTGTATTCCGAGGGGTGCGTGTGAAGTTTTACACGTGATTGGCCTGGCGCGAGCGGGGTACGTGTATTCCGGGGGTGCGCAGGGAGTTTTGCACGTGATTTCGCTGGCGCAAGCAGGGTACGTGTATTCAAAGGGGTGCGTGTGAAGTTTTACACGCGATTGGCCTGGCGCGAGCGGGGTTCGTGTATTCCGAGGGGTGCGTGTGAAGTTTTACATGCGATTGGCCTGGCGTGAGTGGGGTACGTGTATTCCGGGGGTGCGCAGGGAGTTTTACACGTGATTTCGCTAGCGCGAGCGGGGTACGTGTATTCAAAGGGGTGTGTGTGAAGTTTTACACTCGATTGGCCTGGCGCGAGTGGGGTATGTGTATTCCGGGGGTGTGTGGGGAGTTTTACACGCGATTTCACTGGCACGAGCGGGGTACGTATATTCCGAGGGGTGCACGGGGAGTTGTACACGCGATTTCGCTGGCGCGAGCCGTGTATTTGCATCCCGAGGGGTGCGTGGGGAGTTTTACACATGTTTTCGTGGTTGGAGGGCTGTATGCTGGTCCACTGGCCTTTGCGCCATGTACAGGATTTGTGTGATGTTTTTGGTGCACGGGGCAGGGTTGGGGGCATAACTGGTGCTGCTTGCAGGGTCCCTGCGCCACCCTGCACCACGGCTGCTTATGGATGCATAAATCCATGAATATGTTGTGCGCCTAAATGGGTTTTGCCGCATGCGGCTGGCGAAGACTGCTGCACACGCACTCTGTGCGCCAGCCGCGTACGCCACTTGTGCGCCGAATTCTATGAATTACCCCCTTAATTACTAGGTACAGAACATGAGTTGGACATCTCACTACTTTGCCTATATAAAGCACATTTTGAACACAATAATTATGACAAATGCTAACAGAGAAATTGTATGCAATGATGAAATGATGGAGATGTTGAAAAGAAGAGTCATATAGGAATGGATGTAGGGATGCATAACCTGAACTCAGAGCATGCTTGATTAATAATGGATCAATAATGGATTGCATTTGGATTGTCGTCAACACTGAGGCAGGATTTGTTGAGGCTGTTGGTGTGTCAAAAGGTCAGGTACAAAGGTGTCACTTCATCACATCCATAGTGTTGAAGGAACCGGTAATGAATGACCCTTGACGCCACATTGACTTAACAGGAGAAGACAACCATATTATTTTTACCCTGATGTTTGGCAATTGTACTGATTGCCTTTATTGTAAACCTGAGGCTGTCGCGTTTTGGTGAAGATTGATCACTTAGAGGATCAACCAATGACCCACAACAACAATTAAATGCGGGAGGCCTAATCATTGAAACCAACTGCCAAGCCGATTGGCTAAAAATAGGGGTTGCAAAGCAGCAACGTTTGAGCAGTGACCGCTACCCATAGATTGCATATACTGGAAGGAACAATGGTCCTTTGATCACAAAAGAATGTACGATCAAGAAGAAATTGCAACCTTGTGCAGGTATCCAGGCTGGGCAAAATGTTTGGAAGGTTTCAGATGATGTGGACAGCTAATGGTGCAGGCAGGGTTCAGGCTGAACTTACAATAACAAAGCAACAACTTTGAAAGGACACTGTTAAAATAGGCAATTTCGAAAATGTTAAAATGAAGAGGGTTTTTTTTTTAAAATACTCCTTTTAGCACATGTAAGAGCACAAGCACGTTGTAGCTAAACCATGTTCGGTTCCTATAGAACAGGAGGGACCTCCCCCGCCACTGCCTGTTTTCTCCATACTTCATCCCCTTGCTTCATCCCCCTCCAGCCTCACCAACTTTCACAAGCCCAAGTGTAAAGTTCTTGTCTCATGACCCCAGCTTCATATACCCCATTGCATCTTTCCCTCACTCTCTGCACTCAAAGTGTACTATTAGTCAAGGATGAAAATGTTGTCTGGCCTATGTTGGTGTACATTTTTAAAGCAAACATTTATAAATCAAGTACCCAGTTGAAACTCTTAATCTCCGGATGTGTGTTTAGAGATCCTAAAATTCAAATTATGTGCTGGGACAAAATTGTATGCAAAACCAAAAATGCTGACCATTTGTACTCCAAAACGTCACTTTCTGGTGTTTTTGTTTTAATAAATGATATATATTTACCTATAAGACGTTCTCTTTTTGATTCAAGAGTTTACCTTTAATTAAATCACACTGATTTTTATAAATCTCAACATCTGTATGTTTCAATCATTAGTATTCAATCTAATGGAATTTTGGGTATGACGTTTATTCATCAGTAGAGCTTTTTTTGCAGAGTATTTTGCCATCGAATTTTGGCTGATAAAAAAATCTGGGTGTGGGGTAAAGAGATATGAGGGGTGCGGGAATAGGTAGTCAAAAACCTCGAAGGGGATTGGTGGGGCAACACTCCCAATTAAAAATAGAAACATTTCAATTAGATTATACAGCAGAAAAATAAACAGGCGATGGAGTGACAGAACCGGAATCTTTATATTTTACGGTTGATATTATGAATGAATATCCAGGCAAGATCCAGGAATAAAATACAAGAAGTTGTTGAGGGCATATGTGAGTTGACAGAGTCCTCCTACAATTTTTAGAGGGGAGAGTCCATCTGCCAACAGAGTCTGGCGAGTGCACATTTGTAGTTGGGAACGCAGTGGATTGCATCTCGTTTTTCGTCGGACGGTCAAACCTTTCACAATGACTTGCCTGCTGCCTATTCAAAAAGCCATCCACTGTGCGGAGCTCAGCGGAGTGCCGCGAGCGAGCTGTTGGAGCTGGTAACGCTGTGGATTCCATTTTATTTTTGGTCAGACATTGTGAAACTGTGACACTTACTTTCCTGCTGTTTATTCACAAAGCTGTCCCCTAAAAGGAGTGCGGTGAGTGTGCAGTTGGAGTTGGGAATGCTCGTTTTTGGTCAGACTGTGAAACCTGTGACACTTACTTTCCTGCGGCCTCTTCAAAACGCTGTCCCCAGCGTGAGTCGTAGCCGAGTGCGGCGAGTGCGGCGAATGTGGCTAGTGTGCAGTTGGAGCATTTGGAGCAGAGGAGCATCGAGATACTGTGACCGGTGCAGAGCAATGTATTTTCTGAGAAGCAATTCTACTGCTACTCTTGCTGTGTCGGAAGACTTGACTGAAGACACATCTATTGGTGAGCACATTACAATTCGAACGCATATCGATTCCTTGTCCCACTCTGACCTCGGCTATGGTGGGGGGTCCCCTATATGTGGGGGCCCAAACAGAGGTGATGTTAAACTAACCTCTACTAACATTCCAAAAAGTCACAGATTTAAAAAGAAAAATGAGTGAGTGAGGGTGACAGTAATATCCTCTCCTTACCCCAACTGCACACATTCACGGGATTAGTTTGTATTGCAAGGTTTTCATCAGGCTCAGTTGACTTGATCACTCATAATATTCTTCCCTCGGAGGGCTTGAAGGGTCATCTATCAGACACGCCTAAGCAGTTTACTACTCAGAGTGATGTTCAGGAGGAGCTTTCACCTGCATCTCAAGATTCCTTGTATGTTTCATCACTTAGGTCGGCTTTGAGGCAGCCTCCTTCACACCAAGACATCATTGGTGGAACTTAATTTTGTGCTTAATTCTTTCCAGAAAGTGTATTATCTGATACACGGCAAGGTGAAATTGGCTACAAGAGTCCTGAACAGTCTGCACTTACTGTCAAAGAAAATTGTGGGTCCCCAGATGTCTCTCTCGTTGCGAGCTGTGGCGCTCCAAAGACTCTAAGAGGGAAAATAATCATCAAGTAGAACCTGGTTGTCCAAGTTCTTTGGATAATCTCCTGACTTCTTTTTCAATGCAAGTTGCGCTGTACCAAGACTGTAGGAGAGAACATTCTTGTCAAGCTGAGCTTGCTTCCCTTAGAGCTCTGCTAGATTCGCCACCATCATTAGATCTCTTGCAAGAATTCAACTGGTTGAGTCAGTTGCCATGTGCATCTGATAATGTGTTTGCTCACTCGAGGGAGAGCAAACGAGTTTCAACTCGAAGTTTGCCTCCACGAAACAAGGGCCTAAATCCACAAAGCAAGGCTCAGAATCCAAGAAACCAAAGAACCAAAGAGCAAAATAAATCCATAAAAGCTCATCCTCTAAAAATAAAAAATAAACATCCTGCATATAAGCAGGACTCTCTAGCAGAGTGTGTAGATTTGTGAAGGTACGCGTTCAGCGTCGGAGTTCGTGAAGTTGTATTACAGAGAAGGCCACCTGATGATGGTCATGGTTTGACCGAAACACATACATGTTGTGGCTGCTATACAGGATGTCGCCACATTAATATGGTTTAAAATAAAAAAACTTTACAAATATTGCCTTGAAGGAGTTTATTAAAAAATCAATGATGAAACAAGGTATTTGATAATGCTACAAAAATTGAGGGTGTAGTACCCTTTGGATAGTAGTCTCATCTATCAGTGGATACTTCCACTGTCTATTTGATGCGGTAATCCCTGACAGGGATGTATGATTGAGACTAACAACAAGATTGAAAAGATGTTATATCGTGGAGTGCCTGTGGAACTCTGATTTAATTTACAGGTACTCATTTGCCAATAAGACTCTCCAATACCATTGCAACTTGTAGGGGTTTGCGATAGGGATGCCTTCTTGTGCCCTGTTAAATCCATCTCTACAAGTCCGACATGGGTAGTGAGCTTGCAAAAGAAGCCTTGATTTCCCCTACGATCAACAATTTTAGAATGTATTGCGTTACCTATGCGGACAATGTAATTCTTCTTGATTCTACTCCCGTTGGGTCACAGTGTCTTTTGATTGCATTCAGAACTACACTTTAAATAGTAACCTTCTAATAAACACTAATATTGACAAGATTCTGAGTACCAGAACCAACAAAAGAGCCACTTTGAAAGTTGAATAACATAAAACTTGAAAACGGGAATGAATTAAAATATGTGGACCGAATTGTTACGGCATTACCTTTGCAGTTTCCATTGCATAATTGCAGAAACTTTTCTATCAATCCTTTGACTACATTTTAGGAAGGAAACGTGATTCCGGCATTGATGTATGGACGAGAGGATTTTCACCTCCTTGATAACTATGATTTATCTAAGTTTGAAGGTTTGATATGGAGAAAAGCTTAGGTCTCCCATCAAATGTACCCGAAATTGTAAGAACATTGAATCTTTCTCCTCTATTCGTTATCTGGGTATTCGATTCAATCTATCCATTGGTGAATGGAGTTGGTGCCAAGCACTAGTAGAGCGTATGCGAATGTTCTCACTACAAGGGTCTAGACTGCACGCCGAATATGGAACATTTTCTCTAAATGCGATCTTGACATTTTACTCGCTTAAAGTAGTGCCGACAATCACCTTTGGAAGCGAGGCTGGTTGGAATATAAATAAATCAATCTGGTCGGTTCTGGAGGGCTCTTTTTGGAAGAAAGTCCTTAAATTCCTGAAAAATGTATTGAATGCAACTATAAGATATGAATTATGTCTTGATTCATTTTATGGAACAGTTCTCTGGAAAACGATAGCTCTCTGGAGGGAAATTCACTTAGATGTACCAGCTGCACCCTACCGCATCGTGGTTCCAAAAATAAATCTTCCATATGCTGGTCTTCTAAAGAACTGGGTAGAGATGTTAAATGTTATCCTAAAACAAGCCGATATTGACAGAGACACTGTACTGCTCCGTCCACAAATTACTAAGCAGAAACTGAAAATATGGCTGAATGTAATCTCCTTACCTCATCTCTTTATCTCGGGACGGCCTTAAAGGGATTTGACCAGCTGCCGAAGTACCTAATTCAATTTTCATCTCGGTACCATCGCGACCAGTTCTTAAGGTTGCGACTGAACTTATACAAAACGAAAGAGATGTTATATGTAAAAAAAAGACAAGGAGACAAAGGATAATCTGTGTCGATACTGCACAAATGAAATTGAGTCATTAAAACACCTGGTTATAGAATGTCCCGACGTAAAAACCTCAGGGACTCTTTTTCTAAGCAAATTTGCCTCAATCAGTGGAAATATGGAAAACTGGTGGTATTTGATATTAACCAGAACCAACCAAAAGCTAACTTGTGCAATAATTGACTATCATGACCACATTCTAAAAGCAGAGTTGTGAACAATACAATTGCTCTAGATCAAAACGCAGACAATAATGGAATGAAAGGAAATGATTGTGGTTTTGTCCTTTGTCCTTGTCCTTTTTCTTTTCTTTTCTCTTCTTTCTTCTACTGTGATGTTGTAATGTTGTAATAAATGTGATAAAAGTTTGTATAAACTAAATATTACAATAAAATAAAAATTGTAATTCGATACGAGCAGGGTTATCATCTTTGAATTTCTATCACTTATGGAAAGAAATAACCCTGTGGAAAAACCTGCTGTCTATTCCGGAAAATACTTTAGAAGAATTCATTGGTAAGAATCACCGGGCTCTGAGCACCACAGTTAACCAACTATCACGGGAGGATAGCTCAGGGGCAACGTGCTCACCTTGGAAGCAAGACTACACGGAGCAACACAGGTTCGATCCCCGGGTCCGCGCTTAGAAACCTGTGGGTATTAAGCACGTTATAAATAACATATCATATCATATTATCACACAGGCTGGAAGCCACGCTCCCGTTCTCCTCCCAGGTTCTCCATCCTCATACGATAGCTGAAATGCCTGCTCTAGAAACATCTTGCTATGTCACTCTCACAGGCTAGGTAAAACATCCCAGTAGGGTAATATGCCTTCTGTTGAGATGTACATGTGACTTGCAAGTCAGAGCTATGCATGCTGGTACTGAAGAGGGACAGTTCTGCTGCGTAACAGGAAAGCTCCAATGCTGAGTGCTGGAAAAACAGCTCAGAGGGTTAATGGACCAGTCGCAGAATACTGTGCTTGACCTGTGTACTTAGATCATCCAGGAAAGGGAGAGTACAAGCATCTTTTTCCAAAAATGCACCTACAGGTCACAAGCCTAAATCCTGGTAAAATAGCTGAGGAGGTTAATGTACCCACTGCATACATCTTTCTGTATCTTTCTGTTCACAAGTCATGGCCAATTCCGACGCCCGTGCTTCTGGGGTCAATAAAATGAGTACCACTGATTTTGGTAATAATGAACACCTACTATAAATCACCAGGGGATAACTCATTGAGTGTTGTGTTCTGTATGCATGGTTATTGTAATTACAAACACCGACACCCAGTCACATGCAATTGAGCAGACTAAAAGAACTATTTCCTTCTTAGCCTGCCAGGTGAGGGCAGGAATTTGGAATAAGAACATCTTTATGGGTCCGATTCTCAAATATTTGCATTGGAGCAGCACATGAGATGCCAGAGGCATCTCAGATTAGCACCTGCAACTTTCCACCAGATTCTCAAATCCCGAAGCCGGTGCAAATATGGGGCCGCCTTGAGCATCTCGGAGATAGTCTCGTGCACATGTGATGGGCATCGCGCCTGATTCACTGCACTTTTAGGCTTTGGAAATTAGGTATGAGGTAGCATGAGACACTGTGATATGATAGGACATAGGTCTTCAACCTTTGGCTCCCCAGAAGTTTTGGACTACAACTTCAATCAGCCCTAACTAGTACAGTGAATGGTGGGGCATTGTGGAAGTTGTAGTATGAAACATCTGGAGATCCGCCGGTTGCAGACCCCTCTGCGAGGCCATTTCCTCCTTTGATCCTGTGCATCTATTTGATAGTTGGGCCCTTAATGTAAGTGCAAATTTAAGAAAATGAAATTGCATTCACCAACACCTTTGACTGGCGGGGTCAGCCTGCGGGCACAGTGTTCTTGTTGGGGCTTGCTGTAGGTTTGGAGGTCACATCACTGAGCACATCTCTAAATTGATAAAGGGGTGCTCTCTGGGATGCAGTCTTCAGGGGCTCTTCCCCCACTGTCTTGTCTGCCCTGTCATAGGCTTTGTAGGAGAAAGTGCAATGCGTACAGAGGTCCTTTAGTACATCGTATAGCATTTCCAATATTTGTTCCTATATTTTCCAATCCACTTTTCTGGTTCCAGCTCTCCACCCACATGGGTGCTGGTGGGCGATGCTTATCTAGATTTTGGGCATGTGCTTAGTTATTCAAAAGGGTCAATTTGCAGCACTGCCGTATTACAGCGCTGCCCTCCTTCTGTAAACTGGTGCTCTGTGAGAATCAGGGCACCTGAGTCCTGGAAATCCTGGGCACAGAACCCTTTGTGAAGTGGCAACTCGGGGACAGGCGTAGACAACATCGCTTCCCAGCACTCCTTGCAGCTGCTTGTCTGCAAAATCTCCTGGAGTCTGTAACTACTGAAATGAAGGATGGCTGCTCCGGATGGGGCATACTGTGATATCGTACATGATCAGTCAAGATGGCGAATCAAGACAGACATTGCAAGACAGGTTTGGCAGTATTTCACTAGTAAATCTGCCAAAATTCCGCCTAACGGAATTGCTTTTACCAGCGCTTGGTCCTGCAGGTTTTGCGTGGGATTATAAATGTTGGTCAGGCCGTGTTAATCCACATTTTTGGAGTCCATAGTACTCCATAAGGATTTTGGAAGAAAAACCACTGGGGTTCATTCTGCCGCGTTTGCCAATTTCTGGCGGTAAACTGACTCAGTGTCCTTCAGCTTTTTGCTGGAGGAGAATCCTTCACTTTACCGCCAAACCTGTTGTAATGCAGAGGTAACATAATTACTGCCATGCTACCGTAGTTTTTTTGCCGCTCCACCGTACTTGTAGTGAGGCCCATTCTTTTTTATCCTTTCCACTCACGCACCTTCCTGGAAACACCAGCGTGCTTCTTTAAGAGCACGCAATGAGTAGGAACATGCTGCCAGCATGCCAATTTGTCCTTCATTTCAACTAAGCAATCACCATTTGAAATAATGCAAATTCCTGAGAAGTATGACTTCAAAGCTGTTATGAATTGTTTTTACCGTAAACTTTCAATTTAAATGAAAGAGCATGAGGAGGAAAAATGCTCTGGAAAAATAGATTGTAATACTGGCGAACAGCTCTGGCGAAAGGTATTGATTTTGCAATCTGCTAAGTAAATATTTCCAGTGAGCGGCAACACACTGCCACGCGAGCGCTGGATAGCTCCTTCGGCGGCGGGCTGCTTTTATGTCAGCCATCTTCAGTTTTTTGAGCAGAAGCTTTAAAGAGGCCGTGACTCGAGAGCATTGGATTGTTCTTCGAGGGATCATGGGATGCCATCTTCACAAAAATGATTTTCTTGTACAGATGCATTTTCGGTTCACAGTTTGTGTCTGTGAAAACGGATGCCATCTGAGCATGCGCACATATGCCTATGATTGGACTTGATGACTTGATATAACGGGCCACTGACTAGACCCTATTTGCATATGCAAGTCCGACTCCTCCCTTCCTGAGCTCCCCTCTTACATGCTGCGTCTATTCACCCTAGCTCCTCAGCTACACATATGCCCCACATGTAGCCCGCAGGTTCATCCACACACGGTCCCCTGCCTCCCTGCTAGGTCTGACTTTTATAAGTCTCTTACATACAAACGTTCATGTGAAACATGTGTGGCTGGAAGAGTGGCCCTGGAGAGGCAATGAATGGGGTGAAATTACCTGAGGCGGTGGGCCGACAGCGTCGGTCTGACACTGACAGTAATATCACCATTAGCACCCGTGTCATTTTCTACGTGGGTGCTTATGGTTTCATTTAAAAAAAAAAAACTTACCTCGCTGTCCGAGCCTGGTGCCGCGACATTGTTTCCTCAAGTCTGTTTTCAATGTTGATGACCATGACATCGCAACAACGAAAGGGCTCAGGGAAAACATGGCGTAAAGCCGGCCCGCGTAACAACATACGTTTTTTTTATTTTTTATTACATACTCTTAGCACATGCATTATAAACTACACAGGTGCTAAGAGGGGGCAGGGAGGAAGAATGAGGAAGGGAAGAGGGTTCTGGCTAGCAGCACCCAGGCTGCTCAGAACATGGGCAGAGACAGAGGCAACAATCTTACAATCTTTCTAGGCCAGGTGATATTGAGATTGCACAAATGCAGGGGAAGGGGTGAGCAGAAAAGTGCGCGGTGGCAGGGGGGGCAGTGCAGTACATGGGAACGACAGTAAAAAATAAATAGAATAAATAAAAGCAATAAGGAAAAGTGCGCCCAGCTGGTGGCAAGTGCAAGGGTAAGTGCAGACATCAGGTTTCAAGTGCTGGTAGGGGGCTCGGGAGATACAGAAAACAGTCCCCAAGTGTGGGGTATGCCAGGGAGGTAGTGCAAGGGTGCAACTGGCAGGGGAGGGGACCTGGGCCCAAGATCAGAGGGTTGCCAGGTGCAGTTTCAGTTTCAGCCAGGAGTTCAGCAGGAGAGAGGAGGAGAGAAAGCAGAAGCAAAGAGGAAGGTTTTGAGGTGCATCCGGAACCGGTGATGGTTCTCAAGTTTCAAGGATGCAGGGAGGCTACACCAGAGGGAGGCCTCTGATATGATATGATATGGTATTTGTAACGCGCCTATACACAAGTGTTTCAAGGCGCGACGAGGCAGGGAGGGGGGAACAAGGGGAAGACAGACAACGATCCTACTAGGCCGATGTCATTCAGACCGCGCAAGTGCAGGGGTAGGGGAAAAAGTGCAAAGGGAAGGGGGGGGGTGCAGTACAAATAAGTAGAATAGAAATAAAATAATAAATAAATAGGGCCAGCTGGTGGCAAGTGCAAGGTAAGTGCAGACAAGTGCTGGGGGGGGGTGCTGTAGGGATACAGAGACAGTCCCGCAGTGCAGGATTTGCCAGGGAGGCAGTGCAAGTGAAGAGTGACTGGGCCCAGGACCGAGGTCGGTGAGAGTGGCCCAGTTGCAGAATCAGTGCAGTTTTGGTGAAGAATTTAGCAGGGGAGAGGGAGAGAGAAAGCAGAAGTGAAGAGGAAGGTTTTGAGGTGCTTCCGGAACCGGAGATGGTTCTCCTCAAGTTTCAGGGAGGCAGGAAGGCTGTTCCAGAGGGAGGCCCCTGCCGCGGAGAGAGATCTACTACCAACTTGTTGCTTGGAGAAGCGACTGATCTGAAGGAGTTGGAGGCGGATTAGCGAAGAGCTCGAGAAGGAAGATATTTAGGAAAGAGAGTGTTGAAGGTATTGGGGCCTCAGACCCCAGAAGGCCTTGTGAACTATTCAGAGGGTTTTGAGCTTAATTCTCACAGACACTGGCAGCCAGTGCAGAGATTTCAGTCCTGGAGAGGACAAGTCTCGCAGTCCTGTTCTGGATGAGTTGCAGAGGGCGGAGAGTAGAAGCAGGCAGGTTTAGATAGGGGCTGTTGCAGTAGCCCAGCCTAGAGAAAACCAGTGTTCTGGAGACAGTGAGCTTCTGGGGGAAGGAGAGGAAAGGAAGAATACCTCTGAGGAAGTGCAGCTGGTAGTGTGACTTCTTAGAAAGGTCAGAGATGTGAGGAGAGAAGGAGAGTGTGGAGTCAAAGATGATCCCCAAGTTTTTAGCCTCACACGTGGGAGCAGGAAGTGGCCAAGAGAGGCCGGCCAGAGAGTTACAGGAAAGGAGGGAGCAGGTGTGGCGATGATGAGAATCTCAGTTTTACTGGCATTAAGGCAGAGATCATTGGTGGCATACCACTCCTGGATAGCATACAGGCAGTCAGAGATGAGAGAAGGAGAAGAAATGGAGGAAGGGAGCCTGAAAATTAGTTGAGTGTCATATTCATAGCACTGAAAGTTGGGGCAGAGAGCGGCAAAGTGGTGGGCAAGAAGTGCCAGGTATTGGTTGAACAGCCATGGAGAGAGGTTAGACCCCTGGGGAACACCACAGGTAGAGATAGAGATAGAGGAGAGAAAGGACCAACGTCAGAACAGTGAGTATTCTAATTGGCCAGGAGCACCTTCCAGTCTGCTAATTTGAGGGACACACCTACAAGTCCATAGACAGCAAGGTGGTTAAAAATAAATAGGCACAAATAACGGTTCTATGTGATTATAACAAATACATTACAAGAGGGAAGTTTCACCTAAAACAAAAACAGTCAACAAAAGATTGATTTGTTTTTTCTATTTTGGGGGGACTTGCAACCCTCAGTTTCCCTATGTGTTTAAGCCCACCCCAAACCCCATCCCACCAGTTGTATCCCCTTACCCCACCCAGATCTATGTTTCCACAAATATTTTGTGATTTTTTGTTACTATTTTTGTTTTGTTATAATTTCCCTCTCTGTAAGAGTATTCTCTGTAATCACTGGATACCGCAAATAGCGTGTTCTTTAATAGATGTTGGCTCATAGTTGCCACTGCACTGACAGTTATGTAAGAAAAATATAATCCTGTGCGTATTATGAGGAGTGTGATTGGATTCAGGGATTGGTACTGGGTTTTATTAGAATCGTAAGGATCTCCATTTATGTTAAAATTTTATTCATGAATTTTGTCAATCATTAAATCAAGTGAAAACTGTGGAGGATTATTAAGTATTTGCTTACCCGGTCTTGCCTTGTTTGGATAACTACTGTCTAAAAATAGATCAGTATCCAGGACAAAACAAGCCACTGGTTGTGCCCAGTCACAAGGCCTACTGTTATTTGTGTAGAAATAAGCTTGTCGAGAAGGCAAGCAAGATTTCCTGGGTCACCATGTTTAAGTCACCCCATTAGCGTTGCTCTTCTCAGTGTTGGAACAAACACAATGATTAGTCTAAAGCAGGGGGACAGGTACAGCTCTAAAAATATTGCCAGCAACAAAAATAAAATATATTAGGTGACGTTTTGTCAGAACTCATGGATCAGGATGAGAAAGGCCTCCACACTCACAAGGGAATTCGAAAGGAGGGATAGTTTAGTGTATACCAGACTAAGGTTACTACTAGCAGAGCAAGAAGGCAGTGGGCAGGATGGTGTCGCAAGGCAGGACAATACCTGTGGACTGAACTGAGATAAAATGTGGACTTTCGTTGGTAATTGGAACCTGCAGTGTAAACAGAGACGGTTTTATGGGAGGGCAAAAGGGGCACTTGCCCAGGGCCCCCACCTTGGAGGGGGCCTCACAAGGCTAGCTGATCTAAAGAAGTAAGATTCCATTTTCCATGAGTCTTAAATATCACACGTCAGGATATTTTATGTGGTGCTGCTGAGGCTCTAAACCCCTTGCCTTTCTGTTTTGGCAAGGGCATTCTGCCTTGATCAATTCATCATGTATTGCTTTCTGTGTTCACTGTGGTATACATAGTTTGTGCGTTCCTTATGGCACAACTCTCTTGCATTCTTTCCTTCCTGTGGGAATTATGTTGATCATGTGCAATAGGCAATGGTAAAATGCATATTGATAAATTGAGTGCCACAATGGTTCTGAAGTTAGTTCAGTGTGGGAAGCACCCATTGCAGAAATATGTGTTCATATGCAAAATTAGAATATCACATTCCAGCATGGCTGGCTGAGCCTTTCCTACGTCTGAAGTTTATAAACCTGCCTGCATATGTACTTGATTTTGCAGAACAACATCTGCTATTATCAGCAATGTACCTGCACCAGATAGGGGTTGCTATAAAAACTAACAAATCATCCGTATGGTGAAGGTCTAGAAATTGTTTGTTCAGATGGGGTGTTATAAAACCTAGGCAATCACCTCCAACGATGAGCATAAACCGTTAGTCCAAGAGGTGAATAAGTATCCAAATTCAAGACTGTAGAACAAAAGCATTCATGCTTGTATCCTGGCTTTGTCAGCAGATGATACAGTGATCCTGGTCAAATCATCTAATATATCTTACATTACTGTGCTGTCTTCTGTGAGGTTTGCCTTCTTGCATGCTGCTGGTATCGTTTAGCCCATTACTTGATCTTTCTTCTTATGTAGGCCATTTGTGTGGAAGGGTTGGTAGACAGAAGAGAGCGGAACAAGCATATTATAAGGACTGCTTGTTTGACACAAAAAACGGTTTGCTTTTTGGTAAAAGTCAAAGGTTTTTATGGACGTTTATAAATGAAAAAGTATTTGCATAACACCCTTCTATAATATTTTGTTTAAAAATGGTCATGTTTGGTAATGTGATTTGTGTGCTTTCCAAGTCAATTTTTTAATAAAATGAGATTGTTTTAGTTCATGCTAATAACTGGAAAAGAAAGTGTTCAAATGTAGAAATTGCAGAGTTGGCACAAAGCCCAGCTGCACCCCTTAACCAATGTGTGTTCCTCGGCATCTCATTTAATCTTGTATTACCGAACCTCTCAATATTGCTAGTCTCTAAACCTTTAAAAATTGTCAGCTCTTCTGAGTGATTTCCTTCTCATGGTATGATCTTCATAAAATCTTTATGGTTTCACTCTGTTATTAGTGAGCATAGTTATATCACACACCACAGGTATTTTTTCCTTTGATATCTAATGGCAACACTATTTGAAAACCATATCCAACTTATGATCTCAATCTGTCTGGATAAAGACACCTACCTTGTAGCTTCTAATCTGCCGCCACTAATCATGCTACGGTATGTGTAGCGTTCTCCTTCCTTCCAATTGGTCTCCTCTATCCATGCTTGAGCCGTTTTGCATTCTGTGAGGCAGCTCATGCGAGTTCTCTGTCTATTATGGGTTACATGTACCTTTTACATACGGTCCTGCATTAATACTACATCTACCTTCCTGGATGTTATTGATAAAGAGTATCCTGTATGTACTAGAACAGTAACCCCTTCGTAGACTGCTAATGTTGGTCTTCAAATGCTACTTGTTTATCATTCTGATTAGAGCAAGAAAGAAGAGTGTAAGGGGACTTAAAGGGAGTAAACGTACTTGTTATGCTGTGAGACTGCATATCAACCTATAGGTTGTGAGCGCGATGGGTGGGATGTGGGGGGCACGACCAGTATTCTTGATCCCTTAATTCCTTTGGTTTGGTGCAGGGGGCCTAAAGAGGTCCGTGCCCAGGGCCCCAAAAGTGCTTAAGATGGCCCTGAGTGTAAATAAGACAGGAAGAGGAGACACAACATTCAGAATATAGGCAAAACACAATGGAACAGGTGAAAGACAGCACGATGAAGAGTACATGAGACAAAACACCATGGACAAATTATAGTTTTTTCATCTGTGTGAATATGGCCAGATTCAACTCACAAAGGGATCACCACATCATATGACACCCATTGCTCTGTCCCAGAAACACAGCATCTCTATGAGGAAAGAGGGCTAAGGTTCTCCCTGGGTGTGCAAGGCACTAGAAAGTACCTACCTACCCAGCTAACATATGGAGCAAACACTGCAGTGAATTGCACAATTCACAGAACCACTTCTAGGTGATCGCACATGTGTCAGCCACAGACAACAAGACCCATTTTGCTCATGCTTTTCACTACCTGATAAACATTAGCACTGAAACCACAGGGGGTGAGGCTGCTGCCAAACTCTTTTTGCAATGACCTCCGACCTCGTACTGTTACCCTTGGTAAAAGATAGTTGGCACACCGACAGAGCTACAACTCACAAGAGAAAAGGAACAGTTTCTAAGGAACGGTTGGGCGGGTGCCAGTGATTAGGACATTGACCCCAGTGAGGGACTGGGCAAAAGGAATGGCAAGAGCAAGCAGGGAGCAGGGTTAGACAGCAGAGCTACCTCTCACTGTGGAAGTGACACAAATGTAAGGAGAGCTTTATGCTAAACTTTGACACCAGCACAGATACATGAAATGTCACGAAACGTATAGCAATCTATCCCCGAGCAAGGGTAGTGCTAATAGCAACAGGGAACAGAAATCTGTTATAAGACATACCATCTGGAAACATGAAAGTAGTGATGCATAGTAGACTGGGGCACGCATGGGTATAAGCACCCCATAGGTAATCTACAAGCCAAAGCAGGGCGATAAGCTTGCTAGCAAGTCTTCAAGCTGGAAACAGGAGCTTGCTAGCTATCCTGCGGACTGCAGACCGGGAACTTGCAAGCTAGACCTCGAGCTGGAAAGAGGAGCTTGTACGCTAACCTTCTTGCTGCTCAAAACAGGAGTTTGCAAGCTAGCCTTCAGTCTTGGAAACATGAGCTTGCCAGCAAGCATTCACGCTGCTAGAAACAGAAGCTTACAAGCTAGCCTTCAGGCTGAAAAGCATGAACTTGCAAGCTAGCCATCTGGATGGAAACCAGGACCTTGCAAACTAGACCTCAAGCTGGAAAAAGGAGGCAGTGAGCTAGCCTTTGGGCTGCTTGAAACAGAAGCTTGAAAACTAGTCTTCTTGCTGAAAAGCATGAACTTGCAAGCTAGCTTTCCGGATGGAAAGCAGAACCTTGTAAATTAGACCTCAACCTGGAGACAGGAGGTGGTAAGCTAGCCTTCGGGCTGCTAGAAACAGAAGCTTGAAAGCTAGTCTCTGGGCTGGAAAGCATAAGCTTGCAAACTAGACCTCAAGTGGGGAACATATACTTGCAAGCCAGCCTTCTAGTGCAGCAGCATGAGCTTGCAAGCTAGACCTCAAGCTGGGAACTGGAGCTTGCAAGCTAGCCTTCGGGCTGGGAATAAGGACTTTTCAAATCAGTCTTCAAGCTAGACATAAGTGCAGTTGGCTCTCTAATTGTGCATTGCTCGACATGTTTGCAGCACACCACCCTTTATGAGGAGCGGGGACGGTCAATTCGGACTGCCTATGGACAGCTTGCCTGCACTTCTAATTTCTGAACAGACCCTGTACGGTCTTGCCCTTATTGGACAGAGAACATGCAATGTAAGGCATTACTACGAGAGGATAACGCATCCCATTACTGTTAGGTGTAGGCGAAGGGCGCCCTGTGCTGTGGATCACGTTAGGTGGGGGCGTCATCGGGGTTGGGGGTGGGGGGCGCTGTAGCAGTTATGCACCGGAGCAGCCTGTTTCGTTGTTGTTGTAAATGGCAGTTCCTGAAGTCTTCCTGGTGAGTAATCTCTCACCCTTCCCTTTAACTGCTAGTCCCGGGATTTACGCCAGCTTGAAGCATATTTTATTTCCTAATTAGGCTGTATTTATGGAACTGTTTTAATATTTACTGAATATGAAATTGGAATTCGGAATGTGCTTACAGGCAGGGAAAAAGCAACAAAATACTTTGACATCGCACGCCATAATCTCACAAAGAGAACATCGAATTTACGCCACATTCTCATACATCGTGTTAGGTAGAGTGCCCCAGGCTGTAAACAGTGACTTCTGGACAGAAATCCATGAATAGTATGCAATGGAAGGTGTAAAGGAACCCCATAATGTAACCCTATGCAGAGAAGTAATAGTACTACACACACACATCTTCTGGCGGCATCATTTATCTGGGCAGAACGGTTAGGCGGCTATTCCGAGAGTATATAGGAAAATGCACATTAGGGCCGGGTTTATTGGAACTGCTGCAGAGCTGATGAATCAGGGCCCGTTGAGATGACGCGACGAAAAGCCTCAACACTCAGCTGGAATTGTGGCCCTCAGTCAGAACCATTTCCTGTTTTTATGTTTACAAAGTAACATTGAGATATATGTATTTGTTAAATATATTCTGAAAAGCTCCTACATGCAACCAATTGCTCCTTCAGAGTGCTTCAGGAGACATTGCAAATGAACTGCCTGTCATGGGACGTGTACACCCCCGGCGTCACTCTTCCTGTGTCACCATGCATGAGTTGCAATGCATGGATGGTGATTAGAAGACGTTACATATGAGCTACCTGTCGTGGGACGTGTTCACCCCGGTGTGCTTCTTCCTGTGGCATCATGCAGGAGTTGCCATTCATGGATGGTGATTAGAAGACATTACATATGAACACATATGAACTACCTGTCATGGGACATGTACACCCCCGGCGTCACTCTTCCTGTGTCACCATGCAGGAGTTGTAATGCATGGATGGTGATTAGAAGACGTTACATATGAGCTACCTGTCGTGGGACGTGTTCACCCCGGTGTGCTTCTTCCTGTGGCATCATGCAGGAGTTGCCATTCATGGATGGTGATTAGAAGACATTACATATGAACACATATGAACTGCCTGTCATGGCACATGTACACCCCCGGCGTCACTCTTCCTGTGTCACCATGCAGGAGTTGCCATTCATGGATGGTGATTAGAAGACGTTACATATGAACTGCCTGTCATGGGACATGTACACCCCCGGCGTCACTCTTCCTGTGTCACCATGCAGGAGTTGCCATTCATGGATGGTGATTAGAAGACGTTACATATGAACTGCCTGTCATGGGACATGTACACCCCCGGCGTCACTCTTCCTGTGTCAACATGCACGAGTTGCCATTCATGGATGGTGATTAGAAGACGTTACATATGAACTGCCTGTCATGGGACATGTACACCCCCGGCGTCACTCTTCCTGTGTTACCATGCAGGAGTTGCCATTCATGGATGGTGATTAGAAGACGTTACATATGAACTGCCTGTCATGGGACATGTACACCCCCGGCGTCACTCTTCCTGTGTTACCATGCAGGAGTTGCCATGCATGGATGGTGATTAGAAGACGTTACATATGAACTGCCTGTCATGGGACATGTACACCCCCGGCGTCACTCTTCCTGTGTTACCATGCAGGAGTTGCCATTCATGGATGGTGATTAGAAGACGTTACATATGAACTACCTGTCGTGCGATGTGTACATCCTGGCGTCTCTCTTTCGGTGGCACCATGCAGGAGTTGCCATTCATGGATTGTGATTAGAAGACATTACATATGAACTACCTGTCGTGGGACGTGTACGACCCCGGCGTCACTCTTCCTGTGGCATCATGCACGAGTTGCCATGCATGGATGGTGATTAGAAGACGTTACATATGAACTACCTGTCGTGGGACATGTACACCCCCGGCGTCACTCTTCCTGTGTTACCATGCAGGAGTTGCCATTCATGGATAGTGATTAGAAGACATTACATATGAACTACCTGTCGTGGGATGTGTACACCCTGGCGTCTCTCTTTCGGTGGCACCATCTATGAGTTGCCATTCATGGATGGTGATTAGAAGACGTTACATATGAGCTACCTGTCGTGGGACATGTACGCCCCCGGCAATCCTCTTCCTGTAGCACCATGCACGAATTTCCATTTATGGAAGGTGATTAGAAGATGTTACATATGAACTACATGTTGTAGGACGTGTACGTCCCCGGTGTCCCTCTTCCGGTGGCACCTTGCACGAGTTGCCATTCATGGATGGTGATTAGAAGACATTACATATGAACTACCTGTCGTGGGACATGTACGCCCCCAGCGTCACTCTTCCTGTGGCATCATGCACGAGTTTCCATTTATGGATGATGATTAGAAGATGGTACATATGAACTACATGTCGTGGGATGTGTACGCCCCTGGCGTGCCTCTTCTTGTTGCACCATGCGCAAGTAGCAATTTATGGATGGTGATTAGAAGATGTTACATATGAACTACATGTCGTAGGACGTGTACACCCCCTGCATGCCTCTTCCTGTGGCACCATGCACAAGTTTCCACTTATGGTTGGTGATTAGAAGATGTTACATATGAACTACGTGTCGTGGGATGTGTACGCCCTCGATGTGCCTCTTACTGTTGCACCATGCGCAAAGTAGCAATTTCCTTGTATGCCCCTGGCGTGCCTCTTCCTATGGCACAATGCACAAGTTTCGATTTATGGATGGTGATTAGAAGACATTATATATGAACTACCTGTCGTAGAACTTGTAGGTCCCTGGCATGCCCCAATTTGAAGTTGAGCAAGTTTTCTCGGCATGGATCAGGCAAATTGTGTCCTGGAGAAATTGTGTAAATGCAGTTGAATTATCTAACAATCCATTAATAATTTACAAACAGAAGATATATTTTGAAGTATGCAAAACACAGGGGGTTCTGGGAGTCTCTCTACCAGCAAGAACGCAGCCCATGGACCTGGTTTGGGTGGATGGCCTCCTGGAGAGTCTTAACCAAGTCTTTAGCTCACTGTCCCTTTCACAGAGAAGAAATATCCCTGCATATCAGTATTTGTCCTTCCCAGGGGCAGTCTGCCACCAAAATGCTAGGCAATTCTCCTCTGAACAAAAGTACCAACAGCAACCCCATGCACGTGTTTCAGCCTTGTTGGGCATCATCAGTGAGGTGGAGCTGTGCCTCTCTGAGAACAGTGAGCAAGGAGTCCACATCTGGATTCCCCATGTAATTTAGGGTGAGACCCAAAGTTACTTAATATGCTAAACAAAGGGGGTTGTGGGAGTATCTCTAACAGCACGAACACAGCCCATTGACCGGTTCTTGGGAAAGTCTCAACAAGTTCTTTAGCTCACTGTCCCTTTCACAGAGGAGAAATATCCCTGCATGTCAGTTTTTGTCCTGCCCAGGGGCAGTCCAGGGACCTGTTTTATGATGGATTACATGATAAATCTTTAAATTGAACTGGTGGTCCATGGTGCTTTGAAGGCAACAAGTGCCGTGAGGAGTGCGCTGCAAAACAATGGGGAAACCCAAAAGTATGTAAATATATATATAGAGAGAGAGAGGGGGGAGAGAGGGCAAGAGAGAGAGAGAGAGAGAGAGAGCAAGCCCAAGAGAGGTGAGGGGTATTGGAAGGGTGGGAACGGTGGGGGCAGGGATGATGGAGTGAAAACCGGAGCATGGGGGAACGCCCCATTTGAGAAAAGAAAAAACGAAAACAAAACCCACAAAATTATTTTGACGAACTGAATTACCACAAAGTAATTCAGTTCGATAAAACAACGTAGAACCGTACAAAGGACTCCACATCTAAAGAACTCAATAGCAAAAGGGTAAAAAGAGGCCGGGTTGGACTGGGAAACGAAAGTAAACCTGGAAATATTTTCCAAAGTGACCCCATATTACATAGTTTGAGAAAATGTAGCAAGCAAGACCAACCCTTCTAAGTAGGACATGTGGTGATTGCCCTAAATAGGGCCTAAATAGTGAAATTCAAAACATGTTTCCATATGTAAAAATTAAAAAGTAGTTAAACATGAGAAACATACATAATTTGTTTAGTATAATAAAATAAAATACCCTCCTCGGAATTTAGCTATGTGGATAGCTGTCCTAATACATTAATGGTAGAGATCCGAATTGAGGGGGGGGGTCCAAAAATAATTCTGATAAACATCTATGATCCTCCAGGTGATAGTTATACATTAGATATACAGCTCAACATTTTCCAGTGTCTAACTGATAATCCCGATGATGATGATGAGATTAATGTAATATTAGGTGGTGATCTGAATGCCAACAATTTATAAGATTGTTGTGATATTGAGGAACAAGATAAAGTCAGAGATCCTAATCTTAAATCTGATAGTGGAGGAATTTTATTGCTGAAGTTGACTTGTATATAGCAAATGGCACTAAGAGAGGGAAGCTTGGACTAGAAACTATGTGATCTAATGGACAACAAAATGCTACCATTGACTATATTTATTTTAATGCCTCACTTTTTGAACATTTATCTCAATTTATAGTTCGATCCACCCCCATTAGTGATCACTCTATACCTGTCTGTACGCTGATGATGAAGTCCTTTGTGAAGAACTCGACAGACAATGTTGGGGAAGTTGTTGTACTGGGTAATGGAAATAGGTTAGGATGGTCTGACCGCAATCTAAAAAAAAAACAGTAGTTGGTGTAAATGTCTGCTGCTTAAAGATATGACCAAGATGACTGCAGATGAGGTTGATGATTGGATTGCGATATGTGCGATATGCATGCATGCCTTGATGCCTATGGTATGTAAACAGCTCCCCCATCCATGTAAAACTTCTCATGTTGCCCCATATGACAAAATAATCAATGAAGAAAAGAAAAGGATGCGTAAAGCGATCAAAGCTATTGAGTATACCAAGCCCCAGCTGGCCTTTTATTCCCTGGAAAAGCGAAAAATTAAGAATGAATACAGGAACTGGCTCTTTAGATATAGAGCTTCTACTGATAATATCTGTTGGCAAACTATGGTCAAAATTCTCCTGAGTGGTGATACAGAAAAACTCTGGGCTAATTTTAGGGCACTATCTGGAAAAGGCTATCAAGAGCTAGCCTGTTGTATAGACAGTAAAATTTGGGTCCAACACCTTCAGGAGAAATTTAAGGGTGAATCACCCAGGTTGGTAAAAAAAAACCTATTAAAAATGTTCTGCTGAAACGAGATGATGTTGTTAACATAATTAAGAAACTAAAAACATCTCGGGCTCCTGGACCAGATACTCAATGTAGTATTATCACCAAGCAGAATTCTGATACCTGGGCAGACACTCTGCTTATTATCTTTCGTAAAATACTTGATACAGGTGTCCTACCAAAATCTTGGAGTACATCTATTACAATACCTATTTTTAAGAGTGTTAATCGAAATCTGCCTGCAAACTACCGACTACTCGCACTAACTGATGTGCCCAGTAAAATATTTTGCACATTAGTCCTCCGGGAAATAAACCTTTGGATAGCGCATAATAACCTCCTTGACAAGGCCCAAACTGGGTTTTGCAAGGGTTATTCTATGGTGGATAATATTTTGCTGATAAATACGCTAGTGGAGCAGGCTAATACTAAATCGGGATTACCTCTTTATATTCTCTATGTGGACTTCTTATCAGCCTTTCGATATGGTCAAAAGGGGGCTGTTATGGGAGAAACTGGAGGCTATGGGTATGCCAGCTCACCTACTGTATATATGCAAATTAATGTACAAGAATAATACCACCAGAGTAAGGCTGAACAATATGGGACTAATGTCTGACCTAATATCAATTGAGCGGGGTATTCGACAAGGTTGTGCATTAGCGCCCATATTTTTCAATCTATATATGGCTGATTTCTGTAACATCTTTATTGAAAAAATGAACGCCTTTCTTAGGATTGCAACGACTAAGCTGGGCTGGATCTGTTATACAGATGACATTGTCATTTTTGATAATACATATGTTAGGATCTGCAACAGTGCTAGGGCAGTTTGCTGTTATGCGGATAAGAACAGTCTCAAAATTAACATCACCAAAACCCAATTTATGGCCATTGGGAATGGTCGAAGTAATAGGATGTAATATTGGGTTTATCAAAAGAGTTAATGCCTATAAATGACTGGGCTACGAAGTGGTGTCAGAAAAGAGTGGGCTCAATGAGAATGTACAGAAAAATAAGCGGGCTAACATTTTCTCCACTTTGGGAGAAATACTGGCATTCTATAAAACATCTGCGGGATACAGTCTGTGTGGAGTTTGTACCATCTATAGACAGAAATTAGCATCTGCTTTTCTACACGGCCTTGAGGCTTCTTATTGCGACTGGTCTATATGGGCAGATAAAATTGAAGGGCTGATATGGCGTAAAATAATGGGGCTAAGCAATTACACGCCTATTGAGGTGATTAGGCTGGAGATAGGACTTATCTCTCTCTCCACCCTGATTAACCTGAATAGAGCAAAGCTCTATCTTAAGATCATGTTCTTTCCACCAGATTCTTTTTTGACGATACTTCCCTCGCCGCTGGAGAAAGGTACCAGCATGCTGATGACTAAATTCAAAACCATGAATGAGGACTTCTTTAGGAAGCTGTGTTCGACACCGAGGTGGGAATACGGTGAAGGTTTAATGCTGAAATCCTTGAAAAGCGCTGCTGAGAAGCTAGGTTGGGTTAACAGCCACGAAAATGTTGCAAGCATGAAATCTTTAAGCAACTTTTCCAGGATGTATTTTAACTACAAGGATCCACAAGAATATCTAAAGCTCCTTCTATCCTTGGTAACGCGCCGGCTGTTTATGAATGTCAGACTAAACCGCCTTGATGTACTAGAAATCAGAGGGGCATGGACTGGAATCCCTGCTCACGAAAGAACCTGCAGAATCTGCTGCAATAAGCTAGAAATAGAGACAGCCAGACATGTACTTAGTAATTGTCCTATGATGAGATCTATTTATGCTTACTATTACTCTAAATTTGTAAAAGATCTTGACGACATAACCTATGAGTACTTCTGGTTAAACTGTTTGTCTGGTTATAGCTGTGGTAGGATTATTGCCATAACACAAGTATGGAAATGTGCAAACAGGTAACTGTGAAAATTTGGAAGTGATGTGAAATTACTGGAGGAACTGAGTTAAAGCTGATGTCACTAACTTTTATTTTGGGTACATTATACAGACTATTTGGTTTATTATAGGACCTATATGTCTATATCGCTCCGTATGCTCTGACTGATGGCAAATGTATCTTGTTTACTATTTTGAATGGATTGCTTTTAGATTAATTGATTTGTGATTGGAATTTCTTAATGATATGTACATGTATTTAATTTGTTTTTGATACTCCTCTTTTTATATTCTGTATCCTTAGTGTAAAAAAAGTAATTTTTAGTTTTAAAAGTAATTCTCTGTTTATAAGGATGAAATATGTAAACATTTTCTTTAATTCTTACTAAGAATGTGTTAAAGATTTCTTTTAAACTGTATACACAATAAAAATAATAATAATAATAATAAATGCATTTTTAAAAAAGTAGTCCATTTATTAATTAGGGTCTGTAAGGTACGAGCAATGAGAACTGCAATTGTCCCACCACCTCATGATTTTACACTATCTGTCACACCCTCATTCCTTTACCACTGTAGGAACGAAATGGAGAAACAGGGTACTGCTGCTCTATAACTCCCTCCCCTCCCACAGTCTGCCATGATCTATACATTATTTCTGGAAACCCAGAGTCAGGAGTAGGACATTCAAATACGTAGTATTTAAACCAGGGTCTAAAGCGTATACCTTTTTTTTTGTCATTACTTTGTGGTAATTCACTTTGACAAAATAACTTTGTGGAGAAGCAAATATATATAACTCAGAGGAAGCCTGGGAAAGGGTGAAACGCATTAGTGCAGCAGACATATGTTTATGACCGTCTACTTGGACCTATTTTTATGATGGATTACATGATCAATCTTTAAATTGCACTGGTCGTCCGTGGGGCTTTGAAGGCAACGGGGTGCCGTGAGGAGACCCAAAAGTATGGAAATATATACATATATATATATATATATATATATATATATATATATATATATATATATAGAGAGAGAGAGAGCGAGAGATAAGGGGTATTGGAAGGGTGGGAACGGTGGGGGCAGGGATGACAGGGGGAAAGGCGGAGCATGGGGGAACCCCAAATTTGAGAAAAGAAAAAACGAAAACAAAACCTACAAAGTTATTTTGCTGAAGTGAATTACCAGAAAGTAATTCACTTCGATAAAACAACGTAGAACCGTACAAAGGACTCCACCTCTAAGGAGCTCAATGGCGAAAGCGTAAAAAGAGGCAGGGGTGGACTGGGAAACACAAGTAACCCTGGAAATATTTTCTAAAGTGACCCCATATTACATAGTTCGGGAAAGTGTAGCAAGCAAGACCAACCCTTCTAAGTAGGACATGTGGTGATTGCCCCCGTAAAGTACATTTGGAAAATATGGGTCTAAATAGTGAAATTTAAGACACGTTTCCATATGTAAAAATTAAAAACTATTTAAACATGAAAAACGTACATAATTTGTTTAGAGGGTGGAACAACATGTACTTTTAAAGCAAATGGTTCAATTCAAATGGATGGGGGGAGGAGGAGACATGGAAGCAAATGTTGTTGTGGATGGGAAAAGGGTACAACGTGTAGAAAAAGGGTTACCCACACTGGAGAAGTTCATGTTTACAGTAGCCCCCTGGAAATTCTCCCGTCCACAACTAAAAAGAGGAGGGATAGAGAATTACTGAAACAGCAGACATACAGGAAAAAGATTACAATCAAAATAGCGGAGGGGGGAGGGGAGAAAACGAACCTAAGTAGCTAACACACGGGTCCACTGGAAGAGATGAGGAATTGCACTCAATAATGTGAGGCAGCACCCCTGCACTTGAAGCACATACACCCATCCTGCAAAGCCATTCATTGATGAGGCGAGGAGATAGTTACCAGAAACGTGTCACATGTCACAGAATCAACTCTGCAAGATGTGAGGGAGTCTTTCCTGAAAGAACTTGATTCCAGCCAATCTTGTTCAACCTCATGGATCTGGCACCCCGGTTGGAAACGGTTCAGCATGATATTCCTTTAGATTGCCATGGAGACTGAGCGCATGTGTACAACTTTGAATTGTTTATCACTCATTGACATGATATGACGTGGCATTTATAATGCACCTGTACACAAGTGTTCGCAGGCGCAGCAAGAGAAGGAGTGGGAAAACAGGGAGGACAAAATAACGATATTACAAGACCTTGAGTCATTCAGATAGAGAAAGTGCGGGTAAGAGGGAAGGGAAGAAGTGCCAGGGGCAGGGGACAGGGGAACGGCAGTTGACTCACAAGTGCGGCCAGCGGGTGGCTCATAAGTTCAGAGAGAAGGGACTGTAGGGTTGCAGATACAGACCCTTACGTGCTGGGAAGCCCGGAGGCAGTGCAAGGGCAACTGGACATGAAGGAGCCTGGATGCGAATTCAGAGGGTGACCATGTTACCAGTGCACGGAGCAGTCAGGTGCATCAGCAGGGGAAAGGAAGAGAGAAAGCAGAAGTGAAAAGCAAGGTCTTGAGTTGCTTCCAGAACCAGAGGGGGTTCTGCTCAAGTTTGAGAGAGACAGGGAGACTGTTCCAGAGGAAGGCCCCAGCGAGGAGATAGATCTGCCCCCAACTCTCTGCTTGGAGAAGCATCCGACCCGCAGAGAGTTGGAGGTGGATGAGCAGCAAGCTTGAGAAGGAAGATTGTTTGGAAGAAAAAGTTGGAGGTAGACTGATCCCAGGCCTCAGAAAGCCTTGTGGATGATGCAGAGGATCTTGAACTTGATCCTTGCAGACACAGGGAGCCAGCAAAGAGATTTCAGAGCAGGAGAGATACGAGTCCCGGACTTGAGGCCAAGGAGAAGTCTTGCAGTCCTGTTCTGGATAAGTTGTAAAGGTCGAAGAGTAGAGTTAGGAAGATTTAGAAAGAGGCTGTTGCAATAGTCCAGCCAAGGGAGGACCAGAGCTCTGGAGACGGTGAGCTTATGGGGAAAGTGAGAAAAGGAAGAATACCTCTGAGGAGGTGCAGCTGATAGTTTGACTTCTTAAAAACATCAGAGTTGTGAGGAGAAAAGGAGATGGGGGAGTTGAAGATGACATCAAGGTTCTTAGCCTCACAGGAAGGAGCAGGAAGAGGGCTCAGAGTGAGCAGCCAGACAGAGAAAGGAAAGGAGGGAGTGGGTGTCCCAATGAGGAGGATCTCAGTCTTTCTGGCATTAAGGCAGAGATCATTGGTGCCACACCATTCCTGAATTGTGGCCAGACAGTCTGGTATGAGAGAAGAAGCAGAGGTGGATGAGGGGAGCCTGAAAGAGAGCAGAGTGTCATCCACATAACATTGAAAATGAAAGCAGAATGTAGTGATGCGGTGGGCAGGAGGTTCCAGGTCGTGGTTGAAGAGCCAGGGAGAGAGGTTATACCCCTGGGGAACACCACAAGTAGAGAGCGAGAGATAGAATAGAGGAAAGATCCCAGTTGCACCTGAGAGGGTCGGTCGGTGTGAATGGAGGTCAACTAGGCCAGGCCCTGATCAGTAACATCAAGGTTGTCGCTGAGGTGATTGAGCAGGATGGCATGGTTGACCGTGTCAAAAGCAGAGGATAGAACGAGGAGAATGAGGACAGAAGGGAAATTAGAGTCAAGATTGGTGAGCAAATCATCACAGGTGTTTGGGGGAGCAGTTTCCGTGATTCTTTCAGCCCTGAAGCCAGACTGGTGGTCATGGAGGCAACCACTATATTCAGTATATAGATTAAGCTGGTAGATGGCCAGATTTTCCAAGATTTTTCAAAGGAAAAAATGATGGCGATCGGGCGATAGTTAGCCGGAGAGGACAGATCGGCCGAAGGTTTCTTTAGAGAGGGGTGCACAATGGAGTGTTTAAGGTGGAGGGGAAAGTTCCAGTAGCAAAGGAGTGATTTTAGAAATCAGCCAAGGCTGGAGCAAGGGTGTCGATGTGGTCCTTGGTGGTTCTGGATGAGCAGGGGAGAACCTGCTTTGACAAGACTTTCATAGCAGACATCACCAGGCATGAACAGGCGAAAGGAGGAGAAAGGAGGAGGAGAGACGGCCTCAGATGGGCCAGGAGTGGTAGTGGACGAGGATGAAGAGGTAGAGGAAGAGATGGTGGACAGGATGTCCTGAGTTTTAGTGGTGAAATGAGAGGCCAAGGCCGTGCAGAGGGCCTGGGAGGGAACAGGAGAGATAGAGACTGCAGCAGGATTGGACAGTTTGTTGCAGATTTTGAAACGTTTGGAGTTGTTAGATGCCACAGAGATGTGGGCTTGGATGTAGGAACTCTCCTTATGGAGGACAGAGAGTCTGTACTGCCCTTGGAGCAGGCGAAAGGCCAATTTTTTCAGGGGGTGCCTTCAATGCCCTACAATTTCTCTCCACTGCCCTACACTTGTCTTTCAGGGCAGTAAGGTCTTGGGCTTCAAGCGGATCCTCATGACAGGGGAAAGGACATCCAGAGTGTTAGAGATAGAGAGATGAAGGTTAGAGAGGTTAAAGAGGGTTGTGTCAGGGTGTGAGTCAGCCAAAGGTACAGGAGGAGGAGAGAAAGTAGCAGCAAAAGCCTCAAGTGACACATGCTTCATGGGTCGGATGACCGAGAAGGTAGGTGGCAGTGCTGGAGTCTGCTTGACCTGTGGTGAAGAGAGAGAGAGGTGGGAAGAAAGGAGAAGGTTCTCAGTCCAAGAGAGAGAAGTGATGAGAGGTTTAGAGAAAGGGAGGTCTGAAGAGATCAGAACATCCAGGGTGTGCCCTGCAGTGTGAGTCAGGCCAGAGGGAAGAATATATAGAGAGAAAGAGAGTGAGAGAGATAAAGAGAGAGAGAGAGAGAGAGAGAGTGAGAGAGAGAGAAAGAAAGAGAGAGAGTGAGAATTGCATAGGTTGCAAATGAGTCCTGAAGAAGGGCTAGTAGGATCCACATGGATGTTCAAGTCTCCGAGGAGGAGTAGTTGAGAGGTAGAGGCAAGGAGCGAGGATTGGAGGTCAGCCCACTCAGAGAGGAAGAAGGAGACCTGGTCAGGTGGCCTGTAGGTAGTGGACACAGTGGGAAAGAGGCCAGGAGAGATAGAGAGCCTTCAGACCGGGCATTCAAAGGGGGAGTAGTCCTGCATTGGAATGATAGAAGCGGGGATCCACTCCTGGAAAATCAAGGCTACACCCCCACTAGGATGGTTGGTTATGGGTTTGGAGAGGATCTTGTAGCCATCGGGAAGGAGAGTGTTGAAACTCGTGACAAAGCTGGCCATGAACCATGTTTCGGTGAGACAGAGTACATCCAAATCAAGTTCTTCAAGGAGACAGCACATGTCATAGGAGTGTTTGACAGCTGAACAAGAGTTGAGAGTAGTGATGTGGAGCAGGTTGCCACATTTGAAGGACTTCTGGGTAAGGGAGGGGTAAAGGCCAGAGGTACACCCTGCAGAGGTGTTGGAGGTGGCCGAGGATGGGCAGAGGAGGAAGGAAGAGAAGGCAGGTACTTAGAGTGGGAAAAAAGAGTGCAAGAGGGGTGGCACTGGAGGGAGTCAACAGGGTGGCCAGAGAAGCAGCAAGGGTACTGAAGAGGTGGCAGAGGAAGGAGAGGGCAGAGGAGCCAGAATGGGGTAAGAAGGGATAACAGGAGAGGAAAGGACGTTGATCAGGCACGGGAAGCTGGCCTGAGGTCCCTGAACCAAGACGGTGCTATTTAAGTAGACATTAATGATGGTCTTAGAGGAGTGGAAGGGGCCAAGGAGGGTCTCCCCCCGGTTGCCACCATTAATGCGAGAAAAGGAAAAAGTCACTAATTACTCATACCAGTTGATGGCTGGTCCTTTGGTGTGCTCAGATGCTCCTTTCGCTGGTAACAATTGCAGATCCCATTGCTCTTCAGTTTCCTTCATAATATCTATCTGCACCCTCTGTGTCTACGTGGCAAATTTTCCTCTCTTTGTTGAACACATATGGGAATAACTGGGTAGTTCTCTTGAGCCCCAAGTAAACAAAAGGTTTTTGCCTCCTTCTTGGTCTGACATATATTTGGTGGCACAATATCTGGCCTAATGCTACTCCATCTACTTCCCAAATCCAACACAGCCATTGCCCTCTATTGGAAGATCTTTATGGTGAGGTGATAGTTCTCTGACCTATCGTTAGTGTGCATAAACAAACAAGCTGAATTGTTTCGGCTTTTGGATCAAATAGTGTGTGTCATCTACGTCAATGTAAACCGAGTGGTACCCACCAGGATTCTCTCCCTTTGTTTTCTATGTTTGTCAGTTTTAAGAAAGATCGGCACAGTGAGTCTATGAAGGTTCTGTCTTCTCCCAGGGTTTCTGTGAGTGGAATTAGCATTTTGGTCAAAGTCTTTTGGATAAGGAAGGTTAAGAAATCTGCAACCAGTCTTCTGCAGTTTGACTATGGTTGGTCTTGAGAGGGAGCTCCCTCTTGGCCAACACCATGGAACTGTCCCTGGGAACTTCTATAGTTAGAGGGAATCCTTTGTCTCTGTCCCACTGAATGGTTCCATCAGCATGTCTGGATCTGGCTCGATTCAAAGAAATGTTGCTCTCTCTCTGTGGCCCTTTTTTTCCCCAGTTGCCTCCTGGGTTTAGATGGATACAAGCTATCTTGCTCTCCATTGGTCTCCCTTCTCTTCTCAATCCCCCCTTGCGCTTGATCTTGATTTAAGAGATCATAATCTCTCCCAGTCCCCATTCTCTGGATTACTCCACCTATGAATTATCATCTTGCTTCAGTCTCCCAATGGGACAGTGCCAGTTTCCTAGGTTTTAAGATTCCTCCAGAAAACCAGGTTCTTCGGATTCCTCTTGAGACATTGCTTTCCACAGCCCTGCCACATCTGCAGGTGTCTTTAATGGGCTTTTCCTCAGTGGTCTGAAGGGAACCAGAATGGTAAAGCTCGTAAATCTTTCTCCAAAGATGCATGGTAGTGAAGGCGAAAAAAGTTTGTCCTTGGGCAAAAACAGCTATTCGTTAAAATGCATTTTTGCACAAGGGCAGAAGGACAAAGTCCGCCCTAGTGCTGATACAGAATGTCCTTAGCCCTAGGGCAAACTTTGCCGTGGTGCAAAAATGCATTGAAAGTATATGCTTTTTGCCCTAGGGATGTTTTTGCCCTAGTGCTAATACCATGCAAAATTGGTCTTGTTGTGGTGCAAAGCAAATGTTTTCTAATATGGCCCCAATGTTTTTGTACTACAACAAACTTTGCTCTAGTGCTTTTACCATGGAAAATTGCACTTGCACTGGTGCACATTTTCTGTAATCTGGCCTCAGATAGTTTGGAATGTGGCCTTGTTAAGATGGTATAGCCCATTCAAATCATTAGGGGCCGCCAGAGAAACTACTTGAATGTCCCACTTCATCCTCAGTTCCCCCTTCTGTCATCCTCTGCTGCCACTACCCCTCCCTCTAGACACTGTTCCAACCTTGCCAGCCTGCAAGCCCTGACTCATCCTGGATGCCATGCATCTACCCACTATTCTGCTACAGTGTCCATAGCATCTCTCCATGCCTGGAGACCCTGCATCTAATTAGAAAGGGGGCACAACCCCCTCCCTCGTGTCTTTCTAACAGAGAATGCAGCTTCGGCCTTTAAGTGTTTTGTCCTTTACATAAAGAATGTGAGCACATCCCACTGCCCCCTGATCTGAATATTAAGGGCCCGATCATGTCATTTTTTGCACAGTTCAAAGTGACTTTGCACTGCTGAAAAGTGACTTTGCACTGCCGATACAAACCCTGATTCGTGGAACTGTGAAAAGTGTATTTTTACAGTGCAAAGTGCGTACAAAGTCATTTTGTAATCTAAAAATGACTATGCACTGGCTTTGTACGGACTTTGCACTACAAAAATACACTTTACACAGTTCCATGAATCAGGGTTTTTGCCGGCAGTGCAAAGTCACTTTGAACCGTGTAAGAAATTGTATGAATTGATTCCTAAAAGTAGTATAAGAAGCACCCATGCGGGTGGAGCCTGGGATGTTACTTTCATCTGCCCCCTTTCCCCTACTGCTTCCCTTCTGCTTCCTCGTTTAAATGCCACTGCTTTGGTCAAGTCTTTGGTTTGGGAGCTTATCTTGCCTAGCAATTGGAATCAGGGGGAGGCAGGGGGGGAGAATTACAAGTTACACTATAGTCTCAAGTCCCTCTGCAATTAAAACCGATCAGCGTTCCAGGTATGTGTGATGTGATATGTTATTTATAACACGCTTAATACCCAGCGGTTTCTAAGCGCGGACCCGGGGTCAAACCTGTGTTGCTCTCTGTCGTCTTGCTTCCAAGGTGACCACGTTGCCCCTGAGCTATCCTCCTGTGTATTGCCTGGCACAGACAGTGAGTGAGCTGTTGAAGCAGGTGGGTCTCTGTGCCAGCATAGCAATGCCTTTCCTCTCGTGCTCTGCAAAAGGCCACTGATCCTGTCTCCTCTGGGATGGCCATGCCACTAGCATGGGCAGAAGCTATCCAGGACATCAAGAGCAAAACATTAATATCCACACAGTGTGGCCCTAACGGAATGGGGCGCCCCATAGAGTGGCGCTGTGTCACGGATTTAAAGATACGGCATGCTCCAGAGCAGGGCTCTTTCTACTGGCCCGGGATGTGGCGCACAATAAAAATGCTTTCAAGTCTATTTATTTCAGATTCAGCTTTGAGAAGGCAGCCAACCCGTCTCACACCCCATTGACGTACACCCTGTGTCGCAATGGAGCATGAACCAGGCCGGTGTGTAATACCGACATATTTATTTATTTTAACAATTCAAATGAAAATCAAACAGATTCAATATGGGGCAGCAATCACCAGTGTGGTGATACTTACACAGCAAAATGATAGGATACACTTAGTTTAACTTCCTGACATCAGACACAATAATGCTAATATGAATGAAAACCAGATCACCGTTGGTAATACTTTTAAATGAGACAACTGTTATGCATTCCCCCTGCAACAATCTCCCAAACCCCTGTTAACCATGTTTTGTGTGGGTGGAGAGGAGTAGCAAGGAGTCAGGTGAAATAGGCAAAAATTGGATTGGAAATCTGACTTACCATCCCTGAATGCAAGGCCAAAATCGGATTGTACATTTGAAAAATTAGCCAAATGGCACTCGGAATTCACTGAATAGTTATTGTGTGGCTGTACTAAAAAGCAAGAAAATGTACAAGTTATAAGGCAAGGTACTAAACAACATACAAACCAGTGAGAAAATCGACTTTAGGAAGGAAAAACAGTGTAGCAAGAATCACACGTGGCAAAGTTGCAACTTCTTAGTTTTCATAGGTTTTAAACAAGCAAAACAGCTTAGAAAATGAGCTAAACCGTCAAAATCGGAAATTAGTTTTACTGATGAAGTACCAAAGCACATAACAGGTATGATTCTAAAGTGAACGGGTGACTCTGGATGGGTGACAGTAAGGGATTCTTTATATGGAAGGAAGGAAAATCGGATTTTTTAGATTTTTTAAGGGAAACACTTTCACGGGCAAACTCGGTTTGGTTAGCAAAATGATTTCTTCTACTCCAACTATATTTTAGTGGTTTTAGTGGCAAGATAGTGAAAGAAAGACACAGTACGCAAGGAGGTTAATTTGCAAGGTTAACCTATTCATGCCGCGTTCATCTATACGGGAAATTAATTTATAAATTTAAAATAGTACTAATGACTTACACAACGGACTGAAATGATTTAATTGCGCTAACACATGGGGACTAACACGGATTCTTCTAAGAACAGGATACACACAGTATTCTGACAGTTTTAAGAAGTTACTATGGTACTTATAGATTTTTTATAGGGTTTAGACAGAAAGCAAGGTAACAGAGCGGAGTATGCAGCTTTCAGTACTGGGGAAGGGTGATGCTTACAAAATGCACTTGAGTTAGGTGGTTTGGACAGCTAACCGGGTCTCTGGACAGCGGGACAAGGATCGGTTTACAGCGCAGTGACTGGGCTCTCCTTTAAGGGAAAAGTGGGGCAACCGGAATCTGGTCACAGTGGACATTGGGGTGCATCAGCTGGGCAAAGACAGGTCTGGTTACTGGATTCTCCTAAAGGGGTCCACAGCCTTTCCTCCTTTCTCCCTGAATTTTTGGGATTTTTGTAGGGTTTTTTAATTCTGGACCAGCTACCTCTGGCTGGGTTCTGCAGCCTTGCAGGGTGAATGTGGAATGTTGAATGTCGGGATCTCTGGATTTTGCAGGTTGGATTTTTGAATGTCCTGACTCCCCCTATGCTTCCTCCTTTTATAAGCAGGATGACATCAGAGGATTTTTACTATGTGGGCCGAACTAACCTGGACATACCTCTAAAATGGTATAGGTCAGGCTGTGGATGTCACCGCCTCCCTGTAAGCAGATTGGACCCTGGGAAGTGACATCAGTTTTAGGGTGTGTGTTTTATGGTGTGCATTGTTATACCACAGTCACTTTTTGCCAAAATCAGTTATGAAACAAAACGCGTAGATGTACAGTTGCTATCATCATGAAAATTAGATAGGCAGAACCCATATTTTACAAGGAATATGCCAATCCAAATCCCAAGTTTGTGGGATGCTGTTGTCCTTGTGGCAATCTTTTGCGTTTTCTGTGGAAATTATTTCACCTAAAATTCCACAAATGGCTACACATGAGCCGTTCAATGTCGGGCATATTTCCATTTGATTTTTACATCTGTGTCACGTATGCCCTTTTAATGCCGTTCATGTCCCCCACATGCTATAAAGACCCACATTGTCTCATCTTGTTGCTACAAAACCACATTAAAACACATTATAATTTCACATTACTGTTTTTTCATATTACTGAAATAAGTGTCTTAATGTAAAAAGTCTTTTGATTCAAATGGGCTGGCTTTGTTCCCAAAAGTGGGCAGTCTTTCCAACCCCCTAGCAAAATGTCTTTCCTTGGTCAGCTGAACAACAGAGTTATCATGACGCTCTTTCATGCCAGGCAGTGGAAGTTGAGGAGATGTGTCAAAGGAATTCACACTTCCTTGAGACAAGGCCAGTTCCCCTTGATGCATTGTTCCTGGCTGCAAAAGTGCCAGCCAGTCTTACATGGTAGTGAATTTCCACACCTTGGTCCTTTCACATTATTAAAGGGACTTTCTTTCCCAAACGCCTGGATATCTTTGAAGTGCCTGTCCAGGCAAAACTGGTTCTGCTGCTTTCAAACAGCTTTCAGGTGTTTTTTTTGTCCTTTCTTTCACAAAAGCCAGTCTCTCTGTAAATACATATGTTATACATTTAAACCAAATCCCATCCCCACACATAAAATACTGTTTCTGTACAAGTATTTCAGATGATTTCACATTTTAGCTTTCAAAGTATCCTTTCATAGCTTTTGCAAAGTGGATTTACACATGTGCTTCTCAGCTTAGGTTTATTTTACAAAGGCGGTTTCTTGGACATTCATTTTCTGAAAACTCTTACAGATCAGGTCAATTTCAGAGTGCATAAAGATGCTAGACATAGTTTTCTTAGTAATTGATGCATGGCCAGGGAGAAAGAGCTTTCTTTTGAAGGGCTCTGCGTGTGTTTAATTTGTTTCCAAAGTAAATGTTGAATGCTGCCTGAAAGATAATTCCTGCTTTTCATAGAGTTTATTTAGCAAAACAATGCCTTTTAGGGAGGAATAGCCCTCATTTGATGATGTTCAGTCTAAATATAGATGGACATGGCTGGGTTTTACTGGAACCAAAGTGTGTGAAGTTAAAAGATGAACATAGCACCAGAAGGTCGTTTTTAAATGCAGAACATTTTCTTTTGCAGTTTTATATTTTGGCGATCACAGCACAGCAGCGCTGAGCCAGGTTGCCTTTGAATTCCTCTTTTTGGGTGCACATGAAGAAAATAATGCAGCCATTCGTGGGGTGTCTGTGCTCCATCTCACCCCATATGTGCTCAGCAGATACGGCTCAGCCATGATTTCTGTAACTGCTAAAATGCTGTTTTGATGCAAGGGAATGTGTGCTCAACAGCTACAGCACAGCCATTGTTTTTGTAACTGCTAACATGCAGTTTGGTGATGCAGGGATGTCTGTTGGACTGGTAAATGTACCCCACAGCTATGAGCAGAGTACACCCGCAAAGAGGAAGAGCAGAGGCTGGAAAGTTGGTCATATGCGCTCTGCTCTCTGGGGTCATTTTACTTGGGGCTTCAGTGCACCAGGGATTTGTAGTTGTACCTCAGGGAATTTACAGCCATGTTCCTGAGTTGGCAATGGGGCAGCACTTCCACCTGGCACTCTACGATGCCAGTACCAGCACTGTAGCCGAGACTGGGAAGATATTGCGAGGCGCTGTGATTCCATGTGTAAGCTTTGGGAGCCTCAGTACACCTTTAATGTGGATGGGGACCATTGTTTATAACTGAAAACTATCTTCCCACATTGCTCCCAGAATTTCTCTCTTCATTCCTGTATTGTGGTTGGGCTGCCTCACCATAGCTCCATGCCTACAGGGCAGCCAGCGAAGAGAAGTGGCTAAGGGTAAACACACTGAACACAGTTTTGCTCACCAGCCAGGTAAGAGATGAGATCCTAAAGTGCCCACCTTATTTAAAGAAAACGTGTATTGTTCTCACTATGAGACTTTATCCTGATAGTTGCTATGTGAGGTTTAGTTCTGTTGATTTGCACTGAGAGCACACTCTGCAGAAAGTGTGTTCTCTTAGTTTGAACTTGCACAGATATATTCTGTTTTATTTTCAATTATACTGTGAGTTGTAACTCTGTTAGTTGCTCACAGACCGCCATATGTTTCCTTGCTATTTCTATGAAATGATATATAGCTTGTGTATTTGCTGCCCATGTTGTTTTGCTGCTGATTGGTGTGTTTGTAAATAATTGTATTACACATGCACACATGTGTTACTTTACTCCCCATTGGTATCGGCTCCTTTGACTTCAACTTGTCAGATGATGTACCTGTTTCACTACAGCCTGTCAGAACATGTGCCTGTTTGATGTTTGGAGCCTAATCTGCACCCTACTTGCCATATCAACCATCCACCAAAGCTGACACCACAGCCTACTACCATACCCAACACTCTATGTCAAACCTAATGACCAGAACCACCGCAAAGCTCAGATCTGACACATATGAACTAACGAAAAATGAATACCCATGCCTGAAACCAACCCTTAGCCCACATTCCACCCCCACAGAACCATAAGTTCAAACGTATCATAACAGACAACCATGCACTTGACATGGGGCTCTACCTCGGGGTACATTCATGCCACATCCCAATGGACTTCATGCTAAAAACACATAAAAGCTTCCCTGCACACAGAGCCCATTTCTTTACAATCTGTGTGCACCATCAGAACATGATAGCAATCTACCATTGTACCCTCTGTTCCTCTTAGCAAGCCCAACCCAACCAACCCATTCTGTCGCTGGTCCCAGAGGCACAAAAGATCATATATATGACAGCAGTAGCTCAACATCATCCCCGATAACCTAATATAACACAGGGATGTGATTTCACCAAAATGCCAGCGGTAGCGGAAGTGATATCACATGACCCTTGACCTCTGATGACATCACATGAAGTGATACAATTTAACCCTGCCCCCAAGTGACATCTCAGGAAGTGGCATCACATAGCATTGTTCCTCAGTATTGTTCCTCATTGTTCCTTTGTAAGAAAAATATGGTTTCGGTATCACTGTAATATGATATACATTTCATCGCCATATATAGCATTAATATCAGTGTGTACAGGCCCATATTAGCAAGATACTTTAGTTGTGTGACCACCAAATGGGACTGTACCATGTTCCCCTGCACAATGGACCTTGACAAACACCCACTGGCTACTTATTCGCTCAGGGTTAACAAGGGAGAATGCAGCTGTGACCCCTAGAAGCCCCCAAATGATGCCCCTGATATAAAGTAAGCTCTGTTGAGTTATACTGGATGTCGGGTACATGAATGATGTTGAAGTCATACTTGAGCAGCCTCAGTCCCCACCTGTCTATTCTCCAAGGTATTTTAGATTGTGGGGACGCAATAGAATGTTAGGAGTGCTGATGCCTGTTTGCAATGATATTAGGTTTGCCATATTGAAATATGTGACAATGCTCTCATGGCCACAAGACCACCCGTCCCTTTTTTCAACCACCAGTCTCTCTTCTTCTGGTTGCAATTAATCACACTTCTATTAGACTCCGATTGGCATATGATACTCTTTGTCCGTATCAGGTAAAACCTGATTTTTTTCGCTGTTGTACGGCACCCAACCTCATTGGCCTGAAAACCACTGTGAATTCCATGCACAAATACAGATCAATATGCATGTGTCTGGCCATTGCAATGTCTTTTAAATTTTGTTTTGGTGACATTTTGTGGCACTTGTGCCACAACATTTCTGAAACCAGTGTTACAGAAGAGAGAGAAGAAATGTGGGTTATGAATTGAGAATATCTGGTTGGCATATCAACGGGCCATGGCATGAAACTGCCATTCCAGTAAAATCTCTTTTTTCCAAACTCCTCCGCCATACTACCCAATGAAAGTTCCCTAACAATATTTGCTCCAATCAGCATCTTTGTAAGAAGCAAGTCGGGTGCCTGGGTTTCCATTTTTCAGCTGTGCAGTAGTTTAATGTTGGACTATTTGGGCTATTCTTTGTGGACAGCACGGCTCTTTTGGGCTACTTTTGATGACAGATCTGTCCTCCTGCAGTCACCTTTCTACAAACACAGAATGGCCACCCCCACCCCACCCTCTCTACCCCCTTCCACCCCACTCCCACTCCCACTCCCTCTGCCCCCACCACCCATCTCACCTCCATTAAGTGAGCTGGATGGGTTTTGTTTGGGCTATTTTGGGCTTTTTTTGACAAGTCATCTCCAACCGACTTCCATCACCTCCCTACCCCACCCCTACTCTGTCTACCCCCACCCTCTCTACACCCACCCACCCCCCACCATATCTACCCCACTCACCCTATCATCACCGTCTTTACTCCCACCCACCCTACCACCACACTCTCTATCCTCACTCACCCTACCGCCACCATATTAACTCACACCCATCCTCCTGCCACACTCCCAACCACACCCATCCACCCTACCACCACACTCTCTACCCCACCCAACCTACCCACGCTCTGTATACCGACACCTAATAAAACCCCACTCTCTCTAGCAACCCCTCACTCTCTCTACCTTAATCACCCACTCTACCTCTAATCCCTCTACCTCACCCACCATACCCCACTCTCACTAATCCCATACACTCTACTCCAGTCCCCCTTCTCCCCTCCTTGCTCTCATCATTGATGGCACCCTCTCTCAATCGTTTCCTCCCTTACTCTATCCTCCTACCTTCTCATTCTCTTGCACACCTGTGTGCCTTATCGCATCCTCCTTTGAATCTTTGCACTCTCCTCCTTATACCCTGATGCCTATAAATGCAAAATGCAAACAATAGCAGTAAATGCCAAAACTAAGTTTAGTAACTATCCTCAACCTTATTACTATATTACTATTTTACACCCCCCAGGGTCTGCTACCAGTGGTGGCTGGGGCATAAACATTCTCCTCTAATAAGCCAGCGAGGGAGCACAAACCCTCTGAAGAGGGTTTGGGTGGGTTCTCTTCCTGAGAAGATTTTGTACAATAGTAATTTTACAGTAGACATTCTGTGATGAATTGTGTATAATACATATTTACACTCGGTTCTGAAGGGTAACATATGAAAAAATCCAATAGATGCCAAGTCACAAACAGTATATAGAAGCATTTGCCAACACATTTTCTGGGTGTCTGTGCCCAGAACATAAGCTATCATTGTCGCTGTAAAAAGAAACTGATTGTTTTGTTAACAAATGACGCTAATGTTACTGTAAGTGCGCATTTATGTTTACTTTCCCCAATAATGCCAGCATTGCCACTGTAAATACACACTCATGAGAGATTTCCCCAATAATGCCAGCATTGCCACTGTAAATACACACTCATGAGAGATTTCCCCAATAATGCCAGCATTGCTACTGTAAATACACACTCATGAGAGATTTCCCCAATAATGCCAGTATTGCTACTGTAAATACACACTCATGAGAGATTTGCCCAATGATCCCAGTGCCGCTACTGTGAGCACACTCTCATGGTGGCTTTGTCCAATAAGCTTAGTACTATTACTGTAAGTGCACCCTTATGTTGGATTTGCCTTGTAGTGCCAGTACTGCTACTGTAGGTACGCCTCATGCAGTGGTTGCCCAATGCATGCCAGTTCTGCTATAGTTAGCCTCCACTCATGATTTGTTTGCAAATAATTTCAACAATAGTGTGCACACACACATTTTGAAAATAAGGGCAGTAAGAAGTTCCAGCTATAATATAATAACAGGAAATGGAGAATCAACGACCGAACTGTGTTAATCTGAAAACCACATAATTATGTGCAGGGTGCTTGAAGCAGAGGTGTTGCTAGGGGTGGTCTGGCGGCCCAATAGCCCCAGGTTTTCAGTTGTAGACCCAGATAGAAGCTCAGGGGCTACAATCAAAACACTAGCTAGCCAAGAGTCTTGACAGTCCTGACATTAGCGTAGCCCTGGATCTTTTCGAGACCTAGCAACACCCCTGCCTCAAAGTACTTGAGGTCTCCAACTCTGCTTATATGTCTGTTGGCATAATGAGCAAACTTAAACTGAAAAGTTGTGTCTGCCTGCACAACGTGCGTTCTAGTGTTGCTTCTATTCTGTCATCTTGTCCTGTGTTTTGTTTTTATTTTTATTTTGCATGAGTATTGAAGGGACAGATAATAATCTCACAGTAGTTCTGTAGGTTCTGTGAGTGGGGTCTCCTTTTGGGCAGTTGACAAAATATTGGAAGCTTTTCTTTGCATTCTGATTTATTGGTGAATTTACCTGAATGCTGCCTCACATTTCATGTAATGTTCCTGGAGAACGGTAGCTTAGCCTTCCTTTCTCTAACCACACAGAGAGACCTGTATATTGGTTGTTATTCTGACTGAGCCTGAGCGTATGACATCTGTTTGAACCCAAGCTTCAGTGTCGATTGGTTTACCAGCGAAATCGTATATAAATGTTGACACTCCCCCACTAAAACCTGAGACTCGCACATTTCCAACTGAATTGTCCTAACATACTCTTGTTAAGGTGTTCACCTCCTAAAAAAGAGCCCAAGGAATAGCACCATTGAGTGCAGAGTGTCAATTACATTCACTTGGAATAGGCCTGCGTTGGTATTTTCACACTTTCATGTGTGCAGCATTATTGAACAGGGCCTGTCTTTCTGGCAGTTGATCCACACACACTCTGAACATTTTAGGGTTAAAACACCTTGCGGTTTTTTTCCGGACAAGTATTATTTGTTCTAAAGCTACGCAAGTTTCACACATATTACCTGTATTCCAACATCCATGAGCCTTCCCCTCTCCCGACCCTCCACCCACCCTCAATGGCCCTCGTTCGTTCCACCTAACGGTTGAAATATGGCTAACTCATGCTCATCCTTACCAAACATTTGTACGTATGCAAAATGCAAAAAAGTGGACCAAATTAATTTATCACCAATTGTGCTGATCTAATAATAGAGAATGGAGAAACAGTTTTAGCCCCAGCCGGTATTATCCGAAAATGATTTCACCGGGGGAAAATTGGAGCAGGCTGTTGCTGGGATTCTTATCACCCCTATGTCCAGAGCCCCTCCTCCACCCCAGCAGAGTGTCCAAGACCCCCCACCCCAGTAGGGCCTGTGGTAGGAATAGAGAATGGGAAGAGCATAGATATATATTACTGTGCATCAGTAAAGTGAGTAGGCAGCAAGCCCTGCCATAGGCAGCTAATCTCTTTCATCTGCCCAGGAGAGATTTACTAATGTCACATTATATGGTATTGATAGTCCACTGCTCACACCTTCCAGTAACCCTTCATAAGTGTATTAAAAGACATGTAGCAGATATAACACCTCAATATATAATACATTTAAGCAGAAGTCATACACGTAATGGTCAAACATCTCAGTAATGAACACTCCATGAATGCTTCTACTGCTCTCATTTATAAAGTACATTTTTTTAATTATGAGAAATACGTAATAAAGAAACATTGCTACCATTATAGTCACTATTCTCAACACACATAAAATGCAAAAAGACATTAATGGATAATCAGCAATAATTTCCATTGCCTCTGCTTCTATTCAAGACTTAAAACTGATCAACCTTCTCCAAAATATCATAGTCACCTCAATAAACACCTACCTGCTAGGCAACCTCACCAAATCTTGTGAGGCAATCTTCATAGAAGCACCTCAAAGCACCTGAACGTCGTACTTCCGTTTTCACTACTTCAATACCTCAACAGCTTTCTCAATGTGATATCAATGAGAGGGATGGAAATGGAGACTGAATGCCTTCGATGGTCTACAATTAGGAAAAGTGCCAAAAAATGTCAAAAGCCACCTATTAAAGCACCATGATCCTTTCCCCACAAAAGCAAAACAAATGAAAATGAAAATGCCTCAAATTCGGATTGACCATGGTGCTAGCATGTAGCCAATCACGAATAAGATTTGGTGATAGGTGGTGAGCTGATTTGCTTTGGTGGGGAAAAGCAAAACTATTCTACATACAGCTCAATCAAAATCAATAGTTCTGCTAAGAAATGAATAGACAGAGTCTTCTTGGGACTCAAATTCCTCCAAAAAAGCCAGAGATCTGGTTTAGTTGCTTTCAAAACCAGCAAGGACGAATGAGGGATTTCAGCCCCTCCTCTCTTCATATAGGATAATAGGCCCCAGTGCTTATCTCTTTTCTAGCCGTACATCTTCTTGCCAGCTCCTATAAGGTCTGTGCACTGCCAAATTATCTTCTAGCTTTCAGACACAGCCATTTGCATACTCTCTGGCCTTCCACTGTTAAGGCTTACCATAAGTATATCTATCTTTCGACAGCTTGAAGTTGGTTAAACAAAAAGCTATCCAGCCCCCTAGCTGATTATCAGAGCTCAACATCTTTCCTGCAAAGTAAAACGTTTGTTTGTCTCAAGAACAAGTCTAGCACACCTTTCGCTCACTTTCTCTAGCTGTAAGGCTTAATGTCCTAATAACAAGGACACTTGGCACGCGTCCCAGAATACCTGGAGTGCAGTCAGAGGGTTTGTTTACACTTGCACACACATTGTTCTAATAACAAGGTCACTTGGCGCCCATCCCTTACTCTCAAACAAAAACACTATTTTCTGTTCAATGCACAATTATGAATGTTTTCGCTTAGCCTCCCTGAATGTAATGTACTTCAAAAGGCATTTCTAAGGTATTACTCACGTTTAAGAAATGTGCCTTTGTACTTGCGTCAACAGCTTGGGCTTGCTCAAATATACCACTTTAAACATGGTTAAACATGACAATACATATCACAGTTTGATTTACTATGTTTGCTGCGTAACATGAAAAGAATTGCAGTAGATACTTTTTTTTATGTTATGCAGCATATATAATAAAAAAAACTGCCTCATTAATTTTTGCCCTAGTGCAAACGTTTTTAGATAATATAGATAGTGAGAGCATCGGTTTACTCCATTTTGCATTATCAGAGCATTTTCTCACTTTTTAGCACTAGTGCAAATGATAGATAATATGGCCCCTGGGAACAATTTGTGTGAAGGAGCACAGGAAGGAATAAAGAGAAAAAGAGAGACAGTGCACAAGCAGAGAAAATGAACCAATGCACAGAGGGATGGGAGAGAGCCAACACAGGGGTCAATCAGAGAGTGCACGTGGCTGGGTGCAAGGAAGTGCATGAGGGGCGAGAGTGTACAGCTCAGGAGAATATACAGGGAGAGAGAGTGAGCACAAACAGTAACAGAGGGAGAACAAGCAGAGAGAGAGAGAGAGAGGACACAGTAGTAAAACAATTAATGAATTAAGCATTAAGCATGCCCCCAGTTTTCTTGGTTGTAGATAACGTTAATGGGATTCATGCTAATTAACAACAATTTTTCTTGTTATGTTTCCCTCCTCTTAAAATAATTGTGTATGGTTTTTTTTAGTGAAACATTTTTATGCGTTTTGTATATTGTATTGTAACATGTGCATATGCTTTTATGTTTTTTTAGAATTGAGTCATGATATTGTTGCTTTGAATATATTGATGATTAAACTTGATATGAAAGATAGTTGTAGACATACACCCTAAATTTGTTTTCAGAGGGTGCTGTTGCAAGGTACCCACTCTAATTCTGGTGGTATATGTGAAAATTGTGTTATTTGATGTATACCCTTTCCATTTTTGAGATTTGAGAATATTATATCCCCACTTAGTAGGAGGGGTCAATACCTTGTGTGTGGGGGCTTACCCTAGTAGAAGATTGTGTAGATAACGTTAGGCACTTGCAGGTTTATTCCACTGAAATGTGTCCATAAACGGATGATCATGAGGTGAGAATGGTGATGCAGGAGAGTCCAGCATGTGGGTCCTCAGATGATGAAAAAAATAGCAAACAAATGGAAGGTAGGGGTAGCTCCAGGCACCCCTCTGGATTCAACATGCTGGGCAGACACACAGCTTGTACTATGGCTAGGGACAACTTTGCACATGAGTACAACACACACTGACAAAGAGAGCCAAGTATTTTTATATTGATAATCTTATATTTTGACTCTGAAAATGTGCTGTGTCTATAGTTTTAAGAGATAGCATGTCTGAGACGGCAAATACACTTGTTCAAAGTCTCAGCAGAGAGGGCTAGAATAGACTGGGCATGCAGTCTGAAGATTCACATTCCATAATCCACATTGGAGGACAGTGTGAGAGGCTACTATGACTTTTCAGCAGTGCAACCCTATACTTTATGTGATAATACATGCAATTCCTAGCTAACATGGTTTCTATCATTTCTGTGGCACAATACCCACACTCAGCAAGTCTGCTATGCTATTAAACAGGGCCGTGCTGGCTCTTTTCAGCAACCAGGTATACTTTAAATAGGTGGCCAGGGTCGGCCTTTTTTGCAACAGCTGCATTTCTTTCGGTAGCACAGCGTCTACCATCACTGTGACTCCAATACACTATTGTGGCGGAGTGCCTGAACGTGCAGGCAGTTGCAACAGTGAGCCAAAGCATTGAATTGACACAGGCCCTATGCTCCATTCTTACGCTCCTGGGCCACTATGATGCACGTGGCCCAGAGCCAGCAGCAATCTGTCGCTGCTCTGCAAGGCTTCAAGAAAGAGTGCTCACAATAAGCCACGGACCCTGACCTTTCTCCCTCTTTTTACTTATTTATTTGTTGCATATTTGTAGGGCACTTATACCCCAAGACATAGTTTCAAAGCGTTAACCACCAGCATCCAGCCTTATCTGCCTTTCAGAAGGCATTCTCCACTTTGGAAATATCTTCTTGATATGATATGAAAGTTTATTTATATAGCGCCTATACACAATGTGTTTCAAAGCGCTTCAAGGCAAGGGAGGGAACAAGGGAATATACAACCACATTCTTACAGGCCATGAACAGTAAGGATGTGATATTAACTACCGTACTCGGCCTGACGACATTTCAGATAGTGCAAGAGCTAAGACATAGATAAGGAAGGGAGGGGGAGAGTGGGAAGGAAATGGAAACAGACAGACGACTACCGTACTAGGCCTGACGACCTTTCTGGTAGAGCCGGAGAAAAACAAAAGGTGAGGGAGAGGGGTGCAGAAAGGGAGGGGAGGAACAAAACAAGTGACTATCATACTAGGCCTGACGCCATTTCAGATAGTGCTGGAGGGGGCGTGGGGAGGAAAAAAACAGTAATGGTAGGGTGGAGGAAACAGATGAGGTTGCTATCATATTAGGTCCAGGGATACTTCTGATAGAGTAAGTGCATAGAAGAAAGTAAGGGGAGGAGATAGGAAAAGGGAGAAGGGAAATGAGGAGAGAAAAGAGAGTAAGCAGTCAAAAAGAGTGGAGAAGCAACAGTGGAGAGTGAATACAGTTGCAGAAGTCAGTAGTAACACATAATGTTGCAAGCCAGGATACAAGATGAAGATGGGTACAGTATGATTCAGGGCCACCATGAGTACAAGATGCAAAGGAAGTCCAGCATGAGAGTTGAGAAAGAGTGACGCACCGTGAATGAATGAAGTCCATAAAAGTCAAATCCAGCATTGGCCACAAGACAGTTATGGTGAAGGAAGGGACCGGTTGGGCGGGGCTTGCTAAGTGGTGAAAAAGAGCAGCAGGCATGAAGGTACCAGGTGGGCGGGGCTTAGGCCAGGTGACCTAGATCCACTTGCACCGGCTAAGGAAAAGAAGATGGAGGGCTCCTTAAGTAGGGAAACAGAGCGGCAAGCAGGAAGGCACCAGGTGGGCGGGGCTTGCTAAGTGGTGAAAAAGAGCGGCAGGCAGGAAGGCACCAGGTGGGCGGGGCTTGCTAAGTGGTGAAAAAGAGCGGGAAGGAGGAAAGCACCAGGGGCACAGAGCTTGCTAAGTGGTGCAAAAGTGCATTGTCTTTACATATTCCATTAGGGATGGGGCCGAGCCAGCCTTCAGCCAGGCATGGCTTATATATGACTGACACTGCCCCTGTCCTACAATTCTGCCAGCAGCACCAGCCACTTGGAAATTCTAGCAAAGCTATGGTGGGGTGTTGTGTTTAGCCTGCAGGGCAGAGAGTAGGGTCCAGCCAGCCTAAGGTCTGAGCTCACTCATTGGGAGAGCGCAAGCATTTATCAGCAGGGCTCCTTCTTTAACTTGACATATAGTATTGCTTAGTTAGTTTTTAGTTTGGGACATTAGGAGCCAAACATGCTATACAGGGCCCAGAATCATGCAAGATCCGAGACGCGCTGCCCATGATCTGTCTTCTAGAATAGAACCGAGCTGGTAAATGCCAACCGCTGAATGAACACGAGAGCAGGATCTTAAGCCTGTGGTATCCAGTGCATCCGATACGTGATGGTGTCAATCCTTCCGATGGAAGCAGGGGACACCCCCACACCGCCCGAATCCCATTATATCCACAACCCCTGCTCCCCTTGCTCGGTATAACAGGATTTGCAGAGAACGAGTGATACCAAAAACGTTCTGTATCACCAGGCACAAGACAGTCATTTTCTTTTTGTTACAATGAATTTGCTCAAAGAAAGAGAGGTATATAGCCCCCTCCCAATGCTGTATAATCTTTCGAGCACGGCATTCCTTTTGGTATCACATCTCCTTTTAAAATACAGAGCAAGGAGTGATGACGTAGATTTCCCCCGCTGCGATTCTGCCTGACACAAACATTTCGCACCACGGGCCAGCACTTACCGAGGGTAGTACACAGAGTATGAGCCGTGACACGTGCTTCGGACTATATGAAAGTGTTTCAAAGGGACACAAAAGAGCTTTAAGCTGAAAGGGACTGAAGATTCCCACTGCTGAGGGAAATAATAATGCCTTCCATGAGGTCGCTATCAGGTCTGTCGTACATAGATGCCCTTTCAAGCTATGTAAAGTAGACCACCATGAATTAGCTGTACATCTTTGTTGCTTATGGGCAATCAGTGCTTGTCGCCATTAATGCCCCCAAAAAATGAAATCTCAATTTTTTCTTAATGGCATTAGGGGCCTGGGAGGTGGATCCATACATAAGGAACCATATGTTATGTGGGTGGTTCCATGTGATCACAACGAAAACAGGAATAACTAAAACTTTTTTCACGACCCTAATATAACAAAAGATCCCTAATGTATTAATTTATTTTTAATTTGGGGGTTCCCATCCCAGCCCCCCATGTTCCTAGGTACTTAACACCAACCCCCTCCCGTCCCATTTTATTCCCTTAGCCCACCCCCATAAACAGGGGAGTTGCTAGGTCTGGAAAAGACCCGGGGCTAAGCTGATGTCGGAACTGTTGGGATTGGGGGCTAGCTAGTCTTTTGGCTGTAGCTCCTGAGATTCTATCCGGGGCTACAACCAAAAGATCAGGGGCTATAGCCCCCTTAGCCCCCCCTAGCAACGCCCCTGCCCATAAATATGTTAAATAAAAAAATCAGTATTTTACGTTATTTTAGGGTTGTTTAAAAAGTTGTTCTTAATTCCTAATTCGTTATTATCACTGCATACCATTTTATGTTATGTTATTGGAAAATTGTATAGCACCTTTCACCATTGGTAAGTTCTCAGCGCGCTGTAGGTTGAGATGGTCAGAGAAGTAAATAGTGCGTTTGTGCACTAGGTATGTGTGCAGCTAGACCACATTTGTCATGGGGGAAAGCTGCATTCTAATGATGGAAGTGATGTGCAGGGTATCGAAGACAGGTAGTATGTGTGCAGCTAGGACAAATTTGTTGTGGGGGCTTCTGCATTCTAGTGGAGGTGGTGCTGTACGATAACTGCATCCTAAAGGCTGTTGCGGTGTGCAAGGTAGTACATAATTATGTGTGCATCTATGTTGAATTACTCGTGGGTCATAGCTGCATTCTAGTCTTGTAGGTGCTGAGCGCAGAGTCCGGGTATTGGGAGGTATGTGTGAGTGTCCACAGAGTTGAAAGAGGCCTCCCTTTCCCTGATTATCTGCCTGTGCCTACCGATTTAGCTATGCACACATTTTTAGGCATCTGGTGAGTCAAGAACCTCTAAGTCTACGATGAATCTCAGCTCTATCTTCAATATATGGTCGGACCTTCCCGGGAACTAGCACTTCATGCAATGCTTTGTTTGGCCACCTCCCACTGGCTGTACAAGGCCAATAGCTTCCAGGTTTTTAGGAATGTTGAATAATTTAGGTCCAGGCATGGCTCGGGCTCCTGAGTGTAATAACAATGCCAAAGTCATTTTAGTGCAATACAGGACCCAGGAGCTACAGACCTTCTGTCTACCAAGCCTGTGTCTAGCTAATTGGGTTTTGCTTGTGGGTTATAAGCTTCTGGAGTGGCAGATACATCCCGGTAAATGAAACATTTTGAATACTTTGTGCAATACTTGGCAAAAACACAGAGACTTGAGCGCTGAACCTGGCCATCTTCTTACTTACTGTGCGTGCCTGAATCTTCCAAGTGCAGCGGAAGCTGAGTATTCTAGATACGGTGAGTGGCTAAAGGTTGCTAGGTGTACTGAATAGCTGGCCCTTCCAAAGTCAATACTCGCCAGAACATCACCGCTCTACAGAGCATAGTACATTGCCAACCTTCTACGTTTTGCACATGATTATGTGCTTCTGGGCCCAGGGTCTGAGTCCTGGGCATTCTTACCTGTCTGGTGCAGTCTATTTGTGGCCTTTCCCTAGCCGTGGATAGTTAGCTGAGAGGCATGGTGTCACAGAGGTTCAAAATGCCGAGGGGGTCCTTCAGGACGATTTAGGGGAAGAGCCAGGTTGTGAGTGCTTTCTGGAATTCCATGTAGTCTTGCATGTGTCGAATGAGGGGAGGCAGAAAGTTGCAGATTGTTGGTGCCAGGGTTGAGATGGTGGATCTACCAATCCTGGCTGATTTGGAGGGAGGGATCACTAGGAGGCGGGCAGTGCTTGACCTCAGGTTGCGGGTTGGACGATAGGGGATAATCTTTTTGGGGCCAGTTTTGTGCATGGCTCGGTGAGTAATGAACATGATTTTGAAAGTGACAATTCGCCCAATAGGGGGCCAGTGTAGGGCGCAGAGTGCAGGCGTAATGTGGTCCCTTTGGCCAAGGGCAAGGAGAAGCCTGGCTGAGGAGTTCTGGACGCTTTGGAGTTTGTTTAGTTGCACCCAGGTATAGGGAGTGTGCATAGTCAAGTCTAGACATGACAATGGACATAATTGCTGTTGGTCTATGAGCGTAGGTGAGATAAGGGAAAATGCATCTCAGTAACTTGAGGTGGAAGTGGCAGGATTTGGATACTTTGTTAATGTGACAGGGCAGGGTTCGATTAGAGTCCATTGTGCATCAATGGTGTTTGACTGAGGAAAGGGTAGAGGGGGAGGGCTAAGGGAGGGTGGTCAGGGTGATGGTTGTAGGAATAGGGCTGCTTTTCTGCACACCATGATCTCTGTTTTCCCCAGGTTGAGAAGGAGATGGTTACTCATCATCCAGAGATCTCAATGTCTGTCAGGCATGCTCCAGGTCAGGGCGAGGGGCGGAGGCCAATAAGGGAATTCGCAGGATGATTTGACTAATTTGAATAGGTATAGCATGTGAAGTTGTGGGAGTGGATGATCGCAGGCACATGGATCATGTAGAGAATGAAAAGAAGAGGTGATAGTGAGGCACCTTGGGGGACTCCATTGATCAGTGGAGGAGAAAGGGGGGGATACGTTATTTGATGTCTGTTCGTGAGGAACAATGTGATCCACTTGAGCGCTGAGTCCCAGATGCCGGCGGAATGTAGTCTATCAAGGAGGATGGTGTGGTTGACCGTGTCAAAGGCTGCTGAGAGCTCAAGAAGAATGAGTGTGGCACAGTCTTCTGCATGTGCAGTGACTTTAAAGTAATCCCAGATAGAGACAAATATGGTTTCTGTTCCGTGAAGAGGTCAGACACCTGATTGTGCAGTGTCCAGGAGGCGGTTGATTTGTACGAAGGAGTTGAGCCGAGAGTATGCAGTGTGGTTGATGAGCCTCGCCAAGAACCCGGTGCTTATGATGGGTCTGTAGTTTGTTGGTAGGAGTTAGTCAAGTGATAATTTCTCTAGAAGGGGTTTGACGTGTGAGGTTTTGAAGGGTTCTGGAAAAATGCCTGAGGTGAGCGAGTCATTTAGGATGGACCTGGCCAGTTCCCCTGCTCAGGCTGAGGTGAAGATTTCTTTAAGGAGAGAGACGGGACAGGGGTTGAGTGTGAAGCCGAATGGCCGGTTGTCAGACAGCAGTTTGGAAAAGTATGGCAAAAAATTGATATTTGGGCACATTTTTCAGGGCGTTGCAGAAATGGGCAATTTGCATTTCTATCATACAAGCTTTCTCAATATTGAGAAACAAATATTGTACTGAACATGCACTCTAAAATGACAATACCCTATCATATCACACTTTAACGTTACAATTGGAAAAATCTGCTTTAAAGTGCACCACCAGTCCCATGTTTCAGAAATGTCCTAAATTGAAGCCTCCAACGCTTCCGCGGAAAGCATTACTTCATTTGATATTTACACCAGGACAGTTCACAGTACTTATTATTTTGCTAAGGTGGCATGGCCAGATTTTGATAAGGGACACTGGCCAGATTTTGGCAAAGAGTACCCGTCAGCACTCTCACTCTGAAAATTGTTCCAGAGCCACTGCAATCGGCCATGATTTAACTTGAAGATAACGTTTGAGTCCCAGAAGAGAAAAATATGTTTACTCTAAAAAGTCTTGTACAGCCTAGATGAAGAACCTCTGAGCTTGGTGGAGAAATACAGAGATGTGTGTGATCTATAAATGGCTGCCAGTGAGGGGTGATGTGTCATTCCATCATGGTGGACATTTCAGCCCGCCGTCCATACCTCAAATTCACCCGCCCCAATCTTTGATTCCCTACCCCCATACACCACATATGCCTACCACTGATCTGCTACTCCCTAGAAGGCTCCAGTACACTCTGGTGAAGAGTCCTGAGAGGGAAGAGCATGCAATGGTTTGGGGAGATACCAACAGGAGAAGACGCGCGGCACTGGGGCGGTTCTCACTCCCATGCTTGCTGATGCACCACAAATGATTTGTTCTTCAGCCTTTTGATTTCAGCTGTCAGTCTAGACCCCCGGTTTTTTCAGGGTTGTTTGTCCCTGGTGCTTTTTCTCTTTTGCCAGGACCCCACACTTGCAGTGCTTTTAAAGCAAAAGTGGATTAACCCCTTAAGTGCTAAGGATGAGCATGCTTGTCCTTTTTCAATAGAATTGATTAACGCTCAGCAGAGCGGTCGTCCATATAGACACACAGGAAGAAGATCGAATGAGCTTTGCTACAGCCCAAACCCAAGCAAAATTGAGACACCCTGTGGTCCATGCAATCTAAAGTTATATACATGGTCCACATAGAGTTTACATGAAGCCAGATCATATAAGGATTAGAAAAATATGTAAAAACAAACATTCAAAAGATTGTAACATGGTTAATAATAATGAATACATATATATCAATACTCTCCATCTACCTCCAAGCCGAAGGATATATGGTTATGGTTTAGAAATTAGCCGTTGTCCAAAACATGAAGTGGAAATAGAAGTATAATATGCCCAGAAGTGGAGGACATGCTATATCAAGCGTTTAAGTAATTGGCGATTTAACACGTGTCACTATGTGTGCAAACCACAAGGAGAAGTATCTATGTATTTATTTATTGAGCATTTGTTAGGTGCCTGAACAGCAAAATAGAGTTTCCTGGCGCCACAAGGCAAGTGGGGAGGGAACAAGGGGAGTAAATAACAATGGCAACTGTAAACATGCAATCGGGGTCCTACTAGGCCTTGTGACATTCGGACGTGCAAGTGCAGTGAAGAGAAATGTGGGAGATAGGGAAGGGAGGGCGATAGAGAGAAGGTATGGCCAAATGCTGGTGGGAGCCAGAGAGGGAAGTGCCAAGGGGTGCCAGGGTGGCGGCCACTGGCTAAGTGCTAGAGCGGGGGAATCCCAAGGGTGGGATGCAGAGCCGCAATGCAGTGGGCCTGCAAGGGCAGTATTTCGAGGGGGTGCTGGTGTCGAGTATGCAAAGGAGCGAATGTTCTACTGGACATTAATATATTTAAATGTAGCGGTATATGTATTTTACTAGTATATGCTGGCCGTTTCTATGTTCATTCATAGACAGTGTTTTTATTCGATGGGTTTTTTGCCCCATCCAACCCCCCCTATTAATTGTACACTATTCCCAACCCCCACCCCTTAAATACCCTGACCAACAACCCCCTATAATTTCCGCTGAGTTTTTTCGAGAAAATAGTTTGGCAAAAAACACTGTTGATGAATGAACATCGTACCGTGCTGCCCTGATCTTGCTGTATAACAATGCATTGATTTACCAATGATATCAATACAATTAAAACATGTTTTAAAAAATGCAAATGTTAAGACAGGAGATAGACCTTCCTAACAGGTCACATAGCTCTCAAGTTAAGCACTCAACTCGCATCTCTGTATGGCCCTCAGTCAAAAAGTTGCAATCCTATGGTGGGGAAATTGAATACCAGTAACTGGGGAAACAATGGCTGCAATTATTACAGTGCTTGGACTCAAGATTATTCTGGTATGAGGCACTATATAAAAACCTTGTTATTACATGGGTGTATTGATTGAAATCGTAATTACTCCTACTTCCTGGCCCTTTTCCTCCATACTTGTGGGACATTCCATCCCAGAAGGGACGCCACCAGAGCACTTTTGTAGAAAAGCATCAGAAATTGATTTTTTCTATTCTGTTATTTTTATGTGGGCCACGGCACGTGGCCGTAACCCTGCCCTCCTAAGCTCTGCCCTTCAGTCCTTTTCTCTGCACGGTCGGGACTGGACGCACTTGCATCACCGGGAATTTTGTTTTTTATTCCCTTTGTCCTTCCTTCCTGCTCTGGTTCCACGGTCATCTAGTCGTCCGTGCATGCCAGAGCATCTGGGATTCGTGTCCTGTGGTTCCTGCGAACATCGTTTTGCAGGGCTGGATCCCCATCCTCTTTGCCTGGAGTATCTAGGACTGGAACATCGCGGGGACTCATGTCTTTATTGTGACTCCTTCTCCGTCCGAGCACTCCAGCGGCGTCTTCTTCGGTGGGAGGTGGTGTTCAAATGCATTCCTCCACCGCATTTGCAGCTCTTCAGTGACGAGAAAAATAAATATCCCGGTAAGTTCTTGACTTTTTAGGGCACCCTTGCCTGGGGACTCCTTTCCAGGGTCTTCCAGGATCGGGAGGGGCTTGGGTAGCTCTACTACCAAGGACATCCCTGAGGTGTCCCGCAAGGGGCCTAATAGGTATATAGGAGCTTCCTCTGAGGGTTCCCTCAGTGGGCCTGCCAACACCGGACATTCTTCTGAGGTTTCCCGGTTGGGGGCTACATTTTATCCCAGTTCTTCTGTGGCTCTGGATACCGGGTTTCGCCCTGAGGTCTCCTTTTATGGAGCTTTCCTCACCGTCACCTGGGTTCACCCTGAGGTCTCAATTTCTGGAGATTTCCACACAGAGTTACGACTCCAGGCCCCTTCTGAGGGAGCTAAACATCCAGGGTTAAAACCTGAGGTTCCTCATCTTGGGGTTAATTCCAATACCGGCAGAAACAAGGGTTCCTCTTTGAGGGTCCTGTCGGCGAGGTATATTCCTCAACCTTCCCTTGCTCAGGGTCGTGGTGATACCGTTTCGGTCGATGGGGCAAAGAAGGGGGTCACGCACCACACAGCCAAGGTTCCTCCACTGGAGGCTAATTCTGGGGCGGTTCATAGGATGTCCAGTAAACATCCTCGATCTGCCAGTATCGGCTCGGCCAAGGATACTTGTTTCAAGGCTAAAATCTCAGTTATGACCCCTGACTCCCCTGTAGAGACAGTTGCCTCACTTTCTTTTGTGACACAGTTCACCTCAGGTGTCGACAAAATGGCAGCTCAACCTCTGCGAACCACAGCGGCTGTTTTGAATACTTCCCTTACACCAACGTTTGCCTTGGCTGGTGCTGGGACATTTTTTGGGGCAGACCAGCCCTTTCCACAGCAGATGGACAGGACAGTAAGAACCTGTTCCGCCCTTCTTTTGATTGGCGTGCTCGGGCACCGCTGCCTCATACAGTCTTGCTCCCTCCTGGTTACAAGCCACTGGTCTATGTGGACCCAATTGGTGGAGGTGTCTGGGGTTGCTGTTGGTACTCTTGTTCAGAGGAAAATTGGACAAAGACTGATATGTTTTGGATATTTTGCCTCCGTGAAAGATAGTGAGCTAAAGAATCTGGGTAAGGCTCTCGTAGCCAGGACTAAGGTCTGGCAGAGGGACTCCCAGGACCCTCCTTATTAATTCGGTCCTTCATGACAGCTATCCTCTTTGAGTTCATGCGTTCATGGGGTTATGCCCCTTCTGAGGGCCTCTGCTCACCTCAAATGCCTAGACCTTCATCCGAGGATGTGTTTTTTGGGAAATTCCAGATGCTCATGCATTTGGAACCCATGAAGGCATATTTTAAGTATATTTTCAGGGAAATCTACCCTAGACCTCCTGAGTCACCTCCTGCTTGGGCAGTTCCTATTTAGCCTTCGGTGGTTCCACCTCCACCTCTTCCTGTCCTGTCGGACATCCTCCACCACTTCCTCCTCTGCCTCTGCTTTCCCCTGTAGAAAAAGCATCAGGACTCTGCCAAACAACACTCTGGGCCCTGAGACGCCACGTGTAATGGATCAGCCTTCTGCTCCCGTTTCACTGGATGATGATCAGGCGGACCAGGACAGCGATGAACAGCCTCGCTCTATTAGAGCATTTCATTACCGGATGCTGGACATGATGGCCCTGCTTGACATTCCAGTACCCGAGGCCCCCTCTCCGCAGGAGGGGGTGCTTTCTGGAGCCTTCACTCTTTCACCTCAGGAGCGCACCACCCTGTTCCTCCAGAAACACATCTTGGCTGAGACCTGCAAGGTCTGGGAAAAACCTCATTCCAGGCAGCATCTTAACAAGAGGATTGATGCTCAATACAAGCTTCACACCTCAGAAGACATTTCTTTGTCAGCTTGTCCACTCCCATCTTCGACTGTGGTGGCAGCTGCCACCCTCCAGTCCAAACCGGCCTCTACATCCTCCATGGCGGCGGCCCAAATCCTCTCCAAGGAGGACAAACTTCTGGACGCCATTGGCAAAAAAGTATTTTCTAACTCGGCGCTGCAACTTCTTCAGGCGAAGACCAAACTCATCCTAGCGGCAGTCAATGTTAAGCTGTGGAGAGAGTTAGCCGATTTCCAGGAATGTATTCCTGCGGTTAGGCTTGAGGACTTTAAAGCCGGGTTATCGGACACCAGAGTGTTGGCACAGGACCTTCTGGAGGCCGCTGCACACAACGTGGATACCTCAGCTTGAGGCCTTATGGTCAGGGTTGATGTCACCCGCTAAGCATGGCTCCATGCTACGAAGTTCTCAAAGGAAGTGCAGGATAATGTGCTGGATCTTCCTTTCAATGGGAAGGAATTGTTCCATTCCTCTATAGATAAGAGTTCACAAAGACTAAGGCAAGCATTCAAACAGCCATGTCCTTATCGGTCCTGGCGAAAACTCCAGCTAAGGCCTCTTATTCACAGAGGTCTGGGTCCCATACTCAGCAGCAGCGGCAAGGGTGGTGGGTTTTCTCTCGCCCATCAGCCTCCTCTCCAGGGACAGGTAGTCTCCCTGCCGACAAATCTTCTAAATTATATTGTTTGTCGGTCGCACAAGACTCCCTTCCAGCAGACTTGGTCGCCCTCCATCAGAGCAGAGGTGCAGAAGCTTCTAGACATCAGTGCGGTGGAACCTGTTCCCTTCAGGGAGCAAGGGGAGGGCTACTACTCCCATCTGTTCACAGTACCCAAACCCAACCAGGCTGGCCTGCGCTCTATCCTCAATCTGTCCCAGTTCAATCTTTCTCTTCCCCAAGAGAAATTCAAGATGATCATGCCTTTACAGAAAAAGTCTTCTCTCCAGAAGAGCGACTGGCTCAGCGTAGTGGATCCTCAGGATGCGTACATGCACATTTTGATTTGGAGTCTGCATCGAAAGTATCTGCAGTTCTCCTTGGGAGCGGAACATTTTCAGTTTTGGGTACTCCCTTTTGGGCTCAGCTCGGCGCTGCATGTCTTTACGAAGATGATGTCAGTCATAGCAGCTTTCCTCAGACTGCAGGGGATTCATGTATATTCATATTTAGACGATTGGCTCCTGCGCATTCCATGCCCTCAGACAGCTTTGACCAATCTTCAGTTTCTCCTTCAGCTCCTGTTCCAGCTCGGGCTGTCAGTGAACTGGCGGAAATCATTCATGACAGTCTCTCAAAACCTGATCGTCCTTGGTTTCCGTTCGAACACAGTCAGTACCAAAGTGTTCCTAAAGGCGGACAGGATGGCAGACCTATTGTCCACATGTCAGTTCTTCCTCCAATCCTCACATATGAAGTCCTAGTGGTTCCAAAGACTTCTAGGTCTCATGTCCTCTTGCATGCTAGCTCTACCCCCTGCATGTCTGAAGATAAGGCACACTCAGCTAGCTCTCCGGAGCTGTTCCTCTCAGGCAAACGATCCAGACTCCAAGAGAATTCCAGGTCCATCCTGCATGACTACAGATCTACAATGTGGGTCCTCGATCAACAACCTTTCAGTGGGGGCCTCCTTTCAGGAGCCCTACCCACAAGTGACAGTTACCACAGACTCCGCCCTTCTAGGGTAGGGAGCGACGTTGAATCACCTCAAAGTTTTCGACCTATGGACTCCTTAGGACAGGCAGTTTCATATAAATTACCTGGAACTCCTGGCTGTGTTCCTGGCGCTCAAAGCTTTCCAACAAGGTGGTCCGTATCCGCATGGACAATTTAGTGACAATGTTTTACATCAACAAGCAGAGCGGCACCAAGTCACCTCTTCTTGTGGATATTGCCATACAAATTTGGGACTGGGTCATCCAGCAAAAGGTCTGGCTCTGGGCTGTACACATCCCAGGTCACATCAATGAGTCTGCAGATTCACTCAGTTGTCAGTCGACAGCCAGTTACGAATGGGAATTGAACAACAATGTTCTCTCCAACATTTTCCACCATTGGGGCACCCCAGAGGTGGACCTCTTTCCAACTTTGATGAACAGGAAAATCCCTCTTTATGTATACAGGGACAGGCTCGGAGCGACTTCCCTGGGTGACGCCCTTGAGATTCCGTGGGACAACATGAAGGCTAACGCTTTCCCTCCATTACTGCTGATTCATCGGTCACTCTGCAAGCTCAGGACTGCATCCAACTGCACTCTCCTGTTCATAGCTCCTTGGTAGCCAGCCAGATTCTGATTTTCGGAACTTCAGCATTTGTTGGTTCTACCCCCGATCAGATTGACCATGATACCTGATCTTCTTCACCAGAGCGATCACCAACTGTGGCACCCCTCCCCTCAATCGTTCAGCTTGGCAGTCTGGTGCCTGAGTTCAGATCATTAGCTCAGTTCAATCTGTCTGAAGACAATATGCTATATTATCCAGGCGGCCAGGAAGCCTTCTACGAGGGCCCAGTATAGGAGCAAATAGCTCCGGTTTTGCCACTGGTGCTTAGGTAAATAGCTCGATCCCACACATGCTACAGTCAACACTGTGCTATCCTTTGTGTCTCATTTGGCAGCTTCTGGCATTCATGTCCTCTCATTTAGCACTTATTTATCCGCTATTGCAGCCTACCTGTCCACAGACAGCTGGTCCTTTTCATTGACCAACCCAGTCATCAAAAGGCATTTTGCGGGCCTTCTTGCTCTCTTCCCACCGGTCCGTACTCCTTATCCCAAATGGGATCTAAATGTGGTTGTCATGATGCCTACCCCGAGGCATATGGACCAAGCCCATCAGCCCCGGGAGCAGGCATCTAGACATTTATTAAAACCTCAGCAGCCCCGGCTAGGGGCTATCTGGGTTCAGTCGTGGCGCCTTAGGCGCCAGGCTCATAGTAGAAATCAGTCCTGGTGCCTAAGGCGCCAGGCTCATAGTCATTTCTTACCTCAGGCAGACCATGCTGCAAATGACTCCAATCCAACGTGAAGCCTGGAAGGGACTATTTTACTACAGGGACTATTTTTACTCGGGTGTGGTTCTAGGAACTTCTTACCTGGGACTACTTTTGAGGCTATTTAAACTACGCCCAACCAACAACACAAGCTTCGCGTTATTCTGCATCCAGCAGCGTAACGCTCACCGTGCCTACAAGTCAGCATCCAGACCTCTGCCACTCCCGTCCTGAATCCGGAGCTCCTAGAGAAGAAGGAAAGTAGAGGCAAGGTTAGAAAATGAACTTTATTCCAGTTTCTCACCTGATTCTGGAACCATCACGTCTCAGCACCTGGAAAGGACATTCTTTCTACAGGCGTTACATCGCCAGCTGCAGCGCCGCGCCATACTCACCAGTCCTCATTGCACCTTTCGATCCGGCGCTGCCTCCATCATTTCTTTGCCGAGCTCTGGCATCTGGGGACAAAGGAAATAACCAGGTGAGCTGAAAGAGCCAACAAATACAATCTATTTTACCACCATAGACTTACCTGATTTACCACCGGAGGCTTTGTTCTTTAACTCTCCACATCTTCAAATGCCTCATCCGAAAATGGAGAGAAAACAACACGTTAAATACATGCATCATTTACCGGACAGCATCGGGTACTACAGACTCTTACCTGAACGCCATCTACTGCCACGAGACCATCTTTTCTCGAACTCCACTGCAAGATAAGAAAGGAATGGGACAAGAGTGAACATCGGATATATTGAACTCTATGAACACTATACTTACTGGTCTTCGCCAGGAACCTCAGAGTCAACTCTCGTCCGGAACTCCCCAACGCCTTCTAACCAGTGAAGCAACTGGTATCTACGCGCCCCTGCAATCCGCGCAGGATGGAGAGCTCATCTTTCAAGAATATAAGGTGAGAGTACTGCAAGGGGATTTCGGAGGTGATTAGTGGGGAGCGCAGGGAGGTGCCATCACTAGAATCCACGGGTGGCTAAATTCCTCTCTCCACTTGCAGGACAGGAGAATCCTTCTACGGGTCAAGCAGATGAGATTAGGAGGGCCAGTCCAGTCTGTCATCTCTGCACTACGCATCACGTTGTTGGAGGCCGCAGCAGTCCGCGTCCGACCGACGCCCCTGTGGGTGCCAGGTGAGCGTAACAGTGGTCCTCTACTGCGTTATGTCATAAAAACCGTTCGAACCCATGGCAACTACCGATCTTATGTACCTTTCCGGGAAGGTCGCTTTTCTGATCACAATTACATCGGTAAGAAGAGTGAGTGAGCTTTAAGCTCTCTCTGTGGAACACCTGTTTCTCACTTTCCACAAGGACACGGTTGTATTACGTACTCATTCTTCCTTTCTGCCTAAGGTGGATACTGATTTTCATTTGAATCAATCGATCTCCTTACCAGTATTTTTTCCTAATCCAACATCGGATGCGGAGAGAGTCTTGCATAACTTGGATGTTTGATGAGCCTTAAAATGTTATTCCGATAGAACAAGTGAACTCAGGGGCTCCTCACAGCTGTTTGTTACATTCGGAGACCTGAAAGGGAAACCAGCTTCCAAGACAACCATCTCCCGTTGGATTGCCTCATGTAATTCAGAGGCCTATACTGTTCAGTGCGCTCATTCACCAAAGGGCATGCATGCACACTTAGCCCGTGGCAAGGCTGCTGCTGTTGCCTTTCAAAAGTATGCCCCTTGGGAGTCCATCGCCGAGGCGGCTACATGGGCCTCCCCATCTGCTTTTTGTAAGCTTTACTGTTTGGACCTGAGCTCCAGGGCTGATGCCCAATTTGGCCAGGCTGTACTTAAAAACCTATTCCAGTAAAGGGATTGTCCATCCACCCGTACTACCTATGGTTGTGCTTGGGAATCTCCCACAAGTATGGAGGAAAGGGGACGGGACGTAGGAGTATAACAAAGGAGTAGTAGTGAGTAACTTTGAACCTCTAGCACATAGGACTAACAAAATTACTCCCCCTAGTGACTACTTTACTCCTAGTCCATAGACCCCTTTCCTCTATACGGTGCCCCCGTCCCCTCTAAAGAGTATCCTCTTTTATTGCTTAAATGGTTTCAGACATGGTGATAGAATAGGACTGAAGGGCGATACGGTCGGTGGAGCTCAGGAGGGTGGGGTTATGGCCACGTGCTGTGGCCCAGCGTAAAAATAAAGGAATGACATATATTCAATTTTTGATGCTTTTTTACAAAAGTGCTCTGGTCCCGTCCTGAAGGACGGAATGTACCACAAGTATGGAGGAAAGGGGACTATGGACTAGAATTAAGGTAGTCAGTACGGTGAGTAATTTTGTTAGTCCTATGTGCTAGAGGTTCAAATTTGAAAGGCTTATTGAGCTGCAGTCATTGCAACCCGTGAAAGAGACAGCACTTGGTTAACAAATTAACATAGTCACTGCACAGTCCCAAGAATCATTAACAAGAAGTACAGATTACATCATATTACTTCATGAGATGTAATGAGGCGATATTAGCCGAGGTGGCGGACCGACCCTGTCGGTAATGGACCGTGCCCAAGTTAGGGGCCTGAGCGAAGCAAGGGTCCCTTAACGAGGGCAACCGAGTCGTAACAGACAGGGTTAGCCCGCTGTGAGGTTAATATTGCCATTAGCACCATTATAGGTTCCCTATACGTGTGCTAACGTTTTTTTAGAGAGGACTTACCTTTGTGGTGCCACTCGGCTCCTGCAGTGCTACCAGGAAAGTCTATTTTCCATGTTGATGAGTGATGACTGTAACATCATCAACATGAACAACAGACTTCCCGAAGAGCAGCATTGAAGAAACCGAGCCGCAACACCAAGGAAAGTTTCATTTGTTTTTCCTTTTTTAAAAAAGGACACCATTAGCACCGGTGTAGGAAACTACATCGGTGCAAAATGGTGAAGTGGGAGCGGGGAAGGGAAGCGCCCGTCACCAATGAGAATGCTCGGAAAGTGGGCTTTCCTTAGTGACTACAGCCCGCGTTCTAAGCATTCTTATTGGTGGATGGCTCCTTCCAGGGTGCTAATAAAAGTAAAGAGTATTCGTACATCCTTGAACAAAGGATTTCGGAACATTTAAATGCAATCGTGAAAAATGATAGGAGCTGATCAGCAGCAGAGCATTTTGGAGGAATACATAAGAGTGATCCATCTCATCTGGCATTCAGTGGCATTGAACAAATAAAGACACAGCCAACAGCAGGTGATGGAGGGATCCTATTACTGGAATGTGCAACCAATGGCATTAGACGTTCATCCTCTAAATGGACAATTCATCTTGATTTCTAAAGGACTAATTGTTCTCCTTTAAGATGTGCTGTTTGTCCTATCGGTGAATATAATGTTCCTCTTGCAGATATTCATTACAGTTCTAACTCACCTGATATTTATTTATACTTTGGTAAAGTGCCCACAAGGCATAAGTGAGGTGTGGACATAGAAAACATCTGAGAAAAAGGTCCAGGTTCAAGGGGCCCTAGGCGAGTTGGAACACGTATCTTTTCAGCACTTATCTGAACTCTAGAAGATTGGGGACCATGCAGAGTGGAGGAGGGGGAGAGGCTTGGGGTGAGGAGCCTGTAAAGTGGAGGAGGTAATTCCCAGAAATCCCTCAAATGGAAGAGAGCCAGTTTTATCAATGCTGGTTTGAACAGGTTGATGAAGACATGAGAGAATGGCTATGAGCTCAGTGGAAACACATGCATAATTTGGATGCAGGAGGTGAGTGCGGTAATGACCACTGTTATATCCGCATCACGTCCCGCATGCGCGGTGACGGGAGACGTAATAAAGGGCCCACCCTGCCGGAAGGCAGGCAGTTTGGGGCACAAGTGAATACTGGTGTGACGCGTCTTTCTGTCGCTCCCGCAATGCGCACCAGTGGGCCTAGAATGCACCCCTCCCATTGCTCTTTTCCTCCGCCAGCAGTACCGGCCTGGAGGAATCTGCTGGCGAAATATAACGACCACCACCTGGTCACGCAGCATCTATATTCTGCATTGTAGAGCATCCTTCAATTGACACAAGCAAGCACAGCTGGGATGAATACTCCAGTGTAGTGTTCCTATGTGTATTGAAATCATGACTGACCAGTGATCTACATGTCCTCGCTACAGTTTGTGAACCGTCACCCTCCAAATAGTCTCTTTATTGTTGTTTCCTTGCAGGGCTAGTTCCAGGATTTATCCCGCTCCAGGTGAAGTGCCATTTTGTTACCATCCCTGATTATAATTGGGTCAGCTTTGATATTTAGGGTCAACATAGTGCTCAGGATGCCCCTTTGATGGTGGCACTCCAGGAAAATGAGTCTTAACACAAACCCTGGACATTTTCCATTGAAAGGAAGTCAGAGAGTTTAGGGTGAGGTGAGCAATGTATATCCGGCTGAGCAAATTAGGTGTGTATTTTGGTTGACAAGCACTTTCTATTTTCTGACATGCAAGGCAATGAATGTATACAGATAGTAATGGGCAAACAGCTAAAGCTTCAGTTCTGTTCACCTACTCTGTCATTGCAAGAATGAAAGGCAGGTGGAAAGACTCCAGAGTACATGGCCTCTGCCTTTTTACTCTGGTGTTGTTGCGGTTACATGGCAAACCAAGAACTGCTTTGTGGATGTTTTTGTCAGCAGCAACTTTTTTAAAATTGTTTTTATTGTGCACATAGTTTGAAAATGTAAAACCTTGCACAACCTCTCACATAAAAAGTAAACCACACATTAATTCCACAATGAATACAAAAACTCTCTAAAATGTGTCATCAATTTACAAATTTCACATTCAAAAAACCATATGGCAATTTTCTAAAATGTCACATATTGCTACTGCCAAATATTTATTTTATAAATACAACCCTGCATGGGCAGTCAACTCTAATCCTAACAAAAATTGATATAGACTTTTCCGCCAATACCAAGTAATTACATTTGGTATGTAAAGCCACATATCTTCCTCTGATAACATACCTAACTTCGACAAACAAGTTGTGGAGCATACATTTCTTTTTTGTAGAAAGTTTGGAAATCTCACCACCAAATGTTTGAGGGTTTCCACTACGTCAACTTTGCAGTGTCTACAACTATTGTCCTCAAATGAATTCTTCTTCCACTTAAAATAATTTTCCTCCGTTAACAGAAGGTTCAGTCTGAAACGCAACAAAGAAATACCAAAGTGATTTGATGTGAATTGGCATAAGTACGAGGCACACACATTTATCCTCTTATGTACCATGCACAAATCATCCATTTTCTTATTATGTTATAAACTATCCTGCGTGACACAAATATGCCCTCCAGAACTTTTTTCTTAGACAGTTGTGGATTATAAAACACCCTCTCATTATTTAAATCATACCTGTCAAGCAAATATTTACAGTTGTTTATGTGCCATTCTACACGATCGTGAAGCATCCCTCTAAGATCTACACATGGGGGTCATTACGAGGATGCCAGTCTGGAAACAATGCTGGTAAAATGGCCTGTGCCACCAGCCATGGTATCTTTCATGGACCGGCATGCTCTGAGTTTGCCGGCTGAGGCAGTGAAATACAGCAAGGCCTGACCTGCCAGGAGTTCAGGCCCCTACCTGCTAAAAAATCACTGAATCACTGTCACCATTAGCAACAGTGCCAGTGATTCACTGGCTCCCATTTCAAGGAGTCCAATGGCACACCATGGAATGGGAACTCACTGCTGTTGTTGGCACCCATAACATCCTGGTAATACTGGGATATCAGGCACCGGTAATGGTAAGACCCTTAATAAGGCCCATAGATAACCCTGTGGGGAAAAATCTAACTTTTTACAAAATAGATTCCTTATCCATAAAATCTGTGCATTTAGTGCTGCAAGGCCTAATTCAAACCTCACAGCAGCCATATGAACAGCAGGTGGCAAGGAAAACCGTTGTTTTCGGAATTAAGCCTTCCATAGCAGTGAAATCAAACTCCTCCAATAGGTGATATATCTCCAACTCATATATCAAGGCCGGTACTACCTTGACCTTGTAAAACCACTGAAGAGGGAGAAAGGAAAATATGCCATATTTGTTGTGAAAATGTTTCATTTGTGTGGCCAAACTTTTCACCTTCTCCTTCAGATGGTTCAGAAGCCTCCACTTGCTTGGATGTGCAGTAGTAAAAAATCGCAGATATCTAAATTGGGTAAGTACCTCGATTGTACGATCATTAACCCACCACACACAAATTTTCTCATGCCCTTTCGAGAAAGAATTTTTTTTTTTTTAGAAATCACTGACAAATCGTTCTTTTTGCAAAAGATCTCAAAAACGTGTAAAAGCCTTTGCAACCCAATCTGTTTTTGAGATACGTGGGATTTTTAACCCATTAATAGTTGGAGGGACAAACAATGCTTCTTAGATATACAAAATAAGGGCTAATATGCACCCTTGGCGTAAACCACGACCAGTAGCTATAGGTCAGGTATCAATGTTCAGGTGGATTAAGATTTTTAATAACCCATTAGGCAGTCCCCAATCCCTTAATTTGGCTGATAAACGTCTTCTATTTACTCAATCGAAAGCAAGTGACAAATCGATCAGGGTGGCAAAGATTTTATGTTCACTCTACTTCCGAGCCAACTTCTGAATATGATCAATAACATAGCCAGCAACAATTGTGCCCACCCCTGCCAGAAATCCCACTTGGTTTGGGCTCAAAATACAATTAAAATCTGCCCAGATGGTGAGTTCCTTTAAAACAATGAAAGAAAAGATTTTAGTGTTCAGATCTAGTGAAGTGATTGCATGGTAATTTAATGGCTGTACTCTATTACCGCTTTTGGAAAATCGTCACCACGTTAGATAGTTTCCAACTCAGCGGAGTCTGCTTGTCCTCACATTTTCTCTCCCCATGATTTAGGATTGTCTTTCAGAACCAAATTGCAAAGTTCATTGGGACCTGGAGCTCTAGATATATTACTCTTAATTATAATCGCCTCAATATTCTCACTTCAAAAATGTAAGTTCAATTGATCATCTTGCTCAGTTCGGCTGGGACTCCCCTCTTCTGACTGATCCCTAAATAGCTTTGAGAAATGGTTCACTCAAATATTCTCTTCAATAGGATTAGACTGCGCCAAGGACAGGGAATTGTCCACATTATTTACTAACTCGCAGTAGTTTACGTCTTTTTTCTTATTTACAGAAGCGTGCATGTTTTCACCGTCTAATTGGAATCGAAGAGTACGTAGAGATTTACCCCTGTTTTATGCTCTGATTTGCCTTTTTTCCAACTACTTCTTGATTGATTCTATCTGTAATGTGTTTCTTAGCCCATCTTAAGGTTGTCCTTTTAAAATCCTGATTTCCTTGAGTACCAGGACAGGAGAATAAGATCCATGTAAGCGATCATTTTTTCCATACTGGTGTCCAAGTAATTACAATATAAATGTACCACCAGCAGTTTTTTTATCCATTTATTCCTTGACCAATATTAACTAGGATAGCTAGCACTCCTGCCACAGTACTGTCGCAGATGGTGACCTCTGGAAATCAAGAGTCCACACCAATGTCAAGAGTCCACACTTAGGCCAACCAGTGCAACCTTTTAGGGCTTTTAACAAATATGTGTTATAGCCATCAATAATCACATCCTCCACAAGAAAAGTTTCTTGAAGGCAAATAACATCATATTCGCTCAAAGCCAAGCCAATCACTTCCTCCTCAAGTGTAGGGTTAAACCTGTTCGTGTTCAATGAACAAATACTAAAAATCTGTCCGCTTACATCCCTCTCTTGCTCTGTAAACTGCCAGCCTCACAGCTAAACATGACCAATCTTCTTTCCACGTTTGCGTTGTGAGGTCTTTATCTGCATAGAAACAGTTCTGCAGTTATCACTTCTTACAGTAAAAGAAATGGACATAGGATATGACTTATCATTTACATTGATAAATGTTTTTTTAGCATAAAAGTCAAATCCGTAACAGTCTTAGAACACCCATTGAAGACAGCAGAAGCTCCTCTACAAGTCTTGATGGAAGAGTTATCGCCACTATATCAACCATTTTTTCATTGAAGAAGTCTACACGTGCAATGTTGCATGAGTTCAATAGATTCAGCCTGGGAATGTCTTGGAAAATCGATAAGATGTTCCAACGGTAAAAGAAAATGCTGTCCTCTATTGGGGAACACTGATTCCAAGATATAACATGTCGTCTCGTTCCACTGCAGGTAACTCATTTCCTCTGCCCTCTGTATTTTACACAACACACGTAGGAATTGGACATTTCTTTCCTCTTGCATAACCCTTAACCTCTTGCTTGTTGAGAAAGTGTTTCTCTATTAAAAATCAAGTGACCAGCTACTGGACCAAAACCTGTGAAGCTTAGCCATTGTTGTCGGCTTGTTACTCCAAGTCTGCCGAGCTTTTTCTTTCAGAGTATTGAGTAGCAGCATTCTTAACCTTATTAACTTTAGACACTATGGGCCTTAAAACTGTTTAGCACTTGACTCTCTGCTATTGTTTCCAAGTACACCAGATTTTCTCTTTCAGAATCTTCGGTTACAGCATTTTTGCCCTTACTGTTGTTTTTTATTATTTAAAAAGATAGGGGCGACCATTATAAACTTACCTCCTGATACTGGTTCAGCAATCAATTCTACCCACCCACACTGTCCTTTCCGATGGAATTGATACATGTTTGCACAGAACCCTGTTTCCTTTTTTTCTGCTTTTTGATTTTTAGTTCTCTTTTGAGGGGGTTCCATGTAAAAATGTCCCCACTCAAATGTCTCCTGACAAACATTTCACCGTTTTTTGCAGAGACATTATTACATTGAACATGTGGGGAACAACGACGCAACGCCAGATTTTTTTTTGTTTACAAGGGGCGCATGGGCCATCCCTGCAACCCTTCCCCATACACAATGTCACCATATATAATGTTGCCAATGGCTTTTCCTGGAGACATTATGTATGGGGACAATATGTATGGGGACATTATTACCTGATACCCCATGAATATATGCCCTTCTAGTGCTCGATTGGATGTTTTGAAAGAACAACACACTGGTTTCCATTGCTCACTGGGAATTCAGGACCTTAAATGGTGACCTTTCTTATGTATATGGGGGATGACTTTGGGCCCCTGCCACTGCCATAGACAGTAGGTTTTCTTCCTGTTCAACATAAAGAATTGAGACGAGTCTTACACATGCTGCTAGGAACGACAAGGACGCAGGCGTATAATTTAATAGGATATTATCCGACACAGTCAATACGGGAGCTGACTGATGCACAGCTTGCGAACTGACACCTACCGGGGAAAGTATCCCTACACTTGCACCCGTGTTCCTTGCGGGCATGCATGGTTGCAAAAAAAATTATCCTGAAAGCTTGGAAATCTTCTGCTTCTTTCTGCATTGAAGAATGGGTGGAAGAGTTGGTAACCATAGCCACTTATGAGAGGGCAATCTATAAGCAATCCAGAGCCACTGACACATGTTTTGACATATGGGGATGTGTCCTTGATACTTATGGCTTATGTGTCCCCTATGGAACCTATGTTATTTGTTGTGTGCTTATTTCCGATGAACCCCCTTTTTGAATTTATTTTTTACCTTTCCCTTTCAATATCAACTGTTCACCATGTTGTATGCAGATTGAGTTTACTATTTTTTGTTTGTTCATATGTACTCCCACATTGACTATGTTGTTTTAATACTGTTATGCACCATTGTTGAGTTCCATGATGTCTGCTTTGATATGTAAAATAAAAACTTTTGAATCAATAAAATTGTTTTCCAGCATTCAGAACAGTGATGAAAGTGTAGCGAGCAAACTAGTGGAACTGTGTTCTGAAGAATAGTGAATATGGTCATAAAAAGTAGAGGAATGGTAAACAGATCAAAATAAAAGTAGTGGAACACCGCTCCCCCTCGTTCCCACTCACTTCGATCACTGAAGAATCAGATGTTCATTAGGTTCTTCCCTTTGTAAAGTTAGCGAGACAATAGATTGGTAATGTCTTCTGAGATTAAGGGAACAGCACCTTGCTTCCGATGATGTTCCTCCAACAGTATTATTTATTTCTGTGTCGTGCGCGTAACCGCTTCCCCTTTTATTTCTTCTTCAAGCAAATCCAACTTCACAGGAGTGTCAATATCAGTCGTTTTTTAATGCAAGTTGCGTACAAATATGACTTTGATGTTCCGTCAGTGTAGAAGCCTAGCTTTTAACTTCCGGCCCTCAAAAATTCAAAGACTTGTACAAGCGAATCTAACACGAAGTTCAAGGCAACAGTGTAGACTGATTGTCAGAGGCTTCCTCTGCGGGGCACGCGTTTGTCCATACGATCGCTCTATCGCCCCCCTCTTCATCTATTGTGATGTTAAAAAAATCTGTGGAGGCGGTCAGTGACTGACGCGACAGAGAGATTGCAATTTCATTTTGAAAAATAGAACCCTGCAAAACAGTGAAGGGTTCTACTAGCGGTTATTCAAACCAGTAAGATAGCTCAGCAGGTTGAGTGCTTGCTGCTGTGATCTGAGCGTGATCTGCAGGTCGCAGGTTCGAATCCTGGCAAGGCCAACTCAGCCTTTCATCCTTCCGAGGTCGATAAATGAGTACCAATTTTGGTTGGGTGATATTGTATGTAAATATGTGCTCTGTAACACGCTTTGGATTAAGGCACCATATAAATATCACATCATTATTATTTATCCTTACCCAAGTTGTTAGCGTTAACCCCCTCCAGTCATTATTGGTATAAA